>NC_140990.1:205086160-205686160 GCF_052327205.1 Somniosus microcephalus | reverse complement strand
CTGAAAAGGGCCTTCCACCAGCCATGCTGCAGCCACTGGGGTAGCACTTTGTAGGAGCACTAGAACAGGAAAAGGCACACGGAAGACAGGCACTACAGGAGTGCACAAGGGTGATTAGTTCAAGTTTGTATGTAATATGGCATGATTTGATTTATAAATTTGATTTGCCATGTTTATTGTGTGGTGGCTTTTATTTTTGCATTGTGACCAAGCGGATGCTGTGATGGCCAGTGACAGAGGGAAGGTAAGGTGTGGGACTGTTGGTGAAGGGGAATTGGGGTTTTGGTAACTGGTATAACTCTTGAATTAGTTCTTCACGGACAGCCTGGGCAGAAAAGGGCTGTCTAGGTTGCCTCCTCCCTTCCTCTTCCTCTTGTTCCCCCTCCTCCTCCGCTGCTCACCGTATAGCTGATGGCAAGGGCTGTGCCCTCATGATGGCGAGGTTGTGCAGCATGCAGCAGACCACCACGAATCTTGATACCCGCTCTGCCAAGTACTGCAGGACTCCTCCAGAGTGGCCCAGGCAGCGGAAGCGTTTCAGCATGCTAATGGTCTGCTCTATCACATTGGGTGTGGCAGCATGGCTTTCATTGTATGCATGCTGCACACGTGGGCATGGTTGTGCACCGGAGTCCTGAGCCATGTCGTCAGTGGATAGCCCTTGTCATCCAGTAGCCACCCTTTGCCGTGGTGGCTTAAGTGCAGATGCACAGCAGACTGCCACAGAATGAAGGGAGGAACTCGGGCATTGACCTGTTTGATTCACTGTCTATGGTCACTCACCAGCTAAACGTTGAGGAAGTGGAATCCCTTTCGGTTCTGGTACACGGCAGAGTTGATGTGTGGCGCCCACAAAGCGATGTACATGAAGTCAGTGGTATCCTGCACCATGGGGAAGCCTGCAATCCTAGCAAAGCTGTGTGCTCACTCGGCCTGCTGCTCTCTGGCAAGACAACAACAACAACAACAACGTGTATTTATATAGCGCCTTTAACATAGTAAAATGTCCCAAGGCGCTGCACAGGAGTATTTTAAGACAAAAAATTTGACACCGATGCACATAAGGATAACTGAGGGCAGGCGAAAGGTAGGTTTTAAGGAGCTTCTTAAAGGAGGAAAGAGAGTTAGCGAGGCGGACAGGTTTAGGGAGGGAATTCCAGAGCTTAGGGCCTAGGCAACAGAAGGCACGGCCACCAAAGGTTGAGCGATTATAATCAAGGATCCTCAAGTGGGCAAAATTCGAGGAGCGCAGATATCTCGGAGGGTTGTGGGGCTGAAGAAGATTACAGAGATACGAAGGGGCGAGGCCACGGAGGGATTTGAAAACAAGGATGAGAATTTTGAAATCGAGGCGCTGTTTAACCAGGAGTCAATGTAGGTCAGTGAGCACAGGGGTGATGGGCAAACGGGACTTGGTGCGAGTTAGGACATGGGCAGCCGAGTTTTGGATGACCTCAAGTTTATGTAGGGTGGAATGTGGGAGGCCAGCCAGGAGTGCATTGGAATAGTCAAGTCCAGAGGTAACAAAGGCATGGATGAGTGTTTCAACAGCGGATGAGCTGAGGCAAGGGCAGCGATGGAGAGAATGAAATTTAGTCAGCTCTCTTTGAATAGAAAGCCTCAGTAACCTCCCTTACACAACAGTGGATGGCAAACTGCAAGGTGTTACTAATATCTCCAGCTCCAGCCTGGAAGGAGCCCAGCGCATAAAATTTCATAGCCACAGTTACCTTCACAGACACTGGCAATTCGCTCTTTGCCCTACTCTGAGGTTGTAATTGTGGCTGCAGCAGGAGGCAGATTTCAGTGAGGTGCAGATGTCTCACACATTGTTCCTCGCTGAGGTTCAGGTTGGAGAATTGTTCCCTGAACACCCTGGGCAGATATGGCCTCCTACTGAGAACCCTTCTCCTCCTCCTCACTCTTCTAGCAGCTTGTCCTGCTGAGCATGGCCTCTGCTCATTCTCCCAGTCATGCACTATTCCAAGGAGAATGCCTACTAGTGTGCTCATGTCTGGCAGTAATTGGTCTGTGCAGAAGCCTTGAAGTCAGGAAAAAGCCCTTCAGCACTTGCCATACCACTTCTTGTAGACTTTTGCAATTTGAATGAACAATGGAAAGTACCAAACACTTGTAGAATTTTACCAACAGTCAGAAGAAATCAACCAGCAACTAACCTGTATGTAGTTGACGATCCCTTTAAATAGCGCTGGTGAGGGCTCGTTCCTGCTGCTTAATGCGTGTTCAGCCATGCAAGGTGAAGGGAGTGCGTTGGCTGGAAAGTTGAGCTCCAAAATGGCACCGCTGGTGTCAAATCAATTTTGCATGCTGATTTGCTGTCATGATCTGCCTGCTCTACATACTTCTCACGGACGTTAGCTGCACATGTTCTAACGCCCTCATCAATATGCCGATTTGTGGCAGAAGTGCGCGCGCGTGCATTTGACACCATTTTGGCACCCAAACTGCACCTGTAGCATCCAAACAACGGGCGCTACTGATCCAATTTCGTGCCCACTATTTGATACATTTCTGGAAACGGAAGGAATTGTGTAATGAAGGTATGAAGTTGGGTAAAACATGAGGATTTTCAGATAGAAGAAAAAGTGATTATGGTTGATCACTGAAAAAGGGACAAGCTTGTTGGGCCTAATTATCTTCCTAAAAATTATTAGTTTTTACTTCAAAATGATTAATGAAAACTATTCAAAATATACATGAATTGTAAAATTGGAGAACAACAATCTCCACAAACCAACCTGACCTTTCGGAATTAAGGAACAATTACAATCTGCAAACCAGAAATTCTTGATAACCATGCGCCTTTAATAACTGACAGCAATCCAGGGCATGCCAGAATGTAGAAAACACTGAAGGATTCCTGGGGATTATTTACTTGGATTAAATAAACAGAACATATCTCCAGTGGCAGGGGATTACTGGTCTTCTTTGGCTCTTGCTGAAGGCTATAACTCGCGGGTGCCCACATTACTCCCGAATGATGAGTTGTTCTGAAGGAAACGAGGGCAACGGCCACCAGCAAAATACGTTCTATTGTTGGTTAATGGAATATTGTACCTCAAACCCAAGTAGGAGCTATTGACAATTTCCAGATTAATAAACATTAGTAAATTCAATACTACTTTAGTTAATAAGGGGCCTGATAGCCAGCTCTATTGTATGCAAATCTGTCACTTTTAACTGAACATTGGCCTCATGCTCGTATTCTCGTACACCTAGCAGTAACCTCAAAACAACATTACTGGATTTACTGAAACTGGCTGCTCTGAAGCTCCATTTTTTTTAACTGGGTGTGATGAATTATGGATATAACCCATGTTGCCTCAGCTGAATTTTACAAGTTATAATATATCTGTAATGTTAGATTCATCTTATAGGGGATTAACTCCTAAAGGCTGTTTGGAGCATTCTTCTCAATATTAGGCCTGCAGCCTGGAACTTGTCTGAGCAGTAGTGATTAGGAATGTTAATTAATGGACAAAAGGTAGTCTTATTATGTACAATCTCAATCATTTGAGGCTATTGTGGAGTAGATTATACTTTGCAACAGTCATTGTTCCATTCCATTCGAACAGCTTGGGCTTTAGCTACAGCAGATGGTTGGGACCATCCTGCTTACTCATAAAAGGGTAGGCATTAATTCAGGGCTGGAACTGCGATTGACAGCTTAGAAGACCAAGCTCCCCGGCGTCAGAGCTTTAAAGAACCAGTTCTCTCTCTCACTCTCTCTGATCTGTGTCTCTATTTTAAAAGTCCCAACCAGCTTGGCTTTGTGATGCTTAGCCTGTAAAGGTAACCCATGTTTATAGAGAATTAGTAAGTTGCATCTCAATTGTTTTTCAGAATCGAAGAGTGTAGGAAATTGATTATTGGTATTGTGCAAACTATATACTGTTCATTTATATATTTTATATAAAAATAAACCAGTTGTTAATTTGAAGTTGCACTCGTCTCAATAGAATGCTTTTATGTCCACTTTCTGTAAAGAGAGGAGACACACATGCAATATTACAGTAGCTAATACATGGAGCAAGGCTTCTCTGGTACAATTCCTGGGTCATGCTATTATTTAACTAGCCATTGCTTGTTGGGGATGTGAGGTCCACTAAGAGGAGTTACCTGTGATGCTAAACCTGAGAATCAGAAGATCTTCTCATGGGTCTACTTCTGGGCCTGCTGAAGACGGCCATTCACAGGTCCATGATGAGCACGGCCCACAGGGTGGGTCACTCTATCTGCCTGCCTCTCTTTCACAGTCTGGTCCGTGCCCGGGTGGCCTTGGAGAAGGTACATGCGGTGTCCACCAGTACGCTTGGGGACTTCTGCAACCGGTGGGCACCGCAAGGTACTGGGGGGGCTAAATTCGATTAAGCCCGGAAACGGGCACAGGAATCGCAATGCGTGATCTACCCGTACCCGTTGAAAGTAGTGCAGGCAGCACACAAAATTCGTTGTGGTACTAAACTCGTTGCTGGTTGGCTCAGCGTTCAACAGGAGGCCCAATATCCTGTGCATCTGCTCTATATTTAACGGTTGCCTGCAGAGTCAAAGGCTCTTCTGCACTTCTTAAAGGGGAGGTGCTCTGACACCGAAGTATCTCATTGTGGCTGGAGCTGAAGCATTATGTCTCAACAGGGGAGAGAGCGGCACCTTGGTTTTCGGAGTCACTGGCGGACTTGGTGCAGGGAGTGTACAGGAGGTGACAGGTCCTCTACCTGCAGGGGGCAGGAGACCTTCCAGACACACTGGGCTGGATTTTGCCAGGCCCGAGGAGGTGGGTTTGAAGGCGGGTCAGGTGGGAAAGTTGCAAAAAATGGCGGCGAGCTTCGATCCCGCCTTCAACCTGCCCTGCACAACTTTCCCAAATGTGGGCTTGCAGACTTCGTTTCGGTCCCGCCTCCAAGTGGTGGGATAGGCTCTTAAGGCACTTAACTACCACTTAAGTACCTCTATAATCCCATTTTGAGAGGCCTTTCAAAGTTTACCACATTTCCAGCATGCTGCACGTCTCTCCTGGAACACGCCAGCTAATCCTGTTGGGTTCACAAGTGGTTGGCTTTGTAACAGCTGCAGCTTCACCATAAAAATTGAGTTTTCCACAATGATCATTTGCAGGTGGCAGAACTTTCTTTTCTCAGGTCTTGGAGAACTTTTTGCAGGTCTACTGATTTTGGAAGTGTTGAAGCGGAGATCCATCTCCACTGTGACCTCCTGGGAAAACCCTCTCCCCACCTTGACTGAGCGCTTCCTCAACTGAGGTATATACCAGCAGCATGGGAAACATTTATTTCCTTTCCTCCTGGACCTCAGATTCGGATAAAGACCAGCCATGGCAGCAGCAGAACCAGGAACAACAGCAGCACCAACAGCAGCAGCAACAACAGGAGCGCCAACCTGCTGCTCACCCACCTGAAGCTGCACAGGCCAGAAGGCGCCAGCGCAGGGAAGCACGTCACCGCAGGAGATACCCCCAAAACAGGGTTTACAGCCAAAGGATCAGCTACCTCAACATGAGTGAGCAGCAGTGCCAAAGGAGGCTCAGACCTTCGCGAGAGGTAGTGGGTGACATCTGCGCAATGCTGCACCAAGACTTGGAGCCCAGCGAGCGGGTGGACACCCCTTACCAGTGGCCGTAAAAGTCACCACCGCATTCAACTTTTTTGCTTCAGGCTCATTCCAGGGATCAACAGCAGACATCAGTGGCATCTCCCAGTCAGCCGCACACACTTGCATCACGCAGGTTACCGATGCCCTTTTTCAAAGGCGCACAATTACATCAACTTCTCCAAGGATCAAGCAAGTATAACCGCGTGTGCGGTTGGATTTGCTAATATGGCAGGCTTGCCAAGGGTGCAGAATGTCATAGACTGCACACATGTGGCCCTTAAGGCATCTCATCACAATCCAGCTCTTTTTGTCAACTACAAGGGCTTCCACTCCCTCAACGTGCAGCTGGTGTATAACCACAAGAAGGAAATTTTGCATGTTTGCGCCAAGTACCCTGGCAGTTGCCATGACTCATTTATCCTGTGGCAGTCTAGTGTGCCTCCGCTCTTCAGTCCACCAAACCAGCTTTGCGGATGGCTACTTGGAGACAAGGGCTATCCCCTGAAGACGTGGCTAATGATGCCATTCAGGAGGCCATCCAATGAAGCTGAGGAGCACTACAACTCCAGCCACATTTCAACCAGATCCATTATTGTCGGCTTGTTGAAGATGCGATTCAGATGCCTTGATAGATCAGGTGGAGCCCTGCAGTGCTCAGCAGCCAGGGTCTCCAGAATCGTCATGGTCTGCTGTGCACTTCACAACATGGCACAGCATTGTGGCTTGCAGCTGCCTGAGGGACAAGTGGCTCAGCGCATAGCCTCCTCAGATGAGGATTAGGATTAGGATGATGATGAGGAGGAGGAGAGTGAGAACGAAGACCTTGCGGAGACACATCAACCAACGGCAGCAGCACACGAGAACATTGCTGCCCGGGGTGCAAGGGATGCACTCATCTTGGCCAGATTTGCTTAGGCTGCCCAATCAAACACATTTGGCTCACACCTTCTTACCACACCATCGACAATGGACAAGAACCTATGGCTTCCTATCACTCTGACCACCATCATGACAAATCCAAGTCACCCTGAGCCTTCAATGTGGAACTTCCATTTGTGAAATGACACAGCACAGAACTTCAACAGTTTGCCATCACTTCATTTTATAACATTCAGTAAAGGATGGCATTTCACAATTAAACACAACAGAACACCCAAGTGACTACCCTTGTGACTATTTGTGCAGTATCTTCCTCTTACGCATGCTCTTACGTGGTGCTTCCCCTGTGGCTTCAGCAGATGTGGAGGCCCCTTGCTCACTTTCATGCTGCTCCTGCCTCGACACCTTTGGCGGGCGTCCTCTGGGGTTGTGAGCCTGTGAGGGCTTGCCAACAGTCTGCTGCTCCTGCGGCTGTGCAGGGGCTGAGACGCCCATCTCAGTTGGGTGAGGACTCTGGTGGGGCTCTGACCGAGGGCTCCGCAGTGGCATAGTCGTGTGACCGCTTGGAGAGGCGCCCACACTTCCTTGTTGTCTGCCACCAACATCCCTCTCATGGGTCAGCCCCACTTCAGAGCTAGCAAGTGGCTTGACAGCACCTTGCTGCACTTCAGGGGGGCCATGTGGACCCATTTCTGCACTGGCAGTCCTACCCCAGAGGACTTCCATGAAGCTCTGGTTTCTCTGCTCAATAGCTGCCCATCGCTCCTCCAGAGATGTCAGTCTATTCTGAACAATGACCATGTTTTCAAGACCCTGGCAACTTAGCTCCTCCATGGCCGTAGCCATCCTCTCCTCTACCGTAGCCATCCTCTCCTCTGTGGTAGCCAGCCTTACCACGGAGGTAGCCATCCTTTCCATGGAGGTTGTCACCTTTCCATGGTGATGCGTTCATGCGCCAATGCCTCCACAATGGCTCTGCTCATGTTAGTGATGGACTCCTCCATCCTCTCCACACTCGCAGTGACCCTGGAGACAAAACCTGCCAGAGACCCCTGCACCTGTTCCTGGAATTCTGTTACCTTCTGGATGGACCCGGAGGCACAGGGTCGACATGCAGCTGAGCCGAGCTGGGAGTGCCTTGCGGCCTCCAACGAGGACTCTCCACTGCTGTTCCTGTCTCCACCATCTGCTGATGCTCACTTGTGAGCTGTGATACACCAGGGGCAGCACGGTGGCATAGTGGTTAGCACTGTTGCCTCACAGCGCCAGGGACCCGGGTTCGAATCCGGCCTCGGGTGACTGCCTGTGTGGAGTTTGCACATTCTCCCCGTGTTTGCGTGGGTTTCCTCCGGGTGCTCCGGTTTCCTCCCACAGTCCAAAGATGTGCGGGTTAGGATTATTGGCTATGATAAATTGACCCTTAGTGTTAGGGGGATTAAATACGTGGGGTTACGGGGATAGGGTGGGATTGGTGTAGGGGTTACGGGGATCGGGTGGGATATGTGTCGGTGCAGGCTCGATGGGCCGAAATGGCCTCTATCTGCACTGTGGGGTTTCTGTGATCTGTGATCTGTGACAACACTACTCTATCTCGCGAAGGTCCCACCGAGGTGTGAGTTTCTGCGCTGGTGCTGGATGCGCTTAATGCTGGTGACGCTACGCCCTCAGAGGTTGCAGCTTCCTCTGAGGAGTCTTTTGGCTCAGGCTCTTCCTCCTTGGCAGTGGGGAGGGTGGCTGGCAATGGTCCTGTGGGGAAGTAAAGGAAAGAGTTAGACATGTGATATGAACGTTGCATGCACATGGAATTGTGCAGATGATCAAAAGTCAATCTTTTAGAGCATCAGAATCAATATCAGTCACTCATGCAATGTAAATGAGAGAGATGCAAAACTATTCTGTCACCAGCTTGCTCTGATGCGCCCCATCTGTCTGTCCCCCACTTGCACATCCTCCTCTGCTCCCATGATCTCAAGGGCCGCCTCCTCAGCGCTGGTGAGCTGGGCTATTGAGGATGGCTCTCCTCCTGTCTTCACCCTTTCCCTCTTATTGTGGGCTCTCTTTTCCTGCAATGAGGGACAAAAGTGGAGTTTGAGTGAGAATGATGGAGTGAGTGTAGAGAATCCATAGCATAGATGCTTAGAAGGCCACAAAGGTAGAGTGAGGTTCCAAGGCCAAGGTGTGTTGTAAGTTGTTGTCATAGCATCACAGTGATAGGGAGTGTGAGGGCAGCATAGTCGAATAATTAAGTTAATGTGTACATAGAGAGAGAGGGATGGTTAAGGGTGCAAGGGATGTAAGGGTAAAGTGGGATGTGGAGGAGAAGGTTAACAATGTAGAGTGCTGGTGATGAGAGGCAATGGGGAGCAGATTGAGGGTAATGGTGATGTTGTAGGAATGTCTAGTTCCTATCAAGAGACTGAGGTCGACTCAGGCGATCAAACAAACGATGTTTAATGTAAAACTAACTGAGTTTAACAAACAAAATGCACGAGAACTATGAATACAGGTCTAGTCAGTTCGGAGGCTCCACGAGGACTGCTTGGGCGGTTCCGTGGCTGACGTCATGATGTCATCACGTTTTTCCCACCGGTGGGGGATCACGTGATGAACGACGTGACGTCATCGCGTTTGCCCGTGCTCTTAAAGGGACCACGCTCTGTACATGCAAACAGTATATACAAAGATACAGACTCAGGCTGTAGCTAACATAATGGGCCAGTAATTCCTGTCCCAACGCGTGAGTACGGACGGGGTACTCACACGTGGGCCCGGAGGAATTGCCGGTTTTCAGCATGCACAGCGCATGCGGGGAAAACTGGCATTTCCTCTCCTCTGACCCAAGGGGTTAAGAGGCGGAACGCGTACGACGTATCAGGCAGCGCGTGCGCACTGAATTTCCTTTTTTTGTAAAGAGTTGCCCGTGTGTAAAGGCCTCCGGTTTTTACGCTTGAAAATACTAGACGTAAGTACTTAGTTTTACAGGTAAGTGGTCAATTAATACAATTTAGAATTTTTTTTCCACAGGTTTATTATTTTTAAAGAATTTACAGTAAGGTAAGTGTATTTTTAGACCCTATTTGTTAAAAAAAAATTTTTTAATTTGATTAATTGTTTAAAATAGTTTTTTTTACAGTTATTCATAGTTCATTTATTTAGTGGGATGTTTTTTTAATTTTTATTTGTAGTTTAAGTGCTGTTTTGGGCACCCTGAGTTTTCATGAGTTTGACAGTTCTTACTATCAAACTCATGAATGAACTTTTGCAACCTCCCATTGGTTGCCCAGTGCCCACGTGATCCCAGCCGGCTCATCAAAATAACTACGCTTTAATTCTGTTTAAAACTACTTTACATTCTTCAAAATAATTTAAAAGTATTTAAAACTTTATAAAAGTTACCTAAAGATTAATAAAAATACAAAAAATTTCTTTAAAATGCTGCTCTGCATGTAGAATTGCTTTGCAGCTTGTGTTAAAAATTGGGGGCGTGGCCTATGTTAAGGAGACCTCAAGGGGCGTGTCTAACTTAGACTCTGCGCTCGAGGCTTCGCGCTGGCTGCACTCCTGGGCGGCGTGACGTCAGACGCTGCCCGGGAGTAATCAACTGAAAACAGGAATTGCAAGCGTCCCGGGAGCCGAACGGCAGGCGCGCCGGGTAAGTGCTCATTGGGGGCTTGCACGTGCGGCAAGCCCCCGAGCCTAATTTCTGGGCCATTGTTAAAGGGAATTATATACAGTTGATCGGAGTCCCTTAGTGGCTCCGCCACATGCGCTCCCCCAGAATTGTCTTTAACAGAAAAAGTGAAACGGCGAGGAGGCCTGACAAGCCTGTCAGAGCGACTTCTGTACACTTGAAGTGGAAGCTGCTGGATGGCTGGCGGGCTGGTGGGTGGTTGCGCTTGATCTGACATGACGACTGTGGGCAGTCGGCCACGTTTTGGCAGCTGTGCGGTCTCGACCGGGCGGCCAAGATCCAAATGTGCCGGCTTCAACCAGTCAACCGAAATGTGGTCCGGTTTACCTCCAATATCCACAGAGAAAGTTTTGTCTCCTGGCTCTAGCACGCGGAAAGGACCAGTGTAAGGGGCCTTGAGCGGATCTCGATGAGCGTCGTGGCGGATGAACACATATTCAGCGTTCTTCAGCTCTGCTGGGACGTGGGAGCTCTGAAAGCCATGATGCGACGTTGGTACTGGTGCAAAACACCTGGCTGCCTCCTGGTGGCTGATGAGTTGATTGGATGTGGACCATGGCTCTGTTTCCGAGCCCCTGAGCCACTGCGTTCCAGAGCTCAGAGGAAAACTGCAGTCCACGATCAGAAGAGATGTCCGCCGGTAACCCGAAACGGGCGACACAAGAGGAGATGAATGCCCTGGCCACGTCTGCCGAAATGGTGGATGACAAGGGAACTGCCTCTGGCCATCTAGTGGCACGGTCTACCATCGTAAGGATATGTGTAAACCCATGAGAAGGTGGAAGTGGCCAAACCAGGTCCACATTCACGTGATCGAACCGTCGCTCCGGAACAGCGAAGGTGGCCAATGGAGCTTTGATGTGACGCTGCACCTTGGCCTTTAGGCAGACCACGCAGGTGTTGGCCCAGTCGCGGACATCCATATACATGCCCCGCCAAACGAACTTGGATGACATCAGCCTTTGCAAGGCCTTCATGTCAGGGTGTGACAATCCGTGTACGGCGTCAAAAACTTTGCGGCGCCAGGCGACCGGCACGATAGGACGAGGATCTCCTACGGAGACGTCACAAAGTAGCGTGGTGCCTGCGGCATGGAATTTGACGTCGGCCGCTTGGAGGCTAGAGGGGCTGGTTCAGTAAGCTTGCACCTCTGGATCCGAGGCTTGATCCGCAGCCATGAGGGCATAGTTGATGCCAAGCTGGACTGCCTGAACGGTCGCGCGGGAGAGGCAATCTGCCACCAGGTTGTCTTTACCGGCCACATGCTGAATATCAGTAGTGAATTCGGAGATAAACGTTAGCTGACGTTGTTGTCGGGCTGACCACGGTTCGGCGGTCTTGGCCATAGCGAACGTTAGTGGCTTATGGTCCACAAAAGCAGTGAAGGGACGTCCTTCCAGCAAGAACCAGAAATGGCGGATGGCCAGAAAAAGAGCCAGCAACTCCCGGTCGAAGGTACTGTACTTCCGCTCGTTTCGCCATAGTTGATGGCTGAAGAACGCCAGCAGTTGCCACGTTCCATTTACCCACTGTTCCTGCACTGCACCGATGGCATAGTCTGACGTGTCGGTGGTGAGGGCGATGATGGCACCTGGCAGCGGGTGTGCCAGCATGGTCGCGTTGGCTATGGCGCTTTTCGTGTCAACGAACGCCCGGTCCATGTCGACCGTCCAGCTTACCGGATCCTTGCCAGACTTGCCCTTGAGGGCCTCGTACAGGGGCTGCATGAGCAGTGCTGCCTTAGGCACAAAACGGTTACCATCCCGAGGAACTCCTGCAGGGCCTTGGTGGTCTGCGGGCGCGGAATGGATGTCACCACCTCTACCTTCGCTTGCAAAGGCACCGCTCCCTCCAATGTAATGTGATGTCCCAGGAAATCAATGTGGGGCAGACCAAACTGACACTTGGCCGGGTTGAGAATCAGGCCGTGTTGGCTGAGGCGTCGAAAGAGTGTGCGTAGGTGCGCGATGTGTTCCTCCTTATTCCGACTGGCCACGAGGTTGTCGTCCAAGTAGACGAAAAGGAACTTGAGGTCCCGCAGCACGGAGTCCATGAGGCACTGGAAGGCCTGGGCAGCGTTCTTCAACCCATAAGGCATCCTCAAAAATTCAAAAAAGCCGAATGGGGTGATGACTGCGGTCTTCTGCACGTCCTGCGGGTGTACCGGGACCTGGTGGTAGCCTCGGACCAGATCCACCTTAGAAAACACGGTGTTCCCAGCCAAATGGGCAGAGAAATCCTGAATGTGGGGGATCAGGTATCGATCAGGAGTGGTAGCATCGTTAAGTCGCCGATAGTCGCCGCATGGCCGCCATCCACCGCCAGGTTTCGGTACTATGTGGAGAGGCGAAGACCAGGGACTATTGGACCGGCGAATAATCCCCAGGCGTTCCATCGTAGCGAACTCCGCCTTTGCGACCGCCAGCTTGCCAGGTTGTCTGGTCAGGTCTGGAAATTCACCGAGCAGGTGAGCGAACTCATCCGGAGTTGGGAAAGCGCAGGAGACGATGTGCGACATGGTGTTACAACAGTGGCAAGGAATAGAGTGAAACATGGCCGCGTTGATCAGCCGCCGGTGCCACACATCGACCAGGAGGCCGTTGGCGCACAGGAAATCCGCGCCGAGGATGGCTTGTGAAACCCTGGCCATAACAAATTCCCAAACAAATCGCTGGCCGCCGAAGCACACCTGGACCCGTCGATTGCCGAAGGTCCAGATAGCTCTGCCATTAGCCGCTTTGAGGGAGAGGCCGTGCCTCCCAGCTTGTACATCAATAGCGGACGCGGGTAGAATGCTGCACTGTGCGCCGGTGTCGCATAGGAATCGCCGACCAGAGATGAAATCAGTGATGAACAGTAACTAGCCAGCATTTCCGATTGCCATCGCAGCCACGGGGCACCCGTCAGACCCGTTCTTCTTTTGCCGGGGATGCAGTTGTTTTTTTTTGGTAGAGTAGCTGCAGGGAGGGCGGCAACATCTGGCTTTCATGCCAAACCGTGCGTGGTAGAAGCACAGCCCCAAAGGTTGAGGGGCTGGGGTAGCGTCTGTGGGGGATGGGCGCCTCATGGCAGTGCAGTACTGCTGTGTCACCACGAAAATCTTGTCCGCTTCGGCAGCAAGTGCTGCGCAGTCTGTGACTTCGGACCTGGCCAGGGCAGCTTGTACTTGCTCTGGTAACTGACTGAGGAAGAGCTCCCTAAAGGGGAAGCATTCCGGTTCGTAGCCAAGGAGCGTGAACATTTGGCTCATGAGCTCAGACGGCTTGGAGTCCCCGAGGCCGGGCATAGCGAGCAGTCGGCGGGCGCGCTCCGCCTTCGTGAGCCCAAAGACCTGTAACAACCGCGCCTTGATTGTTTCATACTTGCAGTCGTCCGGGGGGGTTCTCAAGCAGGCTGACGATCCGCGAGGCGGTGGAGCTGTCGAGTGCGGAGACCACGTAAAAGTAACGGGTCTGATCCGTAACGATGTTCCGTAGTGCAAACTGGGCTTCGACCTGGATGAACCACGAGGTCGCTTGTTGCTCCCAGAATTGCGGTAGCTTCAATGCAACGGCGTTTGTTTCCATGCTTCGTTCCTTCTGCGAAAACCATTTGCAAAAGCCGGGGTCACCAATGTAGGAATGTCTAGTTCCTATCAAGAGACTGAGGTCGACTCAGGCGATCAAACAAACGATGTTTAATGTAAAACTAACTGAGTTTAACAAACAAAATGCATGAGAACTACGAATACAGGTCTAGTCAGTTCGGAGGCTCCACGAAGACTGCTTGGGCGGTCCCGTGGCTGGCGTCATGACGTCATCACGTTTTTCCCGCCGGTGGGGGATCACGTGATGAACGGCGTGATATCATCGCGTTTGCCCACCCTCTTAAAGGGACCGCGCTCTGTACATGCAAACAGTATATACAAAGATACAGGCTCAGGCTGTAGCTAACATATTGTTAAAGGGAATTATATACAGTTGATCGGAGTCCCTTAGTGGCTCCGCCACAATGTCATGCTCACTTTTCCTGTGCAGAGAAGGCCATTAAACCTCTTTCTGCACTGCAGCCAGGTTCTGCTGCACATTGATATTGCATTGACCTCCTGTGCCACTTGCAGCCACACAGCTTTGGTCTGCTGGGGAGGTTTTTTGCTCCCAGAGGAAGGAAACAACACCTCTTTCTGAGCTCTGGCTCCCTCCACCAGAGCATGGAGGGAGTCCTCATCAAAGCGGGGTGCAGCCTTGGACCTTGAAGTTGGCATATCAGCAGCACTAATCACTTAGAAGTATCCCAAACAAAAGTTCTAAGGCAGAAAATGAACCAAGGCTGCTTGCAGCCCTTAAATGCAGCTGCGTAAATGACGTCGTCAGAGGTGACTTTCAGGACCAAAAGACTCATTGGGCCAGGGGTTCCCACACGCTGGGAATCAATTGCCCAATTAGGCCAAAACCACTAAATTATCCTGCCTGACATTGGAGGCGGGAGCGGGAACCGCCGACCACCTGACCCGCCCCCAACCCGTCCCCAATGACAAAATCCAGCCCACTTTGCGAAGGCAGTGGGAGGAAATCGCAGAAGCCGACAGTGCCAACAGTCTTGTCCCCAGAATGTGGATCCCGTGCATGAAAAAATTGAATGACCTCACTCGAGTGGTCAAGGTGAGTGAATGCATCTTCAAATGCCATATCTCACCAACTGCAACACTAGCCTCACGCACTGCTCAATGCACCACACTCCCATCACTCACCTACCAACAATCTCTACCTATCACCATTCATACCTCACAATCAAAGCTTCACCTCACCCTCACACACTTCCCACTGCTGCAAGCCAAACACCCACACCTCACACCTTGCACACAATGTCAGCTATTCAATCACGACAGTCACATCACCCAAACACATTGCACCACACTCACTGACACACTTCCCTTTCTCTTTTAGACCAAGGTGGCTCATAACAAACAGACAGGGGGCAAGCATGGCTGCACAACCTAACCCCCATGGAGGAGACTGTGCTGGAGATCATTGGAGGGGCCGTCACTGAGGTCGTGGCGCTGGCGAGGCTGAACGCATTGATGATGAAGATATGCTCATACCTAATCCTCCTTCTTGCATCCCACTTCCCCCTCATCCCACAAGCTCATCTCACTTACAAGCTGCTGATGATGTATGAATGGACTTCTTGCTTTCCACCTCCCCTCCCCTCCCCTCACCACAACCTGACCCTTGCGCCTTTTTTCTTTTTAGATACCCAAGAACTGCCAGCAGCCCAGCCTGTGCAGCAAGAAGTAAAAGTAGAGGAGGAGAGTGATGGAGAAGAAGAGACACCGTCACGCGATCTGACACTCCCAGGCACCAGCTCAGAAAATTACACTGCGTGTACTTTAGAGGGTAGTATAGAGGCGGGATCTGCACGTGATGAGTCACCGAGCATGAATGGGCTGCAGCCAGGCCAGGGGGAAGAGTAGTGCAGCTGCCAGCTCCCCAGAGGGTGAGGTCGCATGAGTTCTGCTGCACAGAACTTAGTTGAGGAGAAGGGCGATGGGCATGCACACAGAAATGCTTGGTGCAATGGCAGTCCTGCCAGAGAGCCTCTTGTCACTGTCAAGGAGCATGGAGGAGTCCGGCTCCAACATTGCACGGGGCTTTACGTGGAGCTTAGCGTCCATGAATTCCAGGATGAAAGTTTTGGGCAACTCCATTAGCGAACTTGTGGACCCAACCATGATGCTGGGTGTGATGGGCGATGTCTCAACTTCCATTGCAACACAAGTGGAAGCGACCCAATATTTGAGTGGAAGCTCAGACTTCTGTCATGCAGGCTCAGATTGCTGTCATTCAAGATCAAACTACTGCCATCGCGGCTGGATTTATGAGAGTGGAAAGGGGCTTGCAGGGTCTCACAGCAGTCCAGCAATTTGTGCTCCAACAGATGGCTAGGAATGCTAAGGCACCACTCCAGGGGAGTGGCAGTGGCTCTATGGAGCAAGTACCTGCTGTCCTCTCTCATGCTGACAGCATTCATACTCCCGCCCCTGCCTCTCCGCCATTGCCCAGACTGCTGCCGCCCATGCTAAGGTGGTGCAGTCTACAGCCTGGCCTTCTAGGTCCAGAGCTGCTCGAGGTCATCCTGCAAGGCCATCTGCAGTCTCCCCCACTGAAAATCAGCAGCCTTCACCAGCCATGCTGCAGCCTCTGGGGTAGCACTGCATAGAACCAGTAGAATAGGCAAAGGAACACGCAAGACAGGCACTAAAGGAATACATAAGGGTGATGAGTTGACTTGCTAATATTATATTGGAATCATTCATTTATAAATTATGTTTGGAATGTTTGTTTTGTGATGGCTTTCATTTCAGCATTGTGCCCAAGTGTGATGTTCCATGACAAAGGGATGGTAAGGTGGGGAGGTGTTGAGCAATGGGATCTGGGGTTTCATTCAGGGGAACCGGAGTCTGATGATGCGCTCACAGACAGCCCATCCGGAACAAGGATTTGCAGGCTGCCTCCTCTCTTCCTCCTCCTCCTTTTTCTTCTCTTCCTCTTCCTCTTTCTCCTTCTCCTCCTCCTCCTCCTGAGTTGGTCATGGAACCCATGGTGGCAAGGCCTGCGCCCTCATGATTACCGAGTTGTGGAGGATGCAGCAAACCACCACGAATTGGGACAGCTGCTCCGAAAAGTACTTGAGAGCTCCTCCCAAACTGTCAAGGTAGTAGAACCATTGCTTGAGCACCCCGAAGGTCTGCTCGATGAGGTTCCTTGTGGCAGCATGGCTGTCATTATATGATTGCTGGCCACAAGTGGTGGGGTTGCGAATGGGGTGTCATCAGCCAGGTGTGGAGCGGATAGCCCTTGTCATGGAGTAGTCACTCTCGGGTTCGACATGGTGAGTGGAAGATTGCTGACACAGTGGACTGCTGCCAGGATACCGGGCATTCTCCATTGTTAGATCTGTGTATTTTTGATGTAGTGTGTCCTTCAATAACTAGACACGAGACTGCAGGAACAATCAACAGGTATTTACTGGATGAGGGTTACTCTAAAACTAAACATACAGATCCCTACTCAGGGTTTATATACAGGTGTGGTCACTGCCAGTACTACAGTATACAGGAGCTGTAAAAAGTAGTTCTCCCCTTAAAGGTACATACAATGCAATTCCTCCCCTTTTAGATTGACAGTACCATAGCGTTCATTTAACAATTAACACTTTTAACATGCACATTAACTGAAAATAGTCCATTTATAAATTCAGTCTTTGGGGCGGCTTCCTGATCCTTTCTGGATAGCGCCTTTCCTGAGTGTCTTGTTCTTGGTGCAGAGGCCCCCTGTCGTCAGTTGGTTCATCAGCTTCCGATGCTACTGTTTCTGGGGTAGATGCTACCTGTATGTCGGGTTCATCACCAGGTGCGCGAGACATGGGGTTGACTCGTTCCTGTGACTCTAGGATCTGGTCGACATGGCGTCTCACAATGTTCTCCCCAACATCCACTGTGTACATTAGTGGCCCCTGCCGTGTGCATATCGTTCCTGGTTGCCATTTCTCTGTTCGGTAGTCGCGGGCCAAGACTGGTTGCCCTACATTGAAGCTCCTTGTCGGCTTCTCATTGATGTGCTGGAATTGCTTATTCTCAACATCTCTTCGTACATTTGGTCTGAGCAAGTCCAGACGAGATCTCAACCTTCGGTTAAAGAACATCATGGCCGGGGTCTGGTTGGTGACTGCATGTGTCGCATTTCTGTCGGCTAACAGGAAATTGTCCACCTTATGCTGCAGTGGAATGTCGTCATCGCACATGGCCCTTACTGCTTTCTTAAAGGTTTGTACGAACCTCTCAGCCAATCCATTTGTGGCTGGATGATACAGGGCAGATGTGTAATGCCTTACCCCATTCCTTTTCATGAATCTTCGAAACTCTTCGGACACAAACTGTGGTCCGTTATCAGAGCAAATCTGCTCTGGCGAGCCGTTCCTGGCAAATATGGTCCGTAGGACTGCAATAGTTTTCTCCGTGGTGGTGGACGACATTTTGATCACCTCAGGCCATTTCGAGTGCGCATCCACGGCTATTAGAAACATTGAGTCTATGAATGGACCGGCAAAATCAATATGCACCCGTTGCCATGGAGATGAGGGCCACTCCCATGGGTGTAGAGGGACATGTGGTGGTGCATTTTGGACCTTCTGGCATCCTGAGCAGCTCTTTGTCAGGTCCTCGATCTGCTGATCGATCCCCGGCCACCACACATAAGCCCTAACAAGGCTTTTCATTTTTAACCCTCCCAGATGGCCTTCGTGAAGCTCATTGAGCACTCTCTCCCTTAACTTGGGTGGAATTACCACTCGGGATCCACACATCAAGGTCCCCTGGCATACTGACAGCTGTTCTCTTCTGGATGAGAATGCTGGCAACAGTGAGTCGCCATGTGTTGGCTATCCCTTCACCGTCAAATCATATACCCGAGACAGTGTCGGGTCATTTCGGGTCTCCTTCTCTATATCAGCGTTAGTTACTGGCAAGCGTTCAATTATAGTCGAATGAAATATTTCGACAGGGTCCACTGCTGGTGCTTCCTCCGCAGTAGGCAGTGGCAGGCGTGATAGCCCATCAGCGTTTCCATGCTGTTTCGTGCCCTTATACTCGATTTCATATTGGTTCGCCCCTAGAAAAAGCGACCATCTTTGTAGCCGTTGCGCAGTCATCACCGGTACGCCCTTCTTTGGATTAAAGATGGAGACAAGTGGTTGGTGGTCCGTCAGCAAGGTGAACTTCTGCCCGTGCAGATAGTGGTTGAACTTTTTCACTCCCCACACTAGGCTGAGGGCTTCCCTGTCAATCTGGGCGTAGTTACGCTCGGCTGAGGTTAGTGACCGAGACGCAAAGGCTACCGGCCTCTCCGAGCCGACCGGGAACTTGTGCGACAGCACCGCTCCAATGCCATAGGTTGATGCATCACACGCCAACCGAATTGGTAGTGCTGGGTTGAAATGAGCCAACACCTCTTTTGATGTGATCAATTCTTTGCGCTTCTGGAAAGCTCGTTTACATTCGTCATTCCACTTCCATGGTACCCCCGTTTGCAGTAGGGTGTTCAGTGTGTGTAGTACGGTCGACAAATTCGGCAAGAACTTATGGTAGTAGTTCACCAGCCCGAGGAACGACCTCAGTTGTGACACATTTTCCGGTGCTGGAGCCTTGACTACTGCCTCAATCTTTTCAGGGGACTTATGTAACCCCTCTTCATCAATAACGTGGCCACAATACGAGATCTGCTTCTGGAAAAACTCGCATTTGTGGCAATTTGCTTGGAGCCCATATTCCTTCAATCTAGTGAGCACCTGCTCCAGGTTGGCAAGGTGAGCACTGTCATTTTCGCCTGTGACCAGGATGTCGTCCAAATAACACTGGGTCCCTGGAATCCCTTGCAGGACTTGATCCATTGCCCTTTGCCAAATAGCCGGAGCTGATGCTACCCCGAACACCAGCTGGTTGTATTGGTGGGGACCTTTATGAGTGTTGATCGTGAGGTACTGTTTCGAGGCTTCTTCTACCTCCATTTGCAGGTACGCCTGGGCCAGATCAATCTTAGTGAAGCGTTTCCCTCCAGATAGCGATGCGAAAATATCTTCAATCCGCGGAAGCGGATATTGTACCGTGTGAAGGATTGGGTTCACTGTCACCTTAAAGTCCTCACAGATGCAAACTTTCTTTGGTTCCCCAGGCGTATTACTCAATGACCTCTTCATTACAGGAACGATGGGTGTGGCCCACTCACTCCAGTCCACTTTGGACAGTACTCCTGAACGTTCCAAACCTTCCAGCTCTGCTTCGATGGCTGGGCAGATAGCATAAGGCACTGGTCTGGCCTTAAAAAATGTTGGGCTTGCATTTTCCTCTGTTTTGATTATCACTGCTATGCCTTTTAGTGTTCCAAGTCCCTCCTGGAACACTTCTTGTGTGTCAGTTAGCATTTTTGACAATCGTCCAGGTGTGGCGTCGTCATCCTTTTTGGCATCTACAGTCAGTGCTTTTATGGAATGCCAATCTAGCTGTATCTTCCAGATCCATTCACATCCTAGTAGTGGTGGTCCTCCATCTGGCAATACATATAGGTCCATTTTTGGTGTTTCCTTACCGTTATATACAACATTCACCCTTATTTTTCCTTTGGGGTAGAATTTTTGCCCCGTGTACATCTTCAAGACAATCTCTGTATCTCTCAAGGGTATATGTGAGAATAGCCGCTTGTAGTCCCTTCGGTTTATGACTGTTAGGGCTGATCCTGTGTCCAATTCCATTTTCACTTGGACTCCAGCTATCTTGAGCATGATCCAGATAGTTTGATGATCCTCCATTTGGATCACCTTATGTAGTTTCAGACAACCCAGCTCCTTGCTTCCGGAGTCTGTATCACTTTTCTGTTCGTCTGAACTACTCTCCGTCACCTTATGTACCTTCTTGTACTTCTCCTGTGGAGATTCCTTGCTGCTGGTTTTCTTTCCTGACCTGCAGACTCTTGCTATGTGTCCTACTTTTCCACACTGCCTGCACACTTTGTCCTTAAACCAGCAATCATTATGGTCGTGTGTTGTTCTGCCGCAGCGATAACACTTCACTGTTCCGTATGACATTTCATTTGTGCCATATTCTTGCGGTCTCCGTTGTATCTCTGCAGTGCCCCGTGCGGCTGCTTCATGTGATACTGCCATGCTGAAAGCCTTTTCCAGCGTAAGGTCCTTTTCAGATAAATGCCGTTTCTGGGTTCCTTCACTTTGAAGCCCACACACAAACTTGTCCCTTAAGGTATCTGCCAGTCCCGCTCCAAACTGGCAGTGTTTCGATAGCTTACGCAGTTCCTTTAAATACTCAGCATTACTTTCATCTTTATGCTGGTTCCTTTTGTGAAACTTAAATCTTTCTGCTATCAGCAGCGGTGTGGGGTTTAAGTGGTTCTGTAGGGTTGACACTATGTTTCCAAAATCCTTGTCCACTGGCTTCTCTGGGGTTACTAGGTTTCGCAGTAAGCCATACGTTTTTGCACCCATTGAATTCAACAATACCAGCGCTTTCCTCTCATCTGGCACTTCATTCGCCTTGCAGTACACTTCTATGCGTTCGACATATGTCGTCCAATCTTCGACGTCATTGTCGAACGCTGTGATACTGCCACTCTTCGGCATCCCTGGGTGTGGTTAGACTGGCTCAAAATGGCGTTTTCCCGCGCTTCCCCTCTTCTCCGCTGCGGCCCAAAATGGCGTTTTCCCGCGCTCTCCCTTCTTCTCCGCTGCGGCTCAAAATGGCGTTTTCCCGCGCTCTCCCTTCTTCTCCGCTGCAGCTCAAAATGGCATTTCCCACGCTCTCCCTTCTTCTCCGCTGCGGCTGCTCGGCCCTTGAACACCGGCTGCACTCTGCGCATTTCCCTTTCTTCCCCGCTGACGCTGCTCGTCCTTTGAACACCGGCTGCGCTCTGCGCGTTTTCTTTCATGCCTCTCTCTCTTCTCCCGTCGACGTCGTTCGGTCCTGAACATTGGCTGTGCCCTGTGCGCTCTACCCTCTCTCTTCTCCCGTCGACACCGCTCGGTCCTGAACACCGGCTGCGCCATGTGCGCTCTACCCTCTCTCTTCTGCCGTCGATGCTGCTCGGCCTTTTCTGTGCCATCGCTCGGCTCTAGCCGCCGCTGTCCGGGAAGGGTCTGCGCCGTACCTGTTGCCAGCCCGTTTCGCTGGACCACCGTGACTGGAGAACCAAGCCCAGCTCTCAACAGCCTCCCCTGCGATGCTCAATCTCTGCTGGATGACTGGGCGGTTGCTCGTGGTCGACGCCCGTGCTTCTGGCCTCAACTTTCTTCCACTGTTCTCCAGGAGCGAATCCCTGAGAGGTAATGCAGAGTTGCAGGTAGGTTCGAATCTGCCTCGTCGCCACTGTTAGATCCGTGTATTTTTGATGTAGTGTGTCCTTCAATAACTAGACACAAGACTGCAGGAACAATCAACAGGTATTTACTGGATGAGGGTTACTCTAAAACTAAACGTACAGATCCCTACTCAGGGTTTATATACAGGTGTGGTCACTGCCGGTACTACAGTATACAGGAGCTGTAAAAAGTAGTTCTCCCCTTAAAGGTACATACACTACATCCATCATGATGTGCTGGGCGTGGTCGCCCACCAACTGCATATTAAGAGAGTGGTAGCCTTTGCGGTTACAGAACATCTCAGCATTGATATGCGGCACCTGCAAAGCCATGTGTATGCAGTTGATGGCGCCCTGCACCATGGGGAATCCCGATATCTTGGCAAAGCCACATGTGCGCTCCTCCTGCCTCTTTGTGTTCAGAGAGAAGACAATGAAGTCCCTTCTCCTGGAGTACAGTGCCTCTGTGACCTCCCGGATACAGCAATGGATGGCGAACTGCGATATATTAGCTATGTCGCCTGCTCCTGCCTGGAAGGATCTGCTGGTGAAAAAATTCAGGGCCACGGTCAGCTTGAGGGTCATTGGCAGCACAGTCGTCACCCTGCTCTGAGGCTGCAGGTCTGGTTCAAAGAGGTGGCAGAGTTCTGTGACCACCTCCTTGGTGAAGTGGAGCCTGCGAATACACTGACCCTGGCTTAGGTGCAGGAGGGAGAAGTACTCCCTGAAGACCCTAGGTGGGTAAGGCCTCCTGCTGACAGCCTTCCATCTGCCCCTGCCGCCGCCACCCCCCTCCCTGCCACCTCCCCTGTGAGCAGCTTGTCTTCTTTGCTGCCTCTGCTCCATCGCCCTGTCATGCTGTATCGCGAGGGGGACTGCAAGTAGAGGCCCCATGCCTGGGAGCAAGTGGTGTAGTCAGAGGTGTTCCTTTAAGAGCCAACGCCTTTCCAATGTCCAGCAGCACTCCCTGTACACTTTAACAACTTTTAAAATGTCTTACACCAAACCACTACTCAAATAAACTGTACAGGAACTATTGCAAATGCAAAAAGCAACTTGCCTCAAAGTTGCATTATTTCCTTTTAAGTAGCACTGGTGGGTGGGGGCCTGTCATGCAGCTGACAACTACGTGTGCAAGAAGTGCATCCAGCTGCAGCTACTGACAGACCGCATTGCGGCACTGGAGCTGCGATTGGATGCATACTGGAGCGTTCACGATGCTCAGGACATCGTGAATAGCACGTTTACGGAGTTGGACACACTGCAGGTAGAGGTTGGACAGGAAGAAAGGGAACGGGTGACCAATAGGCAGAGTACTAGGCGCAGGCAGGTAGTGCAGGGGTTCCCTGTGGCCATCCCCCTCTCCAACAGATACACCACTTTGGGTACTGTTGGGGGGGATGGCTTATCAGAGGAAGGCAGCAGCAGCCAACTTCCTGGCACCAGGGGTGGCTCTGCTGCACAGAATGGGAGGAAAAAGAGGGGTAGAGCTATAGTAATAGGGGATTCTATTGTAAGGGGAATAGATAGGCGTTTCTGCGGCCGCAAACGAGATTCCAGGATGGTGTGTTGCCTCCCTGGTGCAAGGGTCAAGGATGTCTCTGAGCGGCTGCAGAACATCTTGGAAGGGGAGGGTGAACAGCCAGTTGTCGTGGTGCATATAGGCACCAACGATATAGGTAAAAAGCAGGATGAGGTCCTAAAAGCTGAATATAGGGAGTTAGGAGACAAATTAAAAAACAGGACCTCAAAGGTAGTAATCTCAGGATTGCTACCAGTGCCACGTGCTAGTCAGAGTAGAAATAGAAGGATACTTCAGATGAATACGTGGCTAGAGGAATGGTGCCAGGGGGAGGGATTCAATTTCCTGGGACATTCGAACCGGTTCTGGGGGAGGTGGGACCAGTTCAAACCGGAAGGTTTGCACCTGGGCAGGGCTGGAACCGATGTCCTAGGGGGAGTGTTTGCTAGTGCTGTGGGGGAGGGTTTGAACTAAAATGGCAGGGGGTTGGGAACCTGAGCAGGGAGACAGAGGAAAGGGAAACAAGGATAAAAGCAAAAGATAGGAAGGAGAAAAACAAAAGTGGCAGTCAGAGAAATCAACGGTTTAAATCAAACATGGCCACAGTAAATAATAATTCTAATAGGTCTAAGAGCGTTAAAAAAATAAGCCTGAAGGCTATGGCCTAGAAATTGGGTTGAGGCGCCAAACTGGCGCCAAGTTCGCCTGAGCGCAGGATTTAGCGCAGCGTTCGAGGCTTTAGCGATCGTCAGATATTCAGTTTCATTGCCCCTAGAGGGAGACGGGGCGAGGCTCGAGGCGCTCCGCGTCCCTCTTAGGGCGCTGAAACTGAATATCGCAGCGCAACGTGCCGCAGCGCCACACGCTGCGGCATGGCATGCTGTGGTACCACAGGCCTTCCTCCCATTGTTAAGGGGGAGGGGCCTGCAACAGCGCAATCCCCGATCGTGAATGCCGGCAAAAGAGCCCGGCATCCAGGAGAAATGCCGGGCTCTCGGGAAACAGCCGGCAATGCCACGGGGGGGGGGGTGGTCAGGAGGCCTGGGACGGAGGTGCTGGCAGGCGGCTGCCGAAAAAGGCAGCCGCCCCGCACCTCCACCTTAACTTGCGCCGCTGCCGGCACAGTAAGCCCCGTGAACCGGGCGCGGGTAGCGAACGGCGCAACTGCGGCATTCGCAACCAAATATCACGAACGGGGCGCGAATGGGGCACTGCGCACACCGATGACATCATCGGTGGCGGCGCAGCGCAAAAGGCTAACGCCACCATTATCGCCCCAACTCAATATCACGGGAGGCGCAGCCAGTGGCGCTACAGCCACTGCCTGTCTCTTTTGGCGCTAACAAGTGGCGCTACTCACCCAATTTCTCCCCCTTTGTGTCTTAATGCGAGGAGCATTTGTAATAAGGTGGATGAATTGGCTGCACAAATAGAGGTAAACGAATACGATTTGGTTGGGATTACGGAAGCGTGGCTCAAGGATGGCCAAGACTGGGAACTCAACATCCAGGGGTATCCGATATTCAGGAAAGATAGGCAAAAAGGAAAGGGAGGTGGGATAGCATTACTGGTTAAAGAAGGGATTAACACAATTGTAATGAAGGATATTAGCTCTGATGATGTGGAATCTGTATGGGTAGAATTGAGAAATACTAAGGGGAAAAAAATGTTAGTGGGAGTGGTATATAGACCTCCAAACAATAAGGCGGAGGTTGGGGATGGCATTAAAAGGGAAATTAAAGAAGCATGCAATAAGGGCACAGCAGTCATCATGGGTGACTTTAATTTACATATAGATTGGGCCAACCAAATTAGTAACAATACTGTGGAGGAGGAATTCCTGGAGTGTTTACGGGATGGTTTCCTGGACCAATATGTCGAGGAACCAACCAGAGATCAGGCCATCTTAGACTGGGTATTATGTAACGAGAAAGGATTAATTAGCAATCTTGTTGTACAAGGCCCCTTGGGTCGGAGCGATCATAATATGATTAAATTCTTCATTAAGATGGAGAATGATGTAGTTGACTCAGAGACTAGGGTCCTCAATTTAAATAAAGGAAACTACGATGGTCTGAGGAGCGAGTTGGGTAGGATTGATTGGGGAATGGCACTCAAAGGGTTGACGGTGGATAGGCAATGGCAAACATTCAAAGACCGAATGGATGAGCTACAGAATTTGTTCATCCCAGTTTGGCATAAAAATAAACCAAAAAAGGTGACTCAACCATGGCTAACAAGGGAAATTAGGGATAGCATAAGATCCAAGGAGAGGACATATAAATTGGCCAGAAAAAGCAATAATCCTGAGGATTGGGAGCACTTTAGGATTCAACAAAGGAGGACAAAGGGATTAATTAAGAAAGGGAAAATAGAATATGAGAGTAAGCTTGCAGGGAACATAAAAACAGACTGTAAAAGCTTTTATAGATATGTGAAGAGAAAAAGATTGGTGAAGTCAAGAGTAGGTTCCTTGCAGTCAGAATCAGGGGAATTTATAATGGGGAACAAAGAACCAACTAAATACATACTTTGGTTCTGTCTTCACAAAGGAGGACACAAATAACCTCCCAGAGATGCCGGGGCACATAGGGTCTGATGAAAGGGTGGAACTGAAAGAAATCGGTATTTGTAGGGAAATGGTGTTAGGAAAATTGATGGGACTGAAGGCCGATAAATCCCCATGGCCTGATAATCTACATCCCAGGGTACTTAAGGAAGTGGCCCTAGAAATAGTAGATGCATTGCTGGTCATCTTTCAGAACTGAATAGACTCTGGAACAGTACCCATGGATTGGAGGGTAGCTAATGTTACCCCACTATTCAAAAAAGGTGGTAGAGAAAAAGCAGGGAATTATAGACCGGTAAGCCTGACATCGGTAGAGGGGAAAATGCTGGAGTCCTTTATAAAAAATGTAATAGCAGAGCACTTGGAAAGCAGCGACAGGATCGGACAAAGTCAACATGGATTTACAAAAGGTAAATCATGCTTGACTAATCTACTGGAATTTTTTGAGGATGTAACTGGTAAAATAGATAAGGGAGAACCAGTGGATGTGGTGTATTTGGACTTTCAGAAGGCTTTCGATAAGGTCCCACATAAGAGATTAGCGTGCAAATTTAAGGCACATGGGATTGGGGGCAAGGTATTGACTTGGATAGAGAACTGGTTGGCAGACAGAAAGCAAAGAGTTGGAATAAACGGGTCGTTTTCTGAGTGGCAGGCAGTGACTAGTGGGGTACCACAAGGATCAGTCCTAGGACCCCAGCTGTTCACAATATATATTAATGATCTGGACGAGGGAATTGGATGTAATATCTCCAAATTTGCAGACGACACAAAGCTGGGTGGGAGGGTATGCTGTGAGGAGGATGTTGTGAAACTCCAGTACGATTTGGACAGGTTGGGTGATTGGGCAGAAACTTGGCAAATGCACTATAATGTGGATAAATGTGAGGTTATCCACTTTGGTGGCAAAAGCAGGAAGGCAGATTATTATTTGAATGGCAATAGATTGGGAGAAGGGGAAGTGCAAAGAGACGTGGGTGTTCTTGTGCACCAGTCGCTGAAGGTAAGCATGCAGGTGCAGCAGGCGGTTAAGAAGGCAAATGGTATGTTGGCCTTCGTAGCAAGAGGGTTTGAGTACAGGAACAAGGATGTCTTGCTACAGTTGTACAGGGCCTTGGTGAGACCGCACCTTGAGTATCGTGTGCAGTTTTGGTCGCCTTACCTGAGGAAGGACGTTCTTGCCATGGAAGGAATGCAGCGAAGATTCACCAGGCTGATACCTGGGATGGCAGGAATGATGTATGAGGAGAGATTGTGTCGATTGGACTTATACTCACTGGAGTTTAGAAGATTGAGAGGGGATCTCATCGAAACCTATAAATTTCTGTCAGGCCTGGACAGACTAGATGCAGGAAGGATGTTTCTGATGGCTGGGGAGTCCAGAACCAGGGGTCGTAGTCTAAGGATAAGGGGTAAGCCATTTAGGACTGAAATGAGGAGGAATTTCTTCACCCAGAGAGTGGTGAACCTGTGGAATTCTCTGCCACAGAGGGCGGTGGAGGCCAGTTCATTAAATATATTCATGAAAGAGTTGGATATATTTCTTAAGGCTAAAGGGATCATGGGATATGGGGAGAAGGCAGGGACAGGGTACTGAATTTGGATGATCAGCCATGATCTCATTGAATGGCGGAGCAGGCTCAAAGGGCCAAATGGCCTACTCCTGCTCCTATCTTCTATGTTTCTATGCACGCACATTCAGCTGTGTGTGTTTAAGAGAGGTTGTACAGTGGAGCAGCGATGTCGAAAATTGCTGGTCGAGCGTCAAATCAGTGTTACATAATAGTTGACGTCACAATCTGCCTTATTTGATTTCTTCCGGCGCACGTAGGCAACAGCCGCGCTATTGCCCTTCTCAAGATGGCGACCAGTGCAGGCCGCGCTGAAGGTTGGTGGAAGCGTGGCAAGCGCCATTTTTTTCTTCAAATCGGCCATAACAACCGGCGCTAAGGTGCCGAGTTTCGTGGCCACATCGACACCAATAAAAATGTGGTGGTGTTGAGATACCGTGGCAAACGTGGGAGTCGAGACCAGAGCTAGTAAAACACAACTGCTTTATTCAACCTCATGGCAAAGAGGAACTGGAAAAGCCCGCGCATCCACTTAAATACTCCCCAGACAGGAAGTGCTCCCGGCAGCCTGTCCCTGCGGGAAACAAGTTGCTGGAGGAAAGGGCCTCCAGCTGGGGGCGTCTGCTTAAACTGTCCGTGCCGCCGTGAGCGGATTATGTCCAGTGGTGGCGTGTCGCCACAGAGCTCCCCCCAGAATCCGCTTAGGAGGAGTGGACGAGTCGTGACGGTGGTCTGATGGTTCTGCCGCAGCGGCTCTGAGTGGTCGCCGGTCTAGTTGGTGGGGCCGGGCGGTTCGCCGCCGGCTGTGCTGGCTTGCTGGCGGGACAGCCTCTAGTTGGAGGCCGGGCCACAGGGACCTGTTCCCCTGGTTCTGTGTGTGCTGGTTTGAGCCGGTCGATGGAGACTGTGTCGACCCTGTCGCCGAGTCGCAGCTTGAAGACCTTGTCCCCGGTTTGTAGTACCTCATACGGTCCGTCATACGGGGGTCGCAGGGGGCCGCGGTGCGCGTCGTGTCGCACGAAGACGAAGCGCGCCTGCTGTAAATTTGGCGGGACGTGAGGTGTGAGTTCGCCGTGTCGGTTGACCGGAAGCGGGGCGAACTGCTGAGCGGAAGAGAAAGAGTTGAGCCGCTGCTGTTCGGCCGACCAAGGCGTGGTAGCCTCCGGAAGGAATTCGCCTGGGACGCGCAGCGGTTGTCCGTAGACTAACTCCGCTGCCGAGGACTGGAGGTCTTCCTTGACTGCAGTGCGTAGGCCTAGTAGCACCCACGGTAGGTGGTCAGTCCAGGTACTGTCCTGCAGGCCGGCGCGGAGTGAGGCCTTGAGTGACCTGTGGAAGCGTTCACACAGCCCATTGGCCTGCGGGTGGTACGCCGTGGTTCGGTGGAGCGTCACCCCGAGGTTGCGTGCTGTGGCCGTCCAGAGTTCGGAGGTGAACTGGGCGCCTCTGTCGGAGGTTATGTCGGCTGGTACGCCGAACCTTGCAACACAGGTGTTAACGAACGCCCTGGCGATGTCGGCTGTAGTGGTGGAGGGCAGCGGCACTGCCTCAGGCCAGCGTGTGTAGTGGTCGACCATCGTGAGGAGATAAGTTTGGCCTTGCGATGGCGGCAGAGGACCGACGATGTCGACGTGTACGTGGTCGAAGCGGCGGCTGGGTACCTCGAAGTCTCCCAGGGGTGCTTTTGTGTGTAGCTGTACCTTAGCCCATTGGCAAGCGAGGCAGGAGGTGGCCCAAGTCCGAACATCTTTGCTGAGGCTGCGCCAGACGAAACGCTGGGAGAGGAGTTTGACGGATGCGCGGGCACCCGGATGGGAGAGCACGTGTAGCGCGTCGAAGATGCGGCAGCGCCAGGTTGCAGGGACGACCGGCCTGGGTTGGCCGAGTGAGACATCGCAAGTGACTGCTGTGGCTTCGGGCCCATGCGCGACCTTGGCTAGGCGTAGCCCTGGCAGGCTGGTGGCCGCCGAGAGGAGGTCTGGGTCCGTGAGCTGGGCCACTGCTAGTTGCGCGTAGTCGACTGTGAGGTGATTTGCGCAGATGGCGGGACGGGAAAGGCAGTCGGCGACATCGTTGTCTCTACCGGAGACGTGCTGGATGTCCGTAGTAAACTCGGACACGGCCGCGAGCTGGCGTTGCTGCCTAGCGGACCAGGGTTCGGTGTGCTTGGCCATCGCGTATGTGAGCGGCTTGTGGTCCACGTACGCGGTGAAGGGGCGGCCTTCCAGGAGGAACCTGAAATGGCGGACCAACAGGTGGAGCGCGAGAAGCTCGCGGTCGAAAGTGGAGTATTTGACCTCCGGGGGGCGCAGTTGGCGGCTGTAGAAGGCAAGTGGCTGCCACGCGCCATTGACCCACTGCTCGAACACATCTCCGACCGCATGGTCGGAGGCGTCGGTGGTGAGCGCGACCCGGGCATCGGCCCTTGGGTGCGCGAGCAGGGTGGCGTCGGCGAGCGCGTTTTTGGTGGCGTCGAAGGCGGCTGACGTGTCAGTGGTCTAGGCTACGTCCATCTTGCCGGATTTACCTCGGAGGGAGTCGTATAGGGGCTTCATGAGGGCTGCAGCTCTGGGGATGAACCTGTTGTAGAAGTTCACCATCCCGAGGAACTCCTGGAGGCCCTTGATGGTTTTGGGGTGGGGGAATTGCTGGACGGCCTGTGCCTTGTTGGGCAGGGGGACGGCCCCAGCAGGGGTGATGTGGTGACCGAGAAAATCGATCTCGGTTAGGCCGAATTGGCACTTCGCCCGGCTGAGGATGAGCCCGTGTTGGGCTAGGCACCCGAACAGGATGCAAAGGTGTTCGAGGTGTTCCTGTTTGGAGGAGCTGGCCACGAGAATGTCGTCTAGATAGATGAATAGGAAGTTCAGGTCCCGGAGGACTGAGTCCATAAGGCGCTGGAAAGCCTGGGCTGCATTCTTGAGGCCGAAGGGCATCCTCAGGAACTCGAACAGGCCGAATGGGGTGATGACGGCCGTCTTGGGGATGTCCGCGGGGTGTACGGGGACTTGGTGGTAACCGCGCACCAGGTCGACCTTGGAAAAGACGGTTCGTCCGGCAAGTCGGGCCGAGAAGTCCTGGATGTGTGGCACCGGGTATCGGTCGGGGGTGGTGGCGTCGTTGAGGCGGCGGTAGTCCCCGCAAGGGCGCCAGCCTCCGCCAGGCTTGGGGGCGATGTGGAGGGGCGAGGCCCAAGGGCTGCTGGAGCGGCGGATGATACCGAGTTGTTCCATGGTGGTGAACTCGGCCCGCGCGATTTCCAGCTTGGCCGGGTAGAGTCTGCGGGCATGGGCAGAAACTGGGGGGCCGGTGGTGGGAATATAGTGCTCCACACCGTGTTTGGCGGCTTTGGCCGAGAAGGTCGGGTTAGTGAGGGCGGGAAACTCGGCTAGGAGTGCCGAGTAGTCGTCCGTGGCTCTGGCGAGGCAGTAGGTCGTCAGGCCGGCCGAACGGGCCGGGGTGAATGCGCCGGGGATGGGGGCCATAGTGTTGATGTCGACGAGGCGGTGCCTCGGAATGTCGACAAGGAGGCCGTGGGCGCGTAGGAAGTCGGCGCCGATGAGTGGGCAGAGTACCTTGGCTGTGAGGAACTCCCAGCGGTAGCGGCGGCCTGCGAGGTCGAGCGTGACCATGCGGGTGCCATATGTGCGGATGTCAGAGCCATTGGCTGCGGCCAGCGTGATACCCTGTGTGCCGCGTTGGATTTCGAGGGCGGAGGCGGGGGTGATGCTGTGCTGGGCCCCTGTGTCGCACAGAAATCGGCGGTTGGTTCTGTCGTCGGTGACGTACAGTAGAGGCCCCTTTTACCCCGCGGCCATCACGGGGGCCGGTGCGGGGGGTGGTTTGAAAGTGCACGGTGGCGTGCAGCGTTGGGCCCTAGTGCCAAAACAGGTGTGGTAGTAGCAGTGACCCGGAGTGGTAGGGCGGTCGGGCCTAGTGGGCCGGGAAGACCGCGTGGTCGTTGCCATGAGGTCAGGCGCGACATCGCGAGCGGACTGCGCAGAGAGCAGCCGGTCGGCCTTTTCGGCTATGTCATTCAGGTCCGTGGAGCCAGACTCCACAATGAGCGGGCGGATGCTGGCGGGGAGCTGCCGAATGAAAAGCATGCGAAAGAGGGCGCCGGTGTTTTTGTCGTCCGAGAGGGACAGCATGTGGGAAAGCAGATCCGAGGGTGAAGCGTCACCAAGGCCGGGGAGGTCAAGGAGTTGGCAGTTGCGCTGGTAAGAGGACGTTTGAAATTTTTTATGGAGCGCAGCCTTCAGATGTTCGTACTTGCCTTCCACTGGTGGATCCTGCAGCGCTGCCCAAACCTTGGGGACTGTGGCATAGGTGAGAGAGGAGACGAGGTAGTCGTACTTTGTGGCGTCGACTGTAATGTGTTTCAGCCGGAATCTGGACTCAGCTTGAACAAACCAGGCTTCGGCCACGTTCTCCCAAAAGTCCAGTAGTTTAACCGTGACTGCGTTTGTATCCGCCATGCTAGCTTAGGATTCGTCCTGAGCGTCGGGGTCACCAGTGTTGAGATACCGCGGCAAACGTGGGAGTTGAGACCAGAGCTAGTAAAACACAACTGCTTTATTCAACCTCATGGCAAAGAGGAACTGGAAAAGCCCACGCATCCACTTAAATACTCCCCAGACAGGAAGTGCTCCCGGCAGCCTGTCCCTGCGGGAAACAAGTTGCTGGAGGAAAGGGCCCCCGGCTGAGGGCGTCTGCTTAAACTGTCCATGCCGCCGTGAGTGGATTATGTCCAGTGGTGGCGTGTCGCCACAGTGGTTTAAATTGGGATTTTATTTTATTTTAATTAGATTTTGGCCTAGAAATTCAGTTGCGTTTGCGCCCAATTAGGGGCGAAAGAGTGGGTTGCGCCGGAAGTTGCGTCGCGCCCGAAATTAGGTGGGTCCTAACATCGGCGTTAGCCGGTAGCACTGCGCCGGCACCGATGACGTCATCGGTGTGCGCAGTGCCCCGGTACCGCCCGAAACCATGCCGATCCCCATCTTCAGTAGCGGCCACCTCTTCCGTGGCGGGCGCTAACAACATCGGGAGACCGGGTCCTTACTGCAGCCTTAGCGGCGCAAGTTAAGGTGGAGGTGCGGGGCGGCCGCTTTTTTGGCGGCCCCCTGCCCGCACCTCCTTCCCCGGCCTCCTCCACCACCCCCCCCGCGGCATTGCCGGCTGGTTTCCGTGGAGCCCGGCACTTCTCCGTTGTGCCGGGCTCTTTTGCCGGCACTTGCAATCGGGGCTCCGGCCATTGCAGGCACCTCCCCCTTAAGAGAAGGGGGAGGCCTGCAGTACAGCAGCCTGCCGCACCGCATCGGGTGGCGTAGCGGGACCGGGAGCGCTGAAATTCACTTTCAGCGCCCCAAGCGGGGCGGACACACTCTGTACCAGCGCCCGGTTCCGCTTTGGGGCGCTGAAAGTGAATATGGGGCGGGCACAACTGGCTCCGTGGCAAGCGCAAAATTTTCGGTGCAAACGTGCTGGCGGGGCTATACCCAATTTCTAGGCCTGTATGTTTAATTACATCAGTGGTGCCTCCTCAGTTTGAAAGGTCACTTGTGCAGTTGCCTTTCTGTTAGTGACATTGGGGCATTGGTTTATTTATGATAGACAACTGAAGCTCCTCCTTTTCTGCAAACTCACATTGAAATCACAACGTGAATAACATCAGAGAAGGTTAAACCTCAGAAAGGACAGTGCAGAGCAGCATGGGAAAGGTTTCACCTGTAATCTGTGCTGGTAAGAATATACACGTGGACCTCACTGGTTGAGAGCATGTTTCTGAAGACACTGTGAATACCGGGAACCTTGTGTGATACCAGCAGGTACGAACCCAAGAAAGATATTACATGGGTGACTGAACACCTCAAACATTTTTAGTTGATCAGAGAGAGCCAGCATGGATTTGTGAAAGGTAGGTCATGCCTGACAAACCTGATTGAATTTTTTGAGGAGGTGACTGAAGTAGTGGACAGGGGAATATCTATGGATGTTATTTAAATGGACTTCCAGAAGGCATTGGTTCATGGTTCCTGTACAGTTTATTTGAGTAGTGGCTTGGTGTAAGACATTTGATAAAGTCCCACATAAGAGACTGTTAACTAAGGTGGAAGCCCACAGAATTGAGGGCAAATTATTGACCTGATTAGGAAATTGGCTGAGTGACAGGAGACAGGCAGTAGGGATAATGGGTAGGTACTCAAATTGGCAGGATGTGACTAGTGGTTTCTCGCAGGGATCTGTGTTGGGGCCTCAACTATTCACAGTATTTATTAATGACTTAGATGATGGCATAGAAAGTCATATATCCAAATTTGTCGATGACACAGATAGGCGGCATTGTAGGTGTAGTGTCCGTGTGTAGATAAAGACACTGAAGACAGGAGTTGGTTCATAGGTATTTACTAAGCAAGTCTGGGGGGGGGTTTCTAAAGGATATACACAATACACAGGCTTATATAGCCCAAGTGGCAATTACCGGCATTACGCACACCTGGGGCTCTTAAAGGCACATACACCATAATTGCTCTTAAAGGCACATACACCACAATTCCTCCCCTTCTAGCTAACTCGTACATCATATTTTAAGTAATTATTAATTACATGTTATATGCAAAATAATATACATTGCTGTATTAATTAATTATAAGTTAGTCTCTCAGGAGGCTTCCTGACTCGGTCCGGATAACGCCTCGGGGGTGTAGTAGTTTCTGGTGGTGTAGTAGGTTCTTCTGGCAAGGCTGATTCGGCTTAAGGGCCAGTGTCGGGTTCATCGGGCTCCAGTATCACCGGATCGGAGGTAGATATGGGTATCTCTACTTCATCGTTAGATGTATAGAGTGGTGGTGTAGGTTGTCCCTTTTCAGATGACTTGATGATTTGGTCAGCATGGCGCCTTATTATGCTGTCTCCGATGTCCACGGTATACATCAGTGGTCCTAATCGTGTGCAGATAGTTCCAGGCTGCCATTTCTCGGTACGGTAGTCCCGGGCCAAAACCGGTTGGCCTATCTGGAAGGCCCTAGTTGGCCTTTCATTCATGCCCTGAAACTGCCGGTTCTCCACGTCCCTTCGGATGTTGGGCTTGTTGTGTATGTAACCGTTTACCTTTAAGGGAACTATAGAATGTAACCGTTCGCCTTTAAGAGCACTACTTTAGGGTGGCACTATTTATTGGCTCATGTATACTGTAATACCGATAGTGACCACACCAGTATATAAGGGTTGGAATACGTTAACTAGGGCAGAAATCGCCCAGACCTCTGAATAGTAAAGACCTGTTTTGTTTGTACTTCTAAAGTCTCTGAAGTTATTTACTGCACAACCTACAGACTTTACAGTGGCGACGAGTCCGATCGTACCCTGCGGCAAGACTAACCAGTAGCAGAGAGCTTCAAAAAGAAAACACGAGGCTCCGTCTACTAAAAGTATAGTACTTACTGGAAGCTGGAAGATTAACAGCAAAGCTGCGGCAGCAACAGGCACAGATTACCCTGCTACCACATCTTGAGCGAGCCAATCAGCCTAAAACAAGGTGGCCGAAGAGACTGTGAGTAGTTAAAACAAATAAATTAAAAAAAAAAAAAACGGGGTAGAAGTATTTGGAGGAGAAGGGCAAAGCATTCGGGTCCAACGGCGTCGGGTGACAGCCGGACCGCGGGCAATGTGAGAAGCCGTGCAGCAACCGCTGCCACGAAGCGCTGAGCCTGCGAGTAGGCGCGGGAGTGTCAGAGCCGAGAGCCGCGCAAGCGGGGGAGCCAGAGCCGAGCGGGAGGCGTTGCAAGCCAGCGATCGCATCTCCAGATAAGGGCCGAGAGCCGCGAGAGCGATCGGATCTACAGATAAGGGCCGGCAGCCGCTTCGCGATCCAGCGATCGCATTATAGATAAGGGCCGCACTCGGGCTGACAGACGGCGTCGGGGGACCGGGTGAAGACTGCCAAGCGCGGGAAAACCGCCATTGAAGTGGGCGGGGAGAGCGAGAAGCGCGGGAAAGCCGCCATTTTTCGGGGAAAACCGCTGAAGAAGAAGGAAGAAGCGGGAAACCGCCATCTTGGAAATTATTAAGAATTTCAGAAAAGTAATAAGATTTTTCAGAAAGGCTGGTGTGTTCTCAAGAAGAAAAAAAAAAAAAAAAATTAATAATAAGTAAAGAAATACTTGTGTTGTTCTCGAGAAGAGAAGATGCGTAAACGAGGTAATATCACCAAATGCTATCGTTGTGGGAAGTCAACACACGACCAAAAGCAATGCTGGGGTAAAAACCAGGAATGCTGGAAATGTGGCAAGATCGGGCATATAGCTAAAGTGTGCCGGTCAGGAACGACGTGCAACAATAATGAGTCCTCACAAAAATGGGACAGAAAGGTACATGACGCAAATAGGAAGAGTCTGAAGGAACAGAAGTCGGACACACACGCCAAAGGCAGAGGACTGGACGGTCTAAGAATTCACAACGTGAGCAATGAAGCCGACCGTCAAACTATTTGGATAACGCTACCGATTGAAAAGGTCCCAGTAAAAATGGAAGTGGACACCGGATCGGCGTTGACGGTCATGAATAAGCATGACTATCAAAAGTTTTTCAAGCATATTCCACTACGGGATGCGGATCTGATACTGAAGACATACACGGGGCAAAAAGTATTCCCCATCGGGAAGATAGAGGTCAAGGTGAAATACAAAGATAAAGTTCACCACCGGTTGGAGCTGTATGTGTTGTCTGAGGGAGGCCCACCACTTCTGGGACGGGAGTGGATCCGGAAAATAAAGATGGATTGGCATGCACTAAACACCATGACGGTGGAGCCCGAAAAAGAGGACGTCAAACCTGAACGGTTGGCCAGAATATTAGACGAAGCTAAAGAGGTATTCCAGCAAGGACTGGGAAAGCTACGAGGTATTAAAGCAAAGGTCAAGATTGCAGAACATGCAAGCCCAAAGTTTTGTAAGGCCAGGTCGGTACCGTATGCAATACGACCAGCAGTGGAGGCAGAACTAGAAGAACTTGAACGATCAGGGGTTCTGTCAAAAGTAGACCACAGTGAGTGGGCCACGGCCATTGTACCCGTCATGAAATCCTCACCAAGTAGTAAGCCAGGGGGACCGGGGAAGGTCCGTATCTGCGGGGATTTCAAGATCACAGTGAACCCGGTGCTTCAGTCGGTACAATACCCGCTGCCAAGGATTGAAGATATTTTCGCTTCGTTGGCTGGAGGAAAACACTTCACGAAGATAGACCTAGCTCAGGCATATTTACAGATGGAGGTTGAGGAAGAGTCACGCCAATACCTAACTATCAATACCCACAGAGGGTTGTACCGTTATAACAGACTGGTCTTTGGAGTGGCTTCGGCACCAGCAATTTGGCAGAGGGCCATGGAACAGGTGTTACAAGGAATTCCAAGCACGCAGTGCTATTTGGATGATATCCTAATCACGGGAATGGATGAAGAGGAACACCTCACGAATTTGAAACTGGTACTCACCAGGTTAAAGGAGTATGGCCTTAGGGTTAACCGCAATAAGTGTGAGTTTTTCCAAAAACGAATCTCATACTGCGGTCATATCATTGACCGCGAGGGACTACATAAATCACCGGAGAAGATAGAAGCAGTCGTGAAGGCTCCCGCTCCAGGGAACGTGTCACAGTTACGATCATTCTTGGGGTTAATCAATTACTACCACAAGTTCCTACCAAATTTGTCCACGGTGCTGCATCCACTGAATGAGCTGTTGCGAAAGGAGACACCATGGAAGTGGAGTGAGGAGTGCAAAAAGGCTTTTCGCAGAAGCAAGGAGTTGATTACCTCTGAAGAAGTGTTGGCTCATTTCAACCCAGCATTACCCCTTCGGCTGGCGTGTGATGCTTCACCGTACGGAATTGGAGCAGTACTTTCGCACAGGCTACCAAATGGCTCGGAAAGGCCAGTGGCTTTTGCGTCCCGATCTTTGACACCCGCGGAGCGAAATTACGCCCAGATAGACAGGGAGGCCCTCAGTCTTGTGTGGGGCGTGAAGAAATTCAACCATTACTTGCAATGTAAGAGGTTCACATTGCTGACAGACCACCAGCCGTTGGTGTCCATATTTAACCCGAACAAGGCCGTGTCCAACATGACAGCACAAAGGCTACAAAGATGGTCAGTCTTACTTGGGGCACACCAGTATGATATTGAATACAAACGGTCCAAGCAACATGGAAACGCTGATGGGCTATCATGCTTACCATTGCCAATGGTAGAAGAAGCGAGGACAGTAGACCCAGTAGAGTTGTTCCACTCATCAATAGTGGAGTGTTTGCCGATCACGAACTCAATGATCGAAAATGAGACAAGGAATGACCCGACTCTTTCACGAGTCTATGACTTAACGGTGGAGGGATGGCCAGCGCAGTGCGAACCAACACTGCAAGCATTCGCACAGAGGAAAGCACAACTGTCTGTGTGTCGAGGAACCCTGATGTGTGGGTCTAGAGTGGTGATTCCACCCAAACTCCAAAAGAAAATACTCAAGGAGCTGCACGAAGGACACCTGGGGGGCGTAAAGATGAAGAACCTAGCTAGGGCGTTTGTGTGGTGGCCAGGCATCGATGGGGACATAGAGGAGATAACGAAGAATTGCCTAGGATGTCAGAGGGTTCAGAACGCGCCACCACAGGCTCCTCTGCACCCATGGGAGTGGCCCTCATCTCCCTGGCAAAGAGTACACATCGACTTTGCGGGGCCTTTCATGGACTCGATGTTCTTAATAGCGGTAGATGCCCACTCCAAGTGGCCGGAAGTAATTAAGATGACCACCACCACGACGGAAAAAACCATTACGGTGCTAAGGACAATGTTTGCGTGGAATGGTCTGCCAGAACAGGTCTGTTCCGATAATGGCCCGCAATTTGTGTCTGAGGAATTTAAGAAATTTCTAAAAAGCAATGGGGTTAAACATTACACATCAGCCCCATACCATCCCGCCTCCAATGGACTGGCTGAAAGATTTGTCCAGACCTTCAAGAAGGCCATAAAGGCCATGAGTAATGAAGACATAAGTTTACAGCATAAGGTGGATAGCTTTTTGTTGGCCTATCGAAATGCAACACATGCGGTCACGAATCAAACTCCCGCAATGATGTTTTGCAATAGACGCCTAAGATGCCGGCTGGATTTGCTCAAACCAAACGTAAGAAGGGACGTAGAGAACCGGCAATTCCAGGGCATGAATGAAAGGGCCACCAGATCTTTCCAGATGGGGCAACAAGTTTTGGCCCGGGACTACCGTACGGAGAAATGGCAGCCTGGAACTATTAAAAAAAGGCTAGGACCGTTGATGTACACGGTGGACATTGGGGACAAGGTAATAAGGCGCCATGTTGACCAGATCATAGGGTCCGCCACAAATGAGCAGCCGACTTCACCACCTTACCCGAGTAATGTTGAAACTGAAGTACCCAGAACACCTACTTCTGATCTAGTAATACTAGAATCAGATAAACCTGACACTGTTGTTCCAGCTGAATCGACTTTACCAGAGACACCTACTGGACCGCTGGGAATGACGACACCACTGCGGCGTTATCCGGACAGAATCCGGAAACCTCCACAGAGACTGAACCTGTAAACTGTTTCCACTAAGAGTATGTTGCAACTGTTCCTACGGAGACTGAATCTGTGATCTGTTTTGACATGAAGTTATATATGTTATTATGTTATGTTAAACATGAAGTTATATGACGTTGACTCCATCGAGAGTATATCTGCAAACTGTCTATATAAGTTGAAGATTGTATGTTTAACGGGATTCTGTAAGTAATAAGCTAGAAAGGGAGGAGTGTTGTGTATGTAACCGTTTACCTTTAAGGGAACTATAGAATGTAACCGTTCGCCTTTAAGAGCACTACTTTAGGGTGGCACTATTTATTGGCTCATGTATACTGTAATACCGATAGTGACCACACCAGTATATAAGGGTTGGAATACGTTAACTAGGGCAGAAATCGCCCAGACCTCTGAATAGTAAAGACCTGTTTTGTTTGTACTTCTAAAGTCTCTGAAGTTATTTACTGCACAACCTACAGACTTTACAGGGATTGACCAAATCGAGCCGGCATCTTAGGTTTCTATTGTAGAACATCATGGCGGGAGTTTGGTTAGTAACCATATGCGTTGCATTCCTATATGCAAATAAGAAGTTATCCACCTTGTGCTGAAATTTTATGTCTTCATTACCCATGGCCTTGATGGCCTTCTTGAAGGTCTGGACAAACCTTTCAGCCAATCCATTGGTGGCGGGATGGTATGGGGCGGACGTGTAGTGCTTTACCCCATTGTTCTTTCAGAACTTTCTGAATTCTTCGGACACAAATTGCGGTCCATTATCAGAACATATCTGCTCCGGCAGCCCATTCCTGGCAAATATGGTCCTTAATACTGTGATGGTTTTTTCCGTGGTGGTGGAGGACATCTTTATTACCTCCAGCCACTTGGAGTGTGCATCAACTACGATTAAGAACATTGAGTCCATAAATGGACCAGCAAAGTCGATGTGCACCCTTTGCCAGGGAGATGAGGGCCACTCCCATGGATGTAGAGGGGCCTGTGGCAGAGCATTTTGGACCTTCTGGCATCCTAGGCAGCTCTTGGTCATGTCTTCGATGTCTCCATCGATACCTGGCCACCATACAAACGCCCTAGCTAGGTTCTTCATTTTCACTCCACCCAGATGCCCCTCGTGAAGCTCCTTTAGCACTTTATCCTGGAGTTTGGGTGGAATCACCACTCTGGATCCACACATCAAGGTTCCTCGGCACACTGACAGCTGTTCTCTTCTTTGCGAGAATGCTGGCAGCAATGGTTCGCCATGTGCTGGCCATCCCTTCACTGTTAAATCGTAGACCTGTGAGAGAGTATGGTCATTTCTTGTCTCCCTTTCAATGGCAGAATTTGTCACCGGTAGACATTCCACTATGGTAGAGTGGAATATCTCTACTGGGTCTACTGTAGGTGCCTCTTCTATCGTTGGCAATGGTAGGCGTGATAAACTGTCAGCATTCCCATGCTGTTTTGACCCTTTGTATTCAATGTTGTATTGGTGTGCCCCTAGAAAAAGGGACCACCTCTGTAGTCTTTGTGCCGTCATAATGGGGACATCTTTTTTAGGGTTGAATATGGAGATGAGGGGTTGATGGTCAGTCAGCAAGGTAAATTTTTGTCCGTGTAGGTAATGGTTGAATTTCTTCACTCCCCATACCAGGCTGAGTGCTTCCCTGTCTATCTGGGCATAGTTACGCTCAGCTGAGTTCAATGAGCGTGACGCAAAAGCTATCGGCCGTTCCGAGCCATCAGGGAATCTATGGGACAATACCGCTCCTATGCCGTAAGGGGATGCATCGCACGCCAGTCTGATTGGTAGTGATGGGTTGTAATGAGCCAAAATTTTCTCGGATGTGATTGAGTCTTTACATTTATGGAAGGCACGTTTACAGTCTTCGTTCCATTTCCAAATCACTCCTGTCTGTAGAAGATCATTAAGAGGGTGTAGAATAGTTGATAAGTTCAGTAAAAATTTATGATAGTAATTTATTAATCCCAGGAATGACCTTAATTGTGAAACATTTTCAGGTGCTGGGGCTTTTATAACTGCTTCAATTTTTTCAGGAGACTTATGCAACCCTTCCTTATTAATTATGTGGCCACAATATGATATCTGATTTTGGAAAAATTTGCACTTGGGGCGATTTGCTCGTAGGCCCCGTTCTTTCAGCCTAGTGAGCACCTGCTCCAAATTGGCAAGGTGCTCGTTGTCGTTTTCTCCTGTTATAAGGATGTCGTCTAGGTAGCATTGAGTCCCCGGAATCCCTTGCAGGACTTGCTCCATAGCTCTTTGCCAGATAGCTGGAGCTGATGCTATTCCAAAAACCAGTCGATTGTACTGGTACAGGCCTTTGTGTGTGTTTATTGTGAGATACTTTTTAGAGGTCTCCTCAACCTCCATCTGTAGATATGCCTGTGCCAAGTCAATTTTTGTGAAACGTTTCCCTCCGGATAGTGAGGCGAAAATATCTTCTACCCTCGGAAGAGGATACTGTACCGTGTGAAGGACCGGGTTTACAGTCACCTTAAAGTCCCCACAGATGCGAATTTTTTTCTGTTCCTCAGAGTTATTTTTCAATGTTTTTTTCATGACTGGAACGATGGGTGTTGCCCATTCGCTCCAATCTATTTTGGATAATACGCCTGCCTTTTCCAAATTCTTCAGCTCTGCCTCGACTGCTGGATGTATTGCGTATGGCACCGGTCTTGCCTTAAAAAATTTTGGAATTGCTGTATCTTCCACTTTTATTGAGGCGGCGATGCCTTTCAAGGTTCCTAGTTTCTCTTGAAACACTTCTTTGGCGTTGGCCAAGATGTCTTTTAATCGTTCAGGTATGATGTCATCATTGTTTTTTTCCTTACTGGTCACCGTCAGTGCCTGAATGGAGTGCCAGTCTAAACGTATCTTCCTTATCCATTCACGTCCCAACAACGGTGGACCACCATCTTGTAGAATGTATAAATACAACTTTTGTATTTCTTTGCCGTTGTATACCACAGGCACCCTTATTTTTCCTTTGGGGTAGACTTTCTGCCCCGTATATGTTTTTAAGATAATGGATGTGTCTTTTAGAGGTATATGCGAAAATAGCCTCTCGTAATCTCGTCGATTTATTACGGTTAGAGCTGATCCTGTATCTAGCTCCATTTTAACTGGGGACCCTGCTATTGTGAGGGTAACCCAAATGGTTTGGTAATCCTCTTTGGCAAGTACATTATGTAATTTGAGACAGCTTAGTCTCTTGTTTCCGGAGTCGCTATCGCTATTCTGGTCTTCGGAGCTATTGTCCGTCATCATTTGTACCTTCCTGTACTTTTCTTTATTGATTTTTTGTTTTCTGTCAGTGGATTTATTTTGTCCAGATTGGCATACCCGTGCAATGTGTCCAATCTTACCACATTGCCTGCATGCTTTGCCCTTGAACCAGCAGTCCCTCTGGTTATGGGTGGATCTGCCGCAGCGATAACATCTTCCGAACTCCTGTGTCATTTTATGGGTGCCGAAGTCCTGTGTCTCTTGTTGTATCTCTGCAGCTCCTTTTGCTGCTGCTTCGTATGATACAGCCATACTGAAAGCTTTGTCCAATGTTAAATCTTTTTCAGAAAGCAGTCTTTTTTGTGTTCCTTCACTTAAGAGACCGCAAACAAATTTGTCTCGAAGATAATCCGATAGTCCTGCTCCGAATTGGCAGTACTTTGATAGCTTTCTTAATTCGGTTAGGTAATCAGCGTTACTTTCATTCTTGTGTTGATTTCTCTTGAAGAACTTGAATCGTTCCGCTATCAGCAGTGGTGTTGGGTTTAAATGCTCCTGCAGGGTATCAACAATTTCTTTAAAAGTCTTGTCCTTTGGTTTGGCTGGAGTGATTAAATTTCGTAACAGCCCGTATGTCTTCGCGCCCATTAAGTTCAGAAGTACTGAAGCTTTTTCTTCATCTGTTATTCCATTTGCAGTGCAATAAACCTCTATTCTTTCCACGTATGTGGTCCAATCTTCTATTTCGCCATCAAAAGCCTCAATATTGCCAGATTTAGGCATTACAGAAAAGATATGGCGCTTCCCGCGCTTTTTTTTCTCTCTGTAGCAACGATATGGCGCTTCCCGCGCTTTCCCGCCGCTGCTACCGATAACAACGCTGTTTTACTGTGGTTTCCGTTTATTCACTGTTGGAGACTCGTTCCCGACGGAGGTCTAAACGCTGACCTGCTTGCCGCGCCAGCCGTCTCTCGAGTGCACCCTCCCAGTCCATTATTGCTTGCCTCCGATTTCGCTGCCTGTCTCAGCTGTAGAGCCCGCCGCTGGAGCTCCAGCCTGACGCCCAGGAAGGATTAGCGCAGTACCTGTCACCAGCTTGGCCAGCTGGTGAAACCACAGTTTCTCTTACTTCCTTGAGTCTTCTGGACGCTGGAGGAATCGATGTCCTGGAGGTGCTGCCGAATTGCAGGTAAGTCCGTCGCCACTTCATCGCCACTGTAGTGTCCGTGTGTAGATAAAGACACTGAAGACAGGAGTTGGTTCATAGGTATTTACTAAGCAAGTCTGGGGGGGGGTTTCTAAAGGATATACACAATACACAGGCTTATATAGCCCAAGTGGCAATTACCGGCATTACGCACACCTGGGGCTCTTAAAGGCACATACACCATAATTGCTCTTAAAGGCACATACACCACAGTAGGCAGTGTAGATGAAAGCATAAAATGATGACGGGTTATTGATAGATTAAGTGAATGTGCAAAACTGTGGCAAATAGATTCCAATGTAAGCAAATGTGAGGTCATCCATTTTGGACCTAAAAGGATAGAACAGGGTACTTTCTAAATGGTGAAAAGCTAAAAACAGTGGAGGTCCAAAGAGACTTGGGGGTCCAGGTACATAGATCATTAAAATATCATGAACAGGTACAGAAAATAATTTAAAAGGCTAATGGAATGCTGACCTTTATATCTAGAGGACGAGAGTACAAGGGGGTAGAAGTTATGCTGCAGCTATACAAAACCCTGGTTAGACCACACCTGGAGTACTGTGAGCAGTTCTGGACATCACACTTTAGGAAGGATATATTGGACAAGATGTGGCAGAGTTCTGTGACCACCTCCTTGGTGAAGCGGAGCCTGCGAATACACTGCAGGTAGGAGAAGTACTCCCTGAAGACCCTAGGTGGGTAAGGCCTCCTGCTGACAGCCTTCCTTCTCCCCCGGCAGCCCCCCACCCCACCTCCCCTGCGAGCAGCTTGTCTTCTTTGCTACCTCTGCGCCATTGCCCTGTCATGCTGCAGCGCGAGGGGGACTGCAAGTAGAGGCCCCATGATAGGGAGCAAGTGGTGTAATCAGAGGTGTTCCTGAAAGAGGCAACGCCTTCCCAATGTCCAACAGCACTCCCTGTACACTTTAACAACTTTTTAAATGTCTTATACCAAACCACTACTCAAATAAACTGTACAGGAACCATTGCAAAAGCAAAAAGATGTGGCCACGAAACTCGACATCTTAGCGCCGGTTGTTACGGCCGGTTTGAAGGAAAAAATTGCGCTCGCCACGCTTCCACCAACTTCCGGCACGGTCTGCACTGGTCGCCATCTTGAGAAGGGCAATCGTGCGGCTGTTGCCTTTGTGCACCGGAAGAAATCAAATGAGGCAGATTGTGACGTCAATTGGCATGTAACACTGATTTGACGCATGACCGGCCATTTTTGATGTTGCTGCTCCACTGTGCACCCTCTTTTAAACACGCACAGCTGAATGTGCATTCAGCTGCATGACAGGCCCCCACCCACCAGTGCTACTTAAAGTCTGAGTATGAGGAGAGATTACCCAAATTAGGGTTGTATTCCCTAGAATTTAAAAGGTTAAGGGGTGATCTGATTGAAGTTTTCAAGATATTAAGGGGAACAGAGAGAAACTATTTCCGCTGGTTGCGGATTCTAGGACTAGGGGGCATAGTTTAAAAATTAGAACCAGCCCTTTCAGGAGTGAAATTGGGAACCACTTCTACACACAAAGGGTGGTAGAAGTTTGGAACTCTCTTCCACAAACGGCAATTGCTCACCACCACCTTCTCAAGGGCAACTAGGGATGGGCAATAAATGTTGGCCCTGCCAGCGATGCCCACACCCCATGAACGAATAAAAAAAAATTGATGCTAGATAAATTGTTAATTTTAAATTGGAGATTGTTAGCTTTTTGTTAAATAAAGGTATTAAGGGATATGGGCCAAAGGTGGGTATATGGAGTTAGATCACAGATCAATCATGATCTCTTTGAACAGAAAGCAGAGAGTTGGGGTAAATGGTTCGTTCTCAGACTGGCAATCAGTAACTAGTGGTGTTCCGCAGGGGTCAGTGCTGGGTCCCCAACTCTTTACAATCTATATTAATGATTTGGAGGAGGGGACCGAGTGTAACATATCAAAGTTTGCAGATGATACAAAGATGGGAGGGAAAGTAGTGAGTGAGGACATAAAAAACCTGCAAAGTGACATAGACAGGCTAAGTAAGTGGGCAGAGATTTGGCAGATGGAATACAATACTGGAAAATGTGAGGTTATGCACTTTGGCAGGAAAAATCGTAGAGCAAGTTATTATCTTAATGGCAAGAAACTGGAAAGTACTGTAGTACAAAGGGATCTGGGGGTCCTGGTGCATGAAACTCAAAAAGTTAGTATGCAGATGCAGCAAGTGATCAAGAAGGCCAATGGAATGTTGGTTTTTATTGCTAGGGGGATATAATATAAAAACAGGGAGGTATTGCTGCAGTTATACAAGGTATTGGTGAGACCGCACCTGGAATACTGCATACAGTTTTGGTGTCCATACTTAAGAAAAGACATACTTGCTCTCGAGTCAGTGCAAAGAAGGTTCACTCGGTTAATCCCGGGGATGAGGGGGTGGTCATATGAGGAGAGGTTGAGTAGATTGGGACTCTACTCATTGGAGTTCAGAAGAATGAGAGGCGATCTTATTGAAACATATAAGATTGTGAAGGGGCTTGATCGGGTGGATGCGGTGAGGATGTTCCCAATGATGGGTGAAACTAGAACTAGGGGGCATAATCTTAGAATAAGGGGCTGCTCTTTCAAAACTGAGATGAGGAGAAACTTCTTCACTCAGAGGGTGGTAGGTTTGTTGAATTTGCTGCCCCAGAAAGCTGTAGAAGCTACATCATTAAATAAATTTAAAACAGAAATAGATAGTTTCCTAGAAGTAAAGGGAATTAAGGGTTACGGGGAGCAGGCAGGAAATTGGACATGAGTCTAGGTTCGGAATGGTCATGGCCCTGTGGGTAGTGGAGCGGGCCCAGGGGCCGTGTAGCCTGGTTCTGCTCCTAATTCTTGTGTTCTAATTCTGTGTTAGATTTCAGGAGATGGTTTTATTCCTGTTCCTGGCTGGGTTGGAGATTGTCTTTACAGAAGGTAAGTACTGTAGAAAATATAGGGACAGAGTGATCTCCTGGAAGAGTTTCGATCACCTAGATGGGTCGGAGAGGAATTTCCCAGATTTTTTCTCCCAAATTGGCCATTGGGTTTTTTATCTGGTTTTTCACCTCTCCCGGGAGATCACATGGGTTCGGGTGGGATGGAGAGTGATAGAAGATTTGAGGTTAGGATCAGATCAGCCATGATCTTATTGAATGGTGGAGCAGGCTCGAGGGGCCGATTGGCCTACTCCTGCTCCTATTTCTTATGTTCTTATGTTCTTATAATGGCGGAACAGGCTCGGGGACCTCAATGGCCTACTCCTGTTCTTGTGTTCCTATATTCTGGGAATGAGTTTCCTGAAGTTAATAGCGAGTATTGCCACAACAACAACTTGCATTTTTATAGGACCTTTAACGTAGTAAAACGTCCCAAGGTACTTCACAGGAGCATAATCAGACAAAATTTGACACCAAGCCACATAAGGAGATATTAGGACAGATAACCAAAAGTTTGGTCAAAGATGTATGTTTTAAGGAGCATCTTAATAAAGGAGAGAGAGATAGAGAAGTGAAGAGGCTTAGGGAGAGAATTCCACAGCTTAGGGCCTAGGCAACTGAAGGCACTGCCGCTAATGGTGGAGTGATGAAAATCGGGGATGGGCAAGAATTAATACAGTGCTATATAGAAGGGGCTGTAGAGATCATTTTGTGTGGACTTTTCTCCTCGCCCCGCAGCACCCCCTCCCCCCCACCGCCACTGTAATGAGACATGTACTCCTACAAAGACTTGAATGAGAGTGCTGTCCACAGTCGATCGGAATGAAATCTTGTGATTTCACAGAGTAGCTCTTGACAGCAAACGTACTCTCCCAGGTTGCCACACAGTCATACCAATATGTGTACAGATTTCTGCCATTAAATGGTTAGGGATTATGAGGCAAATGAGTAAGCATTGAGTTGCAATTACACTTTTCTTGATATTTACTGTAAGACTAGGTAACTAGAAACACTTTCTCCCCCTCTATTCAGTCGTGGCACCGATTATCCAGCACTCTATTTAACAGCAATCTTGTTTGATTCGAGCAGCCACAAAGAGGGTAGGGTTTACTGCAAGAAAAAATCCATTTGGATGCTTTGGTATGTGATTCCCATCTCCCTCTTCTTGTGTCCTCTGACGGGATTGTATTATTACAGTTTGATTTATTGCTCCATCACTTATAATTTACCGAATGCGGAAGCAAAGCCAGCTCCTCATCTCCCAAAAGTTCTCGCAGTTGACCTTTGCAGTTACTGAAGTAAGTCAACACCCTTTTTTTTTGTTAGAAGGAGATTTTTAAACTGTCACTTTACTCCTCAAATTACCACCTGAAAACTTCATACATTGCATCACATCTGGTATCTCATTATTCCCTGCATCTTGACAAAAGTCTAAAAATCACACAATAACTACAAGACTTCTAATGTGACCTGCAAATGTCTAACTTGGTCCTCACCAGCATCCATACTGTGATTTCACATTTTGAAAGGCACAGCTTTTTATAAGTGTGAATATGGACCCAATAAGGATTGTAACTTTTTTAAATTTTAACAGCTACCACACAAATTTTAAATTTTCACAGACAGCCAGAACTTTGTAGCAGTGTGGTTTCATTGCAGCTCACCCGACACCAGAAGTAAACTGCGTGGGCCACTCACAAATCTCAGCTTGTATCAGACTGGAGAGAAGTGTCAGACATTACAGCATTATATATTAAACATGCTATCGCATTTGCAGTGAATTATAAACACATTGCCATTCACAATATAAAGGGATCAATTTTCACAGCGGGCTGATACCTGGAATCAGTCAGTAAATCAAGAGTTTCTAAAGGTTGCCTCATGTTTATTAAAATACCATCTTTCACTAGTGGCTTCTCACAAGTTTTGTTTCATAGCTGTACATTAAGAGGTAAACAAAATCACCAATGGTAGAAAGGGACATTAAATCCAAAGTAAGGCCACCATAGATTTTATAATTGGAACATCGTTGAAAGACTGGGGGCATGAAATTGAGTTCAGTAGCGCCCATATTTTGGGTGCTACGAGTGCCATTAGAGATCCAAAATGGTGTCCACAGTGGATGCAAAACATGCCGGACGCCATCTTGCTAAAGGCGTTAGCGCGCACACGCGCAGTTAACATCCACCGGAAGTATGCAGAGGAGGTAGATGATGATGTGCAACGTTGTTTTGACACCAGTGATAGATGGTATTCTGCCAGCGCTGCCATTTTGGAGGTCCATGCTCGAGCCAACGCCCTCTCTTAAGCTCACACAGCTGAACACGCATTAAGCAGCAGGAAGAACCCCACACCAGCGCTGTTTAAAGGGATCATCAACTACTTACAGGTTAGTTGCTGGTTGATTTCTTCTGACTATTGCTACAATTCTACACATTTTTGGTGCTTTCCATAGTAATTTCAAGTTTCAAAAGTCTACAGGGCAGGTACTGAAGTACTTTTTGCTGACTTCAAGGCTTCTGCACAAACCAGTTGCTCCCAGACATGGGGCACTAGTAGAACTTCCTCTTGGAAATGAGCATGACTGGGAGAATGAGCAGAGGCCACCCAGAGCAGGACAAGCTGCTAGAAGAGGGAGGAGGATGAGGAGGAGGAGGAGGAGGGGGAGAAGGGCTCTCAGCAGGCGTCTATATCCCCCCCAGGGTGTTCAGGGGACAATTCTCCCACCTGAACCTCAACGATGACTGGTGTTTGAGATGTCTGCGCTTCAGAAATCTGCCAACTGCTGCAGCCTCAACTCCAACCTCAGAGCAGGACAAGGAGCGCATTGCCAGTGGCTGTGAAGGTGAACGTGACATTGAACTTTTATGTGCCTGGCTCCTTCCAGGCTGGTGCTGGAGATATTAGGAACATCTCACAGTTTGCAGTCCACTGTTGCATAAGGGAGGTATCTGAGGCGCTCTATTCAAAGAGAGATAAATTAATTTAATTCCCTCTTGCAAGAGAGAAGCAGGTGGAGCGAACAAAGATTTCAGGCTTCCCCATGGTGCAGGGTGCCATTGACTACACGCACATTGCTTTGCGGGTGCTGCATGTTGACTTTTCCATGTACTGGAACCGAAAGGGATACCACTCCCTCAACAGCTGGTGTGTGACCATAGGCAGCGCATCATGCAGGTCGATGCCCAGTATCCTGGGAGCAGTCATGATACGTTCATTGTGTGGCAGTCCTTTGTGCCAGCTGTATTTCAGCCATCACCCAAACCAAAGGGTGGCTACTGGGTAATAAGGGCTATCTGTTGAAGACATGGTTCATGATGCTGGTTCACAACACGCGCACACATACGCAGTATGCATACAATGAGAGCCATGCTGCCAAAAGAAATGTGGTAGAGTGCACCATGGCACACTGAAGCAACGATTCCGCTGCCTGGATTGCTCTGGAGGAGCCCTGCAGTACTCGGCTGAGCGGGACTCAAGATTCGCGACTGTATGCTGCATGCTGCACAACCTTGCCATTATAAGCGAGCAGCCCTTGGCACCACCTATCAGGCGAGCTGCTGAGGAGCAGGAGCACAAGCAGAAGGAGGAGGAAAAGTAAGAGGAGGATGTGGAAAAGGAGAAGGTGGAAGGGGGGGGAAGAAGAAGAGAGGCTGCAACCCAGATTAGCCCCTTTCTGCCCGGTCAGTACATGAAGAACTAATTCAAGTGCGATACCAGTAACCTCCAATTCCGCATTAACCAATAGTCCCACACTCCTAACCTTCCCTCTGTCAGTGACCATAGAATATGAGAGTAAGCTTGCAGGGAACATAAAAACTGACTGTAAAAGCTTTTATAGATATGTGAAGAGAAAAAGATTGGTGAAGTCAAGCGTAGGTCCCTTGCAGTCAGAATCGGGGGAATTTATAATGGGGAACAAAGAAATGGCAGACCAACTAAATACATATTTTGGTTCTGTCTTCACAAAGGAGGACACAAATAACCTCCCAGAGATGCCGGGGAACATAGGGTCTGATGAAAGGGTGGAACTGAAAGAAATCAGTATTTGTAGGGAAATGGTGTTTGGAAAATTGATGGGACTGAAGGCCGATAAATCCCCAGGGCCTGATGGTCTACATCCCAGGGTACTTAAGGAAGTGGCCCTAGAGATAGTAGATGCATTGCTGGTCATCTTCCAGAACTCGATAGACTCTGGAACGGTACCCATGGATTGGAGGGTAGCTAATGTTACCCCACAATTCAAAAAAGGTGGTAGAGAAAAAGCGGGGAATTATAGACCGGTAAGCCTGACATCGGTAGTGGGGAAAATGCTGGAGTCTATTATAAAAGATGTAATAGCAGAGCACTTGGAAAGCAGTGACTGGATCGGACAAAGTCAACATGGATTTACAAAAGGTAAATCATGCTTGACTAATCTACTGGAATTTTTTGAGGATGTAACTGGTAAAATAGATAAGGGAGAACCAGTGGATGTGGTGTATTTGGACTTTCAGAAGGCTTTCGATAAGGTCCCACATAAGAGATTAGCGTGCAAAGTTAAGGCACATGGGATTGGGGGCAAGGTATTGACTTGGATAGAGAACTGGTTGGCGGGCAGAAAGCAAAGAGTTGGAATAAACGGGTCGTTTTCCGAGTGGCAGACAGTGACTAGTGGGGTACCGCAAGGATCGGTCCTAGGACCCCAGCTGTTCACAATATATATTATTGATCTGGATGAGGGAATTGGATGTAATATCTCCAAATTTGCAGACGACACAAAGCTGGGTGGGAGGGTATGCTGTGAGGAGGATGTCGTGAAACTCCAGTATGATTTGGACAGGTTGGGTGATTGGGCAGAAACATGGCAAATGCACTATAATGTGGATAAATGTGAGGTTATCCACTTTGGTGGCAAAAACAGGAAGGCAGATTATTACTTGAATGGCAATAGATTGGGAGAAGGGGAAGTGCAAAGAGACCTGGGTGTTCTTGTGCACCAGTCGCTGAAGGTAAGCATACAGGTGCAGCAGGCGGTTAAGAAGGCAAATGGTGTGTTGGCCTTTGTAGCAAGAGGGTTCGAGTACAAGAACAAGGATGTCTTGCTGCAGTTGTACAGGGCCTTGGTGAGACCACACCTTGAGTATTGAGTGCAGTTTTGGTCGCCTTACCTGAGGAAGGACGTTCTTGCCATGGAAGGAGTGCAGCGAAGATTCACCAGGCTGATACCTGGGATGGCAGGAATGACGTTTCAGGAGAGATTGTGTCGATTGGGCTTATACTCACTGGAGTTTAGAAGATTGAGAGGGGATCTCATCGAAACCTATAAAATTCTGTCAGGCCTGGACAGACTAGATGCAGGAAGGATGTTTCTGATGGCCGGGGAGTCCAGAACCAGGGGTCATAGTCTAAGGATAAGGGGTAAGCCATTTAGGACTGAAATGAGGAGGAATTTTTTCACCCAGAGAGTGGTGAACCTGTGGAATTCTCTGCCACAGAGGGCGGTGGAGGCCAGTTCATTAAGTATATTCAAGAAAGAGTTGGATATATTTCTTAAGGCTAAAGGGATCAAGGGATATGGGGAGAAGGCAGGGACAGGGTACTGAATTTGGATGATCAGCCATGATCTCATTGAATGGCGGAGCAGGCTCGAAGGGCCGAATGGCCTACTCCTGCTCCTATCTTCTATGTTTCTATGTTTCTATGTCATCTTGGCCACAATGCAATAATAAAATCCAACACAAAATAAACATTCCAAACCAAATTTATCAATGAAATCATGCAATATTGCATATAAAACTTAAACAAATCACCCTTGTGCATTCCCTTAGAGCGTGCCTTCTGTGTGCCATTGTCAGTCCTAGTGCTCCTTTAAAGTGTTTTCCCAGTGGCGGCATTATGGCTGGTGGAAGGTTTCTAAGTTTCAGTGAAGGACATTGCAGATGGACTTGGAGGATGACCTCAAGCAGCTCTGGGCCTAGAAGGCATGGCTTCAGACTGCACCATCTTGGCATGGATGACAGCAGTTTGGGCTGGCTGGCTGACAGGCAACAGCAAGGGCATTGGTGGAGTGGCAGTGGTGGGAGGACGAATACTGTCATCCTGAGAGAGTACAGCAGGCTCGTGTTCCATGGAGCCACTGCATTCCACTGGAGCGGCGCTTCAGCAATCCTAATAATCTGTTGGAGGACAGATTGCTGGACTGCTGTGACATCCTGCAAGCCCCTTTGAACACTGGCATCCGCAGCCATGATGGCAGCAGTCTGAGCTTTCATTGCAGCAAGCTGACCTTGCATGACTTCAGTCTGGGTTTCCTTTGCAGCACTCAGACTTTTGATGGCTGCTGCTTGTGCTGCAATGGAAGCTGAGACATCGGCCATCATGGTTGGGTCCACAAGTGTGTTGATGGAGGTGACCACCCATTCCATGGTGGAAAGGATTGGAATTCAATCCGGAGAAGTGTGAGGCAATGCATTTGGGGAGGGCTAACAAGGCAAGGGAATACACAATAAATGGTAGGATACTGAGAAGTATAGAGAAACAGAGGAACCTTGGAGTGCATGTCCACAGATCCCTGAAGGTAGCAGGACAGGTAGACATGGTGATTAAGAAGGCATACGGGATACTTTCCTTTATTAGCCAAGGCATAGAATATAAGAGCAGGAAGGTTATACTTGAACTGTATAAAACACTAGTTAGGCCACAGTTCTGGTCACTACATTACAGGGAAGGTGTGATTGCACCAGTGAGGGTACAAAGGAGATTTACGAGGATGTTGCCAGGACTGGAGAATTTTAGCTATGAGGAAAGATTGGATAGGCTGAGGTTGTTTTCTTTGGAACAGAGGAGGCTGAGAGGAGACATAATTGAGGTGTATAAAATTATGAGGGGCCTAGATAGAGTGGATAGAGAGGACCTATTTCCTTTAACAGAGAGGTCAATAACCAGGGGGAATGGACTTAAAGTAATTGGTTGAAGGATTAGGGAGGATTTGAGGAGAACTTTTTTCACCCAGAGGGTGGTGGGGGTCTGGAACTCACTGCCTGAAAGGATGGTAGACACAGAAACCCTCAGCGCATTTAAAAATTACTTGGATATGCACTTAAAGTGCTGTAACCTACAAGGTTGTGGACCAAAAGCTGGAAAGTGGGATTAGGTTGGATAGATGTTTTTTGGCCAGCACAGACGCGATGGGTCGAATGGCCTCCTTCTGTGCTGTAAATTTCTATGATTCTATGGGGGAAACATTTGGTTGATTTGCGCCTCTCATTAGCGCCCTAAGAGAAATTCAGCGGGAGGTTAGCGGCGGCGATAACTGTTAGCGCCCCGCGGCGCTGCACCTCCAGCGATGACGTCATCGCCATACGCAGTGCCCCGCTCGCACCCCGGCCGCAATCTTCGGTAGTGTCCCCTGACTTACCGCCGGATGCTATGTCCGACAGGGTCAGGGAGGCCTACCTGCGGCTGGGGCGGCGCAAATTAAAGGGGAGGTACTGGGTGGCCATTTTTGATGCTGTCGTTGCTGTCCCCGGCCTCCTGTGAAGCCAGCCCTGCTGGCATTCCGATCCCTGGTGGCCCAGCTGGGCCCTGGGCCGCGCTGTGCTAGGCCCCCCGCTTTAATAAGGGGAGGAAGGCCTGCAGTACTGCGGCACGTAGCGCTGTGATATTCACTCGCAGCTCCCCAAGAGGGAGGTGGGATGCTTCAGTAGCGCCCCGCCTCCCTCTTGGGGCACTACCAGTGAATTTCGGATGCGGGGGCGCTAATTTTTTGGGACACTGTCCCGGCAAAGTAAGCGCTCCAAAGGGGGCGCGATCCAATTTTGCGCCCTATGATTCCATATGGGGATAGGGCGGGAAAGTGGATTTGATGTAGAAGATCATCATGAGCTTACTGAATGGCGGAGCAGGCTCTAAGGGCTAAATTGCTTACCCCTGCTCCTATTTATTATGTTCTCATGTTCTTAAACTTCTTGCAGCACTGCATCCAGGTCCTTGGGGCTGCAGTCTGGGCATTGACCTCCACGGCTATCTGCTTCCACTGCCTTTTCACCATGTGTCTGGTGGATCTCCTGGCCCCACTGTGGATACTGGACATCTCTCCTTGTTTCCACCTTTTCCACCAAGACCTCCAGTGGAGCTTTGGAAAACCTGGGTGCCCGCTCTCTCCCCTGTTCAGCCATTCTTCTCTCATTCCCAGGTCAGATTCAGCTCACAAAGGACTCCCCAGCACCTGCTCCAACCACAATGCACCTTCCCTGTTAGAGGTGCAGGCTAGCTTTATGCAGTGCAGGCTACCTTTATGTACTGCTAGCAAGTAACAATTTTGTACCCCCTGCTGTTGCGTTCAGCCAATCAACAGAATGGTTAGTGCTGGCTGCATGCAGAAATCATGATAATGAGCAGGCAGCACCAAGATGCCGTACTACCTGCATTACATCAAACGGGTGCAGGGTAATCATGCGTTGTGATCCCCGTGACCATTTTTGGGGACTATCCAATTTAGCCCCCTGGGACTTTAAAGTGCATACAGAGATAATTGGAATGTTAACATTCTTCTCACATTTCCCAGTTTAATTGGTTCTAGTACAATTAACTACAATGTCTATTGAGGGGATCAATGATTTGAATAGAAATGGAAGAATTTTGCATCTAATACTGGTTATGATGAATCTTTAATGAAATATCTCAAATTATTGCTACTAATGAGCATTCTTCATCAATAAACATGGAATGCACAATATTTAGACTCCTTCTTCGCACCAAGATTTCTATCTCAATTCCAAATATAGCCAGCAGGTAACTGCTGAATCATTAGTTGCAGCACTAACTGTCTAATTAATAAGGTCTTTCATACTGCTCCCTTGGCTTGTTCTAGTTTACAAATGGGCAATATCAACTAGATATAAACTCCAGTGCAATATTGAGTAAGAACATAAGAAAATAAGGGGGTGAAATTGGGTGCCTTTGCGCCTCCCATTACTGCCCCTCCAGGGGGCACTAATGGGGCACAAATGGCTTTGCGACTGGGCGCGGCGCTGACATCGACTCTCGCCATATTCGGCGGGGGTTTTGTGGCGGCGCTACGGCGTTGCGTCCCAATCTCTTTCACCCGGAGACCGTGACGTCATCACCATGTGCATCGCCCCGGTAGCGCCCCGGACCTGAAATTGACTTCTGCCCCCTGCAGCAGTGCCGGTCGAAAACACCGACAGCTGCAGGAGGCGTGCATCGGGCAGCCGGCCACTTTGGGGGCGATGATTTAAGGCGAGATGGCCAAGCTAAGTGGAAAAAAAACTTACCTTTCCTGTTCTAATTTTTTTCTCGGGTTCCTGCCCGCAATTGATCAGCCCGGCACTCTGCTTGAATGTTGGGCTGATCCCGTGGGATTGTGGATGCCTTGGTGGTCCAGGTAGGTACTTTTTAAATTGCAGAGCCTGCAGCAATGGCCCTTCCCTTTAAGGGAGGGAAGGAGCCTTTGAACATGGCAGCGCTGCACGGCCCAGTGTGTAGCGCTGCTGAAGTTTCCGCCCCGCTCTCCGACGTTAGCGCCCTAAGGAGGAAGTGAAGCGCTTTATTTAGTGCTCTACTTCCCTCCTGGGGCGCTAAAACTCAATTTAATGGATGCTGGTGCTAATTAGTGCCAGGCGCTAAAGTTAGCGCCCCAAATGGTCGATACCAAATTTTTCCCCCTAAGAATTAGGAGCAGGAGTTGGCCATACGGCCCCTCAAGCCTGCTCTGCCATTCAATAGGATCATGGCTGATCTTCGACCTCAACTTCACTTTCCCGCCTTGAATATACAGAATCCACAGCCCTTTTCGAGTCGAGAGTTCCAAAGATTCACAACCCTCTTAGTGAAGAAATTCCACCTCATCTCAGTCTTAAATGGCTGACCCCTTATCCTGAGACTATGCCCCCTAGTTCTAGACTCTCTGGCCAGGGTAAACAACCTCTCAGCATCTACCCTGTCAATCCCCCTCAGAATCTTATATGTTTTTTTTTATTCATTGATGGGATGTGGGCGTCGCTGGCTAGGCCTGCATTTAGTGCCCATCCCTAATTGCCCTTGAGAAGATGATGGTGAGCTGCCTTCTTGAACCGCTGCAGTCCATATGGTGTAAGTACACCCACAATGCTGTTCGGAAGGGAGTGCCAGGATTTTGGCCCAGCGACAGTGAAGGAACGGCGATACAGATCCAAGTCAGGATGGTGTGTGGCTTGGAGGGGAACTTGTAGGTGGTGATGTTCCTATGCGTCTGCTGCCCTTGTCCTTCTAAGTGGTAGAGGTCGCAGATTTGGAAGGTGCTGTTGAAGGAGCTTTGGCGAGTTGCTGCAGTGCATCTTGTAGATGGTACACACTGCAGCCACAGTGCGCCAGTGGTGGAGGGAGTGAATGTTGAAGGTGGTGGATGGAGTGCCAATCAAGCGGGCTGCTTTATCCTGAATGGTGTCGAGCTTCTTGAGTGTTGTTGGAGCTGCACTCATCCAGGCAAGTGGAGAGTATTCCATCACACTCCTGACTTGTGCCTTGTAGATGGTGGAAAGGCTTTGGGGAGTCAGGAGGTGAGACACTCACCGCAGAATTCCCAGCCTCTGGCCTGCTCTTGTAGCCACAGTATTTATATGGCTGGTCCAGTTCAGTTTCTGATCAATGGTAACCCCCAGGATGTTGATAGTGGGGGATTCAGCGATGGTAATGCCATTGAATGTCAAGGGGAGATGGTTAGAGTCTCGCTTGTTGGAGATGGTCATTGCCTGGCACTTGTGTGGTGCGAATGTTACTTGCCACTTGTCAGCTCAAGTCTGAATGTTGTCCAGGTCTTGCTGCATATGGACACGGACTGCGTCAGTATCAGACGAGTCTCGAATGGTGCTGAACAGTGTGCAATCATCAGTGAACATCCCCACTTCTGACCTTATGATGGAGGGAAGGTCATTGATGAAACAGCTGAAGATGGTTGGGCCTAGGACACTGCCCTGAGGAACTCCTGCAGTGATGTCATGTGATTGAGATGAATGACCTCCAACAACCACAGCCAACTTCCTTTGTGCTAGGTATGATTCCAACCAATGGAGAGTCTTCAATGAGATCTCCTCTCAGTTTTCTAAACTTCAGAAAGTATAGGCTCATTCTACTTAATCTCTCATCATAGGACAACCCTCTCATCCCAGGAATCCTCTAGTGAACTTTTGTTGCACCATCTCCAAGGCAAGTATACCCTTCCTTAGATAAGGAGACCAGAACTGTGCACAGTACTCCAAATGTGGTCTCACCAAAGCCCTGTACAATTGTAGCAAGACTTCCTTATTCTTGTACTCCAACCCTTTGCAATAAAGGCCAACATACCATTTGCCTTCCTAATTGCTTGCTGTACCTGCATGCTAACCTTCTGTTTTTCTTGTACGTGGACAGCCAAATCTCTGAGTGCTGCACTGTCGAAGGTGCCATCTTTCAGATGAGACATTAAACTGAAGCCCCGTCTGCTCTCTCAGGTGGATGTAAAAGATCCCACGGCGCTATTTTGAAGAAGAGCAGAGGAGTTATCCCCTGTGTCCTGGCCAATATTTATCCCTCAATCAACATCACTAAAACAGATTATCTGGTCATTATTATATTGCTGTTTGTGGAAGCTTGCTGTGCGCAAATTGGCTGCCACGTTTCCTGCATTTCAACAACAACTACACTTAAAAAATACTTTATTGACTGTAAAGTGCATTTTGGACATTGTGAGGTCGTTAAAAGCACTATATAAATGTAAGTCTTTCTTTCATTTAGACCACCTAACTAATGGAAAATTTCAAATTCCCAAATAGGTTGGTTCTTAGCCAATTGATTAGACTGGCTAAATAGGACAATTTTAAAAAAAAGGTCTTTTGGCAGTCGAGACATTGAAAGAAAAACGAAAAGAGGGACTTACATAGCACCTTTCATGACCACCGGACATTATAAAGTGCTTTACAGTCAATGAAGTACTTTTTGAAGTGTAGTCACTGTTGCAATGCATGAAACGTGGCAGCCAATTTGCACACAGCAAGCTCCCACAAATAGCAATGTGATATTGGTCAGATAATCTTTTTTTTAGTGATTGATTGAAGGATAAATATTGACCAGGACACCGGGGATAACTCCGCTGCTCTTCTTCAAAATAGTGCCATAGGATCTTTTACGTCCACCTGAGTGAGCAGATGGGGGCTCGGTTTAACGTCTCATCCAAAAGACGACACCTCCGACAGTGCAGCACTCCCTCAGTTTAAATTTAAAAGTGTGGAAAGAAATCAATTGTTAGATGCATGACACAGGGCCCAGACCAACTCCACCTCAATGATTTAAAAGCAAGTGGCATGCCTTAGTGCAAAGTATATGGATGAGAATAAACCGCAATGATAAATGTAGCAGGCAAGGCAGACAAGTCACACCAGTTAAACAAAATCACACGTCAAAGAGCTCTCAGGTGCCCTGAATGATTCAACAATCAGCCTTGTCTGACCTCAAGGACTCAGTCTCAGAGTAATCAATAAAGTCTCACAATTAAAGCAGACTTGGAATGAAAAAGACTTGAGTAGTTCCTGAACAGCAACATAAAAAAGTGAGCCAGGTAACAATGAGAATCAGCTAATTTATCTCGTAAGAAAGAAAAGAACTTGGCATTTATATAGCGTCGTTCACAACCTCAGGACATCCCAAAGCTTCACAGCCAGTTAATTGCTTTTAAAGAGTAGTCACTGCTGCAATGTAGGAAAGTTGTTTTGTGGGACCTTGCTGTGCACATTGAGATAGCTGACCAGATAATCTGTTTTAGTTATGTTGGTTGAGGGATAAATATCAGCCAGGACACCAAGAGAACTTCCCAGCTCTCCTTCGAAATAGTTCCGTGGGATCCTTTACATCCACCCGTTTAACACCTTATCTGACAGATGGCACCTCAAACAGTGCAATGCTCCCTCAGTACTGCACTGAAGTGTCAGATTAGACTCTGAGGGCGTAGAACTATAACCTGCTCAGAATGCTACCACTGAGCCAAGATCATGGTTTTACTGCCCTCACAACACTTCTGTAGTTGTTTTTATCAGAATCCACTGTATTCTGGCCATTTGATTAAAATTCCAATCACTATACATATATATTATATAAAAGATAGCCATTTATCAAATTGTCAATGATTCTGAATAAAATGAGAATTTCTCAATAAAAATGTTGCAAAATAACCTTTAACCTTGCCCAATGAGTTTAGTATGCTGTCAAAACCAAACAGAATGTCCAAGACCCCGAGTAGCTTTATACACACACAGGTCCATGATATGAATGCTCCTTCAGCAGGCAGTCTAATGTCTGTAAGGTCTCCTGTTTTACAATGTGAGAGATGGTCACAGCTTTGTATATCGCAGCTCATTTGGTATGATTGAGTTCTTCTCTTATTTGATTTCTTCGCTTATCTCAAGAGCATTTGGTTCAGGACGCACACTTGCATAAATGTACGTGACAATACAGCAGGGTTTTGGTCAGCGAATAGGTGGTTTAAGATATCTGGGTTTTTAAAACCATTCCCCCTCTTTTGTTTTTTCTTCAGTAAGATGGTAATTTGCCCTACACTGACTGGGTGGCATGACATAACTCTGTAGCACATGCTGGATTTTCCAGTCCAACCTTTGTTCAACAGATGCCATTATATGTATTTCTTTACTGGTGCCAAGTGAGCTGGTTAAGATCTTGCTGGACTGAAGAATAGATTCCCTCTTGATGACATTCCTGTCACTCCATTGTGGTCAAGCAGATAAAGCTCTCGTGAATGTGCAACAGCAGCAAGCACAACAGGTATTTCTACATTGCTGCTTGAGCTCTAGGACAACTATGCTCAAGTAGAGATCGGCAACTACTGAGTGCCACCCTCTCCTTTCTACAAAATCACAAGATCATTACATGAGGATTACATATTTTGTCCAGTTTATTCTGTAATTTCTGAGCTGCTTCCTCCGATTTAAAATTATGAGGGGTCTCGGCAGAGTAGATAGAGAGAAACTGTTCCCATTGGTGGAAGGGTCGAAAACCAGAGGACACAGATTTAAGGTGATTGGCAAAAGAACCAAAGGCGACATGAGGATACTCTTTTTTACGCAGCGAGTGATTAGGATCTGGAATGCACTGCCTGAAAGGGTGGTGGAGGCAAACTCAATCATGGCTTTCAAAAGGGAATTGGATAAGTACCTGAAGGAAAAAGATTTGCAGGGCTACGTGGAAAGGACGGGGGAGTGGGACTAGCTGAAGTGCTCTTGTAGAGAGCTGGCGCGGGTTCGATAGGCCGAATGGCCTCCTTCTGTGCTGTAACCACACTATGATTCTATGATTCTATGTTGTTGCCCTACATAGAGTACGGAGGTAAGCAATGACAATGAAACTGTGTTGTAACTATTCTATGATTCTATTCTATGATTCTATGAGGGTGATTTTCCCATTGGAGGTGGGTTGGAGGCAGGTTTCGGGTTGGGCGGGTTCCAAACCTGCCTCCACTGTCAGGTGGGAAAAATTTGCGATTTTCTCCTAATTGGCTAGTTAATTTCAGAGGTGTGGGTTCTCCTGGGCCAATTAGTCTTTTGGGACTGAAACTCGCCTCTGCTGATGTCACTTATCCAGCTTCATTTAAGGGCTGCTTGCTGCCTTGGCCCATTCCACTGGTTTTTGGTCGATGCTGCACCACCTCCAAACTTTTATCAGCTTGAAGTATGGCCAGCTCCAAGGCAAGGACCTCCCTGAGGTTCTCGGATGAGGCGCTGGGTATGCTGGTTGAGGGGGCGAGAGCTAGCAGGGAGATATTCTTCCCCTCATCTGGGAGGAAGAGGCCTCCCAAAGAAACTAAGGCTGTGTGGGTCCAGCTGGCAAGGGATATAACCTCCAGATCTGTGTGCAGATTGGGTGATTGTTTCTGTTTATTGATGAAATGCCATCCCTGTGTGAATGTTTTAAAATTAGGTGATGGCAAACTGTTGGCGCGATGACACCTGTTATTTTGGCTTAGGCAGCTCCACATTGCGGGCTCCGTGACACTTGCATGGTCAGGTTGGTGGTCTGAGTGAAAGGAGGCCAGAGAGTCATGTCCATTGTCTATCATGTGTTAAGAAGGAGCCAAGCACATGTGCCACAATGGGCAACCTATGCAAATCTGGCCAGGATGAGTGCACCCCTTGCATCACGGGCAGCCATGTGCTTGCGTGCTGCCACTGCTGTTGGTCGATACACCGCCGCTCAGTCGCCCTTGTCATCATCATCATCATCATCTGAGGAGGCTATGAACTGAGCCACTTGCTCATCAGGAAGCTGCAAGCCACAATGCTGTGCCATGTTGTGCAGTGCACAGCAGACCATGACCATTCTGGAGACCCTGGCTGCTGAATGCTGCAGGACTCCACCTGATCTGTCAAGGCATCAGAATCGCATCTTCAGCAAGCCAATGGTTTGCTTGATGATGGACCTGGTCGAAATGTGGCTGGCATTGTAGCGTTCCTCAGCCTCATTCGCTAGCCTCCTGATCGGCATCATTAGCCACTTCTTCATGGATAGCCCTTGTCACCAAAGAGCCATCCGTTAAGTTAGTTTGGCAGATTGAAGAGCAGAGGAACACTAGAGCAGGATGAACGAGTCATGGCAACTACCACAGAATTGGCACAAACATACAAAATCTCCTTCTTGTGGTTACACACCAGCTGTACGTTGAGGGAGTGGAAGCCCTTGCGGTTGACAAAGATAGCTGGGTTGTGATGGGGTGCCGTAAGGGCCATATGTGTGCAGTCTATGATGCCCTGCACCATTGGCAAGCCTGCCATATTTGCAAAGCCAACTGAACGCGCGGTTACACTTGCTTGATCCCTTGAGAAGTGGATGTAATTGTGCACCTTTGAGCAAAGGGCATCATGATGCAACTGTGGGCGGCCGACTGGGAGATGCCGCTGATGCCTGCTGATGATCCCTGGAAGGAGCCTGAGGCAAAAAAGTTGAGTGCAGTTGTGACTTTGACAGCCACTGGTAAGGGGTGTCCACCCACTCCTCTGGGCTCCAGGTGTTGGTGCAGCGGTGCGCAGATGTCTCCGACAACCTCTCGCAAAAGTCTCAGCCTCCTTTGGCACTGCTGCTCACTCATGTTGAGGTAGCTCATCCTCTGTCTGTAAACCCTGAGAGGGGGATATCTCTTGTGGCGACGTGTTTCCATGCGCTGGTGCCTTCTGCCCTGTGCAGCATCAGGTGGATGAGCAGGGGGTTGGTGCTCCTGCTGCTGTTGCTGCTGAGCTGCCTGGTTCTGCTGCTGCCGTGGCTGCTCCTCATCCGAATCTGAGGTCCACGGTGAAAGGAAATAAATGGTTCCCATGCTGCTGGCAGATACCTCCATTGGGGAAGCGCTCAGTCCAAGCGGGGAAAGGGTCTTCCAAGGAGGTCCCACAGTTGAGAGATTGAAGCTGCAGCACCTCTGACTTCAGTAGGCCTGTTAAAAGTGCTGAAAGACCTGTGGAACAAAAGTTCTGCCACCTGCAACTGATCCCTGATGAAAGCTCTGTTTTAATGGTGGAGCTGCAGCTGTGAGGAGGCCACCCACTTGTCAACCCGCCAGGATTAGCTGGTGTGGTTTAGGAGGGTCATGCAACACGCACCAAGGGCTCGATTTTGCCATTGGGGGCGGGTTGGGGCGTGTGAGGTGGTTTTCGTGTCAGGACCCCGACTGCGATGTGAAGTGGGAAAAAAGTGCCATTTTGCCCCAATTGGGCACTTGATTTCCAGCATGTGGAAACCCCTGGCCCAATGAGTCTTTTCATACCAAAAGTCACCTCCGATGATGTCATCAATGCAGCTGGATTTAAGGCCGGCAAGCAGCCTTGCTTCTTCTGGAGACTTTAAACTTTATGCCCATTGTTGTGATTGCTTCATTCAGCAACTATGTCCAGCAGTAGGCCAAAGTATGCTCCAAGGTTCGATGAGGCCTCCCTCCAAGCTCTGGTGGAGGGAGCAAGATCAAATAAGGAGGTGCTCTTCCCTTCCTCAGGGAGGAAAAAGCCTCCCCAGCAGGGAAAAGCTGTGTGGCTGCAAATGGCCCAGGAGGTCAACTCAATCTCTATGATTATCCCAATAGATTGGGAGAAGGGGAAGTGCAAAGAGACCTGGGTGTTCTTGTGCACCAGTCGCTGAAGGTAAGCATACAGGTGCAGCAGGCGGTTAAGAAGGCAAATGGTATGTTGGCCTTCGTAGCAAGAGGGTTCGAGTACAGGAACAAGGATGTCTTGCTACAGCTGTACAGGGCCTTGGTGAGACCGCACCTTGAGTATTGTGTGCAGTTTTGGTCGCCTTACCTGAGGAAGGACGTTCTTGCCATGGAAGGAGTACAGCGAAGATTCACCAGGCTGATACCTGGGATGGCAGGAATGACGTATGAGGAGAGATTGTGTCGATTGGGCTTATACTCACTGGAGTTTAGAAGATTGAGAGGGGATCTCATCGAAACCTATAAAATTCTGTCAGGCCTGGACAGACTAGATGCAGGAAGGATGTTTCTGATGGCCGGGGAGTCCAGAAGCAGGGGTCATAGTCTAAGGATAAGGGGTAAGCCATTTAGGACTGAAATGAGGAGGAATTTCTTCACCCAGAGAGTGGTGAACCTGTGGAATTCTCTGCCACAGAGGGCGGTGGAGGCCAGTTCATTAAATATATTCAAAAAGGAGTTGGATATATTTCTTAAGGCTACAGGGATCAAGGGATATGGGGAGAAGGCAGGGACAGGGTACTGAATTTGGATGATCAGCCATGATCTCATTGAATGGCAGAGCAGGCTCGAAGGGCCGAATGGCCTACTCCTGCTCCTATCTTCTATGTTTCTATGTGCCGCAGAACCTGGCTGCAGTGCAGGAAGAGGTTTCATGAGCTTCTCCACACAGGAAAAGTGAGTATGACTTTCCCATCACCCTCAATCTAATCCCCATTGCCTCTCCTCACCAGCACTCTGCTTTGCCAACCTCTTCCTCCACATCCCACTTGACACTGACATCCCTGCACCCTTACCCATTCCCTCTCTCTCTATGGTCACATTCACTTAACTATTCGACCATGCAGCCCTCACACTCCCTATCACTGTGACACAATGACAACAACTTAAAACACACAGGGAGGGCCCTTTGTCTCCTTCTAAGCATCTATGCTATGGATTCTCTACACTCACTCCTTCATTCTCACTCAAACTCCACTTGTGTCCCTCATTGCAGGAAAAGAGAGCCCACAATTAGAGGGAAAGAGCGAGGACAGGAGGAGGGCCACCCTCAGTAGCCCAGCTCGCCACTTCGGAGGAGGCGGCCCTGGAAATCGCCGGTGTTGGGGAAGATTCGCAAGTGGGGGATGGACAGACGGACGCATCACAGCAAGCTGGTGACAGAATAGTTTGACATCTCTCTCATTGACATTGCATGAGTGACTGATAATGAATCTGATGTTCTAACAGATTGACTTATGATCATCTGCACAATTCAATGTGCATGATACCTTGACCTCACATCTCTAACTCTTTCCTTTACTCCCCCACAGGACCATCGAGAGCCCCTGTCCCCACTGTCCAGGAGGAACAGCCTGAGCTTCAAGACTCCTCAGAGGAAGCTGCAACCTCTGAGGGCATAGCGTCAGCAGAATTAATCATACCTGTTGTGTATGTACCTTTAAGAGAATAACTGGTCTCAGACTGCAGTACCGGCAGTGACCACCCCTGTATAAAAGGCGCTAGAGAGCCTCTGTTTGTTAGTTTCACTATTGACTTCCACCAGTAAAGATTTGTTTGTTTTCACTCCTGCTGGTCCGTGTCTCAATCATTCACGGACTTAACACTGGCGACGAGTAAGAAAGGAGCTTACCTGCAACTCGGCAGCACCTCAGACGACGTTGTTGAAGGTTGGAGCCAGAAGAAAGAAAAAAAAAGAGTCCAAAGAAACTCGGGAAACGGGCGTCGACCGTCAATCATCGGTTTGAAAACTTGCAGGAGAGACTGTCCAGAGCCAGGCTGGGTTCCTCAGTCTGTGGTTTCCCAGCTAATCGGGCTGGTGGCAGGTAGTGCTCTGATCCTTCCTGGGCTGTGGCGGGCTGAAGCTCGATCGGATGGCTTTTCAACAGGGCCGGGCAGCGAGTCGGGAAGCAAAGAGAGAGAGAGAGGGTGGAGCACACAGGGCGCGGCCGGTGCTTCGAAGCCGGGCAGCGTTCGGACCTAAGAAGAGGGAGGGAAGTGTCCCAGAGGGTCCGCTCCACGACGGGAAAATAATAAAAGAAAAAGAATCAATATTTAACGCGCAAGAAACCGTGGAAAGCAGCGCTAACAACAGCGGGGAAGAAGGCAAAGCACGGGAGGCGCCATTTTGTTAAATCGGGGAAGAAGGCAAAGCGCGGGAGGCGCCATTTTAGATTTGCAAGATGCCGAAGACTGGCTGTATCACTGCTTTTGATAATACATTAGAGGACTGGGCCACGTATGTGGAAAGAGTCGAGGTATATTTCGAGGCAAACGAAATAGCGGAGGGGAAAAAGGCATCGATATTGCTAAACTTAATGGGCGCTAGAACGTACGGCCTATTGCGGGACCTGATTACTCCAGCCAAACCGAAGGTGAAGAGTTTTAACGAAATTGTTGCTGCCCTACAGGAACACTTAAACCCTGCACCGCTGTTGATAGCAGAAAGATTTAAATTCCACAGGAGAACTCAGCACAAAGATGAGAGCAATGCTGAGTATCTTACGGAACTATGCAAGCTATCAAAGCACTGCCAGTTCGGAGCAGGACTGGCAGATACCCTACGGGACAAATTTGTCTGTGGACTCCTGAGTGAAGGAACACAGAAGAAGTTACTCTCAGAAAAAGAGCTGACGCTAGATAAGGCTTTCAGCGTGGCAGTATCGTATGAAGCAGCAGCCAGGGGAGCTGCAGAAATTCAACAAAAACCATAGGAATACGGCACCCACGAAATGACACGGGGATTTGCAAAATGTTATCGCTGCGGCAGAACTAACCATGACCAGAAGGACTGCTGGTCCAAAGACAAAATATGCAGACAATGCGGGAAGATTGGACACATTGCATGAGTTTGCAGGTCTGGGAAGAAGACCAGCGACAACAAAAAGGCTACTAAGGAACCGTACAAGAAAGTACAAAAGATGACGGACAGTAGTTCCGAAGACCAGATGAGCGATAGTGAATCCGGAAACAGGAGACTAAGCCGTCTCAAACTTCACAATGTAATCACAAAAGAGGATCACCGAACCATTTGGGTCACCCTCACGATAGCAGGGTCCCAAGTTAAAATGGAATTGGATACAGGATCAGCGCTAACCGTCATGAATCGACGAGACTACGAGCGGCTATTTTCACACATACCTTTGAGAGAGACACCCATCGTCTTGACGACGTATACAGGGCAAAAAGTATACCCCAGAGGAAAAATAAGGGTGCCTGTCGAATACAATGGCAAGAAAATACGGAAATTGTATCTCTACATACTGCCAAATGGTGGACCACCGTTATTGGGACGGGAATGGATCAGGAAGATAAACTTAGATTGGCATTCCATTCATGCAATGACGGTGGACGGTAAAAAAGATGAAGACGTCACTCCTGGACGATTGTCAACAATCTTAGCTAACGCCAAAGAGGTATTTCAACAAGAACTGGGCACGCTTAGAGGCGTAACTGCCTCGATAAAAATAGAAGAGAATGCAGTTCCCAAGTTGTTCAAAGCAAGACCGGTACCATATGCAATTCGCCCAGCCGTCGAGGCAGAGCTGGAGAATCTGGAGAAGGCGGGCATGTTGTCTAAGGTCGACTGGAGCGAGTGGGCGACACCCATCGTTCCTGTCATGAAGAAAACGTTAAGCAATAAGTCCGGAGAGCCAAGGAAGATTCGCATCTGTGGGGATTTCAAGGTGACGGTGAACCCTATCCTTCACACAGTACAATATCCTCTTCCAAGGATAGAAGACATCTTCGCCTCACTGTCTGGAGGGAAGCGTTTTACAAAAATTAACCTAGCACAAGCATATTTGCAGATGGAGGTTGAAGAGTCCTCTAGGAAGTACCTCACGATAAACACTCACAAAGGTCTTTGCCAGTATCATCGATTGGTATTCGGAGTAGCATCGGCTCCGGTGATATGGCAAAGAGCGATGGAACAAGTCCTGCAAGGGATTCCGGGGACTCAGTGTTACTTGGATGACATCCTTGTAACAGATGAAGATGACAGTGAACACCTTAACAACCTAGAACAGGTGCTCACTAGACTACGGGAACATGGGCTGCGAGCCAACCGCCCCAAGTGCGAATTTTTTAAGAAACAGATATCGTATTGTGGCCACGTAATTGATGAAGAGGGGTTACATAAGTCCCCTGACAAAATTGAAGCGGTTGTTAAGGCCCCAGCGCCTGAAAATGTGTCGCAACTGAGGTCATTCCTCGGATTGGTGAATTACTATCATAAGTTTTTGCCGAATTTGTCGACAATTCTGCATCCACTGAACGCCCTGCTACGAACGGGGGTAGCATGGAAATGGAACGATGATTGTAAGCGTGCTTTTCAGAAGAGTAAGGACTTAATCACTTCAAGGGAAGTATTGGCTCACTACAACCCAGCACTGCCAATCAGGCTGGCATGTGATGCGACTCCCTACGGCATTGGGGCGGTACTGTCACATAAATTCCTTGATGGTTTAGAGAGGCCGATAGCTTTTGCGTCACGCTTGTTAACTTCTGCCGAGCACAACTACGCCCAGATTGACAGAGAGGCCCTCAGCCTAGTGTGGGGGTGAAGAAGTTCAATCACTATCTGCATGGTCAAAAATTTACTCTACTAACTGATCATCAACCTCTTGTCTCCATTTTCAACCCTCAGAAGGGCGTACCGATAATGACGGCACAACGGCTGCAGAGATGGTCCCTTTTCCTAGGGGCACACCAATATGACATAGAGTACAAAGGAACTAAACAGCATGGAAATGCTGATGGATTGTCACGCCTACCGTTGCCGACGGTGGAAGAAGAAGACCTTGCAGTGGATCCAATGGAGTTATTCCACTCGACCATAGTCGAATGTCTCCCTGTGACGAATGCAAACATAGAAAAGGAAACACGGAATGACCCGACACTATCACGGGTCTATGATTTAACAGTGAAGGGATGGCCAGCACATGGTGAACCACTGCTGCCAGCATTCTCGCCGAGAAGAGGACAGCTGTCAGTGTGCAGAGGAACCTTGATGTATGGATCCAGAGTAGTAATTCCACCTAAGTTGACGGATAGAGTGCTCAATGAGCTTCATGAGGGTCATCTGGGTGGGGTAAAAATGAAGAACTTAGCCAGAGCGTTTGTGTGGTGGCCGGGAATCGATAGAGAAATTGAAGAGATGACCAAGAGCTGTGCAGAATGCCAGAAGGTCCAAAACGCCCCACCATAAGCTCCTCTGCATCCATGGGAGTGGCCCTCATCTCCATGGCAAAGGGTGCACATTGATTTTGCTGGTCCCTTCATGGACTCGATGTTTTTAATTGCGGTGGATGCACATTCAAAGTGGCCAGAGGTAATAAAAATGTCCTCAACCGCCATGGAAAAAACTATCACAGTTTTGCGAACCATATTCGCCAGGAATGGGCTGCCTGAACAGATTTGCTCTGACAATGGACCACAGTTTGTGTCTGATGAGTTCCGGAGGTTCTTAAAGAACAATGGCGTTAAGCATTACACATCTGCCCCATATCATCCAGCCACTAATGGATTGGCCGAGAGGTTTGTCCAAACATTCAAGAAGGCTATCAAGGCAATGTGTAATGAAGATATACCCCTACAACACAAGGTGGACAACTTCTTGTTTGCCTATCGGAATGCGACACATGCGGTTACCAACCAATCCCCAGCCATGATGTTCTTCAATCGAAGACTACGATGCCGCTTGGATTTGGTTAAGCCAAACGTCCGAAGAGATGTGGAGAACAGACAGTTTCAGAATATGAATGAAAGGCCGACCAGGAGTTTTAAGATAGGTAAACCAGTTTTGGCCCGGGACTACCGCACTGAGAAATGGCAGCCAGGAACGATTTGTACACGGCAAGGACCTCTCATGTATACCGTGGACGTTGGAGAGAGCATTGTAAGACGCCATGCTGACCAGATTCTAGAGTTACTGGAAAACGTCAACTCCACACCACGATCGGATACACCTGGCAATGAAATCGACGTACCAATTGCAGCTACCGCAGAATCGGTGATAATAGAAGCAGATGAACCAAACAACGACATTGATCTCGACTCAACATTGCCAGAAGAACCTGATACCCCAAAGAGGCGTTATCCAGACAGAATCAGGAAGCCTCCTCAAAGACTGAACTTATAATTGCTTAAACTTAACCAATGTATCTAGCAACCATAATTGTGATTGTAATTAGTTATCATTTAGTTGTTAAATGAATGTTATGTACTGTTTATCTAAAAGGGGAGGAATTGTTGTGTATGTACCTTTAAGAGAATAACTGGTCTCAAACTGCAGTACCGGCAGTGACCACCCCTGTATAAAAGGCGCTAGAGAGCCTCTGTTTGTTAGTTTCACTATTGACTTCCACCAGTAAAGACTTGTTTGTTTTCACTCCTGCTGGTCCGTGTCTCAATCATTCACAGACTTAACAATACCCAGCACCAGCGCAGACACTTACACCATGGTGGGACCTTCAGGAGATAGAGTAGTGTTGTCACCTGGTGTATCACAGCTCACAAGTGAGCATCAGCAGATGGTTGAGACAGGGACAGCAGTGGAGAGTCCTCATCGGAGGGCGCAGGACTTTGCCAGCTCGGCTCAGCTGCATGTCAACCCTGTGCCTCCGGGTCCATCCAGAAGGAGAGCGGTGCTGGAACTCCAGGAACAGGTGCATGAGTCTCTGGCAGGTTTTGTCTCCAGGGTCGCTGCGAGTGTGGAGCGAATGGAGGAGTACATCACGAACATGAGCAGAGTCTTTATGGAGGCATTGGTGCATGAATGCATCACCACGGAAAGGATGGCAACCTCCGTGGAAAGGATGGCTACAGTCGAGAAGAGCATGGCTACAGCCATGGAGGAGCTAAGTCGCCAGAGTGTTGAAAACATGGTAATTGTTCAGAATAGAATGGCATCTCTTGAGGAGCGATGGTTAGCTATTGAGCATAGAAACCAGACCTTCATGGAAGTCCTCTGGAGTAGGACTTCCAGTGCAGAAACGGGTCCTCATGGCCCCCCTGAAGTGCAGCAAGGTGCTGTCAAGCCACTTGCTAGCTCTGAAGTAAGGCTGACCCATGAGAGGGATGTTGGTGGCAGACAACAAGGAAGTCGAGGCTCCTCTCCAAGCACTCACACGACCATGCCATTGCAGAGCCCTCGGTCAGAGCCCCACCAGAGTTCACACCCAACTGAGATGGGCGTCTCAGCCCCTGCACAGCCGTAGGAGCAGCAGACTGTTGCCGAGCCCTCACAGGTTCGCAACCCTAGAGGACGGCCACCAAAGTTGTCGAGACTGGAGCAGCAAGAAAGTAAGCAAGGGGCCTCCACATCTGCTGAAGCCACAGGGGAAGCACCACGTAAGAGCAATGCTCAAGTAGTTACAAGGGTAGTCACTTGGGTGTTATGTTGTGTTTATTTTTGAAATGCCATCAGTTGCTTGTTGTGATAAAAAATTATGATGGCAAACTGTTGAAGTTGTGGCCTGTGTCATTTCGCAAATGGGACTTCCACATTGAGGGCATAGAGTGGCTTGCAATTATCAGTATGGTGGTCAGAATGATAGGAATCCACAGGTTCTTGTCCATTGTCGATGCTCTAGTAATTCATCCTCAACCTCAAGGCAGGGTTAATTGCCACGCAAAGGCTTTTGTTATTTTTGCACTACAGCACAAGTCTCGCTACATTTGTGTTGTTGGTTGTATAAGTACATGTGTAGTAATTGGTTCTTTTATCCTGCATGTTGCAATCTGCAACTTTTAGTTAAGGGTGGAACTAACAAGGCTCTACTGTTTTTCTGTGAACCAGTCAGGCTAAACTGAAATATTAAATGAAACACATTTGGCGAAAGTAGGCAAGAATGGCAATAAGCATCAGGCATAAAGAGGAAGGAGGTATTCCCATCAATTTGGCAGACCTTTCTTTGACAGCTCTGCAGCAAGACTTCCATGTTGCTCAGAGAGTAAATCCGCACACAGTAGTCATCATATTTGCTGTATAACAAACAGATTTGAAAATGGACTGGAACAAATAATATTAATGTAACATGTGATCAGTCATGTAATGATGTTATTGATTGGACCTTTGTTTACAGATTTGGCAATCCCGGTTACAAGACACTTGGCCTAATGACAATGCGCTCTGAACTGTAAATGAATACAGGACAAAGCAGCCCCATCCACCACCTTAAACATTCACTCCCTCCACCATCGGCGTACCATGGCTGCAGTGTGTACCATCTACAAGATGCACTACAGCAACTTGCCAAGGCTTCTTCGGCAGCACCTCCCAAACCCGTGACCTCTACCACCTAGAAGGACAAGGGCAGCAGGCGCATGGGAACACCACCACCTCCAAGTTCCCCTCCAAGTCACACACCATCCTGACTTAGAAGTATATCGCCAATCCTTCGTCGTCGCTGGGTCAAAATCCTGGAACTCCCTCCCTAACAGCACTGTGAAAGTACCTTCACCACACGGACTGCAGCGGTTCAAAAAGGCGGCTCACCACCACCTTCTCAAGGGCAATTAGGGATGAGCAATAAATGCTGCCCTTGCCAGCGACGCCCACATCCCATAAAATGAATTAAAACATTTTTTTTTAAATATGCAATTCAAACATGGGATGAACATTAACTAAGACTAGGCTGAATGAGCACAGCTACAATCGCTACTGCCTGCAACGGCTGGTTAGAGCACTCATAAACACCACCGTTAAGACCCACACGTAATAAAAGCCATTTATTAAAGAGATCAGGCGCCTGCTGATGCCGTGGGATTATATCCCAGGAAAAAAAAATCACCATATCTAGGAGAGAAGAAAAGGATATAGGGGTAGATTTTCACCTTCGACATCCAGGTGTAAGAGTTTGGTGAGGTGGAAGCAATTACTGTGAATCTAGGCCCAAGCTGCTCACAATTTGCCATCCATTTAACTGCATGAACAGAACATCTTGAGCAGCTTGTGCCCAAATTTGCGATAAGCAAACTTCCAACCCACCAAGCTGCTACACCTGGGCGCTGAAGAGTAAAATTTGCCCCATTACTCTACTCTTGTTGGCGTATAGAAATTCAATTGCATATTACGTATAAAACCAAGATACGCTAACTTTTTTTTAAAAACCACTTACTACTGCAATATTCAGCCCAGATTTTCATGAAATATTATATTTGCAATAAGCATTTACATTTATCCAGTTAAAAAGAACTTATTACAACAGAGGAAATTAATGACTTTTCACAGATTTTAAAGATTTAATGGACTAAAATAAAAAAGGAAACACTGCAAGTGCTGGAAATCTGAAATGAAAACAGAAAATGCTGGAAATAAACAACAGGTCAGTCAGCATCTATAAACAGGAGAGGCAGGTCATGATGTTTCCATGTGTTCACTTCATCAGAACTAAAGACTGAAGGATAAGCAGGGATTTTAGTAAGGTTGGAAAAAAATAGAGAAACAGGGGCAGAAATGTGGGGAAGAAGAGAACCAACAGATATGCCAATCACAGAGGTGGGGTGGGTTAAATGACCTCCAAACTGTTTGATAGAAAACAGAAGATACAAAAGACTATCAGTGAAATCACAACATCATAGACTCTTACAGCATAGAAGGAGGCCATTCGGCCCATTATGCCTCTTTGAAAGAGCTATCTAATTAGTCCCACTTCCCTGTTCTTTCCCCATAATATTGATCCAATTCCCTTTTGAAAGTTGCTGCTGAATCAGTTTCCACCAACCTTACAGGTAGTGCAATCCAGATCATGACAACTTGCTGAGTAAAAAAAATTCCTCATCCCCCTGGTTCTTTTGCCAATTATATTAAATCTGTCTCCTCTGGTTACTAACCCTCGTGCCAGTGGAAACAATTTCTCCCTATCTACTCTATCAAAACCCTTCATGATTTTGACCGTCACTATTAAATCTCCCCTTAACCTTCTCTGCTCTAAGGAGAACAATCCCAGGTTCTTTCGTCTTTCCAGATAACTGAAGTCCTGCATCCCTGGTACCATTCGAGTAAATCTCTTCTGCACGCTGTCTAATGTCTTGACATCCATAATCGCACGTGTGTGTGTGTGCGTGCGTGTGTATTTATTCCTCCTATATCATACTGAGATTCGCTGCCTCAGCAATTACATATTCCTGGTCTGCGGGGATGATGCAGAAATATAATGCAGACAAAAGATTGTGCAATAGTTGGGGGAAGGGTGAAAAGGCAATGGAAAGGTCAATACCAACACAAGCACAAGATGATCAGGGCAAAAAATAAAGGGGAAAACAGCCAAGCTGCGAATGCAGCAGAAATGAAATTAAAAATTGACTGTTTGATTCATGTAACAATTAAGTTTAAGGTTCTTAAAATTATTAGCTGAGGAAAACGTTCCCTCAATTTTTCACTTGAATAAAGTTGCACTCAAATTTCAACTACAATAAAAATTAGCATTGTAGATATGGATTCCCTAGAAATATATCGCTAACATTTTCATGTGAAGTTCAATGCATTTGCTAAAATGATTAATAGAGCTGTTCATTTGTTACAATATCATAGCTGAAAACATAATTGTATGTTATTGTACGGCATTGAATTGTATGTTATTGTATGGCATTGAATTTTATGTTATTGTATGGCATTGAATTGTACGTTATTGTATGACATTGAATTGTACGTTATTGTATGGCATTGAATTGTACGTTATTGTATGACATTGAATTGTACGTTATTGTATGACATTGAATTGTATGTTATTGTATGGCATTGAATTGGTTCTTAAATGTTTCAGTCCACAGAGGGTTTGGATGGTTTAACTTCTCTGCCTGTTCTTGCGCTAATGATCAGACCATGCTGGTATGTGGATCAATAGGAGTCAGACACTGAGATATCAGGCAGCTGCAGAATCCCTCAGGGCCCGACCTTTTCAATAATAAAGGAAGTTAACCTGAGAATACTGCCGGCTTTACCTAATAAACTCTAATTTATGCACACATGGATTCCGTGTCCAACAAGGGTCGGAAGCGCGCTGTAATCTATTAGCGCTAATGACTGTTTTGTGATTATCTAAGTTCTATTTATAGCTTTCAAGCTGTGATATTGAGCTCATTGCTGTAAGCAACATTAATGCAGCACCATTAACAAGCAACTAGCTAACAAGAAAATTTAAAAAATGTTCCGAAGATACAAATCAAGAAGAAATTTGCTTGTTTATAGTAAAAATGTTTGTATCATGTTAAATTTAGAATACGCACATTTGCTGTGGAAAATAAACATGGAATCTTACATGTTTAATAATGTCTAAAAATCAGATAAGGATTTATGATTACATTCCATTGTTTGTACTCTTTTGTTTGATATTGTTATCTTGCATAGATTAATATAACAGAGTTAGTTCTACCCAGATTTCAAAAGGACTCCAGTTAATTCCAAAAACAGTTGAGAAGTACGTAGCTTTATGCTTCTTAACAACAATCAAAAGAACAGTAATAACAGCTTCGTTCTGCAGGAATCCTACAATGCCAGTCAGCCACAGAGGGGGCCTTGGAGTACCGATGTGGGAACCAAATGCTAAATACTAAATCCTTGAAATGTCAAGGATGATTCCACAATGGCTGATAAAATACAATTCTGTTTTTGGGAAGGTGACTGCCTTAAACTGTGCGTCTTTGAGCTCTGATCCACGTGCAATATGAAATACTAAACAACGCTTTATATCAGACGTACTGCTGCATCATAGGCCTTTAGCTGAATAGTGCAACTTGTGAGCACTCACCCGATCTCAGACAGATTTACAGCCCCAAAACGTTGTCTGATTTGCTCGAATGTGAGGATACCATCAGTTTATATTATGCTCCTCCTCCTGCCTAATTAAACTCAGGGCACAAACACAATACTGGTCCATCTGTGATATTTATAACAGGGTGTAATGTTGGAATGCTAGAATTTCATTCGTTGGAAAGAATAATGGATGCTGTTATTAACTCATTATTTTCCCCATATTCCCTCTATAAACAGATTATCTGGTCATTATCATATTGCTGTTTGTGGGAGCTTGCTGTGCGCAAATTGGCTGCCGCGTTTCCCACATTACAACTTTCTTTCTTTCTCTCTCTCTTTCTCTCTTTCTCTCTCTCTCTCTCTTTCTCTCTTTCTTTCTCTCTCTTTCTTTCTCTCTTTCTTTCTTTCTTTCTTTCTTTCTCCCTGCACTTCTGGTTCCAACTTGTTCATATTTGCCTTCAAATCTACCACTTCCACATAACTGGCTGCTTAACATTCCTCAGAGACCTGCTCAATGCAAATATCTTCTTCTGACCTAAATGTCACCATCACAGTTTGAGGAGGTTGGAGGGGGAATATGGGGGGGTGGGGGAGAATATGGGGGGGGATATGTGGGGGGGGGATATGTGGGGGGCGGGATAGGGGGAGGAGGGAATATGAGGGGGAGGGGGGAATATGGTGGAGAGGGGGAATATGGGGGGAGGGGGGAATATGTGGGGGAGGGGGTAATATGGGGAGGGGGGAATATGGGGAGGGGGGAGGGGAAGCGAGGCTGTGGTAGCCCTACCTCCAAATAGCATTCTCTGACTGGCTCTCAAGAGCAGTAGAGAACACCGCTAGTTAACACAAAGCAACATCAGGAAGTCAGGACGGAGATGTAATCATATTCAAAGGAAAAAACAGGCTGCATCCTAAGTATTGTGTAGTTCAAAGATACAGTTTTCATGCTAAAAAAATAGGAACGAAAGCTGAAAAGTACTGGCAGGTGATTTTGGTGAAGTTTTAAAAAGAAAGATTCTTTCCAATTTCCTCACTCCTTCTCACTCTCACCCAAAGCCACTAACATATACTGGCATCTGATTCTACAGATGCTAGCAACCCTCTGGTACCTCACCCTAACTGGCCCTCCTTCATATGTGAGCCTCGACATGGGGAAAGTGTCAATTTCAACTTTGGTGGGGGTGGGAAACTGGTGGCAGTGAATCGGGTCCCCCGTTATACACCCCACCCAAATTTACTTTCACCAACAACTTGCATTTATATAGCGCCTTTAATGTAGTAAAACATCCCAAGGCACTTCACATAAGAACATAAGAATTAGGAGCAGGAGTAGGTCATACGGCCCCTCGAGCCTCCTCTGCCATTCAATAAGATCATGGCTGATCATCGACCTCAACTCCACTTTCCCACCCTGTTAGATCCGTGATTCTGAGAGTATGATGTTTTTCAATAACCACACGGATGCTGTAACTTAACAATCAACAGGTATTTACTGGAGTAGGGTAGTCTCAAGACTGGGGTACAGAGGCATGCTCAAGGCTTATATACAGGTGTGGTCACTGCCGGTACTACAGTATACAGGAGCTGTAAAAGTAGTTCTCTCTTAAAGGTACATACACTACAATTCCTCCCCTTTTAGATTAGTAGTACCCATAATATTCAAATAACAATTAACACTTTAACATGTACATTAAACAACAATAGTCCATTTATAGATTCAGTCTTTGGGGCGGCTTCCTGATCCTTTCGGAATAGCGCCTTTCCTGAGGTTCTTGTTCTTGGTGTGGAGGCGATTCTGGCCCCTTTTTATCAGTTAGTTCATCAGGTTCCACTGCTACTGGTTCGGAGGTAGATGCTACCAGTATGTCGGGTTCATCCCCAGGTACGCAAGACATGGGGTTGACTCGTTCCTGTGACGCTAAGATCTGATCAACGTGGCGTCTCACAATGTTCTCCCCGACATCCACTGTGTACATTAATGGCCCCTGCCGTGTGCATATCGTTCTGGGTTGCCATTTCTCTGTTCGGTAGTCACGGGCCAAGACTGGTTGTCTTACATTGAAGCTCCTTGTCGGCTTCTCATTGAAGTGCTGGAATTGTTTATCCTCAACATTTCTTCGCACATTTGGTCTAAGCAAGTCCAGACGAGATCGCAACCTTCGGTTAAAGAACATCATGGCCGGGGTCTAGTCGGTAACTGCATGTGTCGCGTTTCGGTAGGTTAATAAGAAATTGTCCGCCTTCTGCTGTAGTGGAATTTCATAGTCGCACATGGCCTTTATCGCCTTCTTAAAGGTTTGTACGCTGGATGATACGGGGCGGATGTGTAATGCCTTACCCCATTCCTTCTCATAAATTTTCAAAACTCTTCGGACACAAACTGTGGTCCATTATCAGAGCAAATCTGCTCTGGCAAGCCGTTTCTGGCAAATATGGTCTGTAGGACTGCAATTGTTTTCTCTGTAGTGGTTGAGGACATTTTGATCACCTCAGGCCACTTCGAATGAGCATCCACTGCTATTAAGAACATTGAGTCCATGAATGGACCAACAAAATCAATATGCACCCGTTGCCATGGAGAGGAGGGCCACTCCCATGGGTGTAGAGGTGCATTTGGTGGTGCATTTTGGACCTTCTGGCATCCTGAGCAGCTCTTGGTTAGGTCTTCGATTTGTTGATCGATTCCTGGCCACCACACATAAGCCCTAGCAAGGCTTTTCATTTTCACTCCCCCCAGATGACCTTCATGTAGCTCATTTAGCACTCTCTCCCTTAACTTCGGTGGAATCACCACTCTGGATCCACACATCACTGTCCCCTGGCATACTGACAGCTGTTCTCTTCTGGATGAGAATGCTGGCAACAGTGAGTCCCCATGTGTTGGCCATCCCCTCACCGTCAAATCCTATACCCGAGACAGCGTCGGATCATTGCGGGTCTCCTTCTCTATATCCGCGTTCGTTACTGGCAATCGTTCAATTATTGACGAATAAAATATCTCGATAGGGTCCACTGCTGGTGCTTCCTCCGCAGTAGGCAGTGGCAGGCGTGATAGCCCATCAGCGTTTCCATGCTGTTTCGTGCCTTTATATTCTATTTCATATTGATTCGCCCCTAGAAACAGGGACCATCTTTGTAACCGTTGTGCAGTCATCACTGGAACGCCCTTCTTAGGATTAAAGATGGAGACAAGTGGTTGGTGGTCAGTCAGCAAGGTGAACTTCTGCCCATGCAGATAGTGGTTGAATTTTTTTACTCCCCATACTAGGCTGAGGGCCTCCCTGTCAATCTGGGTATAGTTGCGCTCGGCTGAGGTTAGTGACCGAGACACAAAGGCTACTGGCCTCTCCAACCCATCTGGGAATTTGTGCGACAGCACCGCTCCAATACCATAGGGTGATGCATCACATGCCAAACGAATTGGTAGTGCTGGGTTGAAATGGGCCAGCACCTTTTTTGATGTGATCAATTCTTTGCACTTCTGGAAAGCTCGTCTACGTTCGTCATTCCACTTCCATGGGACCCCCGTTTGCAGTAGGGTGTTCAGTGGGTGTAATACCATGGACAAATTTGGTAAGAACTTATGGTTGTAGTTTACCAGCCCGAGGAACGACCTCAGTTGTGACACATTTTCCGGTGCTGGAGCCTTGACTACTGCCTCAATCTTTTCAGGGGACTTATGTAACCCCTCTTCATCGATGACGTGGCCACAATACGAGATCTGCTTCTGGAAAAACTCGCACTTGTGGCGATTAGCTCGTAGCCCATATTCCTTTAATCTGGCGAGCACCTTCTCCAAGTTGGCGAGGTAATCACTGTCATTTTCGCCCGTGAACAGGATGTTGTCCAAATAACACTGGGTCCCTGGAATCCCTTGCAGGACTTGATCCATCGCCCTTTGCCAAATAGCCGGAGCTGATGTTACCCCGAACACCAGCCGGTTGTATTGATAGAGACCTTTATGTGTGTTGATCGTGAGGTATTGTTTCGAGGCTTCTTCTACCTCCATTTGCAAGTACGCCTGGGCTGGATCAATTTTGGTGAAGTGTTTACCTCCAGATAGCGAGGCGAAAACACCCTCAATTCGTGGAAGCGGATATTGTACCGTGTGAAGGATTGGGTTCACTGTCACCTTAAAATCCCCACAGATGCGGACCTTCTTTGGTTCCCCAGGCGTATTACTCAACGACCTCTTCATTACAGGAATGATGGGTGTAGCCCACTCGCTCCAGTCTACTTTGGACAGTACTCCTGAACGTTCCAACCCTTCCAGCTCTGCTTCGACGGCTGGTCTGATCGCATAAGGCACTGGTCTGGCCTTAAGAAACTTTCGGTTTGCATTTTCCTCTATTTTAATCATTGCTGTTATGCCATTTAGTGTTCCGAGTCCCTCTTGGAACACTTCTTTTGCATCAGTTAGCACTTTTGACAGTCGTCCATGTTAAGTCCGTGAATGATTTAGACACGGACTAGCAGGAGAGATAAACAAACAGATGTTTACTGGTGGAAGTCCATAACGAATCTAAACAACAGAGGCTCTCTAGCGCATTTTATACAGGGGTGGTCACTGCCGGTACTGCAGTCTGAGACCAGTTATTCTCTTAAAGGTACATACACAACAATTCCTCCCCTTTTAGATAAACAGTACATAACATTCATTTAACAACTAAATGATAACTAATTACAATCACAATTATGGTTACTAGATACAGTGCTTAAGTTTAAGCAATTATAAGTTCAGTCTTTGAGGAGGCTTCCTGATTCTGTCTGGATAACGCCTCTTTGGGGTAACAGGTTCTTCTGGCAATGTTGAGTCGGAATCAATGTCGTTGTTTGGTTCATCTGCTTCCAATATTACCGGTTCTGCGGTAGCTGCAATTGGAACGTCGATTTCATTACCAGGTGTATCAGATGGTGGTGTGGAGTTGACGTTTTCCAGTGACTCTCGAATCTGGTCAGCATGGCGTCTTACAATGCTCTCCCCAACATCCACGGTATACATGAGAGGTCCTTGTCGTGTACAAATCGTTCCTGGCTGCCATTTCTCAGTGCGGTAGTCCCGGGCCAAAACTGGTTGACCTATCTTAAAACTCCTGGTCGGCCTTTCATTCATATTCTGAAACTGCCTGTTCTCCACATCTCTTCGGACGTTTGGCTTAACCAAATCCAAGTGGCATCGTAGTCTTCGATTGAAGAACATCATGGCTGGAGTTTGGTTGGTAACCGCATGTGTCGCATTCCGGTAGGCAAACAAGAAGTTGTCCACCTTGTGTTGTAGGGGTATATCTTCATTACACATTGCCTTGATAGCCTTCTTGAATGTTTGGACAAACCTCTCGGCCAATCCATTAGTGGCTGGATGATATGGGGCAGATGTGTAATGCTTAACACCATTGTTCTTTAAGAACCTTCGGAACTCATCAGACACAAACTGTGGTCCATTGTCAGAGCAAATCTGTTCAGGCAGCCCATTCCTGGCGAATATTGTTCGTAAAACTGTGATAGTTTTTTCCGTGGTGGTTGAGGACATTTTTATTACCTCTGGCCACTTTGAATGTGCATCCACCGCAATTAAAAACATCGAGTCCATGAAGGGACCAGCAAAATCAATGTGCACCCTTTGCCATGGAGATGAGGGCCACTCCCATGGATGCAGAGGAGTTTGTGGTGGGGCATTTTGGACCTTCTGGCATCCTGCACAGCTCTTGGTCATCTCTTCGATTTCTCTATCGATTCCCGGCCACCACACAAACGCTCTGGCTAAGCTCTTCATTTTTACCCCACCCAGATGACCCTCATGAAGCTCATTGAGCACTCTATCCATCAACTTAGGTGGAATTACTACTCTGGACCCACACATCAAGGTTCCTCTGCACACTGACAGCTGTTCTCTTCTCGGCGAGAATGCTGGCAGCAGTGGTTCGCCATGTGCTGGCCATCCCTTCACCGTTAAATCATTGACCCGTGATAGCGTCGGGTCATTCCGTGTTTCCTTTTCTATGTTTGCATTCGTCACAGGGAGACATTCGACTATGGTTGAGTGGAATAACTCCATTGGATCCACTGCAAGGTCTTCTTCTTCCACCGTCGGCAACGGTAGACGTGACAATCCATCAGCATTTCCATGCTGTTTAGTTCCTTTGTACTCAATGTCATATTGGTGTGCCCCTAGGAAAAGGGACCATCTCTGCAGCCGTTGTGCTGTCATTATCGGTACGCCCTTCTGAGGGTTGAAAATGGAGACAAGAGGTTGATGATCAGTTAGTAGAGTAAATTTTTGACCATGCAGATAGTGATTGAACTTCTTCACCACCCACACTAGGCTGAGGGCCTCTCTGTCAATCTGGGCGTAGTTACGCTCGGCAGAAGTTAACAAGCGTGACGCAAAAGCTATCGGCCTCTCCAAACCATCAAGGAATTTATGTGACAGTACCGCCCCAATGCCGTAGGGAGACGCATCACACGCCAGCCTGATTGGCAGTGCTGGGTTGTAGTGAGCCAAAACTTCCCTCGAAGTGATTAAGTCCTTACTCTTCTGAAAAGCACGTTTACAATCATCGCTCCATTTCCATGCTACCCCCGTTCATAGCAGGGCGTTCAGTGGGTGCAGAATTGTCGACAAATTCGGCAAAAACTTATGATAGTAATTCACCAACCCAAGGAATGACCTCAGTTGCGACACATTTTCAGGCGCTGGGGCCTTGACAACCGCTTCAATTTTGTCAGGGGACTTATGTAACCCCTCTTCATCAATCACGTGGCCACAATACGATATCTGTTTCTTAAAAAATTCGCACTTGGGGCGTTTGGCTCGCAACCCATGTTCCCGTAGTCTAGTGAGCACCTGTTCTAGGTTGTTAAGGTGTTCACTGTCATCTTCACCTGTTACAAGGATGTCGTCCAAGTAACACTGAGTCCCTGGAATCCCTTGCAGGACTTGTTCCATCGCTCTTTGCCATATCGCCGGAGCCGATGCTACTCCGAATAGCAATCGATGATACTGGTAAAGACCTTTGTGAGTGTTTATCGTGAGATACTTCCTAGAGGACTCTTCAACCTCCATCTGCAAATATGCTTGTGCTAGGTCAATTTTTGTAAAACGCTTCCCTCCAGACAGTGAGGCGAAGATGTCTTCTATCCTTGGAAGAGAATATTGTACTGTGTGAAGGACAGGGTTCACCGTCACCTTGAAATCCCCACAGATGCGAATCTTCCTTGGCTCTCCGGACTTATTGGTTAACGTTTTCTTCATGACAGGAATGATGGGTGTCGCCCACTCGCTCCAGTTGACCTTAGACAACACACCCGCCTTCTCCAGATTCTCCAGCTCTACCTCGACGGCTGGGCGAATTGCATATGGTACCGGTCTCGGTTTGAAAAACTTGGGAACTGCATTGTCTTCTATTTTTAACGAGGCGTTTACGCCTTTAAGCGTGCCCAGTTCTTGTTGAAATACCTCTTTGGCGTTAGCTAAGATTGTTGACAATCGTCCAGGAGTGACGTCGTCATCTTTTTTACTGTCCACCGTCATTGCATGAATGGAATGCCAATCCAGATTTATCTTCCGGATCCATTCCCGTCCCAATAACGGTGGTCCACCATTTGGCAGTATGTAGAGATACAATTTCCGTATTTTCTTGCCATTGTATTCGACAGGCACCCTTATTTTTCCTCTGGGGTATACTTTTTGCCCTGTATACGTCGTCAAGACAATGGATGTCTCTCTCAAGGATATGTGTGAAAATAGCCGCTCGTAGTCTCGTCAATTCATGACGGTTAGCGCTGATCCTGTATCCAATTCCATTTTAACTTGGGACCCTGCTATCGTGAGAGTGACCCAAATGGTTCGGTGATCCTCTTTTGCAATTACATTGTGAAGTTTGAGACAGCTTAGTCTCCTGTTTCCGGATTCACTATCGCTCATCTGGTCTTTGGAACTACTGTCTGTCATCTTTTGTACTTTCTTGTACGGTTCCTTAGTAGCCTTTTTGTTGTCGCTGGTCTTCTTCCCAGACCTACAAACTCGTGCAATGTGTCCAATCTTCCAGCATTGTCTGCATATTTTGTCTTTGGACCAGCAGTCTTTCTGGTCATGGTTTGTTCTGCCGCAGCGATAACATTTTGCAAATCCCCGTGTCATTTCGTGGGTGCCGTATTCCTGTGGTTTTTGTTGAATTTCTGCAGCTTCCCTGGCTGCTGCTTCATACGATACTGCCACGCTGAAAGCCTTATCTAGCGTCAGCTCTTTTTCTGCGAGTAACTTCTTCTGTGTTCCTTCACTCAGGAGTCCACAGACAAATTTGTCCCGTAGGGTATCTGCCAGTCCTGCTCCGAACTGGCAGTGCTTTGATAGCTTGCGCAGTTCCGTAAGATACTCAGCATTGCTCTCATCTTTGTGTTGAGTTCTCCTGTGGAATTTAAATCTTTCTGCTATCAACAGCGGTGCAGGGTTTAAGTGCTCCTGTAGAACAGCAACAATTTCGTTAAAACTCTTTGCCTTCCGTTTGGCTGGAGTAATCATATCCTGTAATAGGCCGTACGTTCTAGCGCCCATTAAATTTAACAATATCGATGCCTTTTTCCCCTCTGCTATATTGTTTGCCTCGAAATATACCTCGACTCTTTCCACATACGTGATCCAGTCCTCTAATGTATTATCAAAAGCAGTGATACAGCCAGTCTTCGGCATCTTGCAAATCTAAAATGGCGCCTCCCGCGCTTTGCCTTCTTCTCCGATTTAACAAAATGGCGCCTCCTGTGCTTTGTCTTCTTGCCCGCTGTTGTTAGCGCTGCTTTCCACGGTTTCTTGCGCGTATTCTTTTTCTTTTATTCTTTTCCCATCGTGGAGTGGACCCTCTGGGACACTTCCCTCCCTCTTCTGAGGTCCGAACGCTGCCCAGCTTCGAAACACCACCTGTGTGCTCCACCCTCTCTCTCACTCTTTGCTTCCCGACTCGCTGCCCGGCCCCATTGAAAGGCCACCCGATCGAGCTTCAGCCCGCCGCAGCCCAGGAAGGATCAGAGCACTACCTGCCACCAGCCCGATTAGCTGGGAAACCACGGACCGAGGAACCCAGCCTGGCTCTGGAAAGTCGCTCCTGCAAAGCCTTGAACCCGATGATTGACGGTCGACGCCCGTTTCTCGAGTTTCAATGGCCTGTATTTTTTTTCTTTCTTCTGGCTCCGACCTTCAACAACGTCGTCGGAGCTGCTGCTGAGTTGCAGGTAAGTTCGTTTCTTTACTCGTCGCCAGTGTTAAGTCCGTGAATGATTTAGACACGGATTAGCAGGAGAGAAAACAAACAGATGTTTACTGGTGGAAGTCCATAACGAATCTGAACAACAGAGGCTCTCTAGCGCCTTTTATACAGGGGTGGTCACTGCCGGTACTGCAGTCTGAGACCAGTTATTCTCTTAAAGGTACATACACAACAGTCCAGGTGTGACGTCGTCATCCTTTTTGGCCTCAACCTTCAATGCCTGTATGGAATGCCAATCTAATTGTATCTTCCGGTTCCATTCACGTCCTAACAGTGGTGGTCCTCCATCTGGCAATACATATAAGTTCATTTTAGGTATTTCCTGGCCTTTGTATATCACTTTCACCCTTATTTTTCCTTTGGGGTAGACTTTTTGCCCCGTGTACATCTTCAAGACAATCTCTGTAGCTTTCAAGGGTATATGTGAAAATAGCCGCTTGTAGTCCCTTTGGTTTATGACTGTTAGGGCTGATCCTGTGTCCAATTCCATTTTCACTTGGACTCCGTCTATCTTGAGTGTAACCCAGATAGTCTGGTGATCCTTCATTTTGGTTACCTTATGTAGTTTCAGACAACCCAGCTCCTTGCTTCCGTAGTCTGTGTCATTTTTCTGTTTGTCTGAACTAATGTCCATCACCTTGTGTACCTTTTCGTATTTCTCCTGTGGAGATTTCTTGCTGTTGGTTTTCTTCCCAGACCTGCAGACTCTTGCTATGTGTTCTGCTTTTCCACACTGTCTGCACACTTGGTCCTTGAACCAACAATCCTTCTGGTTGTGTGTTGTTCTGCCGCAGCGATAACACTTCCCTGTTCCATAGGACATTTCATTGGTGCCATATTCTTGTGGTCTCCGTTGTATCTCTGCAGCGCCCCTTGCGGCTGCTTCATGTGATACTGCCATACTGAAAGCCTTGTCCAGCGTAAGATCCTTTTCTGATAGAAGCCGTTTCTGGGTTCCTTCACTTTGAAGCCCACACACAAACTTGCCCCTTAACGTATCTGCTAGTCCCACTCCAAACTGGCAGTGTTTTGATAGCTTGCGCAGTTCCGTTAAGTACTCAGCATTGCTTTCGTCTTTGTGTTGGTTCCTTTATGGAACTTAAATCGTTCTGCTATCAGCAGCGGTGTGGGGTTTAAGTGGTCCTGTAGGATTTCTACTATGCTTTCGAAATTCTTATTCACGGGCTTCTCTGGGGTTATTAGATTTCGCAGTAACCCATAAGTTTTTGCACCCATGGAATTTAACAAAACCAGTGCTTTCCTAGCATCTGGCACTTCATTCGCCCTGCAGTACACCTCAATACGTTCCACATATGTCGCCCAATCTTCGACTTCATTGTCGAACGTAGAGATACTGCCACTCTTCGGCATCCCTGGGTGTGATTTAACTGTCCAAAAATGGCATCTCCCGCGCTTTCCCTTCTTCTCCGCTGGCACAAAATGGCGTCTCCCATGCTTTCCTTTCTTCCCGCGCTCACCCTTCTTCTCCGCTGCAGCTTCTAAAAATGGCGTCTCCCATGCTCTTCCTTCTTCTCCGTGGCTCAATGGCATCTCCCGCGCTCTCCCTTCCTCTCCCCGCGGACCTGTTCAGCCCTTGAGCCCTGGCTGTGCGCTGCGTGTTTTTTTTTTCTGTGCGCCTTTCCCGTTTCCGCCGCTCGGTCCTGAACCCGGCTGCTGCTTTACCCTCTCTCTCTCCGTTTTGTTTTTCCTCGACGCCGCTCGGTTTTCAACCCCCGGCTGTGCCCTGTGCGCTTCACCCTCTATCTTACCCCATCGACGCTGCTCGGCTTCTTCTCTGCCATCGGTCGGCTCCAGCCGCCGCTGTCCGGGAAGGGTCTGCGCTGTACCTGTCGTCAGTCTGTTGCTGATCGTCATGGCTGGGGAACCAAGCCCGGCTCTCCACAGCCTCCCCTGTGATGTTCACTCTCTGCCGGACGACTGGGCGGTTGCTCGTGGTCGACGCCCGTGCTTCTGGCCTCGACTTTCTTCCACCACCCTCCCAGAGCGAATCCTCGAAGGGAAATGCAGAGTTGCAGGTAGATTCGAATCGCCACTCGTCGCCACTGTTAGATCCGTGATTCTGAGAGTATGATGTTTTTCAATAACCACACGGATGCTGTAACTTAACAATCAACAGGTATTTACTGGAGTAGGGTCGTCTCAAGACTGGGGTACAGAGGCATGCTCAAGGCTTATATACAGGTGTGGTCACTGCCGGTACTACAGTATACAGGAGCTGTAAAAGTAGTTCTCTCTTAAAGGTACATACACTACACACCCAATCTCCATATCCCTTGATTCCCCCAGAGTCCAAAAGTCTATCTTATCTCAGCCTTGAATATACTCAATGATTCAACATCCACAGCCCTTTGGGATAGATAATTCCAAAGATTCACAACCCTCTGATTGAAAAAATTCCTCCCCATCTCAGTCTTAAATGGCCAACACTTATCCTGTGAATATACCCCCCTAGTTCTAAACTCTCCAGCCAGGGGAAGCAATCTCTCAGCATCTACCTTGTCAAATCCCCTCAGAATCTTGTATGTTTCAATGAGATCACCTCTCATTCTTCTAAACTCCAGAGAGTATAGGCCCAATCTACTCAGTCTCTCCTCATAGGATAGCCCTCTCATCCCAGGAATCAATCTAGTGAACCTTCATTGCAACGTCTCGAAGGCAAGTATATCCTTCCTCAGATAAGGAGACCACGGGAGCGTTATCAGTAAAAATTTGGCACTGAGCCACATAAGGAAATATTCGGACAGGTGACCAAAAGCTTGGTCAAAGAGGTAGGTTTTAAGGAGCATCTTAAAGGAGGAGAGAGAGGTAGAGGTTTAGGGAGGCAATTCCAGAGCTTAGTACCTAGATAGCTGAAGGCAAGGCAACCAATAGTGGGGCAAAGGGAGTGGGGGATGCGTAAGAGGGCAGAATTGGAGGAATGCAGAGTTCTTGAGGGTTGTAGGGTTGGAGGAGGTCAGAGATAGGGAGGGGAGAGGCCATGGAAGGATTTGAACAGAATGATATGAATTTGAAATTTGCGGCAATGCCGGACCAGGAGCCAATGTAGGTCAGCGAGCACAGGGATGATGAGAGAATGGAACTTGGTGCGAGTCAAGATACCAGCAGCAGGGCTTTGGATGAGCTGAAGTTTACAAAGGGTGGAATGTGGGAGGTTAGCCAGGAGAGCATTGTAGTTGGGTCTGAAGGTAACAAAAGCATGGATGAGGGATTCAGCAGCATTGAAGTCAATGGAAAGAAAAATCGAGCAGGATATATAACAGGCGGCCGATCCACTACTGGTCTTTACAGCCCCCGCTGAAGTTGAAATTGACCCCCATAGAGTATTGGCTAGATATTCTACTATCAGACCATCGCAGCCACATCTCCTCCTGCTCTCATTCAATATTTGGTTTCCAATACAAGTCACGGAAAGTAATCGAGTGTGGCATTCTGATTTCTCTCTTCTCTAACTCAGGGGCGGCCTCGGGTAACACCACTACCATTACTCTGGTTGAGGTTAACTAACCCACCACTGGGTGGGATTTTGAGCCAGTGACCTCCTGGCCTGTATGGCTACCAAATGATGCATTTACTGACTAAACCATTAAGGGAGCACAAAGGACAGATTTCCGAACAAAGATTTTCGAAGCTCTTACTTATGATCATCTCATTGAACGCTGTTCCAAGACATTACTCTAACACAACTGATAGTGAACTTGCATGGCTGCACAATTTCCGAGACCCCAACCAAATTAATCATGTGCTTACATACCAACATTTATGGCTTGCAAATAATTTGCAATGATTACAGTTAAGTGCATGCAAAAACATTCAAAATAAACATTTAAAATTGCAGTGACGTTAATGATCCCAAAATGATCTCAATTAACATGGCGATGCCACAAGAATTCTTTTGAAAAGAAAAATAAACCACAGAAAGCTCACTGACCTTAACCAAGTACAATGGGAACTATTAAATAGAACTATTTCCCCAGCATCGGTTCCTCATATATCCTAATTGGAGCATGAGGGGCATTTCCACAGAGAAGATCTTACTGTATTAAAAGTAGTGGTAAACTTTCAGTCTTAACCTCTATGGCATATCACTTAGACCCACTAACCATATTTGAAGACTATTGAGAGGAGATCAGTACGTATAGGTTCAGCATACATTTTTCTGGTAGCGTTTTTTAAAAAGAAAATACATATCAACCATCAGTAATGCAGTGGAAACTTTTATTCTCAAGTCTAGGGGAGGGGAATTAATTTGAGCAGCATGTTAGCAATTGCGGACACTGAGACAGAACACTTATGATTAACCATCTCTTCTTTCAAATCAATAGAGTTTAAGAGACTGTAAAATGGAACAGGATATAGATTTTGCAGCATCAGAGGGCGTGGGAGATAAGAGAATAGATAATAAAACACAGCCTCTTATATTTGACCTGCAAACAACTATTGCCAGAAGCAAACTGATTGTATTGTTCTCCTGGAATTCTAATCCCATATTACAGCCAATATCAGAGCAAACATCTAACTGTCACAGCTATACTTAGATTTTTTTTTAAAAAACATAAGGACAACTGCCAGACACCCCCTCAGGTTTAGAAGGATGAGGATTTGCTTTATCCACCACATGTCCAAATTAATAATTCATTCCCTTTCACAACTTGTGGATCTATTATTTCACTCACTTACCTTCCCAAATCTTTAGTCAGTAGATCAAGTAAATGGAAGTGGACTCCTCTTGAGCTTGGTCTGTTAATAACGCCTGCACAAGACACTGACCCCATCACAACAAATTCATTCTGAGGATATTTCTTCCAAACATAAATATGTCTGCTGTATTTGGCATATCTTCTTGCTTGATAATGGCTTAAAAACAAGAAATGAAAAATAAATCATTGAACAAAAAGCAATAGAGCATATGAAAAATCCATGTGATGCATTAAAACATGCAAGATCTTGGAAGTTATATATACACTTGGGTTATGACCATTTTAATTGGTAAAGCCCCATACTTCTGGGAAATCATGCAGTTCAACAGAAACAATTTTCTGGCTTGTACATTATTTGCAAAGAATTGATGGTCAACCCCCCCCCTAGAAGATCATACAGCTGTGCACTTAAGTAAGAATTCCACGTATTCAGATTCTCCAGAATTTTAACAATTGGGTACTTTAAACTTTAGAGCTAGATTTAGGGTCAATGTCAAGCTGGAAGAATCCACACAGTTATTCAAAAAAAGGAAGGATACGACAGGACAGAAATTTATAGCCTCCTGTAAAATTTAGAATGAATTTCCTACCATTGTTTTCAGAGTATATTATTTTATCTCTCAGCTCTTTCCTGTGCTATAGTGTCATTCAACTGGTACCTCTCTGTGAACTTCTAATGGACGGTGCCTTACACTATGTAAAAAGGTGTAATTATCTAACAATATTGTAACATCCTTTAAAGAGGTTAGCATTAGAAATTGGAACATTTTCCCATTTCAGTTACCGAGTGTTAGCATCAAACAGTTCCATAAATGGATGAAATGCAAAGTAAAAAATATGCTGCAGAAGAGCACCTCATACTGCACATGTGCTGTAATTCCATTATCTGTACTGCATTTCTATTATATGTGTTGTACTTCCATTATCTGTGCTACATTTCTATTATCTGTGCTGTATTTCCATTATCTGCACTGTATTTCCATTATCTGTGTTGTATTTCTATTATCTGTGTTGCATTTCCATTATCTGTGTTGTATTTCTATTATCTGTGTTGTATTTCTATTATCTGTGTTGCATTTCCATTATCTGTGTTGTATTTCTATTATCTGTGTTGTATTTCCATTATCTGTGCTGCATTTCTATTATCTGTGCTGTATTTCCAATATCTGTGTTGTATTTCCATTGTCTGTGCTGTATTTCCATTATCTGTGCTACATTTCTATTATCTGTGTTGCATTTCCATTATCTGTGCTGTATTTCTATTATCTGTGTTGTATTTCCATTATCTGTGCTGTATTTCCATTATTTGTGTTGTATTTCTATTATCTGTGCTGTATTTCCATTATCTGTGCTACATTTCTATTATCTGTGCTGTATTTCCATTATCTGTGCTACATTTCTATTATCTGTGTTGTATTTCCATTATCTGTGCTGTATTTCTATTATCTGTGTTGTATTTCCATTATCTGTGCTGTATTTCCATTATCTGTGTTGTATTTCTATTATCTGTGCTGCATTTCTATTATCTGTGTTGTATTTCCATTATCTGTGCTACATTTCTATTATCTGTGTTGTATTTCCATTACCTGTGCTACATTTCTATTATCTGTGTTATATTTCCATTATCTGTGTTGTATTTCTATTATCTGTGCAGCATTGCTATTATCTGTGTTGTATTTCCATTATCTGTGCTACATTTCTATTATCTGTGTTGTATTTCTATTACCTCTGCTGCATTTCAATTATCTGTGCTGCATTTCTATTATCTGTGCTGCACTTCTATTATCTGTGTTGTATTTCCATTATCTGTGCTACATTTCTATTATCTGTGTTGTATTTCCATTATCTATGCTGTATTTTTATTATCTGTGCTGCATTTCTATTATCTGTGCTGCATTTCGATTATCTGCGCTGCATTTCTATTATCTGTGTTGTATTTCCATTATCTGTGCTACATTTCCATTATCTGTGCTGTATTTCCATTATCTGTGCTGCATTTCTATTATCTGTGTGGTATTTCCATTATCTGTGCTACATTTCTATTATTTGTGTTGTATTTTCATTACCTGTGCTGCATTTCTATTATCTGTGCTGTATTTCCAATATCTGTGTTGTACTTCCATTATCTGTGTTGTATTTCTATTATCTGTGTTGTATTTCCATTATCTGTGCTGCATTTCTATTATCTGTGCTGTATTTCCAATATCTGTGTTGTATTTCCATTATCTGTGCAGTATTTCCATTATCTGCGCTACATTTCTATTATCTGTGTTGCATTTCCATTATCTGTGCTGTATTTCTATTATCTGTGTTGTATTACCATTATCTGTGCTGTATTTCCATTATTTGTGTTGTATTTCTATTATCTGTGCTGTATTTCCATTATGGGTGCTACATTTCTATTATCTGTGCTGTATTTCCATTATCTGTGCTACATTTCTATTATCTGTGTTGCATTTCCATTATCTGTGCTGTATTTCTATTATCTGTGTTGTATTTCCATTATCTGTGCTGTATTTCCATTATCTGTGTTGTATTTCTATTATCTGTGCTGCATTTCAATTATCTGTGTTGTATTTCCATTATCTGTGCTACATTTCTATTATCTGTGTTGTATTTCCATTATCTGTGCTACATTTCTATTATCTGTGTTATATTTCCATTATCTGTGTTGTATTTCTATTATCTGTGCAGCATTTCTATTATCTGTGTTGTATTTCCATTATCTGTGCCAAATTTCTATTTTCTGTGTTGTATTTCTATTACCTGTGCTGCATTTCAATTATCTGCGCTGCATTTCTATTATCTGTGCTGCATTTCTATTATCTGTGTTGTATTTCCATTATCTGTGCTACATTTCTATTATCTGTGTTGTATTTCCATTATCTATGCTGTATTTCTATTATCTGTGCTGCATTTCTATTATCTGTGCTGCATTTCGATTATCTGTGCTGCATTTCTATTATCTGTGTTGTATTTCCATTATCTGTGCTACATTTCCATAATATGTGCTGTATTTCCATTATCTGTGCTGCATTTCTATTATCTGTGTTGTATTTCCATTATCTGTGCTACATTTCTATTATTTGTGTTGTATATCCGTTATCTGTGCTATATTTCTATTATCTGTGTTGTATTTCCATTATCTGTGCTGTATTTCTATTATCTGTGTTGCATTTCCATTATCTGTGCTACATTTCTATTATCTGTGTTGTATTTTCATTACCTGTGCTGCATTTCTATTATCTGCATTGTAAATACATTATCTGTGCTGCATTTCTATTACCTGTGTTGTATTTCCATTATCTGTGCTACTTTTCCATTATCTGTGCTGTATTTCCATTATTTGTGTTGTATTTCCATTATCTGTGTTGTATTTCCATTATCTGTGCTGTATTTCTCTTATGTGTGTTGTATTTCCATTATCTGTGCTACATTTCTATTACCTGTGTTGTATTTTCATTACCTGTGCTGCATTTCTATTATCTGTGTTGTATATCCATTATCTGTGCTACATTTCTATTATCTGTGTTGTATTTCCATTATCTGTGCTACTTTTCCATTATCTGTGCTGTATTTCCATTATCTGTGTTGTGTTTCCATTATCTGTGTTGTACTTCTATTATCTGTGTTGAATTTCCATTATCTGTGTTGTGTTTCCATTATCTGTGTTGTATTTCTATTACCTGTGTTGTGTTTCCATTATCTGTGTTGTGTTTCCATTATCTGTGCTGTATTTCCATTATCTGTGTTGTGTTTCCATTATCTGTGTTGTATTTCTATTATCTGTGTTGTATATCCATTATCTGTGCTGCATTTCTATTATCTGTGTTGTATATCCATTATCTGTGCTGCATTTCTATTATCTGTGTTGTGTTTCCATTATCTGTGTTGTGTTTCCATTATCTGTGTTGTATTTCTATTATCTGTGCTGCATTTCTATTATCTGTGTTGTATATCCATTATCTGTGCTGCATTTCTATTATCTGTGTTGTGTTTCCATTATCTGTGTTGTGTTTCCATTATCTGTGTTGTATTTCTATTATCTGTGCTGCATTTCTATTATCTGTGTGGTATTTCCATTATCTGTGCTACATTTCTATTATTTGTGTTGTATTTTCATTACCTGTGCTGCATTTCTATTATCTGTGCTGTAATTCCAATATCTGTGTTGTACTTCCATTATCTGTGTTGTATTTCTATTATCTGTGTTGTATTTCCATTATCTGTGCTGCATTTCTATTATCTGTGCTGTATTTCCAATATCTGTGTTGTATTTCCATTATCTGTGCAGTATTTCCATTATCTGCGCTACATTTCTATTATCTGTGTTGCATTTCCATTATCTGTGCTGTATTTCTATTATCTGTGTTGTATTACCATTATCTGTGCTGTATTTCCATTATTTGTGTTGTATTTCTATTATCTGTGCTGTATTTCCATTATGGGTGCTACATTTCTATTATCTGTGCTGTATTTCCATTATCTGTGCTACATTTCTATTATCTGTGTTGCATTTCCATTATCTGTGCTGTATTTCTATTATCTGTGTTGTATTTCCATTATCTGTGCTGTATTTCCATTATCTGTGTTGTATTTCTATTATCTGTGCTGCATTTCAATTATCTGTGTTGTATTTCCATTATCTGTGCTACATTTCTATTATCTGTGTTGTATTTCCATTATCTGTGCTACATTTCTATTATCTGTGTTATATTTCCATTATCTGTGTTGTATTTCTATTATCTGTGCAGCATTTCTATTATCTGTGTTGTATTTCCATTATCTGTGCCAAATTTCTATTTTCTGTGTTGTATTTCTATTACCTGTGCTGCATTTCAATTATCTGCGCTGCATTTCTATTATCTGTGCTGCATTTCTATTATCTGTGTTGTATTTCCATTATCTGTGCTACATTTCTATTATCTGTGTTGTATTTCCATTATCTATGCTGTATTTCTATTATCTGTGCTGCATTTCTATTATCTGTGCTGCATTTCGATTATCTGTGCTGCATTTCTATTATCTGTGTTGTATTTCCATTATCTGTGCTACATTTCCATAATATGTGCTGTATTTCCATTATCTGTGCTGCATTTCTATTATCTGTGTTGTATTTCCATTATCTGTGCTACATTTCTATTATTTGTGTTGTATATCCGTTATCTGTGCTATATTTCTATTATCTGTGTTGTATTTCCATTATCTGTGCTGTATTTCTATTATCTGTGTTGCATTTCCATTATCTGTGCTACATTTCTATTATCTGTGTTGTATTTTCATTACCTGTGCTGCATTTCTATTATCTGCATTGTAAATACATTATCTGTGCTGCATTTCTATTACCTGTGTTGTATTTCCATTATCTGTGCTACTTTTCCATTATCTGTGCTGTATTTCCATTATTTGTGTTGTATTTCCATTATCTGTGTTGTATTTCCATTATCTGTGCTGTATTTCTCTTATGTGTGTTGTATTTCCATTATCTGTGCTACATTTCTATTACCTGTGTTGTATTTTCATTACCTGTGCTGCATTTCTATTATCTGTGTTGTATATCCATTATCTGTGCTACATTTCTATTATCTGTGTTGTATTTCCATTATCTGTGCTACTTTTCCATTATCTGTGCTGTATTTCCATTATCTGTGTTGTGTTTCCATTATCTGTGTTGTACTTCTATTATCTGTGTTGAATTTCCATTATCTGTGTTGTGTTTCCATTATCTGTGTTGTATTTCTATTACCTGTGTTGTGTTTCCATTATCTGTGTTGTGTTTCCATTATCTGTGCTGTATTTCCATTATCTGTGTTGTGTTTCCATTATCTGTGTTGTATTTCTATTATCTGTGTTGTATATCCATTATCTGTGCTGCATTTCTATTATCTGTGTTGTATATCCATTATCTGTGCTGCATTTCTATTATCTGTGTTGTGTTTCCATTATCTGTGTTGTGTTTCCATTATCTGTGTTGTATTTCTATTATCTGTGCTGCATTTCTATTATCTGTGTTGTATTTCCATTATCTGTGCTGTATTTCCATTATCTGTGTTGTATTTCTATTATCTGTGCTGCATTTCTATTATCTGTGTTGTATTTCCATTATCTGTGCTACATTTCTATTATCTGTGTTGTATTTCCATTACCTGTGCTACATTTCTATTATCTGTGTTATATTTCCATTATCTGTGTTGTATTTCTATTATCTGTGCAGCATTGCTATTATCTGTGTTGTATTTCCATTATCTGTGCTACATTTCTATTATCTGTGTTGTATTTCTATTACCTCTGCTGCATTTCAATTATCTGTGCTGCATTTCTATTATCTGTGCTGCACTTCTATTATCTGTGTTGTATTTCCATTATCTGTGCTACATTTCTATTATCTGTGTTGTATTTCCATTATCTATGCTGTATTTTTATTATCTGTGCTGCATTTCTATTATCTGTGCTGCATTTCGATTATCTGCGCTGCATTTCTATTATCTGTGTTGTATTTCCATTATCTGTGCTACATTTCCATTATCTGTGCTGTATTTCCATTATCTGTGCTGCATTTCTATTATCTGTGTGGTATTTCCATTATCTGTGCTACATTTCTATTATTTGTGTTGTATTTTCATTACCTGTGCTGCATTTCTATTATTTGTTTTGTATTACCATTATCTGTGCTGTATTTCCATTATTTGTGTTGTATTTCTATTATCTGTGCTGTATTTCCATTATCTGTGCTACATTTCTATTATCTGTGCTGTATTTCCATTATCTGTGCTACATTTCTATTATCTGTGTTGCATTTCCATTATCTGTGCTGTATTTCTATTATCTGTGTTGTATTTCCATTATCTGTGCTGTATTTCCATTATCTGTGTTGTATTTCTATTATCTGTGCTGCATTTCAATTATCTGTGTTGTATTTCCATTATCTGTGCTACATTTCTATTGTCTCTGTTGTATTTCCATTATCTGTGCTACATTTCTATTATCTGTGTTATATTTCCATTATCTGTGTTGTATTTCTATTATCTGTGCAGCATTTCTATTATCTGTGTTGTATTTCCATTATCTGTGCCAAATTTCTATTTTCTGTGTTGTATTTCTATTACCTGTGCTGCATTTCAATTATCTGCGCTGCATTTCTATTATCTGTGCTGCATTTCTATTATCTGTGTTGTATTTCCATTATCTGTGCGACATTTCTATTATCTGTGTTGTATTTCCATTATCTATGCTGTATTTCTATTATCTGTGCTGCATTTCTATTATCTGTGCTGCATTTCGATTATCTGTGCTGCATTTCTATTATCTGTGTTGTATTTCCATTATCTGTGCTACATTTCCATAATATGTGCTGTATTTCCATTATCTGTGCTGCATTTCTATTATCTGTGTTGTATTTCCATTATCTGTGCTACATTTCTATTATTTGTGTTGTATATCCGTTATCTGTGCTATATTTCTATTATCTGTGTTGTATTTCCATTATCTGTGCTGTATTTCTATTATCTGTGTTGTATTTCCATTATCTGTGCTACATTTCTATTATCTGTGTTGTATTTTCATTACCTGTGCTGCATTTCTATTATCTGCGTTGTAAATACATTATCTGTGCTGCATTTCTATTACCTGTGTTGTATTTCCATTATCTGTGCTACTTTTCCATTATCTGTGCTGTATTTACATTATTTGTGTTGTATTTCCATTATCTGTGTTGTATTTCCATTATCTGTGCTGTATTTCTATGATGTGTGTTGTATTTCCATTATCTGTGCTACATTTCTATTACCTGTGTTGTATTTTCATTACCTGTGCTGCATTTCTATTATCTGTGTTGTATATCCATTATCTGTGCTACATTTCTATTATCTCTGTTGTATTTCCATTATCTGTGCTACTTTTCCATTATCTGTGCTGTATTTCCATTATCTGTGTTGTGTTTCCATTATCTGTGTTGTACTTCTATTATCTGTGTTGAATTTCCATTATCTGTGTTGTGTTTCCATTATCTGTGTTGTATTTCTATTACCTGTGTTGTGTTTCCATTATCTGTGTTGTGTTTCCATTATCTGTGCTGTATTTCCATTATCTGTGTTGTGTTTCCATTATCTGTGTTGTATTTCTATTATCTGTGTTGTATATCCATTATCTGTGCTGCATTTCTATTATCTGTGTTGTATATCCATTATCTGTGCTGCATTTCTATTATCTGTGTTGTGTTTCCATTATCTGTGTTGTGTTTCCATTATCTGTGCTGTATTTCCATTACCTGTGTTGTGTTTCCATTATCTGTGTTGTATTTCTATTATCTGTGTTGTATATCCATTATCTGTGCTGCATTTCTATTATCTGTGCTGTATTTCCATTATCTCTGTTGTGTTTCCATTATCTGTGTTGTATTTCCATTATCTGTGTTGTATTTCCATTATCTGTGCTACATTTCTATCATCTGTGCTGTATATCCATTATCTGTGCTACATTTCAATTATCTGTGCTGTATTTCCATTATCTGTGCTGTATTTCCAATATCTGTGCTGTATTTCCTTTATCTGTGCTGCATTTCTATTATCTGTGCGGTATTTCCATTATCTGTGCTGTATTTCCATTATCTGTGTTGTATTTCTATTATCTGTGTTGTATTTCCATTATCTGTGTTGTATTTCTATTATCTGTGTTGTATTTCCATTATCTGTGCTGCATTTCTATTATCTGTGCTGTAATTCCATTATCTGTGTTGTATTTCCATTATCTGTGCTGCATTTCTATTATCTGTGCTGTATTTCCAATATCTGTGTTGTATTTCCATTATCTGTGCTGTATTTCCATTATCTGTGTAGTATTTCCATTATCTGTGCTGTATTTCCATTATTTGTGTTGTATTTCTATTATCTGTACTGTATTTACATTATCTGTGCTACATTTATATTATCTGTGCTGTATTTCCATTATCTGTGCTACATTTCTATTTTCTGTGTTGTATTTCCATTATCTGTGCTGTATTTCTATTATCTGTGTTGTATTTCCATTATCTGTGCTGTATTTCCATTATTTGTGTTGTATTTCTATTATCTGTGCTGTATTTCCATTATCTGTGCTACATTTCTATTATCTGTGCTGTATTTATATTACCTGTGCTGCATTTCAATTATCTGTGCTGCATTTCTATTATCTGTGGTGCATTTCTATTATCTGTGTTGTATTTTCATTATCTGTGCTACAAATCTATTATCTGTGTTGTATTTCCATTATCTATGCTGTATTTCTATTATGTGTGCTGCATTTCTATTATCTGTGCTGCATTTCTATTATCTGTGCTGCATTTCTATTATCTGTGTTGTATTTCGATTATCTGTGCTACATTTCCATTACCTGTGCTGTATTTCCATTATCTGTGCTGCATTTCTATTATCTGTGTTGTATTTCTATTATCGGTGTTGTATTTCCATTATCTGTGTTGTATTTCTATTATCTGTGTTGTATTTCCATTATCTGTGCTGCAGTTCTATTATCTGTGCTGTATTTCCATTATATGTGTTGTATTTCCATTATCTATGCTGCATTTCTATTATCTGTGCTGTATTTCCAATATCTGTGTTGTATTTCCATTATCTGTGCTGTATTTCCATTATCTGTGCTACATTTCTATTATCTGTGTTGCATTTCCATTATCTGTGCTGTATTTCTATTATCTGTGTTGTATTTCCATTATCTGTGCTGTATTTCCATTATTTGTGTTGTATTTCTATTATCTGTGCTGTATTTACATTATCTGTGCTACATTTATATTATCTGTGCTGTATTTCCATTATCTGTGCTACATTTCTATTATCTGTGTTGTATTTCCATTATCTGTGCTGTATTTCTATTATCTGTGTTGTATTTCCATTATCTGTGCTGTATTTCCATTATTTGTGTTGTATTTCTATTATCTGTGCAGTATTTCCATTATCTGTGCTACATTTCTATTATCTGTGCTGTATTTCTATTACCTGTGCTGCATTTCAATTATCTGTGCTGCATTTCTATTATCTGTGGTGCATTTCTATTATCTGTGTTGTATTTTCATTATCTGTGCTACAAATCTATTATCTGTGTTGTATTTCCATTATCTATGCTGTATTTCTATTATGTGTGCTGCATTTCTATTATCTGTGCTGCATTTCTATTATCTGTGCTGCATTTCTATTATCTGTGTTGTATTTCGAATATCTGTGCTACATTTCCATTATCTGTGCTGTATTTCCATTATCTGTGCTGCATTTCTATTATCTCTGTGGTATTTCCATTATCTGTGCTACATTTATATTATTTGTGTTGTATATCCATTATCTGTGCTACATTTCTATTATCTGTGTTGTATTTCCATTATCTGTGCTGTATTTCTATTACCTGTGTTGTATTTCCATAATCTGTGCTACATTTCTATTATTTGTGTTGTCTTTTCATTACCTGTGCTGCATTTCTATTTTCTGTGTTTCATATACATTATCTGTGCTGCATTTCTATTATCTGTGTTGTATTTCCATTATCTGTGCTACTTTTAAATTATCTGTGCTGTATTTCCATTATTAGTGTTATATTTCCATTATCTGTGTTGTATTCCCATTATCTGTGCAGTATTTCTATTATGTGTGTTGTATTTACATTATCTGTGCTGCATTTCTATTATCTGTGTTGTATTTTCTTTACCTGTGCTGCATTTCTATTATCTGTGTTGTATATCCATTATCTGTGCTACATTTTTATTATCTGTTTTGCATTTCCATTATCTGTGCTACTTTTCCATTATTTGTGCTGTATTTCCATTATCTGTGTTGTGTTTCCATTATCTGTGTTGTATTTCTATTATCTGTGTTGAATTTCCATTTTCTGTGTTGTTTCCATTATCTGTGTTGTATTTCGATTATCTGTGTTGTGTTTCCACTATCTGTGTTGTGTTTCCATTATCTGTGCTGTATTTCCATTATCTGTGTTGTGTTTCCATTATCTGTGTTGTATTTCTATTATCTGTGTTGTATATCCATTATCTGTGCTGCATTTCCATTATCTGTGCTGTATTTCCATTATCTGTGTTGTGTTTCCATTATCTGTGTTGTATTTCTATTATCTGTGTTGAATTTCCATTATCTGTGTTGTTTCCATTATCTGTGTTGTATTTCTATTATCTGTGTTGTGTTTCCATTATCTGTGTTGTGTTTCCATTATCTGTGCTGTATTTCCATTATCTGTGTTGTGTTTCCATTATCTGTGTTGTATTTCTATTATCTGTGTTGTATATCCATTATCTGTGCTGCATTTCTATTATCTGTGCTGTATTTCCATTATCTGTGTTGTGTTTCCATTACCTGTGTTGTATTTCCATTACCTGTATTGTATTTCTATTATCTGTGTTGTATATCCATTATCTGTGCTGCATTTCTATTATCTGTGCTGTATTTCCAGTAGCTGTGCTGTATTTCTATTATCTGTGTTGTATTTCCATTATCTGTGCTGTATTTCCATTATCTGTGTTGTATTTCCATTATCTGTGCTGTATTTCTATTATCTGTGTTGTATTTCCATTATCTGTGCTACTTTTCCATTATCTGTGCTGTACTTCCATTATCTGTGTTGTGTATCCATTATCTGTGTTGTATTTCCATTATCTGTGTTGCATTTCCATTATCTGTGCTACATTTCTATTATCTGTGCTGTATATCCATTATCTGTGCTACATTTCAATTATCTGTGCCGTATTTCCATTATCTGTGCTGTATTTCCATTATCTGTGCTGTATTTCCATTATCTGTGCTGCATTTCTATTATCTGTGCTGTATTTCCATTATCTGTGTTGTATTTCCATTATCTGTGCTGTATTTACGTTATCTGTGCTGTATTTCCATTATCTGTATTGTATTTCTATTATCTGTGTTGTATTTCCATTATCTGTGTTGTATTTCTATTATCTGTGTTGTATTTCCATTATCTCTGCTGCATTTCTATTATCTGTGCTGTATTTCCATTATCTGTGTTGCATTTCCATTATCTGTGCTGCATTTCTATTATCTGTGCTGTATTTCCATTATCTGTGTTGTATTTCCATTATCTGTGCTGTATTTACGTTATCTGTGCTGTATTTCCATTATCTGTGTTGTATTTCTATTATCTGTGTTGTATTTCCATTATCTGTGTTGTATTTCTATTATCTGTGTTGTATTTCCATTATCTCTGCTGCATTTCTGTTATCTGTGCTGTATTTCCATTATCTGTGTTGCATTTCCATTATCTGTGCTGTATTTCTATTATCTGTGCTGCATTTCTGTTATCTGTGTTGTATTTCCATTATCAGTGCTACATTTCTATTATATGTGTTGTATTTCCATTATCTGTGCTGTATTTCTATTATCTGTGTTGTATTTCCATTATCTGTGCTGTATTTCCATTATCTGTGCTACATTTCTATTATTGTGTTGTATTTCCATTATCTGTGCTGTATCTCTTTTATCTGTGCTGCATTTCTATTATCTGTGCTGCATTTCTACTATTTGTGCTGCATTTCCATTATCTGTGTTGTATTTCTATTATCTGTGCTGTATTTCCATTATCTGTGCTGCATTTCTATTATCTGTGTTGTATTTCCATTATCTGTGCTGCATTTCTTTTATCTGCACTGCATTTCTATTATCTGTGCTGCATTTCTATTATCTGTGCTACATTTCTATTATCTGTGTTGTGTTTCCATTATCTGTGCTACATTTCTATTATTTGTGTTGTATATCCATTATCTGTGCTACATTTCTATTATCTGTTTTGTATTTCCATTATCAGTGCAACTTTTCCATTATCTGTGCTGTATTTCCATTATCTGTGTTGTATATCCATCATCTGTGTTGTATTTCCATTATCTGTGCTGTATTTCTATTATCTGTGTTGTATTTCCATTATCTGTGCTACATTTCTATTATCTGTGTTGTATATCCATTATCTGTGCTACATTTCTATTATCTGTGTTGTATTTCCATTATCTGTGCTACCTTTCCATTATCTGTGCTGTATTTCCATTATCTGTGTTGCATTTCCATTATCTCTGTTGTAATTCCATTATCTCTGCTGTATTTCCATTATCTGTGCTGTATTTCCATTATCTGTGTTGTATTTCTATTATCTGTGCTGCATTTCTATTATCTGTGCTGCATTTCTATTATCTGTGCTGCATTTCTATTATCTGTGCTACATTTCTATTATCTGTGTTGTGTTTCCATTATCTGTGCTACATTTCTATTATTTGTGTTGTATAACCATTATCTGTGCAACATTTCTATTATCTGTGTTGTATTTCTATTATCTGTGCTACATTTCTATTATCTTTGTTGTAAATTCATTACCTGTGTTGTATTTCCATTATCTGTGCTGTATTTCCATTATCTGTGCTGTATTTCTATTATCTGTGTTGTATTTCCATTATATGTGCTACTTTTCCATTATCTGTGCTGTATTTAATTTATCTGTGTTGTATTTCCATTATCTGTGTTGTATTTCCATTATCTGTGCTGTATTTCTATTATCTGTGTTGTATTTCCATTATCTGTGCTACATTTCTATTATCTGTGTTGTATATCCATTATCTGTGCTACATTTCTATTATCTGTGTTGTATTTCCATTATCTGTGTTGTATTTCCATTATCTGAGCTTTATTTCCATTATCTGTGTTGTATTTCCATTATCTGTGCTGTATTTCCATTATCTGTGTTGTATTTCCATTATCTGTGTTGTATTTCCATTACCTGTGCGGCATTTCTCTTATCTGTGTTGCATATCCATTATCTGTGCTACATTTCTATTATCTGTGTTGTGTTTCCATTATCTGTGTTGTGTTTCCATTATCTGTGCTGTATTTCCATTATCTGTGTTGTATTTCCATTATCTGTGTTGTATTTCCATTACCTGTGCTGCATTTCTATTATCTGTGTTGTATATCCATTATCTGTGCTACATTTCTATTATCTGTGCTGTATATCCATTATCTGTGCTGCATTTCTATTATCTGTGCTGTATTTCTATTATCTGTGTTGTGTATCCATTATGTGTGCTGTATTTACGTTATCTGTGCTGTATTTCCATTATCTGTGTTGTATTTCTATTATCTGTGTTGTATTTCCATTATCTGTGTTGTATTTCTATTATCTGTGTTGTATTTCCATTATCTCTGCTGCATTTCTATTATCTGTGCTGTATTTCCATTATCTGTGTTGCATTTCCATTATCTGTGCTGTATTTCTATTATCTGTGCTGCATTTCTGTTATCTGTGTTGTATTTCCATTATCAGTGCTACATTTCTATTATATGTGTTGTATTTCCATTATCTGTGCTGTATTTCCATTATCTGTGCTGTATTTCTATTATCTGTGTTGTATTTCCATTATATGTGCTACTTTTCCATTATCTGTGCTGTATTTAATTTATCTGTGTTGTATTTCCATTATCTGTGTTGTATTTCCATTATCTGTGCTGTATTTCTATTATCTGTGTTGTATTTCCATTATCTGTGCTACATTTCTATTATCTGTGTTGTATATCCATTATCTGTGCTACATTTCTATTATCTGTGTTGTATTTCCATTATCTGTGTTGTATTTCCATTATCTGAGCTTTATTTCCATTATCTGTGTTGTATTTCCATTATCTGTGCTGTATTTCCATTATCTGTGTTGTATTTCTATTATCTGTGTTGTATTTCCATTATCTGTGCTGCATTTCTTTTATCTGCGCTGCATTTCTATTATCTGTGCTGCATTTCTATTATCTGTGCTACATTTCTATTATCTGTGTTGTGTTTCCATTATCTGTGCTACATTTCTATTATTTGTGTTGTATATCCATTATCTGTGCTACATTTCTATTATCTGTGTTGTATTTCCATTATCAGTGCAACTTTTCCATTATCTGTGCTGTATTTCCATTATCTGTGTTGTATATCCATCATCTGTGTTGTATTTCCATTATCTGTGCTGTATTTCTATTATCTGTGTTGTATTTCCATTATCTGTGCTACATTTCTATTATCTGTGTTGTATATCCATTATCTGTGCTACATTTCTATTATCTGTGTTGTATTTCCATTATCTGTGCTACCTTTCCATTATCTGTGCTGTATTTCCATTATCTGTGTTGCATTTCCATTATCTCTGTTGTAATTCCATTATCTCTGCTGTATTTCCATTATCTGTGCTGTATTTCCATTATCTGTGTTGTATTTCTATTATCTGTGCTGCATTTCTATTATCTGTGCTGCATTGCTATTATCTGTGCTGCATTTCTATTATCTGTGCTACATTTCTATTATCTGTGTTGTGTTTCCATTATCTGTGCTACATTTCTATTATTTGTGTTGTATAACCATTATCTGTGCAACATTTCTATTATCTGTGTTGTATTTCTATTATCTGTGCTACATTTCTATTATCTTTGTTGTAAATTCATTACCTGTGTTGTATTTCCATTATCTGTGCTGTATTTCCATTATCTGTGCTGTATTTCTATTATCTGTGTTGTATTTCCATTATATGTGCTACTTTTCCATTATCTGTGCTGTATTTAATTTATCTGTGTTGTATTTCCATTATCTGTGTTGTATTTCCATTATCTGTGCTGCATTTCTATTATCTGTGTTGTATTTCCATTATCTGTGCTACATTTCTATTATCTGTGTTGTATATCCATTATCTGTGCTACATTTCTATTATCTGTGTTGTATTTCCATTATCTGTGTTGTATTTCCATTATCTGAGCTTTATTTCCATTATCTGTGTTGTATTTCCATTATCTGTGCTGTATTTCCATTATCTGTGTTGTATTTCCAGTATCTGTGCTGTATTTCCATTATCTGTGTTGTATTTCCATTATCTGTGTTGTATTTCCATTACCTGTGCGGCATTTCTCTTATCTGTGTTGCATATCCATTATCTGTGCTACATTTCTATTATCTGTGTTGTGTTTCCATTATCTGTGTTGTGTTTCCATTATCTGTGCTGTATTTCCATTATCTGTGTTGTATTTCCATTATCTGTGTTGTATTTCCATTACCTGTGCTGCATTTCTATTATCTGTGTTGTATATCCATTATCTGTGCTGCATTTCTATTATCTGTGCTGTATTTCCATTATCAGTGTTGTGTTTCCATTATCTGTGTTGTATTTCCATTATCATTGTTGCATTTCTATTATCTGTGCTACATTTCTATTATCTGTGCTGTATATCCATTATCTGTGCTACATTTCAATTATCTGTGCTGTATTTCCATTATCTGTGCTGTATTTCCATTATCTGTGCTGTATTCCCATTATCTGTGCTGCATTTCTATTATCTGCGCTGTATTTCCATTATCTGTGTTGTATTTCCATTATCTGTGCTGTTTTTCCGTTATCTGTGCTGTATTTCCATTATCTGTGTTGTATTTCTATTATCTGTGTTGTATTTCCATTATCTGTGCTGCATTTCTATTATCTGTGCTGTATTTCTATTATCTGTGTTGTATATCCATTATGTTTGCTGTATTTCCATTATCTGTGTTGTATTTCTATTATCTGTGTTGTATTTCCATTATCTGTGTTGTATTTCCATTACCTGTGCTGCATTTCTATTATCTGTGTTGTATATCCATTATGTGTGCTGCATTTCTATTATCTGTGCTGTATTTCCATTATCTGTGTTGTGTTTCCATTATCTGTGCTTTATTTTCATTATCATTGTTGCATTTCAATTATCTGTGCTACATTTCTATTATCTGTGCTGCATATCCATTATCTGTGCTACTTTCAATTATCTGTGCTGTATTTCCATTATCTGTGCTGTATTTCCATTATCTGTGCTGTATTTCCATTATCTGTGCTGCATTTCTATTATCTGTGCTGTATTTCCAATATCTGTGTTGTATTTCCATTACCTGTGCTGTATTTCCGTTATCTTTGCTGTATTTCCATTATCTGTGTTTTATTTCTATTATCTGTGTTGTATTTCCATTATCTGTGTTGTATTTCTATTATCTGTGTTGTATTTCCATTATCTGTGCTGCATTTCCATTATCTGTGCTGTATTTCCATTATCTGCATTGTATATCGATTATCTGTGCTGTATTTCTATTATCTGTGCTGCATTTCTGTTATCTGTGTTGTATTTCCATTATCTGTGCTACATTTCTATTATCTGTGTTGTATTTCCATTATCTGTGCTGTATTTCTATTATCTGTGTTGTATTTCCATTATCTGTGCTGTATTTCCATTATCTGTGTTGTATTTCTATTATCTGTGCTGCATTTCTATTATCTGTGTTGTATTTCCATTTTCTGTGCTACATTTCTATTATTGTGTTGTATTTACATTATCTGTGCTGTATCTCTTTTATCTGTGCTGCATTTCTATTATCTGTGCTGCATTTCAATTATCTGTGCGGCATTTCCATTATCTGCGTTGTATTTCTATTATCTGTGCTGTATTTCCATGATCTATGCTGCATTTCTATTATCTGTGTTGTATTTCCATTATCTGTGCTGCATTTCTATTATCTGTGCTGCAATTCTATTATCTGTGCTACATTTCTATTATCTGTGTTGTGTTTCCATTAACTGCGCTACATTTCTATTACTTGTGTTGTATATCCATTATCTGTGCTGTATTTCCATTATCTGTGTTGTATTTCCATTATCTGTGTTGTATTTCCATTACCTGTGCTGTATTTCAATTATCTGTGTTGTATTTCCATTATCTGTGCTACATTTCTATTATCTGTGTTGTATATCCATTATCTGTGCTACATTTCTATTATCTGTGTTGTATTTCCATTATCTGTGCTACTTTTCCATTATCTGTGCTGTATTTCCATTATCTGTGTTGTATTTCCATTATCTGTGTTGTAATTCCATTATCTGTGCTGTATTTCCATTATCTGTGCTGTATTTCCATTATCTGTGCTGCTTTACTATTATCTGTGTTGTATTTCCATTATCTGTGCTGCATTTCTATTATCTGTGCTGCATTTCTATTACCTGTGCTACTTTTCCATTATCTGTGCTGTATTTAAATTATCAGTGTTGTATTTCCTTTATCTGTGTTGTATTTCCATTATCTGTGCTGTATTTCTATTATCTGCGTTGTATTTCCATTATCTGTGCTATATTTCTATTATCTGTGTTGTATATCCAATATCTGTGCTACATTTCTATTATCTGTGTTGTATTTCCATTATCTGTGTTGTATTTCCATTATCTGTGCTGTATTTCCATTATCTGTTTTGTATTTCCAGTATCTATGCTGTATTTCCATTATCTGTGTTGTATTTCCATTATCTGTGTTGTATTTCCATTACCTGTGCTGCATTTCTATTATCTGTGTTGTATATCCATTATCTGTGCTACATTTCTATTATCTGTGTTGTGTTTCCATTATCTGTGTTGTGTTTCCATTATCTGTGCTGTATTTCCATTATCTGTGTTGTGTTTCCATTATCTGTTTTGTATTTCTATTATCTGTGTTGTATATCCATTATCTCTGCTGCATTTCTATTATCTGTGCTGTATTTCCATTATCTCTGTTGTGTTTCCATTATCTGTGTTGTATTTCCATTATCTGTGTTCCATTTCCATTATCTGTGCTACATTTATATTATCTCTGCTGTATATCCATTATCTGTGCTACATTTCAATTATCTGTGCTGTATTGCCATTATCTGTGCAGTATTTCCATTATCTGTGCTGTATTTCCATTATCTGTGCTGCATTTCTATTATCTGCGCTGTATTTCCATTATCTGTGTTGTATTTCCATTATCTGCGCTGTATTTCCGTTATCTGTGCTGTATTTCCATTGTCTGTGTTGTATTTCTATTATCTGTGTTGTATTTCCATTATCTGTGTTGTATTTCTATTATCTGTGTTGTATTTCCATTATCTGTGCTGCATTTCTATTATCTGTGCTGTATTTCCATTATCTGAGTTGTATTTCCATTATCTGTGCTGTATTTCTATTATCTGTGCTGCATTTCTGTTATCTGTGTTGTATTTCCATTATCTCTGCTACATTTCTATTATCTGTGTTGTATTTCCATTATCTCTGCTGTATTTCTATTATCTGTGTTGTATTTCCATTATCTGTGCTGTATTTCCATTATCTGTGTTGTATTTCTATTATCTGTGCTGCATTTCTATTATTTGTGTTGTATATCCATTATCTGTGCTACATTTCTATTATCTGTGGTGTATATCCTTATCTGTGCAACTTTTCCATTATCTGTGCTGTATTTCCATTATCTGTGTTGTATATCCATTATCTGTGTTGTATTTCCATTATCTGTGCTGTATTTCTATTATCTGTGTTGTATTTCCATTATCTGTGCTACATTTCTATTATCTGTGTTGTATATCCATTATCTGTGCTACATTTCTATTATCTGTGTTGTATTTCCATAATCTGTGTTGTATTTCTATTATCTGTGCTGTGTTTCCATTATCTGTGCTGCATTACTATTATCTGTGTTGTATCTCCATTATCTGTGCTGCATTTCTATTATCTGTGCTGCATTTCTATTATCTGTGCTGCATTTCTATTATCTGTGCTACATTTCTATTATCTGTGTTGTGTTTCCATTATCTGTGCTAAATTTCTATTATTTGTGTTGTATAACCATTATCTGTGCTTCATTTCTATTATCTGTGTTGTATTTCCATTATCTGTGCTACATTTCTATTATCTGTGTTGTAAATTCATTACCTGTGTTGTATTTCCATTATCTGTGCTGTATTTCCATTATCTGTGCTGTATTTCTATTATCTGTGTTGTATTTCCATTATATGTGCTACTTTTACATTATCTGTGCTGTATTTAAATTATATGTGTTGTATTTCCATTATCTGTGTTGTATTTCCATTATCTGCGCTGTATTTCTATTATCTGTGTTGTATTTCCATTATCTGTGCTATATTTCTATTATCTGTGTTGTATAGCAATTATCTGTGCTACATTTCTATTATCTGTGTTGTATTTCCATTATCTGTGTTGCATTTCCATTATCTGTGCTGTATTTCCATTATCTGTGTTGTATTTCCATTATCTGTGCTGTATTTCCATTATCTGTGTTGTATTTCCTGTATCTGTGCTGTATTTCCATTATCTGTGTTGTATTTCCATTATCTGTGTTGTATTTCCATTACCTGTGCTGCATTTCTATTATCTGTGTTGTACATCCATTATCTGTGCTGTATTTCCATTATCTGTGTTGTATTTCCATTATCATTGTTGCATTTTAATTATCTGTGCTACATTTCAATTATCTGTGCAGTATTTCCATTATCTGTGCTGTATTTCCATTATCTGTGTTGTATTTCCATTATCTGTGCTGCATTTCTATTATCTGTGCTGTATTTCCATTAGCTGTGTTGTATTTCGATTATCTGTGCTGTATTTCCAATATCTGTGTTGTATTTCCATTATCTGTGCTGTATTTCCGTTATCTGTGCTGTATTTCCATTATCTGTGTTGTATTTCTATTATCTGTGTTGTATTTCCATTATCTGTATTGTATTTCTATTATTTGTGTTGTATTTCCATTATCTGTGCTGCATTTCTATTATCTGTGCTGTATTTCCATTAGCTGTGTTATATTTCGATTATCTGTGCTGTATTTCTATTATGTGTGCTGCATTTCTGTTATCTGTGTTGTATTTACATTATCTGTGCTACGTTTCTATTATCTGTGTTGTATTTCCATTATCTGTGCTGTATTTCTATTATCTGTGTTGTATTTCCTTTATCTGTGCTGTATTTCCATTATCTGTGTTGTATTTCTATTATCTGTGCTGCATTTCTATTATCTGTGTTGTATTTCCATTATCTGTGCTACATTTCTATTATTGTGTTGTATTTCCATTAACTGTGCTGTATCTCTTTTATCTGTGCTGCATTTCTATTATCTGTGCTGCATTTCTATTATCTGTGCGGCATTTCCATTATCTGCGTTGTATTTCTATTATCTGTGCTGTATTTCCATTATCTATGCTGCATTTCTATTATCTGTGTTGTATTTCCATTATCTGTGCTGCATTTCTATTATCTGTGCTGCATTTCTATTATCTGTGCTGCATTTCTATTATCTGTGCTACATTTCTATTATCTGTGTTGTGTTTCCATTATCTGTGCTACATTTCTATTATTTGTGTTGTATATCCATTATCTGTGCTACATTTCTATTATCTGTGTTGTATTTCCATTATCTGTGCAACTTTTCCATTATCTGTGCTGTATTTCCATTATCTGTGTTGTATTTCCATTATCTGTGTTGTATTTCCATTATCGGTGCTGTATTTCTATTATCTGTGTTGTATTTCCATTATCTGTGCTACATTTCTATTATCTGTGTTGTATATCCATTATCTGTGCTACATTTCTTTTATCTGTGTTGTATTTCCATTATCTGTGCTACTTTTACATTATCTGGCTGTATTTCCATTATCTGTGTTGTATTTCCATTATCTGTGTTGTAATTACATTATCTGTGCTGTATTTCCATTATCTGTGTTGTATTTCCATTATCTGTGTTGTATTTCTATTATCTGTGCTGTATTTCCATTATCTGTGCTGCATTACTATTATCTGTGTTGTATTTCCATTATCTGTGCTACATTTCTATTATCTGTGTTGTATTTCCATTATCTGTGCTGTATTTCCATTATCTGTGTTGTATTTCCATTATCTGTGCTGTATTTCCATTATCAGTTTTGTATTTCCAGTATCTGTGCTGTATTTCCATTATCTGTGTTGTATTTCCATTATCTGTGTTGTATTTCCATTACCTGTGCTGCATTTCTATTATCTGTGTTGTATATCCATTATCTGTGCTACATTTCTATTACCTGTGTTGTGTTTCCATTATCTGTGTTGTGTTTCCATTATCTGTGCTGTATTTCCATTATCTGTGTTGTGTTTCCATTATCTGTGTTGTATTTCTATTATCTGTGTTGTATATCCATTGTCTCTGCTGCATTTCTATTATCTGTGCTGTATTTCCATTATCTCTGTTGTGTTTCCATTATCTGTGTTGTATTTCCATTATCTGTGTAGCATTTCCATTATCTGTGCTACATTTCTATTATCTGTGCTGTATATCCATTATCTGTGCAACATTTCAATTATCTGTGCTGTATTGCCATTATCTGTGCTGTATTTCCATTATCTGTGTTGTATTTCCATTATCTATGCTGTATTTCTGTTATCTGCACTGTATTTCCATTGTCTGTGTTGTATTTCTATTATCTGTGTTGTATTTCCATTATCTGTGTTGTATTTCTATTATCTGTGTTGTATTTCCATTATCTGTGCTGCATTTCTATTATCTGTGCTGTATTTCCATTATCTGTGTTGTATTTCCATTATCTGTGCTGTATTTCTATTATCTGTGCTGCATTTCTGTTATCTGTGTTGTATTTCCATTATCTGTGTTACATTTCTATTATCTGTGTTGTATTTCCATTATCTCAGCTGTATTTCTATTATCCGTGTTGTATTTCCATTATCTGTGCTGTATTTCCATTATCTGTGTTGTATTTCTATTATCTGTGCTGCATTTCTATTATCTGTGTTGTATTTCCATTGTCTGTGCTACATTTCTATTATTGTGTTGTATTTCCATTATCTGTGCTGTATCTCTTTTATCTGTGCTGCATTTCTATTATCTGTGCTGCGTTTCTATTATTAGTGCTGCATTTCCATTATCTGTGTTGTATTTCTATTATCTGTGCTGTATTTCCATTATCTGTGCTGCATTTCTATTATCTGTGTTGTATTTCCATTATCTGTGCTGCATTTCCATTATCTGTGTTGTATTTCCATTATCTGTGCTGTATTTCTATTATCTGTGCTGCATTTCTGTTATCTGTGTTGTATTTCCATTATCTGTGTTACCTTTCTATTATCTGTGTTGTATTTCCATTATCTCTGCTGTATTTCCATTATCCGTGTTGTGTTTCCATTATCTGTGCTGTATTTCCATTATCTGTGTTGTATTTCTATTATCTGTGCTGCATTTCTATTATCTGTGTTGTATTTCCATTATCTGTGCTACATTTCTATTATTGTGTTGTATTTCCATTATCTGTGCTGTATCTCTTTTATCTTTGCTGCATTTCTATTATCTGTGCTGCGTTTCTATTATTTGTGCTGCATTTTCATTATCTGTGTTGTATTTCTATTATCTGTGCTGTATTTCCATTATCTGTGCTGCATTTCTATTATCTGTGTTGTGTTTCCATTATCTGTGCTGCATTTCTATTATCTGTGTTGTATTTCCATCATCTGTGCTGCATTTCTATTATCTGTGCTGCATTTCTATTATCTGTGCTACATTTCTATTATCTGTGTTGTATATCCATTATCTGTGCTACATTTCTATTATCTGTGTTGTATTTCCATTATCTGTGTTGTATTTCCATTATCTGTGCTGTATTTCCATTATCTGTGTTGTATTGCCATTTTCTGTGCTGTATTTCCATTATCTGTGTTGTATTTCCAGTATCTGTGCTGTATTTCCATTATCTGTGTTGTATTTCCATTATCTGTGTTGTATTGCCATTATCTGTGCTGTATTTCCATTATCTGTGTTGTATTTCCAGTATCTGTGCTGTATTTCCATTATCTGTGCTGTATTTCCATTATCTGTGTTGTATTTCTATTATCTGTGCTGTATTTCCATTATCTATGCTGCATTTCTATTATCTGTGTTGTATTTCCATTATCTGTGCTGCATTTCTATTATCTGTGCTGCATTTCTATTATCTGTGCTACATTTCTATTATCTGTGTTGTGTTTCCATTATCTCTGCTCCATTTCTATTATTTGTGTTGTATATCCATTATCTGTGCTACATTTCTATTATCTGTGTTGTATTTCCATTATCTGTGCAACTTTTCCATTATCTGTGCTGTATTTCCATTATCTGCGTTGTATTTCCATTATCTGTGTTGTATTTCCATTATCTGTGCTGTATTTCTATTATCTCTGTTGTATTTCCATTATCTGTGCTACATTTCTATTATCTGTGTTGTTTATCCATTATCTGTGCTACATTTCTATTATCTGTGTTGTATTTCCATTATCTGTGCTACTTTTACATTATCTGGCTGTATTTCCATTATCTGTGTTGTATTTCCATTATCTGTGTTGTAATTCCATTATCTGTGCGGTATTTCCATTATCTGTGTTGTATTTCCAATATCTGTGTTGTATTTCTATTATCTGTGCTGTATTTCCATTATCTGTGCTGCATTACTATTATCTGTGTTGTATTTCCATTATCTGTGCTGCATTTCTATTATCTGTGCTGCATTTCTATTATCTGTGCTACTTTTCCATTATCTGTGCTGTATTTAAATTACCTGTGTTGTATTTCCATTATCTGTGTTGTATTTCCATTATCTGTGCTGTATTTCTATTATCTGCGTTGTATTTCCATTATCTGTGCTATATTTCTATTATCTGTGTTGTATATCCATTATCTGTGCTACATTTCTATTATCTGTGTTGTATTTCCATTATCTGTGTTGTATTTCCATTATCTGTGCTGTATTTCCATTATCTGTGTTGTATTTCCATTATCTGTGCTGTATTTCCATTATCAGTGTTGTATTTCCAGTATCTGTGCTGTATTTCCATTATCTGTGTTGTATTTCCATTATCTGTGTTGTATTTCCATTGCCTGTGCTGCATTTCTATTATCTGTGTTGTATATCCATTATCTGTGCTACATTTCTATTATCTGTGTTGTGTTTCCATTATCTGTGTTGTGTTTCCATTATCTGTGCTGTATTTCAAATATCTGTGTTGTGTTTCCATTATCTGTGTTGTATTTCTATTATCTGTGTGTATATCCATTGTCTCTGCGGCATTTCTATTATCTGTGCTGTATTTCCATTATCTCTGTTGTGTTTCCATTATCTGTGTTGTATTTCCATTATCTGTGTAGCATTTCAATTATCTGTGCTGCATTTCTATTATCTGTGCTGTATATCCATTATCTGTGCAACATTTCAATTATCTGTGCTGTATTGCCATTATCTGTGCTGTATTTCCATTATCTGTGCTGTATTTCCATTATCTGTGCTGCATTTCTTTTATCTGTGCTGTATTTCCATTATCTGTGTTGTATTTCCATTATCTGTGCTGTATTTCCGTTATCTGTGCTGCATTTCTATTATCTGCGCTGCATTTCTATTATCTGTGCTACATTTCAATTATCTGTGTTGTATATCCATTATCTGTGCTACATTTCTATTATCTGTGCTGCATTTCGATTATCTGTGCTGTATTTCCATTATCTGTGTTGTATTTCCATTATCTGTGCTGTATTTCCATTATCTGTGTTGTATTTCCATTATCTGTGCTGTATTTCCATTATGTGTGTTGTATTTCCAGTATCTGTGCTGTATTTCCATGATCTGTGTTGTATTTCCATTATCTGTGTTGTATTTCCAGTATCTGTGCTGTATTTCCATTATCTGTGCTGCATTTCTATTATCTGTGCTGCGTTTCTATTATTTGTGCTGCATTTCCATTATCTGTGTTGTATTTCTATTATCTGTGCTGTATTTCCATTATCTGTGCTGCATTTCTATTATCTGTGTTGTATTTCCATTATCTGTGCTGCATTTCTATTATCTGTGTTGTATTTCCATTATCTGTGCTGCATTTCTATTATCTTTGCTGCATTTCTATTATCTGTGCTACATTTCAATTATCTGTGTTGTATATCCATTATCTGTGCTACATTTCTATTATCTGTGTTGTATTTCCATTATCTGTGTTGTATTTCCATTATCTGTGCTGTATTTCCATTATCTGTGTTGTATTTCCAGTATCTGCGCTGTATTTCCATGATCTGTGTTGTATTTCCATTATCTGTGTTGTATTTCCATTACCTGTGCTGCATTTCTATTATCTGTGTTGTATATCCATTATCTGTGCTACATTTCTATTATCTCTGTTGGGTTTCCCATTATCTGTGTTGTGTTTCCATTATCTGTGCTGTATTTCCATTATCTGTGTTGTATTTCCATTATCTGTGTTGTATTTCCATTACCTGTGCTGCATTTCTATTATCTGTGTTGTATATCCATTATCTGTGCTGCATTTCTATTATCTGTGCTGTATTTCCATTATCTGTGTAGTGTTTCCATTATCTGTGTTGTATTTCCATTATCATTGTTGCATTTCAATTATCTGTGCTACATTTCTATTATCTGTGCTGTATATCCATTATCTGTGCTACATTTCAATTATCTGTGCTGTATTTCCATTATCTGTGCTGTATTTCCATTATCTGTGCTGTAATTCCATTATCTGTGCTGCATTTCTATTATCTGTGCTGTATTTCCAATATCTGTGTTGTATTTCCATTATCTGTGCTGTATTTCCGTTATCTGTGCTGTATTTCCATTATCTGTGTTGTATTTCTATTATCTGTGTTGTATTTCCATTATCTGTGTTGTATTTCTATTATCTGTGTTGTATTTCCATTATCTGTGCTGCATTTCTATTATCTGTGCTGTATTTCCATTATCTGTGTTGTATTTCGATTATCTGTGTTGTATTTCCATTATCTGTGCTGCATTTCTATTATCTGTGCTGTATTTCCATTATCTGTGTTGTATTTCGATTTTCTGTGCTGTATTTCTATTATCTGTGCTGCATTTCTGTTATCTGTGTTGTATTTACATTATCTGTGCTACATTTCTATTATCTGTGTTGTATTTCCATTATCTGTGCTGTATTTCTATTATCTGTGTTGCATTTCCTTTATCTGTGCTGTATTTCCATTATCTGTGTTGTATTTCTATTATCTGTGCTGCATTTCTATTATTTGTGTTGTATTTCCATTATCTGTGCTACATTTCTATTATTGTGTTGTATTTCCATTAACTGTGCTGTATCTCTTTTATCTGTGTTGTATTTCCATTATCTGTGTTGCATTTCTATTATCTGTGCTGCATTTCTATTATCTGTGCTGCATTTCTATTATCTGTGCTACATTTCTATTATCTGTGTTGTGTTTCCATTATCTCTGCTACATTTCTATTATTTGTGTTGTATATCCATTATCTGTGCTACATTTCTATTATCTGTGTTGTATTTCCATTATCTGTGCAGCTTTTCCATTATCTGTGCTGTATTTCCATTATCTGCGTTGTATTTCCATTATCTGTGTTGTATTTCCATTATCTGTGCTGTATTTCTATTATCTGTGTTGTATATCCATTATCTGTGCTACATTTCTATTATCTGTGTTGTATTTCCATTACCTGTGTTGTATTTCCATTATCTGTGCTGTATTTCCATTATCTGTGTTGTATTTCCATTATCTGTGCTGTATTTCCATTATCAGTGTTGTATTTCCAGTATCTGTGCTGTATTTCCATTATCTGTGTTGTATTTCCATTATCTGTGTTGTATTTCCATTACCTGTGCTGCATTTCTATTATCTGTGTTGTATATCCATTATCTGTGCTACATTTCTATTATCTGTGTTGTGTTTCCATTATCTGTGTTGTGTTTCCATTATCTGTGGTGTATTTCAAATATCTGTGTTGTGTTTCCATTATCTGTGTTGTATTTCTATTATCTGTGTGTATATCCATTGTCTCTGCTGCATTTCTATTATCTGTGCTGTATTTCCATTATCTCTGTTGTGTTTCCATTATCTGTGTTGTATTTCCATTATCTGTGTAGCATTTCCATTATCTGTGCTGCATTTCTATTATCTGTGCTGTATATCCATTATCTGTGCAACATTTCAATTATCTGTGCTGTATTGCCATTATCTGTGCTGTATTTCCATTATCTGTGCTGTATTTCCATTATCTGTGCTGCATTTCTATTATCTGTGCTGTATTTCCATTATCTGTGTTGTATTTCCATTTTCTGTGCTGTATTTCCGTTATCTGTGCTGTATTTCCATTGTCTGTGTTGTATTTCTATTATCTGTGTTGTATTTCCATTATCTGTGTTGTATTACTATTATCTGTGTTGTATTTCCATTATCTGTGCTGCATTTCTATTATCTGTGCTGTATTTCCATTATCTGTGTTGTATTTCCATTATCTGTGCTGTATTTCTATTATCTGTGCTGCATTTCTGTTATCTGTGTTGTATTTCCATTATCTGTGTTACATTTCTATTATCTGTGTTGTATTTCCATTATCTCTGCTGTATTTCTATTATCTGTGTTGTATTTCCATTATCTGTGCTGTATTTCCATTATCTGTGTTGTATTTCTATTATCGGTGCTGCATTTCTATTATCTGTGTTGTATTTCCATTATCTGTGCTACATTTCTATTATTGTGTTGTATTTCCATTATCTGTGCTGTATCTCTTTTATCTGTGCTTCATTTCTATTATCTGTGCTGCGTTTCTATTATTTGTGCTGCATTTCCATTATCTGTGTTTTATTTCTATTATCTGTGCTGTATTTCCATTATCTGTGCTGCATTTCTATTATCTGTGTTGTATTTCCATTATCTGTGCTGCATTTCTATTATCTGTGCTGCATTTCTATTACCTGTGCTGCATTTCTATGATCTGTGCTATATTTCTATTATCTGTGTTGTGTTTCCATTATCTGTGCCACATTTCTATTATCTGTGTTGTATATCCATTATCTGTGCTACATTTCTATTATCTGTGTTGTATTTCCATTATCTGTGCAACTTTTCCATTATCTGTGCTGTATTTCCATTATCTGTGTTGTATTTCAATTATCTGTGTTGTATTTCCATTATCTGTGCTGTATTTCTATTATCTGTGTTGCATTTCCATTATTTGTGCTACATTTCTATTATCTGTGTTGTATATCCATTATCTGTGCTACATTTCTATTATCTGTGTTGCATTTCCATTATCTGTGCTACTTTTCCATTATCTGAGCTGTATTTCCATTATCTGTGTTGTATTTCCATTATCTGTGTTGTAATTCCATTATGTGTGCTGTATTTCCATTATCTGTGTTGTATTTCCATTATCTGTGTTGTATTTCTATTATCTGTGCTGTATTTTCATTATCTGTGCTGCATTACTATTATCTGTGTTGTATTTCCATTATCTGTGCTTCATTTCTATTATCTGTGCTGCATTTCTATTATCTGTGCTGCATTTCTAGTATCTGTGCTACATTTCTATTATCTGTGTTGTGTTTCCATTATCTGTGCTACATTTCTATTATTGGGTTGTATTTCCATTATCTGTGCAACTTTTCCATTATCTGTGCTGCATTTCTATTATCTGTGTTGTATTTCCATTGTCTGTGCTGTATTTCCATTATCTGTGTTGTATTTCTATTATCTGTGCTGCATTTCTATTATCTGTGTTGTATTTCCATTATCTGTGCTACATTTCTATTATTGTGTTGTATTTCCATTATCTGTGCTGTATCTCTTTTATCTGTGCTTCATTTCTATTATCTGTGCTGCGTTTCTATTATTTGTGCTGCATTTCCATTATCTGTGTTGTATTTCTATTATCTGTGCTGTATTTCCATTATCTGTGCTGCATTTCTATTATCTGTGTTGTATTTCCATTATCTGTGCTGCATTTCTATTATCTGTGCTGCATTTCTATTATCTGTGCTGCATTTCTATTATCTGTGCTATATTTCTATTATCTGTGTTGTGTTTCCATTATCTGTGCCACATTTCTATTATTTGTGTTGTATATCCATTATCTATGCTACATTTCTATTATCTGTGTTGTATTTCCATTATCTGTGCAACTTTTCCATTATCTGTGCTGTATTTCCATTATCTGTGTTGTATTTCCATTATCTGTGTTGTATTTCCATTATCTGTGCTGTATTTTTATTATCTGTGTTGTATTTCCATTATCTGTGCTACATTTCTATTATCTGTGTTGTATATCCATTATCTGTGCTACATTTCTATTATCTGTGTTGTATTTCCATTATCTGTGCTACTTTTCCATTATCTGTGCTGTATTTCCATTATCTGTGTTGTATTTCCATTCTCTGTGTTGTAATTCCATTATGTGTGCTGTATTTCCATTATCTGTGTTGTATTTCCATTATCTGTGTTGTATTTCTATTATCTGTGCTGTATTTCCATTATCTGTGCTGCATTACTATTATCTGTGTTGTATTTCCATTATCTCTGCTGCATTTCTATTACCTGTGCTGTATTTCCACTATCTCGGTTGTGTTTCCATTATCTGTGTTGTATTTCCATTATCTGTGTAGCATTTCCATTATCTGTGCTACATTTCTATTATCTGTGCTCTATATCCATTATCTGTGCAACATTTGAATTACCTGTGCTGTATTGCCATTATCTATGCTGTATTTCCATTATCTGTGCTGTATTTCCATTATCTGTGCTGCATTTCTATTATCAGTGCTGTATTTCCATTATCTGTGTTGTATTTCCATTATCTGTGCTGTATTCCCGTTATCTGTGCTGTATTTCCATTGTCTGTGTTGTATTTCTATTATCTGTGTTGTATTTCCATTATTTGTGTTGTATTTCTGTTATCTGTGTTGTATTTCCATTACCTGTGCTGCATTTCTATTATCTGTGCTGTATTTCCATTATCTGTGTTGTATTTCCATTATCTGTGTTGTATTTCCATTATCTGTGTTGTATTTCCATTATCTGTGCTGTATTTCTATTATCTGTGCTGCATTTCTGTTATCTGTGTTGTATTTCCATTATCTGTGCTACATTTCTATTATCTGTGTTGTATTTCCATTATCTCTGCTGTATTTCTATTATCTGTGTTGTATTTCCATTATCTGTGCTGTATTTCCATTATCTGTGTTGTATTTCTATTATCTGTGCTGCATTTCTATTATCTGTGTTGTATTTCCATTATCTGTGCTACATTTCTATTATTGTGTTGTATTTCCATTATCTGTGCTGTATCTCTTTTATCTGTGCTGCATTTCTATTATCTGTGCTGCATTTCTATTATCTGTGCTATATTTCTATTATCTGTGTTGTGTTTCCATTATCTGTGCCACACTTCTATTATTTGTGTTGTATATCCATTATTTGTGCTACATTTCTATTATCTGTGTTGTATTTCCATTATCTGTGCAACTTTTCCATTATCTGTGCTGTATTTCCATTATCTGTGTTGCATTTCCATTATCTGTGTTGTATTTCCATTATCTGTGCTGTATTTCTATTATCTGTGTTGTATTTCCATTATCTGTGCTACATTTCTATTATCTGTGTCGTATATCCATTATCTGTGCTACATTTCTATTATCTGTGTTGTATTTCCATTATCTGTGCTACTTTTACATTATCTGGCTGTATTTCCATTATCTGTGTTGTATTTCCATTATCTGTGTTGTAATTACATTATCTGTGCTGTATTTCCATTATCTGTGTTGTATTTCCATTATCTGTGTTGTATTTCTATTATCTGTGCTGTATTTCCATTATCTGTGCTGCATTACTATTATCTGTGTTGTATTTCCATTATCTGTGCTGCATTTCTATTATCTGTGCTGCATTTCTATTATCTGTGCTACTTTTCCATTATCTGTGCTGTATTTAAATTATCTGTGTTGTATTTCCATTATCTGTGTTGTATTTCCATTATCTGTGCTGTATTTCTATTATGTGCGTTGTATTTCCATTATCTGTGCTATATTTCTATTATCTGTGTTGTATATTCATTATCTGTGCTACATTTCTATTATCTGTGTTGTATTTCCATTATCTGTGTTGTATTTCCATTATCTGTGCTGTATTTCCATTATCTGTGTTGTATTTCCATTATCTGTGCTGTATTTCCATTATCAGTGTTGTATTTCCAGTATCTGTGCTGTATTTCCATTATCTGTGTTGTATTTCCATTATCTGTGTTGTATTTCCATTACCTGTGCTGCATTTCTATTATCTGTGTTGTATATCCATTATCTGTGCTACATTTCTATTATCTGTGTTGTGTTTCCATTATCTGTGTTGTGTTTCCATTATCTGTGCTGTATTTCCATTATCTGTGTTGTATTTCTATTATCTGTGTTGTATATCCATTGTCTCTGCTGCATTTCTATTATCTGTGCTGTATTTCCATTATCTCTGTTGTGTTTCCATTATCTGTGTTGTATTTCCATTATCTGTGCAGCATTTCCATTATCTGTGCTACATTTCTATTATCTGTGCTGTATATCCATTATCTGTGCAACATTTCAATTATCTGTGCTGTATTGCGATTATCTGTGCTGTATTTCCATTATCTGTGCTGTATTTCCATTATCTGTGCTGCATTTCTATTATCTGTGCTGTATTTCCATTATCTGTGTTGTATTTCCATTATCTGTGCTGTATTTCCGTTATCTGTGCTGTATTTTCATTGTCTGTTTTGTATTTCTATTATCTGTGTTGTATTTCCATTATCTGTGTTGTATTTCCATTATCTGTGTTGTATTTCCATTATCTGTGCTTTATTTCTATTATCTGTGCTGCATTTCTGTTATCTGTGTTGTATTTCCATTATCTGTGCTACATTTCTATTATTGTGTTGTATTTCCATTATCTGTGCTGTATCTCCTTTACCTGTGCTTCATTTCTATTATCTGTGCTGCGTTTCTATTATTTGTGCTGCATTTCCATTATCTGTGTTGTATTTCTATTATCATGGCTGTATTTCCATTATCTGTGCTGCATTTCAATTATCTGTGTTGTATTTCCATTATCTGTGCTGCATTTCTATTATCTGTGCTGCATTTCTATTTTCTGTGCTGCATTTCTATTATCTGTGCTATATTTCTATTATCTGTGTTGTGTTTCCATTATCTGTGCCACATTTCTATTATTTGTGTTGTATATCCATTATCTGTGCTGTATTTCCATTATCTGTGTTGTATTTCCATTATCTGTGTTGTATTTCCATTACCTGTGCTGTATTTCTATTATCTGTGTTGTATTTCCATTAGCTGTGCTACATTTCTATTATCTGTGTTGCATATCCATTATCTGTGCTACATTTCTATTATCTGTGTTGTATTTCCATTATCTGTGCTACTTTTCCATTATCTGTGCTGTATTTCCATTATCTGTGTTGTATTTCCATTATCTGTGTTGTAATTCCATTATGTGTGCTGTATTTCCATTATCTGTGTTGTATTTCCATTATCTGTGTTGTATTTCTATTATCTGTGCTGTATTTCCATTATCTGTGCTGCATTACTATTATCTGTGTTGTATTTCCTTTATCTGTGCTGCATTTCTATTATATGTGCTGCATTTCTATTATCTGTGCTGCATTTCTAGCATCTGTGCTACATTTCTATTATCTGTGTTGTGTTTCCATTACCTGTGCTACATTTCTATTAACTGTGTTGTATATCCATTATCAATGCTACATTTCTATCATCTGTTTTGTATTTCCATTATCTGTGCTACATTTCTATTATCTGTGTTGTATATTCATTACCTGTGTTGTATTTCCATTATCTGTGCTGTATTTCCATTATCTGTGCTGTATTTCCATTATCTGTGTTGTATTTCCATTATCTGTGTTGTATTTCCATTATCTGTGCTGTATTTCTATTATCTGTGTTGTATTTCCATTATCTGTGCTACATTTCTATTATCTGTGTTGTATATCCATTATCTGTGCTGCATTTCTGTTATCTGTGTTGTATTTCCATTATCTGTGTTGTATTTCCATTATCTGTGCTGTATTTCCATTATCTGTGTTGTATTTCCATTATCTGTGTTGTATTTCCAGTATCTGTGCTGTATTTCCATTATCTGTGTTGTATTTCCATTATCTGTGCTTTATTTCCATTACCTGTGCTGCATTTCTATTATCTGTGTTGTATATCCATTATCTGTGCTACATATCTTTTATCTGTGTTGTATTTCCATTATCTGTGCTACTTTTCCATTATCTGTGCTGTATTTCCATTATTTGTGTTGTATTTCCATTATCTGTGTTGTATTTCCATTATCTTGCTGCATTTCTATTATCTGTGCTGTATTTCCATTTTCTGTGTTGTATTTCCATTATCTGTGCTGTATTTCTATTATCTGAGCTGCATTTCTGTTATCTGTGTTGTTTTTCCATTATCTGTGCTACATTTCTATTATCTCCGTTGTATTTCCATTATCTGTGCTGTATTTCTATTATCTGTGTTGTATTTCATTATCTGCGCTGTACTTCCATTATCTGTGTTGTATTTCTATTATCTGTGCTGCATTTCTATTATCTGTGTTGTATTTCCATTATCTGTGCTACATTTCTATTATTGTGTTGTATTTCCATTATCTGTGCTGTATCTCTTTTAGCTGTGCTGCATTTCTATTATCTGTGCTGCATTTCTATTATCTGTGCTGCATTTCCATTATCTGTGTTGTATTTCTATTATCTGTGCTGTATTTCCATTATCTGTGCTGCATTTCTATTATCTGTGTTGTATTTCCATTATCTGTGCTGCATTTCTCTTATCTGTGCTGCATTTCTTTTATCTGTGCTGCATTTATATTATCTGTGCTACATTTCTATTATCTGTGTTGTGTTTCCATTATCTGTGCTACATTTCTATTATTTGTGTTGTATATCCATTATATGTGCTACATTTCTATTATCTGTGTTGTATTTCCATGATCTGTGCTACTTTTCCATTATCTGTGCTGTATTTCTATTATCTGTGTTGTATTTCCATTATCTGTGTTGTATTTCCATTATCTGTGCTGTATTTCTATTATCTGTGATGTATTTCCATTATCTGTGCTACATTTCTATTATCTGTGTTGTATATCCATTACCTGTGCTACATTTCTATTATCTGTGTTGTATTTCCATTATCTGTGCTACTTTTCCATTATCTGTGCTGTATTTCCATTATCTCTGTTGTATTTCCATTATCTGTGTTGTATTTCCATTACCTGTGCTGTATTTCCATTATCTGTGTTGTATTTCCATTATCTGTGTTGTATTTCTATTATCTGTGCTGTATTTCCATTATCTGTGTTGTATTTCCATTATCTGTGCTGCATTTCTCTTATCTGTGTTGTATTTCCATTATCTGTGCTGCATTTCTTTTATCTCTGCTGCATTTCTATTATCTGTGCTGCATTTCTATTATCTGTGCTACATTTCTATTATCTGTGTTGTGTTTCCATTATCTGTGCTGCATTTCTATTATTTGTGTTGTATATCCATTATCTGTGCTACATTTCTATTATCTCTGTTGTATTTCCATTATCTGTGCCACATTTCTATTATCTGTGTTGTATATTCATTATCTGTGTTGTATATTCATTATCTGTGTTGTATTTCCAGTATCTGTGCTGTATTTCCATTATCTGTGCTGTATTTCTATTATCTGTGTTGTATTTCCATTATCTGTGCTACTTTTCCATTATCTGTGTTGTATTTCCAATATCTTTGTTGTGTTTCGATTATCTGTGCTGTATTTCCATTATCTGTGTTGTATTTCTATTATCTGTGTTGTATTTCCATTATCTGTGCTACTTTTCCATTATCTGTGTTGTATTTCCATTATCTGTGCTACTTTTCCATTATCTGTGTTGTATTTCCATTATCTGTGTTGTATTTCCATTATCTGTGCTACTTTTCCATTATCTGTGTTGTATTTCCATTATCTGTGCTGTATTTCCATTATCTGCGCTGTATTTCTATTATCTGTGTTGTATTTCCATTACCTGTGCTATATTTCTATTATCTGTGTTGTATATCCATTATCTGTGCTACATTTCTATTATCTGTGTTGTATTTCCATTATCTGTGCTACTTTTCCATTATCTGTGCTGTATTTCCATTATCTGTGTTGTATTTCCAGTATCTGTGCTGTATTTCCATTATCTGTGTTGTATTTCCATTATCTGTGTTGTATTTCCATTACCTGTGCTGCATTTCTATTATCTGTGTTGTATATCCATTATCTGTGCTACATTTCTATTATCTGTGCTGTATTTCCATTATCTGTGCTACTTTTCCATTATCTGTGCGTTATTTCCATTATCTGTGCTGTATTTCCATTATCTGTGTTGGATTTCCATTATCTGTGCTGTATTTCCATTATCTGTGCTGTATTTCCATTATCTGTGTTGTATTTCTATTATCTGTGTTGTATTTCCATTATCTGTGTTGTATTTCTATTATCTGTGTTGTATTTCCATTATCTGTGCAGCATTTCTATTATCTGTGCTCTATTTCCATTATCTGTGTTGTATTTCCATTATCTGTGCTGTATTTCTGTTATCTGTGTTGTATTTCCATTATCTGTGCTACATTTCTATTATCTGTGTTCTATTTCCATTATCTGTGCTGTATTTCTGTTATCTGTGTTGTATTTCCATTATCTGTGCTACATTTCTATTATCTGTGTTCTATTTCCATTATCTGTGCTGTATTTCTTTTATCTGTGTTGAATTTCCATTATCTGTGCTGTATTTCCATTATCTGTGTTGTATTTCTATTATCTGTGCTGCATTTCTATTTTCTGTGTTGTATTGTCTTTATCTGTGCTACATTTCTATTATTGTGTTGTATTTCCATTATCTGTGCTGTATCTCTTTTATCTGTGCTGCATTTCTATTATCTGTGCTGCATTTCTATTATCTGTGCTGCATTTCCATTATCTGTGTTGTATTTCTATTATCTGTGCTGTATTTCCATTATCTGTGCTCCATTTCTATTATCTGTGCTACATTTATATCATCTGTGTTGTATTTCCATTATCTGTGCTCCATTTCTATTATCTGTGCTGCATTTCTATTATCTGTGCTGCATTTCTATTATCTGTGCTACATTTCTATTATCTGTGTTGTGTTTCCATTATCTGTGCTACATTTCTATTATTTGTGTTGTATATCCATTATCTGTGCTACATTTCTATTATCTGTGTTGTATTTCCATTATCTGTGCAACTTTTCCATTATCTGTGCTGTATTTCCATTATCTGTGTTGTATTTCCATTATCTGTGTTGTATTTCCATTATCTGTGCTGTATTTCTATTATCTGTGTTGTATTTCCATTATCTGTGCTACATTTCTATTATCTGTGTTGTATATCCATTATCTGTGCTACATTTCTATTATCTGTGTTGCATTTCCATTATCTGTGCAACTTTTCCATTACCTGTGCTGTATTTCCATTATCTGTGTTGTATTTCCATTACCTGTGATTTAATTCCATTATCTGTGCTGTATTTCCATTATCTGTGTTGTATTCCCATTATCTGTGTTGTATTTCGATTAACTGTGCTGTTTTTCCATTATCTGTGCTGCATTACTATTATCTGTGTTGTATTCCCATTGTCTGTGCTGCATTTCTATTATCTGTGCTGCATTTCTATTATCTGTGCTACATTTCTATTATCTGTGTTGTGTTTCCATTATCTGTGCTACATTTCTATTATTTGTGTTGTATATCCATTATCTGTGCTACATTTCTATTATCTGTGTTGTATTTCCATTATCTGTGCTACATTTCTGTTATCTGTGTTGTATATTCATTACCTGTGTTGTATTTCCATTATCTGTGCTGTATTTCCATTATCTGTGCTGTATTTCTATTATCTGTGTTGTACTTCCATTATCTGTGCTACTTTTCCATTTTTTGTGCTGTATTTCCATTATCTGTGTTGTATTTCCATTATCTGTGTTGTATTTCCATTATCTGTGCTGTATTTCTATTATCTGTGTTGCATTTCCATTATCTGTGCTACTTTTCCATTATTTGTGCTGTATTTCCTTTATCTGTGTTGTATTTCCATTATCTGTGCTGTATTTCCATTATCTGTGTTGTATTTCCATTATCTGTGCTGTATTTCCATTATCTGTGTTGTATTTCCAGTATCTGTGCTGTATTTCCATTATCTGTGTTTTATTTCCATTATCTGTGTTGTATTTCCATTTCCTGTGCTGCATTTCTATTATCTGTGTTGTATATCCATTATCTGTGCTACATTTCTATTATCTGTGTTGTATTTCCATTATCTGTGCTGCATTTCTATTATCTGTGTTGCATATATGTTATCTGTGCTGCATTTCTATTATCTGTGTTGTATTTTCATTATCTGTGCTGCATTTCTATTATCTGTGTTGTATATACATTATCTGTGCTGCATTTCTATTATCTGTGTTGTGTTTTCATTGCCTGTGCTGCATATCTATTATCTGTGTTGTATTTCCATTATCTGTGCTGCATTTCTATTATCTGGTTTGTATTTCCATTATCTATGCTGTATTTCCATTATCTGTGCTACATTTCTATTATCTGTGTTGTATTTCCATTATCTGTGCTGCTTTTCCATTATCTGTGTTGTATTTCCATTATCTGTGCTGTATTTCTATTATCTGTGTTGTATTTCCATTATCTGTGCTGCATTTCTGTTATCTGTGTTGTATTTCCATTTTCTGTGCTGCATTTCTATTATCTGTGTTTTATTTCCATTACCTGTGCTACATTTCTATTATCTGCGTTGTATTTCCATTATCTGTGCTACATTTCTATTATCTGTGTTGTATTTCTATTATCTGTGCTGCATTTCTATTATCTGTGCTGTATTTCCATTATCTGTGCTACATTTCTATTATCTGTGTTGCATTTCCATTATCTGTGCTACATTTCTATTATCTGTGTTGCATTTCCATTATCTGTGCTGCATTTCTATTGTCTGTATTTTATTTCCATTATCTGTGCTGTATTTCAATTATCTGTGTTGTATTTCCATTATCTGTGCTATATTTCTATTATCTGTGTTGTATTTCCATTATCTGTGCTGTATTTCTATTATCTGTGTTGTATTTCCATTATCACAGAAATCACAGAAATCACAGAAACCCCCACAGTGCAGATAGAGGCCATCTCGGCCCATCGAGCCTGCACCGACACATATCCCACCCGATCCCCGTAACCCCTACACCAACACCAACACATATCCCACCCTATCCTCGTAACCCCACGTATTTAATCCCACTAACGCTAAGGGTCAATTTATCATAGCCAATCAACCTAACCCGCACATTTTTGGACTGTGGGAGGAAACCGGAGCACCCGGAGGAAACCCACGCAAACACGGGGAGAATGTGCAAACTCCACACAGACAGTCACCCGAGGCCGGATTCGAACCCGGGTCCCTGGCGCTGTGAGGCAACAGTGCTAACCACTATGCCATCTGTGCTACATTTCTATTATCTGTGTTGTATTTCCATTATCTGTGCTACATTTCTATTATCTGTGTTGTATGTCCATTATCTGTGCTGTATTTCTATTATCTGTGTTGTATTTCCATTATCTGTGCTGCATTTCTATTATCTGTGTTGTATTTCCATTATCTGTGCTGCATTTCTATTATCTGTGTTGTATTTCCATTATCTGTGCTGCATTTCAATTATCTGTGTTGTATTTCCATTATCTGTGCTACATTTCTATTATCTGTGTTGTATTTCCATCGCCTCCACTAGTTAACCTTGTTGCTTCTGACTAAGGATGCCAATATTTGGAGTGCAAACTGTGGTGTATGTGCCTTTAAGAGCCCCAGGTGTGCGTAATGCCGGTAATTGCCACTTGGGCTATATAAGCCTGTGTATTGTGTATATCCTTTAGAACCCCCCCCCAGACTTGCTTAGTAAATACCTATGAACCAACTCCTGTCTTCAGTGTCTTTATCTACACACGGACACTACAGTGGCGACGAAGTGGAAACGGACTTACCTGCAATTCGGCAGCACCTCAAGGACATCGATTCCTCCAGCGTCCAGAAGACTCAAGGAAGTAATAGAAACAGTGGTTTCACCAGCTGGCCAAGCTGGTGGCAGGTACTGCGCTAATCCTTCCTGGGCGTCAGGCTGGGGCTCCAGCATCGGGCTCTACAGCTGAGACAGGCAGCGAAATCGGAGGCAAGCAATAACGGACTGGGAGGGTGCACTCGGGAGACGGCCGGCGCGGCAAGCAGGTCAGCGTTTAGACCTCCGTCGGGAACGAGTCTCCAACAGTGAATAAACGGAAACCACAGTAAAACAGCGTTGTTATCGGTAGCAGCGGCGGGAAAGCGCAGGAAGCGCCATATCGTTGCTACAGAGAGAAAAAATAAAGCGCGGGAAGCGCCATAGCTTTTTTGAAATGCCTAAGTTTGGCAATATTGATGCTTTTGATAACGAAACAGAGCCTAACTTTGGCAATATTGATGTTTTTGATAACAAGATAGAGGATTGGACCACATATGTAGAAAGAGTGGAGGTGTTTTGCACCGCAAATGGAATAGAAGATTAAAAAAAAGCTTCAGTGCTTCTGGATCTAATGGGCGCAGAAACATACAAGCTGTTACGCAACTTAATCACTCCAGCCGAACCGATGGACAATAATTTTGAGGAGATTGTTGATACCCTACACTGCCAATTCGAGGCAGGACTGGCAGATTCTCTGCAAGACAAATTCATCTGCGATCCCCTAAGTGTAGAAACACAAAAAAAGGTATCTTCTGGAAAAGATTTAACACTGGACAAGGCTTTCAGTGCAATAGGAGCGGCAAAGATACAGCAAAGGCCACAGGACTTCGGCACCCATGAAATGACACGGGGTTTCGAGAGATGTTATCGCTGCGGCAGATCCAACCATGACCAGAGGGATTGCTGGTTCAAAGAAAAAGCATGCAGGCGATTCGGAAAGATGGGACACATTCCACGTGTATGCCGATCTGAAAATAAAAAATCCACTAACGGGAAAAGAATCAATAAGGAAAAGCACAGAAAGGTACAAATGATGACGGACAGTAGCTCCAAAGACCAGAAGAGCGATAGCGACTCCGGGAACAAGAGACTAAGCTCTCTCAAATTACATAATGTAATTGCCAATGAAGATTACCAGACCATTTGGGGTACCCTCATAATAGCAGGGTCCCCAGTTAAAATGGAGCTAGATACAGGATCAGCTCTAACCGTAATAAATCGACGAGATTACGAGAGGCTATTTTCGCATATACCTCTAAAAGACACATCCATTATCTTAAAAACATATACGGGGCAGAAAGTATACCCCAAAGGAAAAATAAAGGTGCCTGTGGTATACAACGGCAAAGAAATACAAAAGTTGTATTTATACATTCTACAAGATGGTGGTCCACCGTTGTTGGGACGTGAATGGATAAGGAAGATACGTTTAGACTGGCACTCCATTCAGGCACTGACGGTGACCAGTAAGGAAAAAAACAATGATGACATCATACCTGAACGATTAAAAGACATCTTGGCCAACGCCAAAGAAGTGTTTCAAGAGAAACTAGGAACCTTGAAAGGCATCACCGCCTCAATAAAAGTGGAAGATGCAGCAATTCCAAAATTTTTTAAGGAAAGACCGGTGCCATACGCAATACGTCCGGCAGTTGAGGCAGAGCTGGAGAATTTGGAAAAGGCAGGCATATTATCCAAAATAGATTGGAGCGAATGGGCAACACCCATCGTTCCAGTCATGAAAAAAACATTGAAAAATAACTCTGAGGAACATAGAAAAATTCGCATCTGTGGGGACTTTAAGGTGACTGTAAACCCGGTCCTTCACATGGTACAGTATCCTCTTCCGAGGATAGAAGATATTTTCGCCTCACTATCCGGAGGGAAACGTTTCACAAAAATTGACTTGGCACAGGCATATCTACAGATGGAGGTTGAGGAGACCTCTAAAAAGTATCTCACAATAAACACACACAAAGGCCTGTACCAGTACAATCGACTGGTTTTTGGAGTAGCATCAGCTCCAGCTATCTGGCAAAGAGCTATGGAGCAAGTCCTGCAAGGGATTCCGGGGACTCAGTGTTACCTAGACGACATCCTTATAACAGGAGGAAACGACAACGAGCACCTTGCCAATTTGGAACAGGTGCTCACTAGGCTGAAAGAACGGGGCCTACGAGCAAATCGCCCCAAGTGCGAATCTTTCCAAAATCAGATATCATATTGTGGCCACATAATTAGTAAGGAAGGGTTGCATAAGTCACCTGAAAAAATTGAAGCAGTTATAAAAGCCCCAGCACCTGAAAATGTTTCACAATTGAGGTCATTCCTGGGATTAATAAATTACTATCATAAATTTTTACCAAACTTATCAACTATTCTACACCCTCTTAATGATCTTCTACACACAGGAGTGATTTGGAAATGGAACGAAGACTGTAAACGTGCCTTCCATAAATGTAAAGACTTAATCACATCCGAGAAAGTTTTGGCTCATTACAACCCATCACTACCAATCAGACTGGCGTGCGATGCATCCCCTTATGGCATAGGAGCGGTATTGTCCCATAGATTCCCTGATGGCTCGGAACGGCCGATAGCTTTTGCGTCACGCTCATTGAACTCAGCTGAGTGTAACTATTCCCAGGTAGACAGGGAAGCACTCAGCCTGGTATGGGGAGTGAAGAAATTCAACCATTACCTACACGGACAAAAATTTACCTTGCTGACTGACCATCAACCCCTCATCTCCATATTCAACCCTAAGAAAGGTGTCCCCATTATGACGGCACAAAGACTACAGAGGTGGTCCCTTTTTCTAGGGGCACACCAATACAACATTGAATACAAAGGGTCAAAACAGCATGGGAATGCTGACGGTTTATCGCGCCTGCCGTTGCCAACGATAGAAGAGGCACCTACAGTAGACCCAGTAGAGATATTCCACTCTACCATAGTGGAATGTCTACCGGTGACAAATTCTGCCATTGAAAGGGAGACCAGAAATGACCCTACTCTCTCACGGGTCTACGATTTAACAATGAAGGGATGGCCAGCACATGGCGAACCACTGTTGCCAGCATTCTCGCAAAGAAGAGAACAGCTGTCAGTGTGCCGAGGAACCTTGATGTGTGGATCCAGAGTGGTGATTCCACCCAAACTCCAGGATAAAGTGCTAAAGGAGCTTCACGAGGGGCATCTGGGTGGAGTGAAAATGAAGAACCTAGCTAGGGCGTTTGTATGGTGGCCAGGTATCGATGGAGACATCGAAGACATGACCAAGAGCTGCCTAGAATGCCAGAAGGTCCAAAATGCTCCGCCACAGGCCCCTCTACATCCATGGGAGTGGCCCTCATCTCCCTGGCAAAGGGTGCACATCGACTTTGCTGGTCCATTTATGGACTCAATGTTCTTAATCGCAGTTGATGCACACTCCAAGTGGCCGGAGGTAATAAAGATGTCCTCCACCACCACGGAAAAAACCATCACAGTATTAAGGACCATATTTGCCAGGAATGGGCTGCCGGAACAGATATGTTCTGATAATGGACCGCAATTTGTGTCCGAAGAATTCAGAAAGTTCTTAAAGAACAATGGGGTAAAGCACTACACGTCCGCCCCATACCATCCCACCACCAATGGATTGGCTGAAAGGTTTGTCCAGACCTTTAAGAAGGCCATAAAAGCCATGGGTAATGAAGACATAAAACTTCAGCACAAGGTGGATAACTTCTTATTTGCATATAGGAATGCAACACATATGGTTACAAACCAAACTCCCGCCATGATGTTCTACAATAGAAACCTAAGATGCCGGCTGGATTTGGTCAAGCCCAACATCCGAAGGGACTTGGAGAACCGGCAGTTTCAGGGCATGAATGAAAGGCCGACTAGGACCTTCCAGATAGGCCAACCGGTTTTGGCCCGGGACAACCGTACCGAGAAATGGCAGCCTGGAACTATCTGCACACGACTAGGACCACTGATGTATACTGTGGACATCGGAGAAAGCATAATAAGGCGCCATGCTGACCAAATCATCAAGTCATCCGAAAAGGGACAACCTACACCACCACGCTATACATCTAACGATGAAGTAGAGATACCCATATCTACCTCCGATCCGGTGATACTGGAACCCGATGAACCCGACACTGGCCTTCAAGCCGAATCAGCCTTGCCAGAAGAACCTACTACACCACCAGAAACTACTACACCCCCGAGGCGTTATCCGGACCGAGTCAGGAAGCCTCCTGAGAGACTAACTTATAATTAATTAATACAGCAATGTATATTATTTTGCATATAACATGTAATTAATAATTACTTAAAATATGATGTACTAGTTAGCTAGAAGGGGAGGAATTGTGGTGTATGTGCCTTTAAGAGCCCCAGGTGTGCGTAATGCCGGTAATTGCCACTTGGGCTATATAAGCCTGTGTATTGTGTATATCCTTTAGAACCCCCCCCCCCAGACTTGCTTAGTAAATACCTATGAACCAACTCCTGTCTTCAGTGTCTTTATCTACACACGGACACTACACAAACATGATTAAAGATCACACATATTGTAAATACTGAACATTTAGCAAGCTTTAGTGAAAAGAAAAGCTAGTGTGGTAAATTACACAACATATCAGAAAGTTGCACTTTATTTATGGGTTTCCACAGGACATTACTGATAAAGTAGAACTGGTCAGCACTTAAAGAAACTAACTCCAATCAATCAGAGATCCCAACTCCTCTTAAATGGCTGCAGTTTACTGCATCAGATCAGGAGCAGGCTTATTCTGTACGGCGATGCCCATTCGGGACTAAGTTGACCTTTCCCAAACTCATTCCATGTAGACCCTGCTAGCCAGAAAAAGGGAGATTTTCAACATAGCACTCTGTACTGGAATTGAAACTATATCCGAGGGAAGAAATGACTGTGTGTTCATCTACTCTGCCATTCTGTCTCCCCTCCCAGTCCTAGTATTTTTTCACACCTTTTATTTTAAATTACCCTCCTAAGAGTTACCTCTTCCCACCCCCGCAAAGAACATTAATTTTTCAAGCAAAATGTTATTGGTTCCAAGTAACAGCATACGTTGCTGCTTTAAGAGTGAGCTGCATGACATGTTGGTTGTGTGTGTGAGATCCATTCAGGTCCCTGAAATTTGAGGCCTGTGCCTATGCCCACTATAAGGTACATATGTTTATTATGTGGGGAGCATATGTTAAATCAATCTATACTAAATTCAGATCCATAGTAGCCATTTACACATTGCATCAAGAAAAGTAGTTATAGAAGCTTCTGAAAATTGTTAATGTGATACAGGTAGACTATCCTTTATCTGAAAAACTTGGGACCAGCTGTGTTTCGGTTTTCGGAATTTTTCGGATTTCAGAAGGTTTTCATCTCCGTATCTGACAACAATCACTGTTGCTTAGCAACAGCTTGTAAACACTCGGGCCCTGCCTTGGAAGCGTCTCTGAAGCTGTTGCTAAGCTACAGAGACTCTTTCCACAGTCTGACTGTTTAAAAAAATGCTAGGGGAAGAAAAAATTGCTAGGGGAAGAAAAAAAACCTAACAAAACGGCTGCTGATTTCTGCCGTTAGATCGAGGTTTCCGGCTCCCCCTGCTCCGTATCTGAATTCCTTGACTTAGCGGGGGCCTGGGGCTCGACTGCCGCCACCAGTTGTGGGAAAACCGGATATCGGCTGACTCCTACACTAAGCTGGCCCGCAAATCAGGTCGGGGGGGGAGGGGAAGAAAAGACTATCGGATGGGCCGCTGCAGCTATCGGACGGGCCACTGTATTGTTGGGTTCACTCTCCCGGTACCTCCTTCACACTGCCCGGCTTGGCCTGCAATCTCCTACCCAGGAGGGAACTCTGTGACCCTCTGCCCTGCTCGCAGGGAAAGGCAGGGCTCCCGGACCACTCCTGTCATGTTTGGTGCCACTCGGGTCATGTCGTGCGCACGACTTACGCTCCATGAAAAAACTTTCGGTTTTTAGAGGTTTTCGGTTTTCGGAAGTGCGGATAAAGGATAGTCTACCTGTAATAGCTAAGGAAATTAAAAATTGTTTGGGGGAAAAATTCATCCCCTTAGCACCTCCCGTTTGCTCCAGTAGATGGCGCTAATGGGGTGCTAGACCAGTATTGCCAGGGCGAGGCAAATCCAGCATGGCATGCCAAATGCGGCCCCCTGGTAGCGCCGCCGATAAGAGGTATCGCCGGGAATGTCAACGCCAGGTAGATCATGACGCCAGTGAGTGTGCAAAGTTCACTGACCACCCGATTTGCAAAATTGATTCTTGCCACTTACCTCACTGCCTGGAGTAAACACCGACAGGGAGAGCTGGTGTGCAGCTCCATGAAGCCGGCTCCAGGGATGTTATTTAAAGGGAACATGAGTAATCACTCGCAGCTGTCAGGTTAGTGCAGTTTCAGTGATTTTTTGTTAGTTTCACCACTGCAACAGTTTCATTAATTTCAAGGTTCTTTTGTATCAGGAAACTTCTGGCAACTAAAAAGTAGCTATATTTATTCTTCAAAGATTCAAATTGCTACACTTGGTAACATTAATGGGGGCTGTACTGGCATGCCACCTTGCCCTCCAGGAACTACAGTGGAGTGAGCATAGGCAGCGAGAAATATGGGAACATGTGTACAGAGAGATGAGGAGGGACATCAGGGCTCTCACCAGGAGGCCTTACACTCCGAGGGTATTCCAAGAGCACTTCTCCTACCTTCAATGAAGCGAGGAGCAGTGTATTAGATGGCTCTGCTTCACCAAGGAGGTGGTCACAGAACTTTGCCACCTCCTCCAAACAGACCTCCAGCCTCACACCAGGATGACTTAAAGCCCAGATCCCCTTTGCTCACCACATCCCCATCATTCCAACCCTCTCGCAGGCCATATCACAGCGTAAAGCTGAAATGACAGACACCACAAAAGAATGGTAAATGAAGTAATAAATTTATCAAAAAGTAGTGGACACATATTTACACCAAAAATATTTACTTTTCACCTTTGTGCAATCCCTTAGTGCCTGTCGTTACTGTGCCTTTTCCTGCTCTAGTACTCCTACGAAGTGTTGGCACAATGGCTTCAGCACGGCTGGTGGAAGGCTGCTGAGTGTCCGTGCGGGAGACTTCAGATGGCCTTGCAGGATGTCCTTGACCAGCTCTGCGCCCGGAAGGCCCGGCTGTAGACTGCACCACTTCAGCATGGGCGGCAGCAGTCTGGGCTGGCTGGATGACATACAGCGACAAGGGCAATGGCTGAGTGGCAGTGGTGGGAGCAGGAATGCTGTCATCCTGAGAGAGGACAGCAGCTTCCTGCTCCACTGACCCACTGCCACACCCCCAGATTGCTGGCCTGCTGCGACACTGTGAAAGCCCTGGTCGACGGTGGAAGACCCAACCATGATGGCAACAGTCAGAGCTTGCATGGCATCAAGCTGAGACTGCATGAGAGCAATCTGAGATTGGTGCCACTGTAAGGCTCGCAAAATTCTACAGATTCCCCCAAGCTAAGAAGAGAAGAGATTTTGGACTATTTAAAAGAATATTGGGACAGAAAGGGGCTTAAAATCAAAACCCCAGGATTTTTGGCTATTTTAAAAGGGCATGTACGGGCTTGTGAAAAAAGGCTGGGACAGGAATGTGGGATCGACCTCTGCAAAGGAACAGTTTTGGATATTCGAGGTAGCCAGACTGTCTGGGAGACACAGTAAACGAAACTCAGCCCCTATCCAAGAATTTACATTCAAACAATAAATCAATGAAGAACCAGCCTTACCTAAGATCCAAGACCCATTAAAAACATGCATAAAACAAATCATCCAGCCAGCCTGCACAGAATTTCAAGGCCTTACAGGAAATCTAAGATTAGAAGACAATCGAACAACAGTTTAACCACTCAGAAAGATTTCCAAAACCATTTTGCACACTTAAACCAATTTCGAAGCAATCCCGAAACTAGTTAAAAGTCAATTAAAGATAAATGGGACCAATCAAAATTAACGAGCCCGCCCAAAATCTAACAAGATTAGCAGGCTTCGTTTAGTATAAACTAAAGACCTGTCTCCACAAGAAACCAGTTAGTTTGATGAGTTCGATGGGTTCGATCAGTACAGTTCAGTCAGAGAATTGAAACAGCAGTCAGTGAATTGAAGTCAGCAGTACAGTTCGGACAGACACAGAAAGAGGCACAGCTCATGCGAAAGACATCAGCCTCGGGACAATCAATCGACGGAAGGACAACAGAAGGAGAACGGAAAGGAATCGCAGCAACCAAGGGCCCAAGAAACAAACAACCAACGATATTACCAACAACCGGGTAATACTGGGCCACTGCAACCAACAAGAAACCAACTCGGAAGAAACCGAAGATCTGCAAGTTTTTCCCACTCTACAAACTATTCCTGCATTTGGTGAGCATTTCCCTGGTCTCGGGAATCAAAACCTAGTTAGTGTGGGATTGGGAGGGGTGAAGTATTCTGTCTATTGTTATTCTCCCTCGTATATTCCGAAGTGTTCCCCCTTTTAGAGTGATAAGATTATTGTGTTGTGTATATTTTCTTGTCTCAAATAAAAACCAAAGTTCTTGTATCAAATTAAGTTGTTTGCTGCAATTTCATTACAACCCCCAAATAAGTCCAGGTCTAGAACCAAGGGAGTGGGAGCAATTCGAACCGCTCAGGGAGTCAGAGGCAAAGGTGACCACACACACCACCCCTTACACCACCAAGCATAGACTGCATTACAGCACTAAGACGTTGCGTCGCTTTTGCCTGTGCTGCAAAGGAAGCTGCCAGATCACCCATCACACGTGACATCAGGCCTGGGTCACCATGTCTCTCTGGGAGTCTACCATCCTTTGTAGACTGGAAATGATGGGCTCCATGGTGTGCAATATTGGAGGCGGATTCCTCCACGCTCCTTCCCATTGCTGAGAGGCTCTCGGGCACCCTTGCCATTGCACCTATCATCTCCGTGTGCATGCCCATCACCCTTCTTCTAAAGGCCTCCCCATCAAGGTCCTCATCTGAGTCCTGTGTAGCAGGACTTGCGCACGAACTCGCCCTCCGGGGAGCTGACCCCCGAGCTACCCTTTCCCCCTGGCCTTGTTGCAGCCCACTCGTCCTCGGTGCATCACCCTGGGCAGATCCCACTGCTATACTAGCCTCTAAAGAACATGTAGTGCCAGTATCTGAGCTGGTGCCTGCGGGTAAGACATGCAGTGACGTGGTGAGTTCTTCCTCCTCTTCTCCTGCATCGCTCACTATGGTGCCACCAGGGACAGACTGCTCAGGTGCTTGCTGATTATCTGAAAGCATAAGGGCACAAAAGTCGGGTTAAGGTGAGGGGAGGGGGGCAGGAAGGGAGAAAGGCATGTATACAGCATGATTAGCTGGAAAGTATGAAAGACTTGTTTGGTGAGGTGTAAGTGGGATGTGGGAAGGAGTAGGGATGAACATACCGTTGTTGTCCCCAAGGGGGTCAATGTTGCTGGTGGCCACGGCGCCCATCATCTGGCACCTAATAATCTGCAGCACTCAATTCTCCAGCGCAGACAGTGTTTGGGTGTCGGCTTGTCCCCCGCCTGTGCGCTTCTGCCCCCTCCTGTTGTGAGCCACCTTGGCCTGCAAGAGAAAGGAAAGTGTGTGAGTGAGTGTGGAGTAATGTGTTTGGGTGATGTGCCTGCCATAGTTGAATAGCTGTCATTGTGTGCAGGGTGTGAGATGTGGGTGTGAGTGTTGGTAGATAGGTAGAGGTTGTTAGTGGGTGAGTGCTGGGGATGTGGTGCTTTGGGTGTGAAGACTATGGTTCAGATGGTGGTATGTAGCATTTGTTGAAGCATTCACTCACCCTGACCACCTGAGTGAGATCGTTAAATTTCTTCCTGCACTGTGTGTGGGTCCTGGGGACCACAGTGTTTCCCGAGACGTGCCGCACTACCTCCCTCCACATGGTGTGGGAGACTTGTGGCGAGGGCCTCCTGCCACTTGCTGGGTAGAGCACCACCCTCCGTCTCTCCACAGTGAAAACCAACTCCTCCAATGCTTCAGCGGAGAATCTGCGGGTTCTCTCCCTGGGGCGTGGACCTGCCATGAGCGCTCCTGGTTCAATCCTCCGGCTCCTTCTCCTTGTTCTGTTCCCGCTTGCTGAGGCAGCTGCACAGCCAGTATTGTTGAGAGTGAGGTGCTGCAGCATCAATGAACCTCCCCTTTAAGTAGTGAAAAGTACCTGTGGCAATGATGAGTTGCGATTAGACTGCACCCGATATTGGTCCACTCTTTAAGTGTAACACCAATGAGCTTGGGTTTTAAGACTTGATTTAGGACTCCAATCATTTTATTGAGCAGTGAGTACGATTTTTTCGTGCAGTCTAAAGCATTTGCGCCTGGCACTAATTCTCCCACTTTTCTACTGACACCGCCCATTCCTTAGCTATAACGAATTTCTAGCCCAAATTTATCTCTGTTTTGTATTCCCAGGTTATCCAACTGAGCTCAGCTAGCTTACTGTGGCCTGCCACAACTACGTTTGGGTAAATGAATTCTACGGACAGAAATCAATTCATTATCAGTACAGATTACATGCCATTTTTAATTAATTTCAAAGTAAGAATCTATTAACTTGTACAAAGCTATTTGAGGATACAAGGGGGAGGGGGAGAATGTGTGGCACAATTCACTAGCACACTGTTCTTCCACCTCCAGGACCTGGATTTGAATCCAGATCCAGGATTAATGGGTTGAAAGTAATCTCAATTTCTCTCTCTGCACCAGAAATAAAGGTCCTAAGTGAAATGATTATTAGTAGTCTCAACTCATTTCCTGATGTGTGTGATCCCTCAGTATGAACTATTCATGATGTGTCACTAAATTGACATGCTTAGAACTCTCAAGGATGGCTAATGTGGGAAATGGAATAGAATGTTTCAGAGGTTAGAATTAGCTACACTGTTGGGTCACTGAAGACACTTTACCCTGTGTGGAGCAGTGTTAATGATAATACTGGATAAAAATTGAGAAAAAAATGTTCCATTCCCTCTCCCTGATATTCTTTACCTTGATAAGCACAACTCAACAAGTACGTGTCATTTCTGCTCCCATTGCTGTTTCATTGATGGAGAAGTTAAGACATCTAATCATACAATGACACAAACAATAACAATTACATGTCGAAGCAGGCCACAAGTTACAACCTTGACCGTTATCTGCTCCAGTGGGGAATTGTTTCAAGTAGTCTTCCATTTCTGAGACTGCAAGCCTACCTCAAAATGCCACGGTAAGATTGGAGGCAGAGGAAGAAGTAGTTCAGTGTGGGAAATGCAATGATTCAACTAGCTCCAGACTGTGCTATGTGTTTAGTTGTAATGATATTGTAGAATAATGTTACATTTTCAAATGCAGTAATTACAGTACGCACCAACTTATAAACTATTGCTTATTGTTTAGCTAAGTTCATGTGTGTTTATCTGTGAGCAAATTGGCTAGAATTTTCACATTGCAGAGAATGTGGGTTCGGGAGCGGGTCAGCAGTTAAAAGTGCTGAAATTGACAGCGCGTCGGGAATCCGTCTTCATCCCGCCGACTTCTGCATTTAACTGAAGCATGTTTCAAAGTGCGCCACGGACCCACTCGGGAGAGGTGGATCACCATATTGAAGTACTTAACTGCTCGTTGAAAGACCCTTAAGAGTCTTTTTAATGTGAGGTTTCATCTTTAACTGCTTGTACATGGATCTCAGGAAGCTCGCCTGTGAAGGGGAGGTGGGAGCTCAGTGGCCATTGTATGAGTTCATTAAGTGACAGCTGGAAAAAGCACATAAATACTCACACCAGGTGATTGCTGCAACCTCAGAAGCCACTCTCGCCACATTGGAGGATTGTGCCTCTGATCTCCATTTTACCTGGCATCTATCAGATCAACATGGGTGCTGCTTATGCTGTTTCACCTTGGACCTCAGATTTGGACCAACCCCAACCCCAACAACGCCACCAGCAGCAACTTTCTCCTCACCGACCTGATGTTCCACAGGAGGAGATCAGCACAGGGGTGCACCACGTCAACACAGGCAGAGGACGAGCTTCCTGGACCTTTTTTTTTGTCATTCATTCCTGGGAAGTGGGTGTCGCTGGCAAGATCAGCATTTATTGCCCATCCTTAATTGCCTTTAACTGAGTGGCTTGCTGTGGGTCTGGAGTCACATATAGGCCAGACTAGGTAAGGATGGGTTTTTACGACAATCTGATAGTTTCATGGTCACCATTACTGATACTAGCTTTTTATTCCAGATTTATTTATTAACTGAATTTAAATTCCCCAGCTGCCGTGGTGGGATTTGAATTCATGTCCCCAGATCATTAGTCCAGGTATCTGGATCACTAGTCCAGTAACATAACCACTATGCTACCGTACCCTGAATACCAGTGCCAAAGGAGGCTCAGGCTATCGCACCAGGTCATCGCTGACATTTGTAGCTTGCTGGAACAAGACCTGCTACCCAGAGGACCTGGTGGACACTCCTTACCCGTGGCTCCTTCCAGGGATCTGCAGGAGACATTTGCAGGATCTTGAATTCAGCCGTCCACAGATGCATCACCCAGGTGACCGATGCCCTGTTTCACAAGTCAGCCAATTATGTCAGCATTGCCACTGATGAGGCCAGTGTTACTGAGCGGGCACTCGGCTTTGCGGCTCTGACTTGGCTTCCCACAGGTGCAGAGCATCATCAACTGCACACATCTGGCCTTCAAGGCACCCCATCATCACCCAGGAGTGTTTGTGAACCAGAAGGGCTTCCACACCCTCAATGTGCAGCTTGTCTGCAACCATAAAAATATCATCATGCATGTGTGTGCCAGATTCCCAGGGAGTTGCCATAACTCTTTCGTCCTGCGCCAGTCCACCCTCCCTCAGCTCTTCGCACCTCTAAACAGACTTACTGGTTGGCTGCTTGGAGGCAAGGGCTACCCATTGAAAATGTGGCTGATGAGGAGGCCAAGCAATGAGGCCAAGGAGCATTATAATCAAAGCCATATGACGACTAGCTGTGCCATACAGCAAGCAATTGGCATGCTGAAGATGCGCTTCAGATGCCTTGATGGATCTGGAGGAGGCCTTCAGTACGCACCAGCCAGGGTCTCCAGAATGATCGTCGTATGCTGCGCGCTGCACAACTTGGCACAGCAGCAAGGATTGGAGCTGCAGGAGGAGAAAGGCGCAGAACGCAGAGCCTCTTCAGAGGAGAAGGAGGAGGAGGACCAGGTGGAACATGAGGAGGAGGAACAGGTGCTACATGAGCAGGAGTAGGAGGAGGAACCTGAGGTGGAGATGGCACCAATAGCTTTACACATTGCTGCCCGGGAGGCCCAGGATGGCCTCATAATGGCCCGATTTAGTTAAGTTGCACCAGTGCAATCAACTAGCTCCCAGATGCTGTACTAACTTCCCCCCCCCCACACCCCCCCCACCACCTCCACCACAAAGCAGTCCTAAAATGACCAAACCATTCCTGTCACACACATACCCATTGTTTGAGGTTAAGTAATGTTTTACCAATGACTGATACATTACATTACACGTGTAATGCCAGTGTCAGCGTATATTTGTTGCAGTGTGTTATAAATCTGTGTGAAGCCAGTGTGATCATTAAAGTGGTTCTGTCATAGCAACCTGGTTCTGAAAGTTTCCCATCAGCTGCAGTCTCAAGAGTATTGAGCAACGTTATAATAACCCTGACCATGAGGCTTTCTCTTTTGGGTTTTTCCTAAATGCTTACACTTTGTGTGAGGTTTTTCCCTTTGGAGGTTCCTGAAACCATTTCATCTTCCCATTGGGAGGCTACTGTCTCTATCTCATCCTTCATTGGCATTTTGTGGTGTGAGGTGATGTCAAGTGGTGGAGAACTTCTCTGCATTATTCAAGGCCACAGTAATGGGTCTCTACTGGAAGCAGTGATGATCCATATTGTTCATTTTTTGCCTGGATGCATATGACATTTTTATAAGCACATTGACATGAATTCTGTGTATAGTTAATGATAATTAATTAACAATAGTTAATGCCCAGAGCATCATGAAGCAATAACATACAATTGTGACATTTCATCACCCAACTATTTTATTTCTATGATGAGTTAGCTATTTTTCATTGTACTAAACAGTAAATTGTGTACAACTTGAAAGTCAGAATCGTAAGAGAAACTTCTGATTCTTCCTCTCTCACTGCAGGCTCCAAACTGTGAGGCCTTCTTCCGAGGCTGTTTTCAGATGGTGACCCCCCTGATGTTCTATGTAGGTATGGTTGAAGGCAATTTTATCATGGCAGCTATTTTCATATTATTCAGTCATTCCCATCCTAACTGATGCTTGGCATGACCATGACCATGCTCCAAGACTACCATTCTGCACAGAGACATGCTTCCTGGACCAAAGTAAAGCATAACACGAATTTTTAATCTTCTTCCACCAATGCATTCTACTTCTGTTTCTCCAAGGCATGGCATCCTCACTAACTTTCCTGTTTATTTAGCTAAACTTACCAGCAGTGAAAGTGACACTAGAATCATTTGGAATGATCTAGTACCTTGAATCTGGGTAGTTAAAGTCATTGTATGACTTCACCTTAAATGTGATTAAATACCTAATTTTTCCCCAATGCCGTTTACTGCTCTACTAAAAACTACTCTACGGCTCACCCTAGCCCGGAACCAGTGTGCTACAGTCATCAGTGTCTACACCCCAACACTGGAAGCCACAGATGAGACCAAAGAGGAATTCTACTGCAGCCTTGAACAACCCCTGCCCCGAGTCCCAAAGGGCGACAAGCTGATCCTCCTTGGTGACTTCAACACCAGAGTTGGAAAGGACACAGACCTCTGGGGAGGTGTGATCGGCAGAGAGTGGGTAGGGAAAGCCAACTCCAATGGTACCCTCCTCCTGACAAAATGCTTAGAACATGGCCTTGTCATAACCAACACCTTGTTCCATCAGAGAGACAAGCACAAGGCTTCATGACAGCACCCTCGCTCCAAGCACTGGCATCTGCTGGACTACGTCACAGTCCAAGTGAGGGACCGCAAGGACGTCCGCATCACCCATGCCATGACATAAGCTGACGACTGCTGGACAGACCACCGCCTAATCCGCTCTGTCATCTCCATCAACGTAGCCCCAAAACAGCGGCAGCAACAGAAGCAATGCTGCAGGAAAATCAACGCTGGAGCACTCAAAGACCCCGGTAAGAAAGCCCTATTCAGCCTGTGCCTCACAACCAACCTGACGGCTCCCAGTGATTCAGAGACACAGAGTGTCCACAGCGCCTGGTCTGCACTTAAGACCTCCATAATCAGCACCTGTGAAGAGATGCTCGGTCACTCGACCAGGAAACACCAAGACTGGTTCGACGAGAACGACCAGGAGATCCAGGAGCTAATAAGCTGCAAGCGCAAGGCATTCCTGATCTGGAAACAGCAACACAACTCGAGAGCAAGAAAGCAGCTCTACAGATGCCTGAAGACCAAGGTCCAACAAAAAACTCGCGACTGAAAGAGCAGATGGTGGGTGGAGAAAGCGCAGGAGATCCAGCAGCTAGCCGACAACCACAATGTGCATGGATTCTTTAGCGCAGTCAAGACCACCTACGACCCAAGCACCCAAGGTCCTACCCCACTGCGGGCCAAGAAGGGAGAGGTACTCATCAAGGACAGAGAGGCAGTCAGTGCCTGCTGGAAGGAGCACTTCGAAGATCTCCTTAACCGAGACTCTGTCTTCGACGCGAGTGTCCTCAACTCTGTAGTGTATGTACCTGTCTACCTTTAAGAGAACTATTGTAGGTAACCGTTCACCTTTAAGAGAACTACTTTAGGTGTGGCACTACTTGTTTGGCTTCTGTATACTGTAATACCGACGGTGACCACACCGGTATATAAGTGTTGTGGCATGATTCCTTGGGCAGATTCGCCCTGACCTTCGAATAGTAAAGACCTGTTTGTTTGTTATTCCTGAAGTCTGTGTTGTTATTAACTGTACAACCCACAGACTTTACAAACTCCATCCCGCAGTACGCTACCCGCCACCACCTTAGCACAACCCCAGCCCGACATGAAGTTGAAAAGGCCATCCGACAATTGAAGAACAACAAGGCCTCAGGAGCAGATGGAGTCCCTGCCGAGGCGCTAAAACATGGCGGGGAAGCACTATTGGCATGAATACATGAACTCATTTCTCTTATTTGGAAGGAGGAGAGCATGCCAGGGAATCTCAGAGATGCCGTAATCATGACCATCTTCAAGAAAGGTGACAAAACCGATTGCGATAATTACAGAGGAGCCTCCCTGCTGTCTGCCACAGGGAAAGCCATCGCAAGAATCCTCCTCAATTGACTTCTCCCAGTGGCTGAAGAGCTCCTCCTGGAGTCGCAATGTGGATTCTGCCCATTAAGAGGCACAATGGACATAATCTTCACCGTACGTCAACTATAAGAGAAATGCAGGGAACAGCACCAACTGCTGTACATGGCCTTCTTTGACCTCACAAAGGCTTTCGACACCATCAACAGTGAAGGATTATGGAGTGTCCTCCTCAAATTTGGCTGCCCTCAAAAGTTTGTCACCATCCTCTGCCTGCTTCACGATGACATGCAAGCTGTGATACTGACAAACGGATCCACCACAGACCCAATTCATGTATGGACTGGGGTCAAGCAAGGCTGTGTCATTGCACCAACGCTCTTCTCGATCTTCCTGGCTGCAATGCACCATCTCACCCTCAGTAAGCACCCCGCTGGAGTGGAGCTAATCTACAGAACAAACGGGAAACTGTTCAACCTCCGTCACCTCCAGTCCAGATCCAAGGTCGTCCCATCCTCTGTCATCAAATTGCAGTATGCAGATGATGCTTGTGTCTGCGCACACTCGGAGGTCGAACTTCAAACCTTCATGAACACCTTCACCGAAGCGCACGAGAGCATGGGCCTTACACTAAACATCCGTAAGACAAAGGTCCTCTACCAACCTGCCCCTGCCACACAGTACTGCTCCCCGATTATCAAAATCCATGATGAAGCCTTGGCCCACGTGAACCACTTTCCATACCTCGGGACCCTACTGTCTACAAGGGCAGACGTCAATGACGAAGTCCAACACCGCCTTCAGTATGCCAGTGCAGCCTTTGGTCGCCTAAGGAAGAGAGTGTTTGAAGACCAGGGCCTCAAACCCAGCACCAAGCTCATGGTCTACAGAGCAGTAGTGATTCCCACCCTCCTGTATGCTTCAGAGAGATGGACCATGTACAGCAGGCACCTCAAAGCACTGGAGAGGTACCACCAACGCTGCCTCCGCAAGATCCTGCAAATCCATTGACAGGATAGGCGCACCAACACTCAGGCCAACACCCCCAGCATCAAAGCTTTGACCACGCTCGATCAGCTCCGCTGGACGGGCCACATCGTCCGCATGCCCGATACGAGACTCCCAAAACAAGCGCTCTACTCGGAGCTCCGATACTGCAAGAGAGCCCCAGGTGGGCAGAGGAAATGCTTCAAGGACACCCTCGAAGCCTCCTTGAAAAAGTGCAACATCCCCACTGACACCTGGGAATTCCTGGCCCAAGACTGCACAAAGTGGAGAAGAAGCATCCGGGAAGGCGCCAAACACTCGAGTCTCTTCACTGGGAGCAAGCGGAAGCCAAGCACAAACAACGGAAGGAGTGCATGTCAATCCAAGCACCCCACCCACCCGCCCCTTCAACCACCATCTGCCCCACCTGTGACAGAGACTGTAGGTCCTGCATTGGATTCATCAGTCACCAGAGAACTCATTTTTAGTGTGGAAGCAAGTCATCCTCGGTTCCGAGGGACTGCCTAAGAAGAAGACTAAAAACTAGAAGTAAATTACCCAAAACCGGAGGGGTATCTATTTCTTAATAGTAAATTTTTATAAAGGGAAAATAATTCAGCCTTGTTGATTGATCTTCCACACTTATGCAGGTACTAAAATTGGCATTAATTATTGAAAGGGACAACCTTTCTGTATTTTGCACATTACCATCCATTAATTCACACAGTGAGCATCGCCATACATTGCACAACTTCACCATTTAAAAGTCTTTGGTGTTTACAGTGCTCTTTCACTGAAACATGACTTATTGGAGATAGAAAAAAATGCAAGTATATGTTGAGGTCATGTTTTTGACATAACACAGAGCAGTAGCAAAAGGAATTTAATTTGAGCCATGATTTATTATGCAATCAGTTTACACAAACCACATTTATTTTCAGCTTCTCATTATTTTTAATCTTTATTTCAACTTTTATTTTTAAGCTTAATTCCAACCTCTCATTATTTCATCAGCTTAATAAAGTTGGAACTGTTTCTGGCTAAAACATATCAAGTATCTGTCTACAATGTACACTCCCTCACCCGAGATGGGGAACCATTCCTGAGCTATGACATGTTTATTTTTATAGAATTTGCAAAGCATCCCATCAAGGCATGTCATTGTTAGATGAACAGTTAGATAATAATAACTTCTAAAGGACCAGGAGCATGGAAAAAATGTAAATTGGCACCAAGAGCTAGGTTTTTTCCCGATGGAAACAGGGTCAGCTAATATTAGCTTTGACGAATATGCTATAGATATTGACGTCAACCGCAAGCAGACAGCTGTTTTTGATTTCCTTTTTGCAATGTTCCTGAACTTGAACTGAACATGAAATTGAAGTGTACTCTTTTACAAAGTCTAACATTCTGAAACAGTTGGGGGGAGGGCAAGAAGCATTTCACAAAAAAAGCTCATTCTCCTATTACATTACCCAAGCAGTGGAATTAAATGTGTGAAAAGAATCGTTACGTTCACTCCAAATTAGGTAATAATTACGCTTGAAAGTTCAAGGCAAAATATCTGGTTAGTAAGGCAATTATAACCACAATAGCAGCCCAGTAAATTGATTTATGAGGTCAAAGTAAAATAAAGGTTATGTTATTCTGTTATAAAAAATGGAAGCTATGATGCCCCCTTGCATTAGCCAGAAGAATTCTATCTCAATTTTACTTCTAACCCATGACAAACATTGTGGGACGCACATTTCCTTTGCTCTCTGTCATGCCACCTCTACTGTCAAAAAAGAAAACAGAAAATGGTAAGAGAAAATAAGAAATCTAGATCAAAAACCAAGGTCCATAGTGCATGACCCCATTGGATGGTAAGAAATCACTGCATTATACAAAACAACACACCATGGAGCACATTCCAAAACAATGGGCTATCTCAGCGGTTGAGATGTTATTTCAACTCTTCATTGTGTCACAGCATTATAACAGATTCCAGACTGGCACTATCCTATAACTAGCACACACAATATTTATGTCGCAAGAGGCGTGGTGTAATGATAGCACCTCTAAGCATCAGCAGCTTAATGAACTTCAAAGTCATTTCAAAAATCTAAACTGACCCAGTTTGGATCTAATGGAATAAAAGGGACAGTGGCCATGGAATAAAAGGGACAGTGGCAGCATGGATACGAAATTGGCTAAGTGACAGGAAACAGAGAGTAGTGGGGAACGGTTGTTTTTCAGACTGGAGGAAGGTATACAGTGGTGTTCCCCAGGAGTCAGTATTAGGACCACTGCTTTTCTTGATATATATTAATGACTTGGACTTCGGAGTACAGGGCACAATTTCAAAATTTGCAGATGACACAAAACTTGGAAGTATAGTGAACAGTGAGGAGGATAGTGATAGACTTCAACAAGACATAGACAGGCTGGTGAAATGGGCAGACATGTGGCAGATGAAATTTAAAGCATAAAAGTGCGAAGTGATACATTTTGGTAGGAAGAACGAGGAGAGGCAAAATAAACTAAAGGGTACAATTCTAAAGATGGTACAGGAACAGAGAGGTATTTGTGCACAAATTGTTGAAAATGGCAAGCCAGGTTGAGAAAGTGGTTAAAAAAGCATACAGGATACTGGGCTTCATAAACAGAGGCAAAAAGCAAGGACGTTATGATGAACCTTTATAAAACACTGGTTCGGCATCAACTGGAGTATTGTGTCCAATTCTGGGCACCGCACTTTAAGAAGGATGTGAAGGTCTTAGAGAGGGTGCAGAAAAGACTTCCGAGAATAATTCGTAGGATGAGGGACTTCAGTTACACGGATAGGCTGGAGAAGCTGGGGTTGTTCTCCTTAAAGCAGAGAAGTTTGAGAGGAAATTTTATAGAGGTATTTGAAAACTTGATGGGTCTAGACAGAGTAGATAGAGAGAAACTGTTCCCATTGGTGGAAGGGTCGAGAACCAGAGGACACAGATTTAAGGTGATTGGCAGAAGAACCAAAGGCGACATGAAGAAAAACTTTTTTACGCTGCGAGTGGTTATGATCTGAAAGGGTGGTGCAGGCAGATTCAATCGTGGCTTTCAAAAGGGAGTTGGATAAGTAACTGAAGGAAAAAATTTTGCAGGGCTACGGGGAAAGTGCGGGGGAGTGGGACTAGCTGAAGTGATCTTGCAGAGAACCGGCACGGGCTCGACGGCCAAATGGCCTCCTTCTGTGCTGTAACCATTCTATGATCCTAAGATTCTATACTGACAATGACTCTACTTGCAAGTGATTCATGTATGGGACAGGCTAGATGGAGCAGCTGGTCTTTTCCTGTCCTATATTTTTGTATGATCGTAAAACATAATCCATATAGGAGGATTGGCATTCTTCTAAATACATTGCTAAAATTTGATTGAAAAAGCTGTTTCTTAGATACTTGTTAGTTTTAGCACATCAATCCGTTCCTACAGAATGAAAGGGGGAGAGCAAAGGCACAGTGCTGCAGTAGCACCATGTAGGAATTACCAGAGCATTATGCAAATTGGTAAGAAATGAAGAAAATGGTGGCACCTGGCAGGAGACAGAGGCTAATGCTGCCAAAAATTAAAATGCTGCTCAACATTCGAGGAAAGTCAAACCTTTATGTTGTTTCTCAACAAAGTACTGAAGATGGCAGCATTTTCAGTGTGTTCCTTGCAGTATTCCATCGAGTGTATAGTCAACAAATCTGTGTATGAAATCTGCTAGAAATACAATTAGCTGAAAATATACTCGAGTGAAAATAAATTTGAATTGAACATAATTTGACAGAGGCAGACATAGCTGAACAGAATAAGGAGTGTATAAGTAATGCTGAATCTCTTCTCAGGATACAGAACAGCTATTTTCTGCAGGATGAGGTACTGGAGCAAAGCTGGGGACCAGAAACAGCTGTGTCGAGATCAAGCTTCAAATATTGTTCCGCTAGAGGTCATTTTATTTTGGTGAAGATCTTGGTGTTGCTTTCTGTGCTGGTGCTGATGACTAGCTCTGGTCTGCAGCAACTGCAGGAGCTCGCGGAGTGTGCAGGTGTTCAATCTGCTTTAGGGCAAAGGGATGGGAATCATGTGGCCCATTGTAATGGCACATATAAAACAGAACCTGAGAAATGCAGGCAGTAATTTAACAATAAGAAGGCAATCAGAGAATAGATGGAAACCATAAAAGACGGAAATGGAGCTGAAACAGGGGGTGATTACTTCTTCCAAGTATTCACAAGACAGGGCATGAACAATCTGTTCCCTAAGTCACAACAACCTAAGTAGAATTAATTATTTGGATATAAGTGAGGTGGAAGTCTTAGATAGGCTAAAAGGGCTCAATAGGAATAAATCCCTGAGGATAGGTGGAATTTATTCCAGAGTACTAAGAGAGACAAGGAAATATATTGTAAGCTATTGACAATGAATACTGAGGGAGCCATTGGACACTGGGGACAGAGATTGGAAACAGGCTAACATGGTATCCATTTTCAAGAAGGATGACAAAGCAGATACAGGTTGTTATAAATCTCATCATCAAGAAACTACTTAAGAAATAACGCTGGATGGCCAGCTGGTGGCACTGTCCAAGGAGTATAAATACTCGGGCGTGGGCCCCAGCTTGTCAGGGACATTTTGTAAGGCAAGGAGCTAGTGAAATACAACTAGACTTCCATGTTCTGAAACAAGTTGATTAAAGCCTTGCTTTATGCTCAAACCAAGTGCGTAGTGAGTTTTATTACGTCAATTTAATCAACTTGATATCGACTCCACGCTTTGGGTGATTTCGGGAACAGCAGCTACGACCCGAACCGTAGAAGGGAACTCAGACAAGTAATCGATCCATCATGGAGAAACTACTCAGCCCCGCCCGTCTCGACCTGGACCCGAATTCACTTACAGCTGCTAAGGTATGGAAACACTGGTATCGTACTTTCAGCAACTTCCTCAGGGTGTGTGGTGAAAATGTTCCTGATAAATTAGAGATACTTGTGAATTATGTATCCACTCATGTGTTTGATTATATCGAAGACTGTGTAGACTATGATGCTGCTATCCAAATACTACAGCAGCTATATGTCAGGTCCCCAAATGAAATTTTTGCTCGGCATCTACTGGCCACAACTCGACAGCAACCCGGGGAATCACTTGACAAATTCCTTCAGAAACTTTGCAGGCTCAGCAAGGATTGTAATTTTAAAGCTGTTACAGCTGAGCAGTACCAGGAGGAGTTAATTCGTGATAACAACAGAAAATGCTGGAAAAACTCAGCAAGTCAGGCAACATCCGTGGAGAGAAATTTGAGTTGACGTTTCGGGTTTGACCCTTCTTCAAAACTGGAGAGAAAAGGAACTAGATCGAAGGCAGGGCTGCGATCGGACAAAAGAATAAAAGAACCAAAAGAAGTAAAAGAGATTAGAAGCTAGACGAGATGGTAATAGGCTGTGATTAGGTGTAAAGTGTACTGGCAGGGCAAAAGATAGCTGCCAGGTGTGAGAGAGAAACAAAAGGAAAGGGCGGGGGGGGAAAGGAAAGGAGTGGAAAAATATAAGTGAAAATGAAATAGGGGCCGAGGTTATGATCTGAAATTGTTGAACTCGATATTGAGACCGGAAGGCTGCAGACTGCCTAATCGGAAGATGAGGTGCTGTTCCTCGAGTTTACGTTGAGCTTCCGTGGAACAGTACAAGAGGCCAAGGACGGTGAGGTCCGAGTGGGAATGGAGCGGTGAATTGAAATGACAGGTGACCGGAAGCTCGGGGTCACCCTTACGGACTGAACGGAGGTGTTCCGCAAAGCGGTCACCCAATCTGCGTTTGGTCTCCCCAATGTAGAGGAGACCGCATCGTGAGCAGCGAATACAGTATACTAGATTGCGAGAAGTACAAGTAAATCGCTGTTTCACCTGGAAGGGGTGTTTGGGGCCCTGGACAGTGGGGAGGGGGGAGGTATAGGGGCAGGTGTTACATCTCCTCCGCTTGCACGGGAAGGTGCCAGGCGAAGGGGAAGGGCTGTTTGGGGTGATAGAGGAGTGGACTAGGGTGTCTCGGAGAGAGCGGTCCCTGCGGAATGCTGAAAGGGGAGGGGAGGGGAAGATACGTTTGGTGGTGGGATCACTTTGGAGGTAGCGGAAATGCCGGAGGATGATCCGTTGAATGTGGAGGCTGGTGGGGTGAAAGGTGAGGACAAGGGGAACCCTATCGTGGTTCCGGGAGGGAGGGGCAGGGGTGAGGGCAGAGGTGCGGGAGATAGAACTGACACGGTCGAGGGCAGTGTCAACCACGGTAGAGGGGAATCCTCGGTTGCGGAAAAAGGAAGACATGTCTGAAGCACTGGTGTGGAAGGTGGCATCGTCGGAGCAGATACGGCGGAGGCGGAGAAACTGGGAGAATGGAATAGAGTCCTTACAGGAAGCGGGGTGGGAGGAAGTGTAGTCCAGGTAGCTGTGGGAGTCAGTGGGCTTGTAGTAAATATTGGTCGATAATTCGTGATTCCTTTATTAATGGGATTGCGTCTCCCTTCATCCGTCAGCGTCTGTTGGAGAATAAAACCCTCAAGTCACAGGCTGCCTATGACCAGGCATGTTCTCTGGACTTAGCAAAGAGGAATGCAGATACCTATCTTTCACCACGTGCCCGGGCTGCTGCTATCACTTTTAGTGACTCCTTCGATAGGCCTCGGGCGGAAGCCCTCACGGATGACGACTCCAACCCGGCTGATGACAACCCTACCCTAGAAACCTACACTGATGATGACACCACCCTAGCGGCATCTTGGCAATCCGGAAGGAAGTGTTTCTTCTGTGGAGGTGCGTTCCATTATAGGACATTTTGTCCTGCTCGTAACACAACCTGCAATCATTGCAGCAAGAAAGGTCACTTTTCTAAGGTATGCCAGTCAAGAGCCAATGTTAGTAAGAAAGGCCACTTTTCTAAGGTATACTGGTCGAGAGCTCCTGTTAGTTTTGCAGCTATTATCTATAAAACTGCTCCTCCCCCAAGAGCCACTTCTAAGGTTACAGCTGCAATCTATAAAACTGCTCCTCCCCCAAGAACCACTACTAAGGTTACAGCTGTCAAGGGTAAAACTGCCCTTCCTCCCATCACAGCTGTTTTTCCCCAAAGTCTGCCCCATGCAGCCATGAAGGTTTCGGTAAATGGACACATTCTGAGTGCACTAATCGACTCATGCAGCTCTGACAGGTTCATTAGTGAGCGGGCTGTCAGTAAGTTAAAACTGCGTATTTACCCCTCGGACAGGGAAATTGCAATGGCTCTGACGACACTGACCACCAATTCTTCTGGCTTTTGTCTTGTCGACCTTATCCTCAATGGCTGCTCTTATTTCTCCACCCGGCTCGGGGTGCTCAAGAACCTATGCAGTGATGTGCTCCTGGGACAGGATTTCCAGAAACAACACAAAAGACTCACTTTCGAGTTTGGGGGGTCAAAGCCAGAGCTTACTATTTCCAAAGTAAGGTTTTGTGCGCTTTCGGTGGCTTCGCTCGATGAGCCCTCCTTGTTTGCCAATCTTTCCCCCCAATGTAAGCCCATAGTCACTAAATCACGACATTTCAGCCAAGATGATCGAGCCTTTATCGAGGCAGAAATCTCTCGCCTTCTAGCTGACGGTATCATTGAGCCATGTTCATCTTCCTGGCGGGCTCAAGTCGTCGTTGTTAAAAATCCTCTGAAGCAACACAAGATACGTCTTTGCATCGATTACTCGCAAACTATTAACCAGTATACCGACCTGGATGCCTACCCACTGCCACGCATCGATGACATGGTCAATAACCTTGCCAACTACAAGGTATTTTCAACTTTTGATTTAAAGAGCGCACATCATCAAGTACCGTTAAAGGACTCTGACAAAAAGTATATAGCCTTTGAGGCCAATGGTCGGCTTTACCAGTTTTGTCGCCTTCCATTTGGGGTCACCAATGGGGTGGCCATCTTTCAATGGGCAATGGATAGCCTAGTCAAACAGGAGAACTTAATGGACACTTTTCCATATCTGGATAATATCACCATTGCTGGTCATGACCAGAAGGAGCATGATGCCAACATCCAGAAATTTATTGACGTTCTCCGTCGTCGCAACTTAACCTTAAATGAGTCCAAATCTGTGAAATCAGTACCATCAGTCAACATCCTTGGCTACTGGGTGGGCAACGGTGTCATCAAACCGGATCCGGAGTGACTTCGTCCGCTTCAGGAGCTCCCTCCCCCTATGAATCTCAGCTCTCTTCGTCGGGCACTCGGCATGTTCGCCTATTATGCGAAATGGATACCCCACTTCTCCAACAAGATCCAGCCCCTGCTTCACGCTAAGTCATTTCTATTGGAGGCAACAGCTATTTCAGCTTTCAACCTCCTCAAGCGACAACTGGAAAAAGCCACGCTTCGTTCCATTGCTGAAAATCTTCCTTTCGTGGTCGAGTGCGATGCATCGGATGTGGCGATCTCTGCTACCTTGAATCAAGGTGGTCGACCCATTGCATTTCTGTCCAGAACTTTGCAGGGTAGCGAGCTCCATTATCCTCCTGTCGAGAAGGAGGCTACGGCCATCATCGAAGCGGTACGTAAATGGAGTCATTTTCTCGCTCGTCGCCATTTCACACTTATAACCGATCAGCGCTCCGTGGTCTTTATGCTGGATAACCAGAAACGCACTAAGATCAAGAATAACAAAATACAACTCTGGAGGATGGAATTGACTGCCTTTGAATACACCATACATTATCGACCCGGCAAAGAGAATGTGGCCCTGGATACCCTCACGCGGGCATTCTGCTCTTCTATGTCAACTTCGACTCTGGCGGATCTTCATACTGACTTATGCCATCCTGGCGTTACCCATATGTTGCACTTTGTGCAATCTAAAAATCTCCCATTTTCTATGGAAGATGTGAAAAGAACTTGCTCCTCCTGTAAAATTTGTGTGGAGTTAAAACTGCAATTCTTCCGTCTATCGGATGGCTCGCTCATACACGCTATGCAGCCTATGCAGTGACTCAGCATTGACTTTAAAGGGCCATTGCCTTCCTCAATGCGAAACACCTACTTACTGACTATGGTGGACGAATATTCACGCTTTCCCTTTGCTTTCCCCTGTCCCAGTATGCTTACTTCCACAGTGATCAAATGCCTTGATCAAATCTTTTCCCTTTGCGGTATGGCCAATTTCATCTACCTGATCGGGGTCCCTCCTTCATGTCAAGCAAACTCAAAAGTTATCTCTCCCAACGGGGAATCGCCACAAGTAAAATGACACTGTACCATCCCATTGGTAATGGACAGTTTGAGAGATACAACGCTATCATTTGGAACGCTGTTCGTCTTGCGCTGAGGTCACGCAATCTACCAGACCAGCAGTGGGAAACTATGCTCCCTGACGCATTGCATTCCATCAGGTCTCTCCTTTCTACTTCTACCAATGTCACACCTCACGAGCAATTCTTCAGCTTCCAGCGTCGCTCCACCCATGGGACGTCTCTACCGTCATGGTTGGCAGCTCCTGGCCCCGTGCTGCTCCGAAGATTCGTCCGATCGTCGAAAACCGATCCTCTAGTCGACGAGGTAGAACTCACGGACATCTACCCTATGTACACACATGTGCGGTACCCAGATGGCCGGGAGTCCACCGTTTCGCTCTGAGACCTGACTCCCTCTCTGGCCGGTTACGTGGACCCAACTGATGGAGGGACCCGCGGGGATGATGCCGACACTCTGCGCTCCCCCGAGGATGATGCCCTACCTGGGACATCGAGGGATCTGCCAGCTGCCCCGCTGGATCCGCTCGGGGAGCCGAGGACTCCCCGTGGAATGGCCACCCCGGGCCACGACACCGGTCAATCCCGGGCTAACCAACGGGACGAAGCCAGTTCTGCGCCTGTGGGGACCCGCACCCGGAGTCACGATCTCCCCAGCCTCCCTCGGGTCGATCAGAGCAACACGGGCCCTGTCGATCCATCGGTACGGAACAAGCGGCCCAGGGACCAAGACACAGTCTGGGGAGACGTGCCTTCTGGCCATAAACAAAAACCTAAAAGACTGCGGCTATTCGTGGTCCACCTAATCCATTAAGAGGAAGTCGTCGGACTTCTAAATCTTTTAGGCAGGAAGAATGTTATAAATCTCATCATCAAGAAACTACTTATGAAATAATGCTGGACGGCCAGCTGGTGGTGCCGTCCAAGGAGTATAAATACTTGGGCGTGGGCCCCAGCTTGTCAAGGACATTTTGTAAGACAAGGAACTGGTGAAGTACAACTAGACCTCCATGTTCTTAAACAAGTTGATTTATGCCCTGCTTTATGCTCAAACCAAGTGTGTAGTGAGTTCTATTACATCACAGGTAACTACAGTCCATAGGGTAGAATTTCCTGCGGGGTGTAATCGGGAAGTTATACCTGAAATTACGCCCATTCATGCACCCATTTTGTCGTTGTCTACTCAAATATCCTGCCGATCACATTAACATACTCCGAAACATGAAAATAGGCGTAAACAAGCGGTAATCAGCATCAACAATCATGACCTGAGGAAAGCGCCAAACTCACACCATGCATTCCTTCTTTAAGTATAAAAATTAAAGTTTCAAGCCATCTAACGATCATTCATGCATATTAGGTGCAGCATGTTTTAAAACAGGCAACCGTGGAAGCTTTTCAACTTTTAATGTGGCTAAATTAAGGCACTAATGAAGGAGAGTGGGGCGGAGACTTCAGCAGCGCTGCACACTGGGCCGTGCAGCACTGCCGCGTTCAAAGGCTCCTTCCCTCCCTTAAAGGGAAGGGCCATCGCTGCAGGCTCTACAATTTAAAAAGTACCTACCTGGACCACCAAGGTAGCCGCGATCCTGTGCAGGCAGAGTGCCGGACTGATCGATCGTGGGCAGGAACCGCGAAAAAACCTAGAACAGGAAAGGTAAGTTTTTTTTTTACTTACCTCGGCCACCTCACCTTTTATCATCGCCCCCGAAGAGGAGGGGAGTCATGAGCCAGGTGGAGAGCGGCTAGCCCTTGTCTCCAACCAGCCAGCCGCAAGCTTGATGTGGTGGCTGGAAGCGTCTGGCGCAGGATGAAGGCATCATGGTTGCTGCCAGGATAGCGGACGTTCACATTGAGGATTCGCTGTCTGTGGTCGCACACCAACTGGACATTAAGTGAGTTGTAGCCTTTGCGGTTACAGAAGATCTCAGGATTTTTATGCGGTGCCTGCAAAGCCACGTGGGTGTAGTCAACGGTGCCCTGCAGCATGGGGAATCCCGCCATCCTGGCAAAGCCACTTGCACGCTTGTCCTGCTTCTCTTTGGTGATGGGTGTAGTGTCCGCGTACCAATAACACACGGACTGCAGGAGAACGGTAATAACAGGTGTTTACTGAACAGAGGGTATGCTGGAACTGAAAGCACAGAAGCCTGCTACGGCTTTATATACAGGTGTGGTCACTGCCGGTACTACAGTATAAAAGCAGTTCTCTCTTAAAGGTACATACACAACAATTCCTCCCCTTTTAGATAAACAGTACATAACATTCATTTAACAATTAAATAATAACTAATTACAATTACAATTTTCTCTGTACTATATACATCAGCTGAAAGTAATCATTTATAAATTCAGTCTTTGAGGAGGTTTCCTGATCCTGTCTGGATAGCGCCTTTCTCGAGTATCCTGTTCTTGCGGCGGAGTTGATTCTGGCTCATTGTCATTGGTTGGTTCGTTAGCTTCCAATACCACTGATTCTGAGGTAGACGCAATCTGTACTTTGGGTTCATCACCAGGTACGCATGCTCGTGGTATGGGTTTGAGTTGTTCCTGTGATTCTAGAATCTGGTCAGCATGGCGTCTCACGATGCTCTCTCCAACGTCCACTGTGTACATTAGTGGTCCCTGCTGTGTGCATATCATCCCTGGCTGCCATTTTTCTGTTCAGTAGTCGCGGGCCAAGACTGGTTCCCCTATCTTGAAGCTCCTGGTTGGCTTCTCACTGATGTGCTGGAATTGCTTATCCTCAACATCTCGTCTTATGCTTGCTTTGAGCAAATCCAGGCGACATCTTAACCTTCGGTTAAAGAACATCATGGCTGGAGCTTGGTTGGTGACTGCATGTGTCGCATTCCGGTAAGCAAACAAGAAATTATCCACCTTGTGTTGCAGTGGTATGCTTTCGTTATACATCGCCTTTATTGCTTTTTTAAAGGTCTGAACAAACCTCTCAGCCAATCCATTTGTGGCTGGATGATATGGGGCAGATGTGTAATGCTTTACCCCATTATTCCTCAAAAACCTCCGGAAATCCTCGGACACAAACTGTAGTCCATTGTCGGAGAAAATCTGTTCTGGCAAGCCATTCCTGGTGCAGATGGTCCGTAGGACTGCAATAGTTTTCTCCGTGGTGGTGGAGGACATTTTGATGACCTCTGGCCATTTCGAATGGGCATCCACGGCGATTAAAAACATTGAGTCCATAAATGGACCAGCAAAATCAATATGTACCCGTTGCCATGGAGATGAGGGCCACTCCCATGGGTGTAGTGGGGCCTGTGGTGGAGCGTTTTGGACTTTCTGTCATCCTGTGCATCTCTTGGTCATTTCCTCGATTTCTTTATCAATTCCCGGCCACCACACAAAAGCCCTGGCTAGGCTCTTCAGTTTTACCCCTCCCAGATGACCCTCATGAAGCTCATTGAGCACTCTATCTCTCAACTTGGGTGGAATTACCACTCGGGATCCACACATCAAGGTCTGACAGCTGTTCTCTCCTTGGCGAAAATGCTGGCAACAGTGAGTCGCCATGTGCTGGCCATCCCTTCACCGTCAAATCATAGACCCGAGAGAGTGTCGGGTCATTTCGGGTTTCCTTCTCTATACTTGAGTTTGTAACAGGTAGACATTCGACTATGGTCGAATGGAATATCTCAACAGGGTCCACTGCAGGTGCTTCCTCCACCGTAGGCAGAGGCAGGCGCGGCAGCCCATCAGTGTTTCCATGCTGTTTCGTGCCCTTATACTCTATGTCGTATTGATGTGCCCCTAGAAAAAGGGGCCACCTTTGCAGCCGTTGCGCCGTCATCACCAGAATGCCCTTCTTTGGGTTAAAAATGGAGACAAGAGGCTGGTGATCAGTCAGTAAGGTGAATTTCTGCCCGTGCAGATAGTGATTGAACTTCTTCACCCCCCACACCAGGCTGAGGGCCTCCCTGTCAATCTGGGCGTAGTTACGCTCGGCTGAGGTTAACGAGCGCAACGCAAAGGCTATTGGCCTCTCTGAACCGTCAAGGAATTTGTGCGACAGCACCGCTCCAATGCCGTAGGAAGACGCATCACATGCCAAATGAATCGGTAGTGTTGGATTGTAGTGGGCCAATACTTCTTTTGAAGTGATTAGGCATTTACATTTCTGAAAGGCATGCTTACACTCATCACTCCATTTCCATGCTATTCCAGTTTGCGGCAGGGCATTCAGTGGGTGCAGAATTGTAGACAAATTTGGCAAGAACTTATGGTAGTAGTTCACCAACCCGAGGAACGACCTCAGTTGCGACACATTTTCCGGTGCTGGAGCCTTGACTACTGCCTCAATCTTGTCTGGGGACTTATGTAACCCCTCTTCATCAATCACGTGGCCACAATACGAGATTTGTTTCCTGAAAAACTCGCATTTGGGGCGGTTGGCTCGTAGCCCATATTCTTGTAATCTAGTGAGCACCTGCTCCAGGTTGGCAAGGTGTTCACTGTCATTTTCGCCCATAACCAGGATGTCGTCCAAATAACACTGGGTCCCCGGGATCCCTTGCAGGACTTGTTCCATCGCCCTCTGCCAAATAGCCGGAGCTGATGCTACCCCGAATACCAGTCGGTTGTACTGGTAAAGACCTTTGTGAGTGTTTATCGTGAGGTATTTTCTAGATGCTTCTTCTATCTCCATTTGTAGATACACTTGGGCCAGATCAATCTTTGTAAAGCATTTCCCTCCAGATAGTGAGGCAAAAATATCTTCTATCCGCCGAAGTGGATATTGTACTGTGTGCAGGACTGGGTTCACAGTTACCTTAAAGTCCCCACAGATGCGAACCTTCTTTGGCACCCCAGGCGTGCTGCTCAATGATTTCTTCATTACAGGAACGATGGGTGTGGCCCACTCGCTCCAGTCCACCTTGGACAGCACACCCGAATGCTCCAGACTCTCCAGCTCTGCTTCGATGGCTGGGCGGATCACATACGGTACCGGTCTGGCCTTAAAAAATGTTGGGTTTGCGTTATCTTCAATTTTTATCATTGCCGTTATGCCTTTTAGAGTCCCAAGTCCTTGCTGGAACACCTCTTTCGCGTCAGTTAGAATTTTTGACAGTCGTCCAGGTGTGACGTCATCATCCTTTTTGTCAGCCACAGTTAGCGCCTGAATGGAATGCCAATCCACTTGTATTTTTCGGATCCATTCACGTCCCAATAATGGTGGCCCTCCATCTTGTAGCATATATAGATACAGTTTCTGTGTTTCCTTGCCGTTGTATTTAACGGGCACCCTTATTTTTCCACTGGGGTAGACTTTTTGCCCCGTATATGTCTTCAAGACAATGGACGTGTCCTTCAAGGGTATGTGTGAGAATAGCCGCTCGTAGTCTCGTCGATTCATGACTGATAGGGCTGATCCTGTGTCCAATTCCATCTTTACTTGGGACACTGCTATCATGAGGGTGACCCAAATGGTTCGGTGATCCTCCTTTGCGATCACGTTGTGTAACTTTAGACAACTTAATCTCCTGCTCCCGGAGTCATTATCACTCTTCTGATCTTCTGAACTACTGTCCGTCATCTTTTGTACTTTCTTGTACTTTTCCTTAGTAGTTCTTTTAGTGTTGGTTTTCTTTCCTGACCTGCAGACTCGTGCTATGTGTCCCCCTTTTCCACATTGCCTGCATACTTTGTCCTTAAACCAGCAATCCTTCTGGTCATGGGTTGTTCTGCCGCAGAGATAGCACTGTTCTGCTCCATATGCCATTTCATTGGTGCTATATTCTTGCGGTTTCTATTGTATTTCCGCAGCTCCCCGTGCTGCTGCTTCGTAGGATACTGCCACGCTGAAAGCCTTTTCTAGCGTAAGGTCCTTTTCCGAAAGTAGTCGTTTCTGGGTTCCTTCACTCTGGAGCCCGCAAACAAACTTATCCCTTAAGGTATCTGCCAGTCCTGCTCCGAACTGGCAGTGTTTCGATAACTTGCGTAGTTCCATAAGATAGTCAGCATTACTCTCATCTTTGCGCTGGTTTCTTTTATGGAACTTGAATCTTTCTGCTATCAGCAGCAGTGTAGCGTTTAGATGTTCCTGTAAGATATTGACAATCTCTTCAAAGCTTTTCTCCATTGGTTTAGCTGGGGTAATTAAATTCCGCAATAGGCCGTACGTTCTCGCGCCCATCAAATTCAATAATACCGACGCCTTCTTTTCATCGGCCACCTCATTTTCCTTGCAGTACACTTCAATTCTTTCCACATACGTGGTCCAGTCTTCTATTTCGTTGTCGAAAGCAGTGATGCTGCCACTCTTCGGCATCTTGGGTGGTTTAAAATGGCGCCACCCGCGCTTTTCCTTCTTCCCCAATGGATTAAAATGGCGCCTCCCGCGCTTTTCCTTCTTCCCCCTGCTGCCAGTGCTGCTCCTAGCGCTCTAAATAGTAATGGCGGCGCCCCGCGGCTTCTGCGCGTCTCTCTTTTGTTAATTAATTTTCTTAGTTTTATTCTTCTTCGACGCTGTCCACTGCGCGTCTCTTTTCCTTCCCCCTTTTTATTTTCTTTGACGCTGCCCGGCTCTTGAGCACCGACCGCACCCTGTGTGCTCCACCCTCTCTCTCTCTTTTCCTTCCTGACGACGCTGCACGGCCCCCTTGCCGAGCCGCTCGATCGAGCTCTAGCCCGCCGCAGTCCGGAAGGGTCAGCGCACTACCTGCTACCAGCACGATTTGCTGGTACACCTTGACTGGAGAGCCAAGCCCAGCTCTCCACAGCTTCCCCTGCGATTCTCTGAACTCCGATGGCTCACTCGGCGGTTGCCCACGGTCGACGCCCGTTGCTCTGGCTTCGACTTCCAAGAAGCTTCTTTTCAGGGATGGATCCCCGTGAGGTGATGCAGTACTGCAGGTGAGTTTGAACCTGCTCGTCACCACTGTAGTGTCCGCGTACCAATAACACACGGACTGCAGGAGAACGGTAATAACAGGTGTTTACTGAACAGAGGGTATGCTGGAACTGAAAGTACAGAAGCCTGCTACAGCTTTATATACAGGTGTGGTCACTGCCGGTACTACAGTATAAAAGCAGTTCTCTCTTAAAGGTACATACACAACAATGGGGAGGGAAATGTAATTCCTTTTCCTTCTGTAGAGAGCCTCTGTGACTTCCTGGATGCAGCGATGGACGGCGAACTGTGAGATGTTACCTATATCTCCTGTTGCAGACTGGAAGGATCTGCTGGTGAAGCAATTGCGGGTGACGGTGACCTTGACTGCCACTGAGAGAGCCGTCCCCGTCCTGATCTGAGGCTCGAGGTCTGGTTGCAGGAAGTGACAGATTTCTGTGACCACATCCTTGCTGAAGCAGAGCCTTCTAAGACACTGCTCCTCGTTTAATTGAAGGTAGGAGAAGTGCTCTCGGAATACCCTCGGAGGGTAAGGCCTTCTGTTGAGAGCCCTGATGTCCCTCCTCCTCCCTCGGGCCACATCTTGCAATCTTTTTCGCTGCCTGCGCTCCCTCTGTAGTAGATCCTGGAGGGCGAGGTCGACTGCCAGCACAGTCCCCATTAATGTAAGGAGGTGCAGCACTTTGATATTTTGTGAGAATAAATGTAACTAACTTTTGGAAGCCGCAACAGTCTGGAGACTAAACAACCTTTGAATGACTGAATTAAACTCTTGAACTATCTTAAACTGAGAAGGAAGCAGTGAAACAGCAATAACCTGAGAGCGGCGACTCATTGCTAATGATCCCTTTAAGTAGCGACCCTGGAGCCGGCATCCGCCTACTTGATGCCTCCTCTCCCTGTCGCTGTCAGGGCGAGGCGCTAAGGCAGGGGGGCAATACTCAATTGGGCAGATCGGGCGCCCAGTGAGTGTTGTACACTTGCTGACGTCACAATCTGCCTGGCGCTGAAGTCCCCGGCGCTAACAGGTAGCGGCAGCGCTATGGGGGGTTGAATTTGGCGTGTGGCATTGGATTCGCCTTGCCGCGGTGCTACTGCCTCAGCGCCCCATTAGCACCCCTGCCAGGCGCTAACTGGAGGTGCTAAGATGCCGAATTTCTCCCCCACTATGTCTCCTGCTGTGGCTAAAATTCTGGGCTTAATTATACACCCATATTGAACCAGCGTAATTGCAGGGAATTCATGTGTACGGCTCTTTAGCCTGGGGGCAGAGCCATTATAATGAGCCGAGATGCATTCGGGCACAGAGATCGATAGACGGGCATAAAAGAGTGAGGAAATTCTGTGCGGCTAATAATCGCGGCTTATATCTCCATTAATCTTACTTCAATATTGCGGAGAAAACTTGAGAATTATTTATATAATAATAATCTAAAAAAAAGTCATCAACATGGATTGAGAAGGTCACGATCCTATGTAATCAACTTTTTGGATTAAGTGACATCCCAAGTGGATTGCAGAAAGCCCTATGGTGTGCTATACTTAGACTTTCTAAATGTCAAATGGCCTTCCTCAGCCATATTATTCTTATGATCTCCTTTGGATAGAATATCTCTCTCTCAGCCTTCCTTTCTAGCATTTCTCTGATTACTTTACGGACAGATTCCCACGCAGGCTCGATATAATTCAGAATATGAGACTAATTACAAGGAGTACTCACACAGAACTGTGAGAGTAAGTAAGAAAAGTCAATTATATGTGTCGGGGGGCGGGGGGCGGAGCGAATTTATCTATTAGTAAAAGTAACTGAGCTACATGGGATGACACATTTCAATTCAATTGTTTCCTGGTTATAAGCATCCTATGAGAAGTTGATTTTGGGCAATTTGAATCTAATTTTTGGTGAGTGTGGGCTCACAGCACAGTTCTGTACCAATGAGATCAAATTAGTCTTCTTACTCTGGGAGCCACAAGATGGCTGGTGTGGGAAGTGAAAATGTTTACACTGATACAGTTAGTTCTTCTGAGGTTGGGGTTCAAGCACTTGTTAAGGCAGAACACGTACATGCCAACCGTTAGTGTTTTTGGCAACTGCTCCATGTGTCAGCATTTGCTGAAAAAAAATCATTGCAAAGCAAGCCCTCTCCCCTCATTGCTGCTGCTGTTCTTATTCCTGCGTCTCTGCCCACCCCTGAGTCCCCACTCCACAGCTGGATTCTCTGCTTCTACCCAAGTCAGGCTCTTACCGGATCACTCTCTCCTCAATGCCACTAATGGCAATGGTCCCAGTCACCGAATACTGTTGGCAGGAAGTCTCGGGAGAGCAGGATCTCCCACCCGCAGTATAAGACAGCTGGAATTGCTTCTTTGGCACTGAGCAGAGCGGGTACTAGTCCAGTCCATTTGCAATCAGATTCAGGTAGGTGTCGGGAGTCAGTGGATGAAAATAAAAGGTAGAGGAGGCGGGGAACTGAAGGGAGAGGGAAGGAGGCAAAAGCCAAGAGCAGCACTTAGGGGTGGGGTGGAATTAAAATACCAACATTAATATTAGGGAGAACATGAAGGTGAACTGCCTCTTCTGGTGCTGCAGGATTTTCTACCCGTGCACTGGCGGGCTCCCTCTTGGTGGTGGGCATCCTGCCAAGAGATCAGCGTGCTTACTGAATGAACGCAGGTTCCTAGGGAAGTAGGTTGGTGTTGGAGCCGATTTGGAGGGATGGGTGGAAGGTGTGGCCCACCAGAATTCTGCCCCAAAGTAAAGCATTCATCACCACCTTCAGCAGAGAGTGGAAAAGGGAAAATATTACTAAATCCAAATATATATATAGCTGTGGCTCAGTGGGTAGCACTCTCATCTCTGACTCAGAAGGTTGTGGTTTCCAGTCCCACTCCAGAGACTTGAGCACAAAATCCAGGCTGACACTCTAGTACAGTTCTGAGGGAGTGCGACACTGTATTTCGGATGAGACATTAAACCAAGTCCACCTCTCAGGTGGATGTAAAAGATCCCAGGGCACTATTCGAAGAAGAGCAGGGGAGTTCTCCCAGTGTCGTGGCCAACATTTATCAACCAACATCACTAAAACAGATTTTCTGGTCATTATCACATTGCTGTTTGTGGGACCTTTCTGTGCGCAATTGGCTGTAATGTTTCCTACATTACAACATTGGCTGTAAAGTGCTTTGGGACGTCCTGAGGTTGTGAAGTTTTTCTTTATATAAATTAACATTTTCAACCAATGAATGTGACCGACAAAATCTGGTACAATGGCCTCACCTTTTATCACTGAGCATTGTAATAGCCATGGTTACTACTGTAGCCCTCAAGCCAATACAACTAAAGCTCTAGATTTTGATGAATTTAATAATTCCCCGTGTTGGAATTACAATTCAATTCCAGTACAATGTATATAGAACACCAGATGGCAGCGTGCTACTAACAGTGAATTTCATCATTGAGGTTCCCTACATTTATTGCGGTGTTTCTCTTAAGTGAAGATTGTTTCAATAAGTAGACAGTTAAATAATTTACTTATAAATAAAAATACAATAATGATGAAACCCAAAACTGGAATTCATCAAAGAAAGTTCTGAAGAAATTACAGGAAAGTAGCAATATTAGCAGAAAAAAATAATAACGACCATGAAGGCAAAGGAAGTCCCTGTTTAATCCCAGTTTGTGTGGAGTTTGTTCATCTGAACTGGGACAACGATGAATGGGATACAATTGCCCTCAGTGCACCTTGATTAGAGCTGGGAAATCAGTTGGCATTCCCATTGCAGATTGCTATCCAGGGATCCCTTCTGGAAATACGTATCAAATGAGGACAATATGGAGCTCAGTTGTGCAGGCCTGACTAACTTGCTGAGACTCACTGTCAAGGCTCATGTAAATAATGGACATTTTTGTGAGTAGCAGGGAGGAACCATGTTATAGTGAGGAGTTAATGGCTTCAGGAGAGGAAATGAAATGAGGAGAAAACATTTGGAGTATCTTTTTTTTTACACTGCCTTGAGGAATTCCTGCAACGATGTCCTGGAGCAGAGATGATTTTTTTAATTCGTTGTGGAATGTGGGCATCGCTGGCAAGAGGAGCATTTATTGCCCATCCCCAATTGCCCTTGAGAAGGTGATGGTGAGCCGCCTTCTTGAACCATTGCCGTCCGTGTGGTGAAGGTACTCCCACAGTGTTGTTAGGGAGGGAGTTCCAGGATTTTGGCCCAGCGACGATGAAGGAATGGCAATGTATTTCCAAGTCGGGATGGTATGTAACTTGGAGGGGAACTTGCAGCTGGTAGTGTTCCCATGCGCCTGCTGCCCTTGTCCTTCTAGGTGGAAGAGGTCGTGGGTTTGGGAGATGCTATCGAAGAAGCCTTGGCGAGTTGCTGCAGTGCATCTTGTAGATGGTACACACTGCAGCCATGGTGCACTGGTGGTGGAGGGAGTGAATGTTTAAGGTGGTGGATGGGGTGCCAACCAAGCGGGCTGCTTTGTCCTGGATGGTGTCGAGCTTCTTAAGTGTTGTTGGAGCTGCACTCATCCAGGCAAGTGGAGATTATTCCAGCACACTCCTGATTTGTGCCTTGTAGATGGTGGAAAGGCTTTGTGGAGTCAGGAGGTGAGTCACTTGCCACAGAATACCCAGCTTCTGACCAGCTCTTGTAGCCACAGTAATTATGTGGCTGGTCCAGTTAAGTTTCTGGTCAATGGTGACCCCCAGGATGTTAATAGTGGGGGATTTGGCGATGGTAATGCTGTTGAATGTCAATGGGAGGTGATTAGACTCTCGCTTGTTGGAGATAGACATTGCCTGGCACTTGTGTGGTGCGAATGTTACTTGCCACTTATCAGCCCAAGCTTGAATGTCGTCCAGGTCTTGCTGCACGTGGGCATGGACTGCTTCGTTATCTGAGGAGTTGTGAATGGAACTGAACACTGTGCAGTCATCAGTGAACATCCCCATTTCTGACCTTATGTTGGAGGGAAGTTCATTGATGAAGCAACTGAAGATGGTTGGGCCTAGGACACTGCCCTGAGGAACTCCTGCAGTGATGCCCTGGGGCAGAGATGATTGACCTGCAACAACTACAACCATCTTCCTTTGTGATAGGTATGTCTCCAGCCAGTGGAGAGTTTTCCCCCTGATTCCCATTGACTTCAATTTTACTAGGGCTCCTTGATACCACACTCGGTCAAATGCTGTCTTGATGTCAAGGCCAGTCACTCTCACCTCACCTCTGTAATTCAATGTTGAGGACTCCCAGAGCCACTCCCTTCCGACTGTATACCACGGTGCCGCCACCTCTGGTGGGTCTGTCCTGCCGGTGGGACAGGACATACCCAGGGATGGTGATGAGTTTAGAACATTGGCTGAAAGGTATGATTCTGTGAGTATGAATATGTCAGGCTGTTGCTTAATTAGCCTGTGGGACAGCTTTCCCAATTTTGGCACAAGCCCCCAGATGTTAGTGAGGAGGACTGGGCTGGGTGTGCTGTTGTCGTGTCCGAAGCCGGTGCCTAGATTTTTGCCAGGTGGTCCGACCGGTTTTATTCTTATTATTGTTTCTCGTAGTGGTTTGTTACAACTGAGTGGCTTGCTGGGCCATTTCAGAGGGCAGTTAAGAGTCAACCACATTGCTGTGGGTCTGGAGTCAGATATAAGCCAGACCAGGTAAGGACGGCAGATTTCCTTCTCTAAAGGACATTAGTGAACCAGGTGGGTTCACTAATGTGCTTTAGGGTCAGTCCATGAGTTGCATTGTTCAGTTAATGATTGAGAGGCAGGGCGAGATTTATGGCAGAACTTACAACAAACAGCAGTCTATTTTACAGCAAACAAACAAAGTCTATTTACAGAGTCTATTTAAAAAGAGTCTACGAACTGCAGCAAACAGACCTCACAACCAAAAATGCAGCAACTTCTCCCGATGAAAGCAGGGTGATTTCTCCAGCAAAATGCAGTGAGTGAAGGATAGTTACATAATACAATGTGTGTAAAATCAATCCCAGTCACTTACAGCAGTGCAGTCTCCTGGCGTGATTGACGGGGGAATTACCCAATCATCTCCATTCTGGCCGAGAATAGCGGTGTGAGAGAAAAAAAATTAGGCCCTTATTTTCCGACCCCCACGGGTGTGTGCGAGCTGTGTACACACCCGTAGGGACCTCACAAATGCCGGTTTCAGGCATGCGAAGCGCATGGGCTGAAAACCAGCATTTCCAATCTGTCAAGAATGCTCTTGACAGATCAGACGCTTGCCCTGGTGAAGGGTCTCCACGGGGGGAGAGTTCCGCTTTCTGCAGAACCTCCACCTGCTGAAATCCCTTAAAAATCTTATGCCTGGTAAAAGCAGGCGTAAGGCCTGCTTTTACCAGCATAGAGTTTAAAAAAGTAAAAAAATATTTTTTTTTCACTCCTTTATAATTTAAAAATACTTTTAAACAAGTTAAGTTTATTTTTAGCCCCGTAAAAAGCTGTAATTCTTTTTATCAAAAAATTAAGTTTTTGTTTAAAATATTTAATTTAATGTAATTTTAACTCATTTTGAAAACGTGATGGTTTTTTAAAAATGTATTTAATGTTTTGATGTCGTTTTTCAGTGATCCCCATTCATACTTTTGACAGGTCTATCTTGCGAACCGCCTGCACCCCTGGGATACGTGGGCCCTGCGCATTTCGACTGTGGAGAGGCCCAGGAGCGGAAGTGTCCGGACCTCGGGAGCCCTCAGGTAAGGGCGTAGATTTTACCCGATAGGAGGCGTCCGCACGCAGGAAGCCTCCTATCGGAAATTACGGGCCAAAGTAATGGCTGAACATATGCAAGCTATTGTAATATTTTTGTAATAACTGTCCTAACACTGGCATGTGTAGTTCTTTGAGCAGCTTTGTCACTGGATTTCAGAACTGTCAAGCGTGTTGGGAGCACCTGCTGAAAGGATGTGTGCAATTGCGTACGTCTGCCTCTGCCCATGCTGCTAATGATGTTACAGGTCTGACCAACGGGACTTAGTCAGTAGGGTTTATCAATCTTGAATTCCTCAATCCCGGTCATTACAGTGGTCCTGAAATCCACAGCTTAAAACTTCTGGGATTATGGGATTGCTGAAATCCCTGGGTCACAATAGTTGTTTGCATGAACAAAGCTATAGCAGCTGCTGAGGCCCTAAGCTTTGGAATTCCCTCTCTAAACCTCTCCGCCTCTCTCTCCTCCTTTAAAATGCTCCTTAAAGCTTACCTCTTTGACCAAGCTTTTGGTCACCTGTCCTAAGATCTCCTTATGTGGCTTGGTGTCAAATTTTGTTTGATAACACTCCTGTGATCCACCTGAGGACATTTTACTAAGTTAAATGAGCTATATAAATGCAACTTGTTGCTGTATCATACACCTCTAGTTATGGTGTCTTGCTCATGGCTTAGAGCTTCACTCTCCAGGAGTGCATACCAGGAGCTCGGGTGCAGAAGTTGGCCTGCCCTCTTCGTAGCCCACGCAGGAAATTGTGAATCTGGCATGATGCCCACCGATGGTTAACTGCTTGATTTATGTCCCTGTCGTGCAAAGCTTTGTACCAGGAGCACAAACCTACCTCCACGATCCACAATTAGCATCTGAACCCCTGTTGTTGCCATGGACTTCAGAAAGGTCGTTGGTGCAGAAGGCAGCAAACCACATCAATAAAAGAATGGCCAAAGGGACAAACATCAACATGTCAATCAGCAACATTTGCAAGAAGGCTAAAAACCTGGGCCTAGAAATTGGGTATAGCCCCGCTTGAGGCGTTAGAACTGGCGATGCGCTAAGTTTATAGCCAGACGAGAGCTATCCGCGCCTGGGGCGATATTGGGTTGCATCGCCCCCAAAGGGGATTCAGGCGCTAAATCAGCCGTTGCACGGTGCTCTTAAGGCGCAAAAGGTCAGGCGCTACTCAATTTCGACGCGGACGGGCGCAGCGCAGGTGAACTCAATTACGGCAAAGCACGAGACCTGCAGGCGCCGGCCGGCTCTTAAAGGGGTGGGTCAGTCAGACTGAGCTTCAACACCCAACGCCCTGTAGGCCTCAGATTCGGCGCTCGCCCTTGTCTGGCGGTACAAAGTTCATAATTATGGAGAAGGTTAGGCAGAGAGCAGAGCGCTTCAGCACTGAGGCTCTGGACCAATTGGTGGCTGCAGTTGAACACCGTCGACAGGTGCTGTACCCGGATAATGGCAAGAGGCCAAATCAGAAGGTTTACCGACGATCTTGGAGGGAGGTTGCTGTGAGGGTCAACTCCAGCAGCATGGCGACCAGGACCCCTGTTCAGTGCAGGAAGAAATTCAACGACCTCACACAGATCGTTAGGGTGAGTGATGGTTTACCAAACTTGTGCTTCCCTCCATCTGCAGCTGACTTCGGGCACCCTGCTGCAATGATGCGCCACTGGCCATCTGTCAGTGTGCACCCATGGCCCTTTCTGGGCAGACACATGGACAGATGTCTCAAGGCCTCATGTAAGGGCTCTTGCACAATGGGGGGCATGCGATGATGTCTCAAGGCCTCATGTAAGGGCTCTTGCACAATGGGGGGCATGCGAGGATGTCTCAAGGCCTCATGTAAGGGCTCTTGCACAATGGGGGGCATGCGAGGATGTCTCAAGGCCTCATGTAAGGGCTCTTGCACAATGGGGGGCATGCGAGGATGTCTCAAGGCCTCATGTAAGGGCTCTTGCACAATGGGGGGCATGCGATGATGTCTCAAGGCCTCATGTAAGGGCTCTTGCACAATGGGGGGCATGCGATGATGTCTCAAGGCCTCATGTAACAGAACCTCCCCTTCTTTCCCCTGCAGTCGAAGATGGCGCAGATTAGAAAAGAACAGCGTCAAACCGGTGGCGGACCTGCAGAAGTGGTCACTCTCACGGATCTGGAGGAGAGAGTGCACCAGATACTTGGAGGACGTCTGTCTGGTCCAGTGACCACTGCATCTGCTGACCCCATTACTGATAGCGAGGGTAAGACTCTCACCTTTTCCACCTGTTGCCTTCCACTTGGTCCCCCCGCCAGCATGCATCCTCAGTGTGCAGCCATGTCAGAGACATGCCGCAATCTGGCATGCCTTTCAGCAAACCTGTCCTTTTGCTAAAGCCACTCTTCCACCTCCCACTTTCAGATGAAGCAGCACCAACTCGGGCTCAACGCGCTGAAGCTGCCAGTGCCAGTGCCACCGGAGGCGAGGACCAGGAGGAATCCGGACCAGCCATTGCAGAATCCGGGGAGCTGAGACATCTGCAGACTGGGGATAGTAGTCCCCTGGAGGGGAGGGGGGGTGGCTCTGAGGATGAACCAGTTGCCGGACCAAGCGGCATGGAGCAATGCAGGGGGGATAGGCAAGTTCGGCCACCGTCTCCCCGCAGGGCAAGGCAGGTCGTCATGACTGCTGCACAGAGTGCAGATGAGGTCCGGCACCTGGCAGAGATGAACAAACAGGCCCGGGTCAGACACACGGAGCTGATGGCTGCAGTGGAGAAGATGCCTGAGTCAATAGATTCATTGGCTAGGAGTATGTTGGACTTCGGGGCAACAATGGAGAGGACTATCCAGGGCTTCGGCCCAACAATGGAGAGGACTGTCCACGGCTTTGAGTCGGCAATGGAAAGGACTGTTCAGGGCTTCGGACAATCCCTGGAAAGGTCTGTGCAGGGCTTGTCCGAGGCAGTGGAGCGGTCGGCTCCTGCCTTGTCCGAAGCCATGGGAAGAACTGTCCAGGCCTTCTCCGAAGAACTGGCACCTGGCACACAGGTCCTCACTGTTGCCACGCATTCACTTGCTGGGCCCCTCCACAGCCAGATTGACGCAACGCGATGTCTCACTGCAGCCACCCTCTCTGCATCAGATAGGATCACCCCGGGCCCTTCCACTCCCGTACAAGGCCAGGAATCCGTGGAGCCTGCGATTGTGGCGGATGAGCCGAGCCGCTCCCCTGAGATAGCCAGTGTGTCGTCCGACCATGGTGCAGGTGTCCTCTCTCGGCAGGAGACCATTGCACATGCCAGCGCTGGGACGCCTGCATTGCAGCTGCCACCACATGCAGGCCACACTGCTCCCAGCCATGCTCAAAGCAAGCATCCCGCGTCCGCACCCTCCAAGCCCAGAGGTCGGCCAGGCCATGCCTCAGGGGCTTCTGCGCTTCCAGACAGTCGGCAAGCGTCCCCCAGCCTTGAGGCCGCCACTGGGGTGCAATTACGTAGGAGCAGCAGGGCGGGAAGGGGCCGGGCGCGAACGAGAAGTCGTTCTCCCTCAAGGGGCCAGTTGTAGAGGGAGGTGCTGAGATGTTTGTTTGTCCAAATTCACGGACACCCTCACCTGCTGTTATAGGTGCAGATTTTTGTTGAGTTTTGCTGCTTTGCCGAACAGGTCACTTTTATTTTGGCAGTGATGGTTTCTGCTCACTTTACATTGTTTAGCTGTAATGAAAGACTTTTGTGTCAATAAACAGAAGTTTAAATGTTGCTTGGTGCATGTGACTACTTTCAGTGATGCTGGCATGCAGAGGCCCTCAAACATCCAAAGTGCCCATGAGGTAAGACTCTCATCATTCTGCCACAGGGGCGTTGAGACGAGTCCAGAGGAGCCTCTGACGAATGGACCTTCCACTTTCAGCAGCCCTTCCATCTTCCTCCTCCTCCTCCGCCTGCTCTTCCTCCTCCTCCTCCTCATACTCCTCCTCCTCCGCCTGCTTGTGCAGGGTCCGAGGGAAGGTAATGAATGGACGCGTTCGCCTATAAAGGGCATCTGTCACTTGCCGGATGCAACAGCGGACTGCAGCCTGAGCGACAGTCGCATTGTCCCCAATGGCTGACTGAAAGGAGCCGTTGGCATAAAAATGGAGGCCATCAGTCAGTTTAGCCATCACGGACAGAGAGGTTCTGCAGCGTTCACACGGCTGCAGATCCTGACCAAGCAGGTGGCACAGATCAGTAACAATGTCCCTCCAGATTCGGAGCCTTCGCAAACACTGCTCCTCCGACATGTCAAGGCTTGTCACCTGCTGCCTAAAGACCCTCGCAGCCTCCCGTCGGATTGGCCGACCTCCATTGCCCCTCCTCCTTCTGGCCAATCCCGGCCCTCTCTCCCGCCGTCTCTCTGCTCCTTCACAGTGTTGGGCGATGAGGCCGTCGCCCTCCAAACAAGCTCCCATTCGGATGCCAGTTGGTCAAAAGGCTTTTAGGTGTAGTGCTGCAAGTGCTTCGGACAGGGTTGAAGGTCCCAAGTACTGTAAAGCTCAAATCCCAGAACTCCGCTCCACATTAGCTCGCCAACTCTCTCCAGCAGCGATCGCAATGAGCAGGCCAAGTGGCAGAAGATTCTGCACTAGAGCTGTCCTCTTTAAATAGCGCTGCCCTACTCCAAGAAGGGCCTGTTAGCCCTCCTTCGAACTGTCACGAATAGCGCTGGGCGCTAAGGCTCCGGGCGCCACCCAATATGCGCTCAGGCGCTCCTAAAAGGCGTTGCACACTGAAATGACGTCATGAGCCATTTGCGCTCGCGGGCGCGCGCAAACACTTAGCGCAGGCGCTAAATGTATAGTCAATTTCTAAGTCGGCACTATCCTCATAGCGCTCGCCCCAACATAGGGCTTGATATACCTTAAATAGCTACAGAGACTGGTAGTTATAACTCAAACAGTTGGCTTTTAATAGCTTAGAACTGGACAGAACAGAACACACATGTTAGCCTTCTGACCAGCTTCTCAGAAGTGAACTAGGAGGCGGAGCCAGGGGCGAAGTAACAGATCAGGACAATCAATGGCACAGCAGAGTGGTATACAGTACATCAGCATTCCTGGCCAACCAAGAAAACAGCAGGGTTACAATAGATTACAATAGGAAACTATACACAGGTAGAATAAGGTATATACTTATAAGACTTATTTCACCACATTCACCCCTCCCATAAGTTAAGTCTGACCGGGGGTTTTACAGTTCGTAGTAAGCAACGTAGCGTCGGCCGAGGAACCTCTTGGGGGACTTGCTCAGGTTCCTCCGCCGTCCGGCGTCTGCTGGGTTTTCCAAAACGTCGTTCTGTACGTCTTGTACCTCCGGGCATCCCATCCCCACAGGCGGCGCATCACGGTGCTCCACACCCGCATCTTCACTAGCAGCATCGCTCTCTCTCTCTTCTCCTGCCGGAGCCAGGTCCTTTATTGAAACAGTATCCTCACGTCCATCAGGGTATTGAATATATGCGTACTGAGGATTGGCGTGGAGGAGCTGTACTTCCTCCACTAGGGGATCAGTCTTATGACCTCTCACATGTTTTCGTAGCAGTACAGTGCCCGGGGACATCAACCACCCAGGTAGTGAAATACCTGAGGAAGATTTCCTGGGGAACCGAACATCCTCTCATGAGGAGTAGCATTTGTTGCGGTGCACAGCAGAGACCTTATGGAATGCAGTACATCGGGAAGAACTTCCTGCCAGCGAGAGGTCGGTAGGCCTTTCGATTTTAAAGACAGAATGACTGCCTTCCACACTGTCGCATTCTCCCTCTCAACCTGCCCATTGCCCCGGGGGTTGTAGCTAGTGGTTCTACTAGTAGCAATCCCTTTTGATAGTAAGAACCGGTGTAACTCATCACTCATAAACGACGTCCCTCTGTCGCTATGGATATAGTTGGGCATACCAAACAGACAGAATAAGTTGCAGAGGCTTTTGATTACCGTAGCACTGGTCATGTCCGGGCAGGGAATGGCAAAGGGGAAACGAGAGTATTCGTCTATGACGTTGAGGAAATAGACATTACGATCAACCGATGGGAGAGGACCTTTGAAATCAAGGCTTAGGCGCTCGAATGGCCGAGTTGCCTTGATGAGGTGAGCTTGTTCGTGCCTGTAGAAGCGGGGTTTGCATTCCGCACAAATGCGGCAGGCTCTGGTCATCGTTCGGACCTCCTCAATGGAGTAGGGTAAGTTGCGAGACTTGATGAAGTGATTCAATCGGGTGATTCCTGGGTGGCAGAGTGCGTCGTGGAGACTTTGGAGCTTGTCAGTACTAAGGCTGGCACATACCCCTCGAGATAGGGCATCGGGTGGCTCGTTGAGTGCTCCTGGCCTGTACATAATATCGTAGTCGTAAGTGGACAGTTCTATCCGCCATCTTAGGATCTTGTCATTTTTTATCTTGCCTCTCTGCTTCGTGTTAAACATGAAGGCCACAGACCGCTGGTCAGTGAGGAGTGTGAAACGTTTGCCGGCGAGATAATGTCTCCAATGTCTGACCGCCTCGATAATTGCTTGTGCTTCCTTCTCAATGGAAGAATGCCTGACTTCAGGACCCTGTAGTGTACGGGAAAAGAAGGCTACCGGTCTCCCGGCCTGGTTGAGGGTTGCAGCCAATGCGAAATCAGAAGCATCGCTCTCTACCTGGAAGGGTATCCTCTCATCTACAGCACATACCACGGCCTTTTCAATGTCCCGTTTGATGTTGGTGAATGCCTCCTGCGCTTCTACTGATAGAGGGAAGGGCGTCGACTTGATAAGGGCTCGGGCTTTGTCCGAATAGTTGGCCACCCACTGAGCATAATAAGAGAAGAATCCCAGACACCTTCTTAAGGCCTTAGGGTTATGTGGCAGTGGTAGTTCTTTAAGTGGGCGTAATCATTCAGGGTCTGGCCCGATTACCCCATTCTCTACCACACAGCCGAGAATACACAGACGAGTAGTGTTGAAAGTACATTTGTGCTCGTTATAGGTCAGGTTTAGCTTTTGGGCAGTCTCTAGAAATTTAGCGAGATTCCGGTCATGCTCCTGTTGGTCGCGTCCACAGATAGTAACATTGTCCAGGTACGGAAATGTTGCCTCCAATGCATTCTCATCTACCATACGGTCCATTTCCCATTGGAAAACGGAAACTCCATTCGTGACCCCGAAGGGTACCCTAAGGAATTGGTACAGGCGCCCATTTGCTTCAAAAGCCGTATAAGGACGGTCGTCTACTTTTATGGGGAGCTGGTGATAGGCAGACTTTAAGTCAATAGTGGAAAACACATGATACTGGGCAATCTGGTTCACCATCTCGGAGATGCGAGGCAAGGGATAAGCACCTAGTTGCATATATATGTTGATGGTCTGGCTGTAGTCGACCACGAGCCGTTTCTTTGCGTTAGTTTTAACCACCACTACCTGAGCACGCCACGGGCTATTACTATTTTCGATGATACCCTCCCGCTGTAGCCTTCCTACTTCTTCTTTTATACATTTTTTATCTTCCGAACTGTACCGTCGACTTTTGGTCACGATAGGTCTACAGTTTGGGGCGAGGTTCGCAAACAGGGATGGCGGGCTTACCTTTAAAGTGGAGAGGCCGCAAACTGTGAGCGGGGGCTGGGATCCGCCATATGCAAGTGTGACGCTCTCGTGGTGGCACTGGAAATCTAGGCCTAGAATTAGTTTCACGCAGAGCTGCGGCAACACAAGGGGCTAGATTTTCAGTTGCTTGCGCCAGCAGTTAGCGCCTTAAGAGAAGTGATTTTCGGGCGCTATGCGTGTAGCGCCTGGGCGCAGCGCAGTTTGCGCCCCGCCCCAAATTAAGTTGCCCGTTAGCGCCGGCGCAAAGTTTAGCGGCCGCCCGGATGCGCGCGCAGAAAATGACGTCACATCCTCGTGCAACGCCCTTTGGCCGCCCCGAATCCAAACTTCAGTCGGACCGCCCGATTGTGCGGCTGGCGGCCAGTGCGTTTGTAAAATGGAACGCAACACACCCTGGGGAGCGCAAATTAAAGGGCCCTCCTCCTGCACTATAATGGAAGGAACCAGTGTGTTGTGAATGGTGTATTTATGTTTCCGGCCACCTCCTCCTCCTCCTCCTCCTCCTCCTCCTCCTCCTCCTCCTCCTCCTCCTCCTCCTCCCCAGACTCTGCCTTTGAAAAAAACACATGCACCCTTCCCCTTTAAGAGCTCACTGGCACCAGAGTGTCTGCCGTGCGCTGCGCCTGAGCTCGGGTGTTGCGCTCTGCACCGCCGGCTTAGCGCCTAAAGATAGTAGTGGAACGCCTCTTTTAGCGCTCCACCAACCTCTTAGGGCGAAGCCACTGAATTTCCGGCAACGGGGCGCTACTTTGGGGCGGGCGCTAACTTCGGGCGGGCGCTAAGGTTAGCGCCCCAAAACTGTCTATACTGAAAATCTAGGCCAAGGAGTTTAAAATCTTTATACTCTGTGCCCTTAACAGTCAGTGTTACTTTACAGAAACCGATTATCTCCGAAGTGAGGGACTTAGATGCCATCGCGATTTTGCTCCGGGTAGGGTACACCTTTAGTGAGTACGGTTTGATGAGGCTAGGGTGAATAAAACTCTCAGTACTCCCGCAATCGATTAAACACTTCGTCGGGTGTCTGTTTACCTTAACGTCCATCATAGACTTTGATAGTGGATGCGGTCTGGACTGGTCAACCGTGACTGAGGCTATCGTAGATCCGTAGGCGGCCGCTGAGACGGTATCAAATTCTGGGACCACGTGTAGGGCCGCGGAGACTGTATCAGGTACGGGATTCCCCTTACATACCTTGCTGAAATGTCCCCGTTTCTTGCACTTGAAACATGTGGCGTCTCTCGCAGGACATCGGTGTCTGGGGTGCTTGAGCTGGCCGCAGAAGTAGCATCTTGGTCCGCGGGACATCGCTGCAGTGGTGGGGCTGGGTGGAGACTCCCATGGTGTAGGGCTGGTCTGAGGCCCAGGCGGAGAGGATGGCGCCTCCTCACTCAGCGCGCACGAGGCTGAGAGGGCCGCATGGCCTGACGCATAGGTCTCGGAGTTCTTCTGCGCCACATCCAGCGATCAAACTGTAGCCACGGCCATCTTTAGATCCAGAGTGTCCCTTTCAAGCAACCTCTGCCTCATGTAATTCGATCGAAGGCCCGATATAAACGAATCGCGAACCGCTTCTTCCTGGTACAAAATGGCCGTCACGGCCTTGTAGTTGCAGTCCTTCGCCAGGGCCTTTAGATTCTGTAGAAAATCATCCAGTGATTCCTCCGGTAGTTGCCTGCGGGTAGCCAAGAGATGCCTGGCATACACCTCGTTAACAGGCTTCAGGTATTGGGCCTTGAGAGTCGCGAGTGCATCCTCGTATGTAGAAGCGTCCTCGATTAGCGAGTAAGTCCGATGACTTACTAGGTTAATCAGTAGGCCCAGTTTGTTGGCCCCATCATCGAGCGATGCAATGAAATGTTCGAAACACCGGAGCCAATGTGCGAATTTCTTCGATGCGTCCGCCGAATGTGGATCACTGTCTAGACGCTCCGGCTTCAGGAGTCTGTCCATCCCTGGAAGTAATAAGCTATTAAAATTGATATACCTTAAATAGCTACAGAGACTGGTAGTTATAACTCAAACAGTTGACTTTTAATAGCTTAGAACTGGACAGAACAGAACACACATGTTAGCCTTCTGACCAGCTTCTCAGAAGTGAACTAAGAGGCAGAGCCAGGGGCGAAGTAACAGATCAGGACAATCAATGGCACAGCAGAGTGGTATACAGTACATCAGCATTCCTGGCCAACCAAGAAAACAGCAGGGTTACAATAGATTACAATAGGAAACTATACACAGGTAGAATAAGGTATATACTTATAAGACTTATTTCACCACAGTGCTTCGCCCCAATTCTAGGTCTCTTTAAGGCGCTCAGCGCCGGTGCTACCAACCCAATTTCTAGGCCCTGGTGTTTTCTCATTATGTTGGGTGAACCGATGATTGAAATGTCAAAGGAGTAGATAAAATGTCACTGTATCCCGAGTAGCTGAATGTTTTTCTTCAGACTTTGGATTTGTACATCTATTTGGATTTATAAGATTCAAATCGTCCCAAATATATAGGAGGAAGGCGTTCAGTAACCTGCTGCATGAACAGCTGAGCATGCAATTACTTTGTACAGCTCCGCTTCCAATAGTACCCGACTCATCAGGAACTGAATACCATTTAAGCTGTTAAATTGAAGTTCGCAGAGACAGGGATTCAAGCCTGCAATTGCCAACTGTAATGCAAGCAGTTGTGACCCGACTGGTAAAATCATTTTGAGTGAAAGACCGTAAATCAGGCCGCAGTAGATGAGAAGCTCCTTCATCGCACCAGTAAAACTGCCCTGTCAGTGTTCATGCCAGATTCTAATGCTGTGATACTGGATGCTGTGACAAGGCTCTAAGAAGCATGGGCTAGATTTTCAGTATAGACAGTTTTGGGGCGCTAAGCTTAGCGCCCGCCCGAAGTTATCGCCCGCCCCAAAGTAGCGCCCCGTTGCCGGAAATTCAGTGGCTTCGCCCTAAGAGGTTGGTGGAGCGCTAAAAGAGGCGTTCCACTAGTATCTTTAGGCGCTACGCCGGCGGTGGAGAGCGCAACACCCGAGCTTGGGCGCAGCGCATGGCAGACACTCTGGTGCCAGTGAGCTCTTAAAGGGGAAGGGTGCATGTGAAGTCTGGGGGGAAACGGGAGGAGGAGGAGGAGGAGGAGGAGGAGGAGGAGGAGGAGGAGGAGGAGGAGGAGGAGGAGGAGGAGGAATTGGTGCCCGGAAACATAAATGGACCGTTCACAACAACACCCTGCTTACTTCCACACAACACATGCAGAGTGCCTTTTGTACGAGTGCCCTTTAATTTGCGCTCCCCAGGGTGTGTTGCGTTCCATTTTACAAACGCTCTGGACGCCAGCCGCACAATGGGGCGGTCCGACTGAAGTTTGGATTCGGGGCGGCCAAAGGGCGTTGCACGAGGATGTGACGTCATTTTCTGCGCACGCATCCGGGCGGCCGCTAAACTTTGCGCCGGCGCTAACGGGCAACTTAATTTGGGGCGGGGCGCAAACTGCGCTGCGCCCAGGCGCTACACGCATAGCGCCCGAAAATCACTTCTCTTAAGGCGCTAACTGCTGGCGCAAGCAACTGAAAATCTAGCCCCATATGTTTAATGGAGTATGGGACTTGCTTCAGTGATTTGGAGAAGCCATTTGCATTCTTCCTCCACAACATTGGTGTTTTTTGCTTGATGGAGAAAAAGAGCCGTGGCCCATTTTAATGAAGATGACCACACTTTTAAATGCCTCGACTTTCTCCTTTAACCATGTATTTTTATATTCCTGGCGCTCTTCACATTGTGCAGCGTTACCCTGTTTCCCACGGATTGTTGGAATACCACACTGTCAACAGTCTTTCAGCTACTAATAGTTTCCAGATTTATCGCATTGTAAGTTTAAATTAAAATCTCCTGCATTTTGACAGTGGATATGTAATTAAAGTAAACAGCAGATTCTTATATTGAGTACTTTAAATATGTAACATTTGTTGCGAATCTTGGATATTTTTAGAACCTCAGAAACCTTCTGAGATCACTAACGTTTTGTTCTACTGTGTATTTTTAGCAACTGTGAGCAGAGTTTGCCATTTAGTCCCTTGCAGTTGATAATAAGAGTCTGCCGAGCACCTTGGGCCATTAGATTTTTGTAACAAGAGATCAAATTTTCATTACTTTAAATTTAAATATTGGCCCAGAAATTCGGGTTCCAACGCGTGAGTACGCACGGGGTACTCACGCGTGGACCCGATGGAAGTGCCGGTTTCTTGCATGCACTGCGCATGCGCGGGAAACCGGCACTTCCATTCCTCCGAACGAAGGGGTTCAGAGGTCGAACGCGTCCGCGCGGGAGTCTGCGCGTGCGCTTTGAACTTACTTTTTTCTTACAGGTTTTTCCGTGAGGGTAAGTCTTTAGATTTTAGAAATGTAAAAACCAGGCGTAAGGCCTGCATTTTAAAAGGTAAGTGGTCAATTAATTAAAATTAAAACATTTTTTCCACAGGTTTATTATTTTTAAATACTTTAAAGCAAGGTAAGTTTATTTTTAGCCCTGTTTTTTATAAAATTATTTTTTTCAAAAATTTATATTATTGTTTAAAATAGTTATTTAATGTAATTTATAGTTTATTTAAAAAGTGTGATGTTTTTTTTAAATTTATTTGAAGGTTTACTGTTATTTTGGGGCCCGTATATTCATAAGTTTAGACAGGTCTTCCTGCCAATCTTATGAATGGGCTTTCCCCTCCTCTGATTGGCTGCCCATGGCTCACGTGATCCCAGGGGACGCATCGCACTAACTACGCCCCTGGGACACTCAAGCACAGCGTGCCGAGAGTTGGAGCAGGCCCCAGAGCGGAATTCCATGGGAGCCCAGAGCTCAACTGCCGGCGCGCAAGGTAAGTGCAGGTCGGGGGCTTGCACCCGCGGAAAGCCCCCGACCTGAATTTCTGGGCCATTAAAAAAGGTGTGGGGGGGGACATTTTCATTAACTTTTAAAAGGTTTTGAAATCTTCCCTTACTTTTAGGCAGGGACTGATAGGGAAGAGCCAGATTGCTTCTTTGAAGTAAATAAATTATGTCCACCTCCAGCAGATCCTATCATTTCTTACAACCCCTTTCTTTTTAGAAAGGTGTTGATTCTCAGGCAGGATCATTTACAAGCATAAACAGTATCGATAAGAAAATACTTGGACAGTAAATTAAATGTGGAAACAATTTTTATTTTCTGCTCAGTTTTCTTAAAGAACACTCATGAAGTTTAGATGACCACAATGCGGCGGAAGGAGCCGACAGTGGCCACAATAGCACCCCAGTCATTGAATCTCCTGTATTCACCAGGTCTCATGAAGTACTGGCGGCCTCTGTAGTTGGGATGTTCATAGAAGGTCCAGTAACCATCCATCACATGGCAGGAGTGAATGTCATGATGGTGGAAACGATCGTAGACAGATGGACAGTCATCCATGAATTCCATCATCTGTCCTCCAAAGTCAGGTCTCTCGTGAACCTTTATTTTGTATGAAGCCCCGCTTGTCTGAGAGATAAAACATTTTATTTATTATTTAATATAAACCTAATACAAATTCATCCACAGTTATTTGAGTTTATTACCCTTGAATCTAACATATCCTTTCAACATAAATGACACATTGATGATCACCAAAAGATAATTCTCGTCAATGAGGTAAGGGGACATCAACAGGCGTTAAAGGGACATTGAATTTGATTCCACTGTAACTTCTAAATTGCGCTGGTGGAGAACTAATTTATTTATTTTTGTTATTTTGTTCCCCATTTTCTCTTCCATTCTTTTTCTTCTGCATTCTCCAAGGCACTGGGGTATCGCTCTATAGACAATGATCATCCTTCAATACCTCAACCAAATGGTGAGAAATTCATGTGTGAGCCGAGTCACTGAATACCAACAGGTTAGAGGGACCATCACAGTTGAGCAGGATCCTGTAATCGTCCTATGTTCACACAACTACTCTGCTTTGTTTGTACATTTTGGTATGAAGAATAAAGAGGCTACATACTCCTTGGAAAATAAGGCCGGGATTTTGCTCACCTTGGCGGTACAGGGGCGGGCGACGTTGGGAGCGGGCCCCGACCCTGCTGCTGGCTCCATCCCGCTGTCAGAAATGAATTTCCCTTGATTGAGCTTGTTAAGCCCAACCAGTGCATTTTCTGGTCCAATTAGAGGAAGCAGGTCTGGTGACATAATTTCATGACATGTCATCAGCCAGTTTCCTTAAAGGGACCATGGCCAACTTTATTTTGACAGTTGTGCTGTCAGTGTTCTACAGCATTGAGGTGCTGCAAACACTGACAACCACTGCACAGAGGTGCACGGCTGCACCCAGGTTCTCTCATGACTCCCTCCTTAAGCTTATGGAGGGAGTCACAGCACGCAGGGAGGTCCTTTTCCCTTTCCATGGGTGAAGAGAGTTCCCCAGGAGACCAACACAGCCTGGTTGCACATTGCACAGGAGGGCACAAGCAGGGATGTGGTCAGGAGGACCAGGCTGCAGTGGCGCACACCTTTCAATGATCTCAGTAGATCACGAAAGATCCTGCTGTGCCTCTCATCACATCTCCATCACTCTGCCTTCCCTACCCTACTCCTGCACATCCTTACTCATACCAACTTACCTTGCACCTCCACCCATCCCTCTCTATCTACATTATCACATCTCCATCTCATTAGCCACCCCTCACACTCATCCTAGTCCAATCATACCAACTAACAACACACTAGGATAGGCACTTGGGTGTGTTATGCAATGTTCATGTAAAGTTTCTGTTAATGTGTTGTCAAACATTGAAACCTTTATTTTCAACACTTTGCCTTCTTGGACAGATTTGTGTGCACCTTTGGAAGTAGCTTAGTGAGTTGCAGTGAATGGTGAGACATAACAGTACCCCCCGCAATGGTGATGAGTGTGAAAGGAATGGCTTGGGCATTGTAGCGATGCTTTATGGTGTTGGTGTGGGGTGGTGCCAACCTGGGCAGCCAGGGTGTACAGCATAAAGTTAAGTAAATCTGGCAATGATGAGGCCATCCCTGGCCTCCCGGGCAGCAATGTGGTCAGGTGCTGATGCCCTGTGTCCTGTGCAGCACCAGTTAATTGCGGAGAAGGCTGGTGGTGTTGTTGGTGCTGCTGGTGTGCCTGGTGCTGCTGGTGTTGGGGCTGATCATGGTTGGATTCTGAGGACCAAGGTGAGACAGTATAAAGAGCACCCATGCTGATGGAATAGATGGCAGGTGAAATAGAGACAACAGAATCATTCTGTCAATGCTAAGAGAGTTCTTCCAAAGAGGTGATACTGGATGGAGAGTGGAAAGTGGGAAGCCTGCAGAATATATGCTGGAAATGGACTGAGAAACAGCTTGTGGCTGAGGTAAGTGAAGATCTGTCAGGTGGGAGCTTTTACTGTACATTTGGAGCTGTCAAGGAATCAGCAGGAGAAATGACCAATGAACTCATGCCTCAAGTTGACAGCCGTGGTCCCCAAACAGCGTGGTTTCTGTGGCCATGAAGTTAAAGTGAAAAGGTAAGTTAAAAAAGCCTGTTAGTGATCTGTCAACCAGGCAATAATGAGCTTAATTGGGTCGCCTGCCACTGCCTGTCGGGCCTGCTCAGCGCTGACAGACCCAACATTGGGAAAGGCGCGTGGCAGCGGGTTGACAGCGGGGTCCCGATCCCGCCTGCTGAACCCCTGGAAAATTCCCCCCTAAGTGTCTAACTGGGGTAGAGGAGCAGAGGGATCTGGCGGTACAGATACACAAATCACTAAAAGTTGCGACACAGGTTAATAAAAAAAGCAAGGCACTGGGGTTCATTTCTGGAGGGATAGTATTGAAAAGCAGAGAAGCTATGTTAAACTTTTAAAGATCCTTGGTTAGACCACACCTGGAGTGCTGTGAATGATTCTAGTCTCCATATTATAAAAAGGGCATTGAGGCACTGGAGAAGGTGCAAAGATTTACTAGAATGATACTTATCACGAGAGATTGAACAGACTGGGACTCTTTTCTCCAGAAAAGACAAGACTGAGGGATGACCTGATGAGTCTTTAAGGTTATAAAATGGTTTGATAGGTTAGATGTAGAGAAGATGTTTCCACTTGTGGGTGAGACCAGAACTCGGGGCCAGCTACATAAGATAGTCAATAATAAATCCAACAGGGAATTCAGGTGAAACTTCTTTACCCAGAGGGTGGTTAGAATGTGGAACGCGCTACCACAGGGAGTAGTTGAGGTGAATAGCATAGATGCATTTAAGGGGAAGACAGATAAACACACGAGGGAGAAAGGAATAGAAGGATATGTTGATGGGGTTAGACGATGAAGGCTGGGTGGAGGCTCATGTGGAGCACAAACATCAGCATGGACCAGTTGGGCTGAATGGGCAGTTTCTGTGCTGTAAATACTGTGTAATACGTTTTGTCATTTATCCAATTCCAGTTTCAAAGTTACTATAGAATCTGCTTCCACCATCCTTTCAGGCAGTGCATTCCAGATCATAACAACTCGCTGTGTAAAAAAAATTCTCCTCATCTCCCCTCTGGTTCTTATGTTAATTATCATAAATCTGTGTTCTCTGGTTACCAACCCACCCACCAGTGGAAACACTTTCTCCTTATTTACACTATCAAAACCCCTCATAATTTTGAACTCCTCAATTAAATCTCCCCTTAACCTTCTCTGCTTTAAGGAAAACAATCCCAACATCTCCAGTTTCCGAATAAATGAAGTCATTCATCCCTGGTATAATTCTGGTATACCTCCTCTGCACCCTCTTCAAAGCTTTGACATCCTTCTTAAAGTGCGGTGCCCAGAATTGGGCACAATACTGAAGCTGAGGCCTAATCAGTAATTTTTAAAGATTTAGCATAACGACCTTGCTTGAATTAAACCAGAGATTTTGCTGGTAAAGCTTGCTGGGCTATCATGGATGGGTGGGCTTAAATGACGTTTTAATATAGGGTATACTTCCCCCTGTTCCTCTGTTCATTAATGTGTGCAAACAAATCAGGTTAAGTATGAATGGGGTTCCTTGTTCTATGCTTTTTTAATCATGTTAGTGATGAAAAGTTAACAGTCCTGTACATTTCTTGTCCACTGTATAGATTAACATTTATCTTTTGTCAATAAAGTAAAAGGTATATGAATGATAATGAAATATTATGGACTTAAACTATAATGATGTACACTAATTTCAAATAATAATCATATTGGGTTACTTACATAGCTATACGTGCGACATGACCTGATGTTATCATTGAATCCCATCCAGCGCTGGTAGTCAGGATATTCTCCCTTGGTCAGAACATACTGGTATCCCATGTAATTGGGTCTCTCATACAGCACCCACCAGTCACTCTCAACACGGATGGAGTTACAGCGGCTGAAGTAAGAGTGCAGGTCAGCACAGTCAGTACTGCACTCGTAGTGCCGACCCTGGAAGTTCCTGTCCTCGTAGAAGGTGATCTGCAGTATTACAAAAATGTTAGCTATGCTGAAGCATAACTGATTTTAACAGAACAAAATATAATAGAAAACAAATCATTTTTACCTTAACCATTTTGATGACACTTCCAGAGCTATAGTTGTGTGCCAGGAGTTAGAGCTGATGGCTTTTTATAGATCCAACCTTTGTTATTTCATTGAAGAATTCCAAAACATTTTCCAAGTCAGCAGATTCTTTCTTCCCTGACATGTCTTGTACTCTTTGTTGGCACTCACTTGATGTATTGATGCATGAAGTATAGACCGTGGCCTAGAAATTGAGGTTGCGCTGCGCCGGGGCTTAACGCCGGAAATTTAGCGCCGGTGCTAAGTCGTGCTGTGCGCGCCAAAAATTCAGTAGCGCCGCGCCCAAACGGCTGCCGGCGCTACTGAAGGCTGTTTACGCCTGAAAACTGGCGCTACGCGCCGCATTGCGGCGCTATTCCGGCGCTGCGGCGCCCGATGCGGTGCGGCAGGCTCGGGAAGTGCAGGCCTCCTCCTTCCGTTAAGGAGGAGCTGCCTGCACCCGGCCGCGGCCCGCGCAAACCTCTTCAAAAATGAGCCCGGCACCTCGGACAAGTGCCGGGCTTGCATCTGTTCCGGGGGGGCGGGGGGGAGAAGTCCGGGGAGGGAGCTGCGGGCAGGCGGCCGGCGGGAAAGCGGCCGGCCGCCGCGCCTCCTTAAAGCGCCGGCGCAGACTCCGGCAGCACTCGTTTGCCGGAGTCTTAGTTGCGGCTGCCACTGGCGAGGCGGCCGCAACTGAATTTCGGCTTGGGGCCGGGTTACCACGGCAACCGGGACGCTGCGCACACCGATGACGTCATCGGTGCCGGCGCAGCGCTACCGGTCTACCGCGGCGGAAGGGCCCCAGGCAATTTCGGCGCCGGCGCCAATTGCAGCGCTAGGCCCTCTAGCGCCGCAAAATCGGCGCTAAGGGCACTCAATTTCTAGGCCCAAGTATCAGGTCTTTGTTCAGTAGATTTACCGTGGCACGTTACAAATACAATGCTTTTTCTATTTGAAAATAACGTATTGAGGATTCTTAAGTGTTAGGAATAATTAGAAAATAGTTTGTTTAAAAAGATTAAATGAAGTGTAAAAACCAGGTCCTTTTTATCAAAATCAGAACACTTTTAATTTATAAGTATGTCAAAGCAAGTATACTCCGTATTTTTTGTAATATTGCACAATGAATCATGTTCCAGCAGCAAACAGTGTGTTACATGGAATTTTACGGCACAGAAACAGGCCATTCGTCTCAACTGGTCTGTGCCGGTGTTTATGCTCCACACGAGTCTCCTCCCACCCTTCTTCATCTCACCTTGTCAACATATCCTTCTGTTCCTTTCTCCCTCATGTACCTATCCAGCTTCCCCTTAAATGCATCTATGCTATTCGCCTCAACCACTCCACATTCTCACCACTCTCTGAGTAAAGAAGTTTCTCCTGAATTCCTTATAGGATTTATTCATGACTATCTTATATATATGGCCCCTAGTTTTGGAGTGGAAACATCATCTCTACTTCTACCCTATCAAACTCCTTCATAATTTTAAAGACCCCTATCAGGTCTACTCTTTTCTAGGGAAGAGAGTCCCAGCCGATTCAATCTTTCCTGATAATTGTACCACCTCAGCTCTGGTATGATCCTTGTAAATCTTTTTTGCACTTCCTCCAGTGCTATGAAAAGTTCAGCAAAAAGAGGTGCAGATTGCACAGTTCATATTCACTATCCCTGTATATCAGCAGTATAGTTTCCATCAATGGAGAAAAATCTATCTTTAAAATTTGCAAGGTATATTAATTGTGATAATCTCCCGTAACTCAAAAAGCTAGTCCATGTACCAAACTCATCTAGAAGGGGCAAAGCTTGAAACGCTTGATCTGGGATTGCAGAGGGAGCGTTTCTAGATGAGCATGTAGTGGGGTGGAAGCCATCATGTCAAAATCCAGGTTAGTGTTGTGCCTCGTGTCCTTTGATATTTCGTGGAACTGTAGTTGGTTCCAATAGGTTTAGTTCGGTCATGCGTTTAATTGCTTGTGAGTAATTCAACAAACTAATCCTAAAATCTGGATTAATTTTTGCCAAGCCAAGGGCAACAACTATGCAATGGAAAAATGGGTGAAAAGCCGCTCAACAGACGGAGATCATTCCACACAAAATATTTCAAAATATGCCAGTATATTTGTAAAATAATCTTGTAAAGGGTGCACACTAGCTGTTCACAAAGCTTACTTCCTGTTTTTACAAACTTTGGTCACACTTTTGTGTCAACATTTAGCACTGTAAATTGCTTCGTCAACATTTCCCATTCAATTCTGCTACATCAACTGTCATGATGATATAGTTGCAGGATATGGCCACTGGGTGGTTCTGTAGAGTGAGTTTTTGAAGTCTCTCTCCCAAGGCAGTTGCCACCTTGCATATAAAAATATATCAACTGACTGTGGGAAATGCCATAGGCAATTTTACTAGTATGATTTTAAAAATGTCGACTATTCCTTCCTTATTTATCAATTTAGCATGTTTCATTCAGATGTTGAAATATTCCTTGTGCCTAAACATGTTTTATAACTGCCAAAATAAATCAACACTTTCAGGGGTAAATTTTTAACTTTGCACGATAATGTATAATGGCCTGCAATGGGAATAAAGCTCTGGAGATTTTTTTTTCTTTATTCAAGGGATGTGGGCGTCACTGGCAAGGTGAGCATTTATTGCCCATCCCTAATTGCGCTTGAGAAGGTGGTGGTGAGCCACCTTCTTGAACCGCTGCAGTCCGTGTGGTGAAGGTATTCCCATAGTGCTGTTAGGGAGGGAGTTCCAGGATTTTGACTCAATGATGATGAAGGGACGGTGATATATTTCCAAGTCAGGATAGTGTGTGACTTGGAAGGGAACTTGCAGGTGGTGGTGTTCCCATGCGCCTGCTGCCCTTGTCCTTCTAGGTGGTAGACGTCATGGGTTTGGGAGGTGCTGCTGAAAAAGCCTTGGCGAGTTGCTGCAGTGCATCTTGTAGATGGTGCACACTGCAGCCACGGTACGTCAGAGATGGAGGGAGTGAATGTTTAAGGTGATGGATGGGGTGCTAATCAAGCAGGCTGCTATCTCCTGGATAGTGTCAAACTTCTTGAGTGTTGTTGGAGCTGCACTCATCCAGGCAAGTGGAGAGTATTCCATCACACTCCTTACTTGTGCCTTGTAGATGGTAGAAAGACTTTGGGGAGTCAGGAGGTGAGCCACTCGCCGCAGAATATCCAACTCTGACCTGCTCTTGTAGCCACAGTATTCATGTGGAGAGATGTAAAACGGACTGTCGATTTGCTGTCACCCATTTTACATTATCGCACAAAGTCAAGATTACCCCCTCAGATTTTGAAATTTAAATCTTGAACTTGTTACAATTAATATAAAAATAAATCACCAAGCCAGCACCATTGGGTGATTTTCCCATCATTAAATCATTAATTAAATGCTCAGTATAAAACAGTTTGATACAATTTCTCACCAAAGTGAATTACAAATTGAAATATTGAAGCTGATTGAAATGTCACGAAAAAGATTGCTTTCCCTTCATTTCTCCTTCTGTATTCATGAGTGTGACATTTATTTGAATGTATGAATGATTATTAAAGTTGCTTTAAGGCACAATGATCAAGACTTTCATTATACAAAGTCTTAGGGGGAGAAATTCGGTTGGTTAGCCCCTCCCCCGAGCACGGCGATGTTAGCGCTGCTGGCGAAATTCACCTGGCGGTTTGCGGTGGCGCTAAACACTACTGCCACGATATCTTGCGCCCGGAGATCATGACGTCATCCAGCCGCACATCGCCCCGGTAGCACCCTGGAACCAGAAATTCATTTTCGCCCCCTGCCTCAGCGCCTGCCGTTAGGAACGACAGGTAGAGGAGGTGGTTTGCAGTTGGCTGGGAGCTGGGGGAGCATTATTTAAAGGCGGCACTTCCTTTATTTTGTCAGCAAACAATTCTGCCTTGTCACTTTGGCAGAAGCAGACAGGTGTTTGGACCCATTTGAGGTTTTCCTACTTGAAGGAGTTTTGCTCCTGACAAAAAATTATCAGGTTCATTTGTCTTACCTTTGATACTGCAACATTTCCAACACTTAATGGGGGCTGTACTGGCTCGGGACCTCACCCGCCAGCATCACCGTCTGAGGCAGTGGAGGCAGTGAGAAAGATTGGAAAACGTGGCCAGAGGGAGGAGGGCCAACAGGGCTCTCCACAGGAGACCTTACCCTCCCAGAGTATTCCAGGAGCAGTTCTCCTACATTCATCTGTCAGAGGAGCCGTGCCTTAGAAAACTCCGCTACAGCAAAGAGGTAGTCACAGAGCTCTGCCACCTCCTGCAACCAGAGCTCCAGCCTCAGCTCAAGACCAGGATGTCTCTCTCAGTGGCAGTGAAGATCACAGTCGCTCTCAATTTCTATGCCAGTGGCTCCTTCCAAGCTTCAACAAGGGGTATTGCAAACATTTTCACAGTTCGGTGTCCATTGCTGCATCTGGGAGGTCACAGTTGCTCTGTATAGAAGGAGAAGGGCGTACATCTCATTCCCCATGACCAGAGACACAAACACTCATGTGGCTTTGCAAGGATAACGGGCTTCCCCATGGTTCAGGGCACCATTGACTGCACCCACGTGGCATTGCGGGCACCTCATCACATTGCAGAAGTTTTCCGCAACTGCAAAGGCTACCATTCTCTGAATGTGCAGTTGGTGTGCGACCATAGACAGCGCATCCTCGCTGTCAATGCTCGCTATCCTGGCAGCAGCCACGATGCCTTCATCCTACGACAGACTGGTGTCCCAGCATTGTTCCACCCACCACATGAAGCTCACAGCTGGCTGCTCGGAGACAAGGGTTATCCACACGCCACCTGGCTGATGACACCCCTCCACAACCCCAGCGCTCCTGCTCAGCATGCAAACAATGAGAGCCATAGCGTCACCAGGAACCTGATCGAACAGACTATTAGCATGCTAAAGTAACGGTTCCACTGTCTTGACTGCTCTGGAGGAGCCCTGCAGTACTCCCCTGATCAAGTCTTCATCTTCATTGTTGTGTGCTGCATGATGCACAACCTGGCCATTCTGAGGAACCAGCCATTGCCACCAAGGATTGTAGGTCCACCTCAGGAGGAGGAAGTGTAGGATTCTCAAAATTCCCACATCTCCCAAGTTATTAATAAGGGACCCTGAAGGACAAGTTATTAGTAATGGTACCCTAAAGGGAATGGCTTTTGGACTTCATGGAAAAACCTGCAAGGTTAAAGGAGGACCCTGCAAACAGCATGTCAAGTTCAAAACCTTGAAATCTGACATGCTTGGGCCTGTGGGAGACAGCTTTGATTTGTTATTTCAAACCAGACAGCTAAAGGAGACAGAACACGCATTCTTCCCTTTAAAACAAATCAACTCAGGAAATGACTTAATCTTGCACAAACCTAAAGCCCATCAAAACTATGCATATATAATTGCTCACAGTTCGGACTAGCTACCAAGCCAGGAAGATACCGATTTACATTATGCATAACAAACACTGAGACACTAAAAACCATTTAGCAACGGGACAACCGCCCCAAAATCAGTTAAGGTGAACGGCTATAATCACCTTAACGAGCCCGCCAAAAATCAGAAAAAGAACTAACCCTGATTTGGCACGCAGATAACAAACTCAAAAACAGTATAATTGTAGGCCCACCGGTAACCAAGGACGGAGAGACACGCATCACGACACAGGCAGAAGCTCACAGGACACAGGGGCATTCAACTGGAAGGCTCACGGAACATCACGGCGAGGGGACACAGTGGGGCAGGTTCGACCGAAGACGACTAGGCCGCAACCGCAGCCTTGCACGAAGACCGACCACGAGCACCGCGGTCACAAAGGGCCGGGTAAACCATACCTTCAGATCATTACCACTACACAGGCAATGATCTAGGCCACTGCGACCAAGCCGACACCGAAGACCGCCAACTGAACCCCAACTGCAACAAAACTCGATGACCAGACCACCACCGGAGGAACAAAACCCGAAGTTTTCCACTCTACAAGCTAAAGTACCCAACAAAAACTTTATTCCCTATTTCTAACTAAGGAAAGAAGGTACGTACCCAGACAAATCCACAACAGCGCCCTTACCGCATCAGCGGACTCCACCCAACTGAAGAACCTTCGCAGATTCTAAGACTGGGACCACATGGCAACGGCAGGCCCCAAAGGACACAAAGAGCAAATCCCAAAAACGCAACCGGCTTAACTGACAGGATTCAAACTGTCAAGAAACCCCCATTGGTGAGCATAATCCCTGGCCCTTTTAGCACAATTTAGTTAGATATTGGGGGTGGGACAAGGGTAGGGGGATTATTAATGTGATTTTCCATCATTGTGCCGTGTGTTCCCCATTCTTACTTAAGTGTATTCTTGAATGTCTGTAACTACTCCAGTAATCTAAGTGTGTAATTTTATTGTGACTCTAATAAACACAGTTTTCTTGTACCGAACCAGTTGTTTACTCCAATTTTGTATCACAGCCTGAACCTAAGTCAGGAGTCTAGAACCCAGGGATGTGGGAGCAATTTGAACTGCTCAAAACAGTCAGCGGCAAAGCTGGCTCAGCACACCACCCCCTACAGAATGGCGACCGCGGCAGGACTCCGGCAACAGGGGTGCGATACAGTAGACACTGATTCGGAAGAGCAAACTGTAATGGAAGAGAGGATTTCAAATTATGTCTTCAGTAAGGTGAATATCACTAAGAAGTGGATCACTAATCTGTTAAAGGCTGGGCGTCTGGTAGATGCTGCAGCTAAATGGACAGAAGGGAAGGATCATAAGAAAACCATAGAAAAGACAGTCTGGCTGATGTGCTTCAAGAAACAGATCCAGCTGTTGGACCGGCTCGTTGAAGCACAGGCAGCCGAGATATGGGAGTCAGCCCTGAAAGTCCAAACAAGGATTCTAGCAGGGGAGAAGTTACTGGCAGGATTGCAGGCTCTGAACCAGGAAAGGGTGCAGTTAATGGGGGAGCATAAGGCCAGGCAGGACTATTTACAGTGTCAGGTCACCGAGGCCAAGAACAATGAGCTGAGGTTGCGGGAAAAGAATGCCCGCCTAGCAAGACAAGTAGGAGAGCAGGAGGAAAAAGTAAGAGACATAAAGGCAGCCTATAAGATAGCGAGTGCACAGGAGTTTGAAGATGCAGATCATGGCCCCTGTCAGGAACAGATAGAGAAACTGAGCCTTGCTCTCAGGAAGGCAAAGGGCATGGTGTACCTCATAAGCCCGAAGGCTGCCCAGGTTGACTTTACAGGGAATGAGGGGAGAACGGTTCAGACACCATGACCTGGTTGAGGAGCAGGAGGACCCATGACCACCACCCATAGGGCCAGGTTTCAGCGAGGTCTGGCAGCAAGTCGGGGGGGTGGAGTTAGGGGTAGAAGCTGAGGTGGAAAATCCCCCGCAAGAGAAGCTGGGACCGGGGCCGATGTGCCCGGCCCGGCAGCGAAGGTTTGGCCCACCCACTGATGAAGGGGAGGAGGGACCCCTCCAAAACCAGTTCGTAGTTCCCTACGGCACCCAACAGCTTAGGGCCATGGTAAGCCATATACGAAAACTCGCAGAGAATGGGGACCCCTCGGTCCACTTCAGGAAAGTGGAACAGGCGGCCAGCATCAACGAGTGCGATGATGCCGAACAGGCCAAAATGCTGCTATTCTCCCTGGAGAGTAAGCTCCTCCAGTCCCTCTCTGACCAGTGTAAGAGGGGACAGTGCGAGTATGAGGAGCTCAGGGAGGAAGTTCTTGAGGCCATGGGGATGAATGAGGGAAGTACTTTCTCCCAAGTGGAGATGTAGAAAATAGGTGGATACTGGGGTTATTGTCTCTGGCCAGTCAGAAGTATCTGAGCTGCTCCAGAGCCCCGTGCGGTTTTGAATCGCTTCCCTTTTCTGGTTCTGACTGCCGGACTTATTTCAGTAGCGATGTAGACAAAACGAGACTCGTGGTTGGGTGCAAAGAAGACCAGTATTTATTGAAAATAAGAATAAATTGAAAATAATGATGAATACAGCACTCTTTTACTTAATACAGCACACCTTTGCTTAATACAGCACACCTTTGCTTAATACAGCACACCTTTGCTTAATACAGCACACCTTTGCTTAATACAACACACTTTTGCTTAATACAGCACACCTTTGCTTAATACAGCACACTTTTGCTTAATACAGCACACTTTTACTTAATAGGGGAGGAGAAACGGACACATCGAGGGAAAATTGACTAAAATTACAATTTAACAAAATCCCCCTTTAATTCCCACTCCTAATACCTATCTAGGTTGCCTTGTAAAGGGCCAGAAAGTTTTATGCTCACCAATAAATGCCTGCTCCGTGCCCCTGCGGTCTGACTTGGATTCTTCACCGCCCCAAAGTAGAGATACCCCAGTAATTCAAAAGTAACTGCTGGTATTCCACTTCTTTGGGCGGGCTGTTGCCTTGTAGGCAGGGCACAGAGGCGAGGCGGCAGAGAGAGAGAGAATGGCTTCCTGAGGGGCAATCTTTATACCCATTGGGAGCCGTTGTCTTTGCGCCCAAATCTGGATGTATCTAGGCTATACAAAAGGGACTGAACTGTCCCCATTGACTGTAATGGGTTTGAATGTGTTACCCATTCATTTAAACTGGTTTTCGACCAGTTTGAAATGTCCCACTGAATCCTTGTGTTCAGTCAACAGCACTCAAGTGGTTTGTAAACAATCCATTGTCCTGCGGTCACCGCCCAACCGCAACTGATTGACAGCTTTAAGTACTTAAGCCCTTGAGTCAACATTGTAGAGGGCTTATAAACAAACAACCCTTTGTTCTGTGGGTGAAACTTCCTAAACTGCAGTTGATTGACAGTTTCAAGTAGTTCATGCATATTCGCAAAGGCTAGTGTTTTTTTTTCAAATCCTTTGTCAGCCAGCAATGGAAGATATACAGGCAGGCTGTCTTTGTCTTCTGCCACGAGGCCTAACAGCCATTTTGATGCCCTGGGTTTTTAAGGTATATTCCACCCAGGTTTTCTTTAATCAAAAAAATAATCTTCGGGGGCTGTAGAAATTTTCCGAAATTCTTGCAAACCTTACAGTCCCCCATTGGATACTAAAACTTGCTTGTAGTATCCTGTTTAAAGGTGAGCAATAATTTCTGACCCCCCACAAACAACCTTCCCTCATACTTATCTATATCTATCTCTGAACCCCCGACACCTCCATGTCCCCTACCCAAAGAGAATCGCAGTACACGGTCCCAACTGCTAATCCCTCGCAGCTTATGGCTGCTGGTTGGGGACTTCTGTCTTTTGGCTTCTCCCTGACTCGGGAGCCAACCCTATTCCACTGGAAAGTGGGTGACCATACTTTCTTGGGCTGGGGTACCCGAAGAGACCTCCTATGGAGTGTCGCTGGTGGGGCTACCCTGGCGAGCAGACCCTTAGCTCGGGTCACACTCCTTGCTGGCTGGGGACCTTCTCCCTCGGGTCCTTCCCTTCCCAAACCTGGGCTGGGGACAGGCAATCCCTTGCCACCGGCTGCTGGTGGCTGAGAGTCTTCCCCTTCAGGTCTAAAACCTGGTTCAGGCTCCTCCCTGGAGTCCCATAAGAGAGGGGGAATCGCTCGGGCCAATTGCTGGGGAACTTCTCCTCTCATGCACGCGACTGCGCCTACGTGTGCAGTCTGTGTGAATGTACGCGCTGCAGACTGAGGATTTCTATTCTCAGGTTCAATCCCAGCTGCCCGTTTCCCTGCCTCCGGCTTAAACAACCTGCATTGTTTAATATAACTAGCAGCCTGCCAGTAACCCTGTTCTAAATCCTTTTCCCTTACCAGGGCAGCCTTAAAGGCGGAATCTTGGGCTTGGACCTGCTTTTGGTCCGGGGCCCAAACTATCCCCTGTGTGCCTCCCTTGTCCTGGATTGCTCCTAACGGGCCTGCTCTACAGGGGTCCCAGAACTCTCCTTCCCTGTCCCCCTGCTGAAACAACTTACACTGGTCATGAATGGCTCCTCCCCTAACACAAGCCACAGCGCCTGCCTGTGCAGCCTGTGAGCTTGTACCCGCTGCAGGCTGAGGATTTCTGACCTCAGGTTCAATCCCAGCTGCCCGTTTCCCTGTGGGTCCCATTAAGTTAAATGGGACCTTGTTAGACCGGGGTGAATTGGTCAGGTCTTCCGAGTGGACCACCATGCTGGAAGCTCCAGTGTCCACCGAATATCTCCCCTCCCCCATCTTATCATAGGGCCTGCTCCCCTCAGCATTTTTGCAGGGACACAGGTCGACAGGCTGTGCTGGTTCTAGTCATTGCTGGGAGTGGGATGGGGCAGACGGGGTCAAAGCACCGGTGGTGGCTGCTACTCTCCCCTGGCTAGTCAGAAGAGACCGTAGGGACTGTAAAAATGACTCGATCGCAGCGGGAGGGATATCTGGCCCTGCCTTTTGGGCTGGGGCTGTGGGATCCTTTCCCTTGGTATGCTTCCAGGGATTCTTACAGTCTTTTCTCCAGTGACCGTCTTTCCCTCAACCATAACAATTTAACCTAGCCTGGGAGGGACGGTTCCCCTCCTGGTGCCACTCTTTCATACTCTGGCTCCCAGGTTTAACCTCCTGGACTTTTCCCTTGGGTTGGGGCGCCTCGATACACCTCATGTTTCTAAAGGCTACTGTGAGCCGGCGGATCACTGCTTCTTCGGTGGTCTGGGGGTTTCGGGGGTCAAACCAAGCCGCGACCTGGGCTTGGATCTGGGGTAGGCTGTTTGTCATGAGACAATGGCGCCAGTGAGTCAATTGGACTGGGTTCAGTGCTGCCCATGCAGGCATTCCCGGGCATGCGCTCCGGTAGACTGGCCACAGCCTGTCTGCGAACGCCTGCGGGGACTCCCCTGGGAGCTGCACCGTTCTTTCTACCCGGGCAAACGGACTACCATCATTGAGTCCCATGTCCTCCAATATCTCATTCTTCAGATCCTCATAATCCTTCTGCCCCCTTTTGCACTCGCCAGATAGGGCCTGGAGGAGATCACCTCCCAGGGAAAACAGCAGCATTTTTGCTTGCTCTGCATCATCGCAGTCATTAACACAAGCTGCCTGTTCTATCTCCCTGAAGTGCAGTGAGGGGTCTCCCTTTTAAGTGAGCTTGGGGATGTGGCTAACCATGTCCCTGAGTTGGTGGGTGCCATACGGCACCACAAACTGATTCTGGATGGCCCCTGGGTCATCTACATCAACGGGCGGACCGTACCTCCGTTGTCGGAGGGGGTACACAGGTCCTGGTCCCGGCCTATCTAGTGGGGCCTGCTGTGCTTCCTCTACCACCTCATCCTCCACCCCTTTGCTGCCAGAGCTCCTGAAAGCTCGGAGCTGTGGGTGGCGTTCGTGGGACCTCTGATTCCCTGACCAACCTTTTTCTGGGTGTTGCCTGTGGGACGGTTCTATTAGGGTTGTCGGTAAAATCCGACTGACCTGTCTTTGGGCTGATAAGACATATCATCCCCTTTGCCCTCTTTAAAGCCATATTCAAGCTTTCTATCTCTTCCCTACAGGGGCCATGATCTGCTTCCTCAAACCCTTGGTCGCAGGCCAGCTTATACACTGCCTTTACCTCCCTAACCTTACCCTCCTGCTTTTTTACTTTTTGTATGAGGCGGGCATTCTCCTCCCGCACCCTCATCTCGTTGCTCTTAGCCTCTGCAACTAGGCACTTCAGGTACTCTAATTCGTACCTCGTGTGGCTTTTGCCCTCGCTAAGCTGGTCCACCAGGTGCTCTATCTTGGCCTGGTGTTCTTCAATCTCCATTTGCCTATCCCAACTCTCTGCTTTAACTTCCCTAAGCTTGTGGGAACCTAACCACAAACAGATCAGTGGGATAAAAAGAAAACCAATAACTGCTGCTCTCTCCAAACCCAGAGCACCGTTTGCTACATCGCATACTGTTGCCGACGGTCCTGCTGCGGTTGCCATTTTGTAGAAACAGGGGGTGGGTACTGGGGTTATTGTCTCTGGCCAGTCAGAAGTATCTGAGCTGCTCCAGAGCCCCGTGTGGTTTCGAATCGCTCCCCTTTTCTGGTTCTGACCGCCGGACTTATTTCAGTAGCGATGTAAACAAAACGAGACTCGTGGTTGGGTGCAAAGAAGACCAGTATTTATTGAAAATAAGAATAAATTAAAAATAATGATGAATACAGCATTCTTTTACTTAATACAGCACACCTTTGCTTAATACAGCACACCGTTGCTTAATACAGCACACCTTTGCTTAATACAGCACACTTTTGCTTAATACAGCACACCTTTGCTTAATACAGCACACTTTTGCTTAATACAGCAAACTTTTACTTAATAGGGGAGGAGAAACGGACACATCGAGGGAAAATTGACTAAAATTACAATTTAACAAAATCCCCCTTTAATTCCCACTCCTAATACCTATCTAGGTTGCCTTGTAAAGGGCGAGAAAGTTTTATGCTCACCAGTAAATGCCTGCTCTGTGCCCCTGCGGTCTGACTTGGATTATTCACTGCCCCGAGGTAGAGATACCCCAGTAATTCAAAAGTAACTGCTGGTATTCCACTTCTTTGGGCGGGCTGTTGCCTTGTAGGCAGGGCACAGAGGTGAGGCAGCAGAGAGAGAGAATGGCTTCCTGAGGGGTTATCTTTATACCCCATTGGGAGCCGTTTTCTTCGCGCCCAAATCTGGATGTATCTGGGCTATACAAAAGGGACTGAACTGTCCCCATTAACTGTAATGGGTTTGAATGTGTTACCCATTCATTTAAACTGGTTTTTGACCAGTTTGAAATGTCCCACTAAATCCGTAAGTGTTCAGTCAACAGCACTCAAGTGGTTTGTAAACAATCCATTGTCCTGCGGTCACCGCCCAACCGCAACTGATTGACAGCTTTAAGTACTTAAGCTCTTGAGTCAACATTGTAGAGGGCTTATAAATAAACAACCCTTTGTCCTGTGAGTGAAACTTCCTAAACTGCAGTTGATTGACAGTTTCAAGTACTTCATGCATATTCGCACAGGCTGGTGTTTTTTTTTCAAATCCTTTGTCAGCCAGTGATTGAAGATATACAGGCAGGCTGTCTTTGTCTTCTGCCATGAGGCCTGACAGCCATTTTGATGCCCTGGGCTTTTAAGGTATATTCCACCCAGGTTTTCTTTAATCAAAAAAATAATCTTCGGGGGCTGTAGAATTTTTCCGAAATTCTTGCAAACCTTACAGAGAAGACAGTGCAGCTAGCAGGGGAAACCCCGCAGGCTGTCACAGACAGGTTGTGGCCGGTGTATAGGAGTGCATGTACTGGGGCACCTGACCGGGCTAACCTGAACCAGGATCAGCTGGCCCATTGGCTCCGTTGCCTGGTGGCAAACAGCTTGCCACAGGTCAGGGCCAAGGCAGGAATGTGGTTTGACCAAAAGAGGATCCCCTGACTACCGAACTGACGGTGATCAGACAATTGACCCTAACTTACCGGAATGGTAAGGGAACCGATGCACACCCATCTAAGGGGAAGGTGCATGAAATAAAACCTGTCCAGGGTAGGAAGGAGTGGCATCAGGAAGGGAATAACCCTTCCAACGCAAAGCTTAACTGATATGGGTGTGGGAAGGATGGACATTGGAGGAAGGAGTGTAGAAATCCCTGGAAGGATAACAAGGGAAAGAATTCCTCAGCCCCAGACCAAAAGACAGAGACAGGAATCCCTCCCGCCATGGTCAAGTCATTTTTGGACGCAATGAGGACCCTATTGACTGGCCCAGGGAAGGTCGCAGCCACTACTGGTGCTCTGACCCCGTCCGCCCTATCCAACCCACAGCCCTGACTAGAGCCAGCGCAGCCTGTTTACCTGTGTTCCCTTAAGTATGACTTATGGAAGAGACCCCTCGTTGAGATGGAGGTAGAAGAGGAGAAAGGGACCTATCTGTTGGACACGGGGGCATCATGCACCATCATCCATTCAGCTAACCCCACCACCTCACCTCTATCTAACAGGGTCCCATACAGTCTGTCGGGATTCACAGGTAAAGAACAGGCTGGCTCATTTTCCATCCTGCTGTCCATTCATTTGGGAACGCTCCTCTCTAAGTGGACCTGTGTCCTAATGAAGTGGGAAGTGGAGGGTGGAAAAGGGATCCTGGGAGCCGACTTTATTGTAGGCCACGGGATCCTGGTGGATTTAAGGAATCACTGCCTATGGGGGGCAGGTACAGTAAAGGAAGGCGGAGTGGTAGTCATCCCAGGGAAACAGGGGAAGGGGACCCTGTGCACCATGGAGCCTAAAGAGGGTTATAACCTCGAACTCATGGTCAGTAATACCCCAAGGGAGTTCCAGGCATTTGTGCGAGCCCATCTAGCCACATTTGCAACACACAAGCACGATTGTGAGAGGGTCAACGGGTTCAAGGTCAGTGTAGATGGGGACCCTATGGCCCGACCACAAAAGCAGTACAACTTCCCCAGGAAAGTGGAGCCAGACATGGAAGCAGCCATGTCCTTCTTAGTGCAACAGGGGGTCCTGAGACCGATAGCCACTCACGTGAACTCTCCACTGTGGCCGGTTAGAAAACCAGACAAATCTTGGAGGGCCACAGTGGACTATCGGGTGCTCAACAGTAACATCCCAGCCTGTGTACCCAGGGTAGCAGCAGTTGCCGACCATTTAGGAAGTATCCCAGCATCTGCGACCACTTTCACGGTGCTGGATATTTCCAACAGGTTTGGTCCATCCCTTTAAGGAGAGAGGATCAATACAAGTTTGCTTTTACTTTTAAAGGGCAACAGTACACCTGGAACTGTTCGCCTCAGGGCTTCCACAATAGCCCTAGCATTTTCCACCAATGCATGGCAAACAGTCTAAAGGGCTTCAGCCAGCCCAGGCAGCTGGTACAGTATGTGGATGACCTGCTCCTATTCACCAATTCGAGAGAGGAACATGGCCCACTACTGGCCGAACTGCTGGAACTGCTCAGGCAGGAAGGTTTTAAAGTGAACCCAAAGAAAGCGCAGATCGGCCAGCAGGAGGTGAAATTCCTGGGCCTGACCATACGCGCTGCGGAAAGGGCCATAGACAAAGCTAGAAGGGAAGCGGTACAGGAGTTACCAGTCCCCAACACAGTCACGGGAGTATGATCTTTCCTAGGGCTAAGCGGGTACTGCAGAGACTTTATTGAGGACTATGCAGCCACAGCAGCCCCTCTGCTCCGACTCCTACATAAAGGAGTGGAGTGGGTTTGGGATGAGGGGCGCCAGGCAGCATTTGTCAGGTTCAAGAAAGATCTGCAGACCGCACCAGCTCTAGGGGCCATAGATGGGGGAAAGAGTTCTTCCTGGAGGTAGCAGCCAGCGGGGACAGCCTGAGCGCTGTGCTGCTCCAAGAGTGACATGGCAGGCTGAGACCGGTGGTCTACTCCTCCAGGATACTCACGAATGTGGAGAAGAGCTGCTCCAATTGTGAGAGGCACCTCTTGGCCACACATTGGGCTGTGAAAAGATTGCTGATCTTCACAGGCACCTCTCCCATCACCCTCCTCACCCATCACATGCCCACCCAGATGCTCCTGGACGGGAGAATCAAGGATGGGACAGTGAGCAGTGCCCACATTGCTTGCTGGACCCAGCTTCTCTCATAGATGGACCTGAAAGTAAAAGGGCTCTGCGAGCCAAAGCTCGCAGCTAACTTGGTATATCCTGGAACAGCCCACCGGTGTTCCATAGAAGGGGTTTGGGAAGTGGACATAGATTTGCGGGCCGGGATACACCCCACAGGCCGCGAAATCTATGTGGATGGCTCTAGCACAGTATCTGCTGGTGAGCAACTCACAGAGTGTGGAGTTTATGACCCAGCGGCAAACATTGCCCTGGCAATTAAGCTCCCTGGCACTATGAGCGCCCAGCAGGCTGAACTGTTCGCGGTAGTGTACGTCGTTACACACCCCGAAATCTTCCCCACCCCATACACGATTTGCTCGGACAGCACGTTCACATGCAATTCATGTACGGAGTACCTGGCCATCTGGTCCCGCCACGGATACACCTCCGCTGACGGGAGACCCCCTCACAGTGAAACCCCTGCTGGAGAAAATCTTAGCAGCAGTGGGGGAGGAAGGGGAGGTTTTCATCCATAAGGTGAAAGCCCATTCCTCCACAGAACCCCGTAGTAAGGACAACCAGCAGGCCAACGTGCTAGCTGAGGAGGGTGCCCGCACAGGCCCTTTCTGGGACCCATATGGGTCCAGTCCTATAGCAGCAGTCAGGGGTAGGAATGGGACACAAGGGAGTGCAGGGGTAGCTTTAGCCCCGGACCTTAAGAGGGTTCAAACCCAAGACCCCGTCCTCAAGGCAGTCCTCAGTGCAGTGACTGAGGGGAAAAGGGGTAGAGGGCCCTTACGGTACAGCAGCCCTCTCTGTGAAGGAAGGCATGCTGTTTAGGGGAGAACAATGGGTGGTACCACAGCAGCACCAGAGGGAATTCCTTCAACTGGCCCATGAGGGTCCAGGAGCGGGGCATCCCGGGCCTGAGACCACCTGGCAGCGGGTGGAACAGGCGGGATGGTGGCCAGGACTCAGGGAAGATGTCCGCGAGTTCTGTGCCAACTGTCTGGTGTGTGCTGCTAACAACCCTGACCCCTACAAAAGGAAGGTACCTATGGGACACATCAGGAGGGTAGAGGGACCATAGCAGTCAATCCAGGTCGACTACATCGGGCCCCTACCCACCGCCCAGGGAGGCGATAAGTACTGCCTAGTCCTGGTGGACGTGTTCACAAAGTGGGTAGAAGCCTTCCCCTGCCGAACAGCCACAGCTCTGGGTATAGCCAGGATCCTGGTCAGGGAGGTGTTCTCGCGATGGGGGCTACCACAGTATGTGGAGTCCAACCAAGGGAGCCACTTTACCAGGCAGGTCATGCAGGATACCCTTATGGTACTTGGCATTGAGGGGAAGAGGCACGTTGCACACAACCCACAGTCCTCAGGGATTGTGGAGAGGATGAACAGGACCTTGAAGGAAAGGCTGAGGAAGGAGACAGTAGACTCACCTAGAAAGTGGGTGGAGGCCCTACCGTTGGTCTTGATGGGGATCCGAGCCAGCCAGTCAAAAAGCACGGGGTATTCCCCACACGAGCTGATGACTGGCAGAGTTATGCAGACCCCCAGCCATGCACTAGCCCCGGTGCTCACAGAAGGTCAGCTCAGGGAGGTGAACCGGGACAGTTTCGCCCGGAACCTATTTGAGCACCTTAAACAGGTCCACGGGCAGGCGGCTGGGAACATGGGAAGGCAGCACCGGAGTAACCGATTGCTGTTAGAACCCCGAACACACCACAAGTGGGAGATAGGGGATCAGGTTATGGTTAGGAATTTTGCTCGGGTAGGAAGTCTAGAACCATTATACATGGGGCCCTACAGCATTGTAGACAAGGCAAGCCCCATGGTATATGCCATAAAGATGCCTCAGCGCGTCAAATGGTTCCACATTAACCAACGAGAGAAGGGAACAGCCAGTTAGGGCAAAGTCTGAGGATAGAAATCCTCAGCCTGCAGCAGGAGAAAATTCACAGACTGCACAGGCAGGTGCAGTGGCCTGTTTTAAGGGAGGGGCCATCCCACCCATTGTTTGGGACCCTCTCCCACTCATCTGGGACTTAGACGAGGTGGGATCTGGGAGTGAGGACCCTCAGCCTGCAGCATTAGGCTGCAGAGAGTTACCTGCCCCTGACCCAGGTTTAGGAGAGGTGGGACGTGAGGGCAAGGACCCTCAGCCTGTAGCATTAGGCTGCAGAGAGCTACCTGCCCCTAAACCAGGTTTAGGAGAGGTGGAATGTGAGGGCAAGGACCCTCAGCCTGCAGCATCAGGCTGCAAAGAATTGCCCGCCCCTAGCACAGGTTTAGGAGAGGAAAAACATGAGGATAAAAATCCCCAGCCAACGGTAGTGGAAAGTTCACAGACCGCACAGGAGAGAGCAGTGGCTCATGTTAAAGACCCACCAGCCAGAAAGCCCCCACCAGCCAAAGTCCCTAGAAGGTCCTCACGAATGCCATGGCTGAAGAAACCGTGGTCACCGGCTCCCCAGTTTAAAAGGGCAGCCTCTCAAGTCGGGGATCGATCTGAGGGCAGAGGTTCCCAGCCAGCAGTCACAGGCTGTGAGCGACCAAAGGGACAGGACAAGACAGCTACACTGAAGGGAGTAGTGTGCTGCAGCCCGAACAGGGATTAGGCTGACCGCCCGGAGACAGATGGCGGACGTACATAGCTTCTGTAATATAATTTTGGGATTGTTAAGTTTGGGTGCTTTAGTTTAATTTTAAACAAGGTGATTGGTAGTTTAGATATTATTGTTTTAAGCGTGTTTGTATTGAGTTGAGGTCGCAAGACTCGACTATGTTTTACCCAAGCCAGAGAATCTTCTCGGGAACTGGCTATATGCTCTTGTGTCTCTTTACAGAAGGGATTTCGAAATGAAGGGGGGCATACTCCAGTCGCCCTGATAGGAATGAGCACTGGGAAGCAAGGTGCCGTGGAGGACTCCCACATTTATGGGTGCTCAGGAGAGAGAGCACCGGTTGTGACTGCTGGGGGCGGCGAACGAGGCGTGGAGGAGCTCGCTATCTATTCCCATGAGGGAAGATGGCCAGGGTGGCTGGGATCTAACTCCACCTGGTACTCCAGCCAAACCGGGTTCACCTACGGGGAGGCCTCCCTCCCCTGACCCAGCGTACAGGTTGTGGCCTCACGGGTCAGGGTCACTGAGGGGAAACGCGTGTGCCTGACCTGCAGAGGACAGATTCCCCTGGGAAGGTGGTGGTGGCTCAGGAAGCTGAGCAGAGACTTGGGGGACCGTACAGCTGACTGGGAACGGCTAGGGAACGACACCTACCGGACGATCACAGGGACCCAAGGGGGAGCTAGTGTATGCTGGGATAAGTGGTGGGAATCGGAACAGGGAATTTATGTCTGCATGTCGGGGTCACAAAGGGCCTGCCCCACGGGCATATCTATCATCTTCTCCACATCATGGCAGGATAAGGGGGAGGGGGTGGAATGGGATTCCCACCTACACACTTGCATAGTCCCAAACTCCCCAGCCCCAGTCAAAGCCACTGAACTCGTGGCACGCGCCCAAAAGCCCCTGCCCACGACTCAGACAGAAAAGACACACCTAGAGGGGTGCCCTGCCACCAGCAAGGGACCAGGGAATGGGCTGGTACTAGTGCCGACGGAACAGGTGCTATACTAGAGGGTACACTACGCGGTAGCTTCCGTGATTTTAAACCTTACCGAGGTACACTTACCTGAGTGGTGCCCCACAGAGACAGAACAGCTATACCAGGCCCTGTTAAGAGAAATGTTTAGGAAATTCTACAAGTTCGATTTTGCCGACATAGACAAAACAGAACTATGCACTACACACACTGAGTACTTTAGCAACACGGGAAGACAAAGAAGGGGAACCTGGAATGATGTTTTTACTGCATATAATACAGGATCCTCTGTTGTAAACAGCCTGGATGACATAGAATTGCAGACACAGATAAACGGTTTAAAAACACAATTACGAAAAATCTTAATGGATGAAAATACAGTAGTAGGCTCAGAGTTACACGAAGACCAAGCTATGACGGTCCATTTAAAAGAGATCATTGCTGAGCTGGAGAAGCATGCAAAAACTGTAAATGCCCTCATACGAGAGAACAGGAATGCTTCAGATCAGGCTGCACAGAACGAGGTGTGCGTGCTGTACGGGACATGGTTGCTGGGCGAGGGCCGCAGCAACCTGGAGGACTTAAAACAGGGTTTAGTCCCCTCCTGGATCAGCAACAAGCACCTCGCAGCCCTCCACCCATTTGAGAATTCCTTGAGCCCATGTCAACTCCAGCTAGCTTCTGAGGCCTACCCTGTCCCAGTAGATTGTGGGTGCTCTAACCACACTATCATAGGGATAGTAGTGAGTATGCTGGTCATGGGTGGGACAGCCCGACCCGCACCGGTATACAGGGTAGAGGACATTGGAGTCATTCAAGGGGGTGCACACATCCGTTTTACAGCGGTCCCACCTTATGTCATAAAGTGGGAGCATGCTATGACAGGTACTGACCTCTCGGGGTGCCAGAGCCAGGGAGCACACATAATACTGTGTCCCCAGCACTTGAATGCCTATTCTAAACCACAGTGTGGGTTTAAAGCTGCTGGTGCATGACCTATAAACTGTACCATGGAAGTAATGGCAAAAGACCATGTTCCCCCACAGGTAGCATATATAGGAGGTGGGACATATTGTGCCACCAGCAGTGCGCCCCACTACCAGCTTGGACAGCATAACTGGTGTCCGGTAAGTGACAGCAGTTTCTGCTTTAAACCCGAGGCAGAAGTTCAAGTGGCCCAGGAACGGATTGTCCCCATTCCTGAACCCTCCTCTGTTCACCTCACTGTAACAGGAAATTTTACCAACCTGCAAAAATATGTAGCACATTTCGGCTATGAAATTCCCCCTCTACCAGAACACCTTACCAAGTTGCTGAAAGCAGTAGTCATCTCACAAAAACTTTTCTACATGTTGGAGCAGAAAACAGTAGAGATAGGGGCCAAGATATTGGATATTGTGGTTCCACCCTGGTGGGACATCTTTGAAAATATAGAGGTCCCTTCATGGGTTAGAATGGCTTCCCACATCCTCGTGGTTTGCCAGCTGGGAATAGTATTGTATCTGTTGTGCACTCAGTGCAAGGTAAAAGGCAAGACATTAGAATTCCGAAACCAAAGGACTTGGAAGAAGCATTATGTTAAGGTGGAGAGAGATACACCTGTTTGAATCTTTTATTTTGTGTTTCTGAATAAAGATTGTTTTTTTGTGTTTTGTTATTTTTAATAAAGACTTTGACGTGTTATTTTAAATAAAGATGTAAGTGTACCAAGTGGTGCAGGGGTGATGGACCCCCTCCATGCTTGGATGTATGTAAATAACTGTATTTTGCCTATGTATACTTATGTACACTACATTTTTTAAAGAATGGGAAATGCATGTGTCATGGGATTTTAGATAGGTCATTACAGGCAAGGTTGGCTGTGGAGGGTCGGGAATTTTGCTCACCTTGTAAGTATGATACTTGAAGTGAGTTTCAGTATCACAGGGGGGTGTGTAGTATTCTCAAAATTCCCACATCTCCCAAGTTATTAATAAGGGACCCTGAAGGACAAGTTATTAGTAAGGGTACCCTAAAGGGAATGGCTTTTGGACTTCATGGAAAAACCTGCAAGGTTAAAGCAGGACCCTGCAAACAGCATGTCAAGTTCAAAACCTTAAGGAGGAAAACGCCGCACCGGCTACATCGTTAAAGGGAATTATGTCCGGTAAGTAAGGGACACTAGGTGATACCACTACATGCGCCCCCCCAGAATTCGCTTTAACGGACGTTGAATGGTGAGGTGGTCTGACGAGCCTGTCCAACGGAAACTGCTGGGTGGTTGGTGGTCTGGTGGGCAGTCGTACTTGGGTTGGCGTAACGACAATGGGTGGCTGGTGGTCAGGCGGACGATCGTACCAGGTGTGCCGTAACGATGATGGGTGGCTGATGGTCAGGCGGGTGGTCATGCTGTCTCGACGTGGCGGGCGAGGTCGAAATACGTGGTCCGGTAGACGGGGTCTTGAGCGGATCCCGAAGTGTGTAAGGGTGCATAAAATGTATTCAGCCCTGTGAAGGACCGTGGAAGCATGTGACCTCTGTAGCCCGTGGTTCGAAACGAGTGCTGGGGCGAAACAGCTGGCCGCGTCATAGCGACTGGCAGGCTGGGCAGACGCGGACCATGGCACTGTCATTGTTGGGAAAAGGTCCCCAGTCTGAGGGAATCTGCAGGAACGCCTAACGGGTGATCCAGCAGGAAAAAAACGTGGGTCTGGGCAGGTCAGTGAACTCGCCGACAGGCGAGCGAACTCTCCGGCAGTCGGGAATGCATGGAACGGTGCATGCCGTAGTGCTACTACGGTAACACAGAAGAAAGTGAACCGTTGCTGCGTTGATCAGTGATCGGTGATGACAGCAATTTTTGCATGGCCGATCGCGGCCGCGGGATGCCCGTTGGACCCGTCCTCGATGGTCGCAGCATCAGTAGATGTTCGCTTTTGTTGAGGGGAAAACTGTAGAGAGGGCGGCAACGCTTCTAGTTGTTGTTGATTGTGGTAGGGGGAAAAACTGCCAGGAGGGCGGCCACCGGAGGAACAAAACCCGAAGTTTTCCACTCTACAAGCTAAAGTACCCAACAAAAACTTTATTCCCTATTTCTAACTAAGGAAAGAAGGTACTTACCCAGACAAATCCACAACAGCGCCCTTACCGCATCAGCGGACTCCACCCAACTGAAGAACCTTCGCAGATTCTAAGACTGGGACCACATGGCAACGGCAGGCCCCAAAGGACACAAAGAGCGAATCCCAAAAACGCAACCGGCTTAACTGACAGGATTCAAACTGTCAAGAAACCCCCATTGGCGAGCATAATCCCTGGCCCTTTTAGCACAATTTAGTTAGATATTGGGGGTGGGACAAGGGTAGGGGGATTATTAATGTGCTTTTCCCTCATTGTGCCATGTGTTCCCCATTCTTACTTAAGTGTACTCTTGAATGTCTGTAACTACTCCAGTAATCTAAGTGTGTAATTTTATTGTGACTCTAATAAACACAGTTTTCTTGTACTGAACCAGTTGTCTACTCCAATTTTGTATCGCAGCCTGTACCTAAGTCCGGAGTCTAGAACACAGGGGTGTGGGAGCGATTCGAACTGTTCAAAACAGTCAGGTGCAAAGCTGACTGCACACACCACCCCCTACAGAAGAGGGAGAGGAGGAGGAGAAGGCGGAGGAGGAGGATGAAGAGGAGGAGGAGCAACAACAACGTAGGAGGGAGCCACTCAATGTTGCTTCTGCAAGGGCTGTACTTGATCGCCTCATCTATATATATAAACGGATACATCTGTCTGTCTGTCTGTCTGTCTATCTGTCTGTCCTTCGGTGTGCATCTGACCGGCTATACACTCGAAAGTTATAGAGCGTACCTACACGTGCGTTACATCAAAAGAAAGCTTACCATTCCAAAACGGTCGTAAGCGTATTTATGTTTCGGCCAGACAAAAATTGTGCCCGCGGTATCCAAAAAACGTTCACAATTCCACTCATTAGCATCTCATTATCCGCTCATTAGCAATAGAATGACGTCGAGGTCGACCAATCGTACGCCGGGTTTCTGGCGCGTGCGGGCGGGCCCTCCTACAGTCGAGTGACGGGATGATTGACCAATCCTACGCTTCGGTGACCTGACGGTCGACCAATCGGTGCGTGTGTGGGTGGGCCTTATCGTTCTGAACCGAGGTGAGTCACCGCCATCTTGATTCCAAACTTTTCCTTTCTTTTTCCCGCTTTCTGCGTGTTTCTTTTCAAATCTACATTTCCAGCAAAAAAAAAGTTGCTTTTAAAAGACAAATTGTTTTTTAAAAAAGTTAATTAATTTGGAAATCTTTTGTCTAACCTCTATAATTTTCCTACCTTTCACCGTTTTTCCAGGCCTCAAAGCCTGGGCGTCTGTTGACCAGCCACGCCCGAGCTAGGCGCCTCCCATCGCGATCGACAAAAGGCCAGCGATCGCCGCCATCTTTGTGAAGGCTGGAGGGGGCGGGCCTGAGCCGAGCGTCGCCACCCGCCGCCATCTTAGTAAAGGCGGGCAGGGCGGCAGTCAGCATCCGCGTCATCTTCTGCCCGGAGCGCGAATTGAGTCCGGCCGGGCCTCACGCGGTAGGTTGCGCGGCGGCGTCTCTCTGGTCTTGAAGCCAGCTCAGGCGGGGAGCGGGGCTCGGGAAGGCGGAGCTCGGGAGAGTGGGTGGGCGGGGCTCCGGAGAGCGGGAGGGCGGGGCTCCGGAGAGCGGGAGGCCGGTGCTCGGGAGGGCGGGGGGCGGGACATCGGGGGGCTGGGCTCGCGACATCGGGAGATCGGGGGGCGGGACATCGGGAGATCGCGTGGCGGGACATCGGGAGATCGCGGGGCGGGACATCGGGGGCGGGACATCGGGAGATCCGGGGGCGGGACATCGGGAGATCCGGGGGCGGGACATCGGGAGATCGGGGGACGGGAGATCGGGGGGCGGGAGATCGGGGGGCGGGAGATCGGGGGCGGGACATCGGGGGGCGGGACATCGGGGGCGGGGCTCGGGGACTCCCCCTCTCCCTCTCCTCTCCCCCTCCACTCCCCTCCTCCCCCTCCCCCTACCCCCCTCCCCTTCCTCCCCCCCTTCTCCCCCCCTTCCTCTCCCCCCTCCCCTTCCTCCCCCCTCCTCCCCCCTCCCCCCTCCACCCCCCTACTCCCCCCTCCACCCCCCTTCTCCCCCCTTCCTCTTCTTCCCCCCTCCACCCCCCTTCTCCCCCCTTCCTCTTCCTCCCCCCTTCCCCCCCTTCCCCCCCTCCTCTCCCCCTCCCTCCCCTCCCCTCCTCCGTCTGCAGCCGGTCCCTCCAGGCACAGAGCTGGTCAAGGGCGTCTTGCAAGGCCATCTGTAGTCTCTGGCTCCCAGACTCAGCAGCCTTCCGCCAACCTTGCTGCAGCCACTGGGACCACATTACGGAGGAGCAGTAGGGTTGGGAGGGGGGAAGTGTGAAGGGGAGGGAGATCTTTGAGGAAGGCCCACTAACTAAAATTTTTACACTAAATGGGGGAGTGTTTGTACAAAAGTTAAGAATTATTTTGATGTGCTAACAACCAGTTGAGTTTGTTAATAAATTGCTGTGTTTGCTTATTATTGGTTGTGCTTAATAAGACAGAGTTGTGCAGAATAATAAATGTTTATTTCAACATTACAAATTTCCTCATGTTTCGCATTGGAACTTTGGCCGCTCATAGTGGCTACGGGTTGGCTGTAATGATATGGTTGTTGAGCCCAAATGCCATCTTCTCTCTCATTCATCGGAAGTGCTGTGTTATGAGGCATTCACGAACGGCCCTAGTAGAAGCAAGATTGAGTGCCTCCCTCGCACGTTGTTGCTGCTCCTCCTCCTCTTCATCCTCCACCTCCTCCTCCTCCTATCCCTCTTCCTCCTCCTGAGGTGGTCCACCAATCCCTGGTGGCAATGGCTGGGTCCTCAGAATGGCGAGGTTGTGCAGCATGCAGAACACAACAATGAAAACCAATACTCGATCAGGGGAGTACTGCAGGGCTCCTCCAGAGTGGTCAAGACACCGGAACCATTGCTTCAGCATGCCGATAGTCTGTTCGATGAGGTTCCCAGTGGGGTTATGGCTTTCATTGTAGGCGAGCTCAGCAGGAGTGTTGGGGTTACGGAGCAGTGTCATCAGCCAGAGTGGATAACACTTGTCCCCCGAGGAGCCAGCCACGAGCTTGATGCGGTGGTTGCAACAGTTCTGGGACATCAGTCTGGCGCAGGATGAATGCATCATGGCTGCTGCCAGGGTATGGGCATTGGTGGCTAGGATGCGCTGTCTGTGGTCACACAACAACTGGACGTTCAGAGAGTGGTAGCCTTTGCGGTTGCGGAAAACCTCTGCATTTTGATGTGGTGCCTGCAATGCCACGTGTGCGCAGTCAATTGCGCCCTGAACCATGGGGAAGCCCGCTGTCCTAGCAAAGCCCCATGAGCGTTCATCTGGAGCCATCTTTTGTTTCTTAACTTGTCCCATCACTGTTGCGTCTGGGTATAATAAGATACAGACTGCAGCAGAAACGGTACAACAGGTGTTTACTCAACGTGGCTCATAGATGAACTGATCTGTACAGATTACTACTCAGGGCTATATACAGGTGTGGTCACTGCCGGTACTACAATATACATGAGCTGTAAAAGATAGTTCCCCACTTAAAGGTACATACATTACAATTCCTCCCCTTTTAGATTAACAGTACCATAACACTCATTTAACAATTAAATATCAAACTAATTACAATTAACACTTTTAACATGCAACATTAGCTGAAAATAGTCTATTTATATATTCAGTCTTTGGGGAGGCTTCCTGATCCTTTCTGGATAGCGTCTTTCCCGAGTGTCTTGCTCTTGGTGCGGAGGCGATTCTGGCCCCCTGTCGTCGGTTGGTTCATCAGCTTCCGATGCTACTGTTTCTGGGGTAGATGCGACCTGTACGTCGGGTTCATCACCAGGTACGTATGGGCGAGGCATGGGGTTGACTCGTTCCTGTGACTCTAGGATCTGGTCAGCATGGCGTCTCACGATGCTCTCCCTAACGTCCACTGTGTACATTAGTGGGCCCTGCCATGTGCATATCGTTCCTGGCTGCCATTTTTCTGTTCAGTAGTCACGGGCCAAGACTGGTTGCCCTACATTGAAGCTCCTTGTTGGCTTCTCATGGATGTGCTGGAATTGCTTACTCTCAACATCTCTTCGTACGTTTGGTCTGAGCAAATCCAGGCGAGATCTTAACCTTCGGTTAATGAACATCATGGCTGGGGCCTGGTTGGTGACTGCATGTGTCGCATTCCGGTAGGCGAACAGGAAATTGTCCACCTTGTGCTGCAGCGGAATGTTGTCATTGTACATAGCTTTTATTGCCTTCTTAAAGGTTTGTACGAACCTCTCAGCCAATCCATTTGTGGCTGGATGATACGGGGCGCATGTGTAATGCCTTACCCCATTCTTTTTCAAGAACCTCCGGAACTCTTCGGACACAAACTGTGGTTCGTTGTCGGAGCAAATCTGTTCTGGCAAGCCATTCCTGGCAAAAATGGTCCGTAGGACTGCAATAGTTTTCTCCGTGGTGGTGGAGGACATTTTGATGACCTCAGGCCATCCACGGCTATTAAAAACATTGAGTCCATGAATGGACCAGCAAAATCAATATGCACCCGTTGCCATGGAGATGAGGGCCACTCCCATGGGTGTAGAGGGGCCTGTGGTGGTGCATTTTGGACTTTCTGGCAATCTGAGCAACTCTTGGTCAGGTCCTCAATTTGTTAATCGATTCCCGGCCACCACATATAAGCCCTGGCTAGGCTATTCATTTTTACCCCTCCCAGATGACCCTCATGAAGCTCATTGAACACTCTATCCCTTAACTTGGGTGGAATTACCACTCGGGATCCACACATCAAGGTCCCCCGGCACACTGACAGCTGTTCTCTCCTTGTCGAGAATGCTGGCAACAGTGAGTCGCCATGTGCTGGCCATCCCTTCACCGTCAAATCATATACCCGAGACAGTGTCGGGTCATTTCGGGTTTCCTTTTCGATACAAGCGTTAGTTACCGGTAGGTATTCAACTACAGTCGAATGGAATATTTCGACAGGATCCACTGCTGGTGCTTCCTCCGCAGTAGGCAGTGGCAGGCGTGATAGCTCATCAGCATTTCCATGCTGTTTCGTGTCCTTATATTCAATCTCATAGTGGTGCGCCCCTAGAGAAAGTGACCATCTTTGTAGTCGTTGCGCAGTCATCACCGGAACGCCCTTCTTTGGATTAAAATGGAGACAAGAGGCTGGTGATCCGTCAGCAAGGTGAATTTTTGCTCATGCAGATAGTGATTGAACTTTTTCACTCCCCACGCTAGGCTGAGGGCCTCCCTGTCAATCTGGGCATAGTTATGCTCGGCTGAGGTTAGTGATCGTGACGCAAAGACTATTGGCCTCTCTGAGCCGTCTGAGAATTTATGCGACAGCACCGCTCCAATGCTGTAGGGTGACGCATCACATGCCAACCGAATTGGTAATGCTGGGTTGTAATGGGCCAATACCTCTTTCGATGTGATTCGTGTTTTGCTCTTCTGGAAAGCTCGTCTACATTCGTCACTGTTGTGTATGTACCTTTAAGAGAAGAACTGATTCTATACTGCAGTACCGGCAGTGACCACCCCTGTATATAAAGCCACAGCAGGCTTCTGTACGTTAGTCTTAAGTTACCCTCTGTTCAGCTGCAAGCACGAGCAGAGGGAGCAGCCAGACTTTGGAGAGTGGATTAAAGTGGTGGTCCCCTGACCAGGAAGAGGAGGAGAACGTTGGACCACCACCACCAACTCCACCATCATTACATCAACTGAGGTGCCTGGAGAGAGAGGACAGAGGAGGAGAAGGAGAAAGGAGGCCTACATCAACATCAACCAGGGGCGAGGCCTTTCTATCACTGCCTCCCCAAATTGGCCTCCACTTCAGGAGAGGGAGAGAGGGGAGAGAAACCAACTGCTTGAAAGGAGGGAAGAAAACTTCATCCGGAACATCTACAGGTGGGTGTTATTTGGGGCACTCTCCCAAGACTTTGTATTTTAGGTGGGGGGAGAAAAGAAGAAGCAAGGCCGGATCATCAAGGGGTGTAGTGTGTGTGTGTGCTCTTGTTAAAAGCTAGGCCACACACACCACTAATTAGCATCCCTTCTATTGCCTGCCCTGGGAGAGCTTGGAGCTGCCCAAGGTGAAGTCCTTAATTTAATTTAATTACATCGTTAAGACCTGTTGCAGGACTAAGCCTGGGCTTCTCCAGCTTTTCCAGGTGAAGACGTCTTCTCCCCCTGCCAGAAGACCACCATCACCAAAGACTTTTTCCATCGGAGAGTGCAACCCTGCCAACACCCACCCACCATCCTGAGTGGCAACACTGCCCTTTGCGGCCTCCCTCCTTCCCACCCCCCCACCTCTCTCTCTCTCTCTCTTTGTCTCTCTCTGCCTGTCTTTCTAAGGCACCTTAGTTTCATCTATTTTATTAATTGCCAATTGAGCAGAGGGGAGAGGCCACTCTCCCAATTTAAATCAATAAGGAGAGAGGTGTGTCCTCATTTTAATCAGCTCCCTCTGCTCAATAGAGGACAAAAAATATATATATACACCGAGGCCATTAACACCTTCAGGCCTGTGACTTGGGGTGAGTGTAGCCCTTAAAAAAAGCACCCCAGAATGGCGACTGCGTCTTCGCCGGTGGCGGGGCCAGCCGGGACCTATGCGAGAGTGGTAGCCACGGCCACAGCTGCTCCCGCTGTTCCTGCTGCCCCGTCACCTTTTCGATTAATAACAAAAAAGCTTGGGGTGAAGAGCTACACTCACCCCACTATGACCATCGAGGCCTGCGTCAAGGCCATGGCTGGGGTTGTCGGCCCCTCAGCCATCGTCGCGGCCTCGAAAATGTATGGGAAGGCTGTGTTCTTCCTGGGGTCGGAGCGGGCGGTGTCCCTGGCTGTCGCCAAGGGGCTCACCGTGGGCGGGACCTTCCTGCCGGTGGATCCTCTCGAGGCCACCGCGCAGAGGATCATTATTTCCAACGTCCCGCCCTATGTTCCTGGTGAGCTCCTCCTTCCCCATTTGCGACAACTTGGGGAGGTGAGGTCGGGGATCACGCCCATCCCGCTCGGCTTCCGGGAGGCCAGCCTTCGCCACGTCTTCTCCTTCCGGCGCCAGCTGTTTATCCAGCTGGCGCGGGAGGAGGACACTGAAGGGGCGTTCGTCGTCCTCCACGAGGGGACCGCCTACCGTGCCTTTTGGACGTCGGACGGTGTGAGGTGCCATGCCTGCAGGGAGGTGGGGCACATCAGGAGGAACTGCCCTGCCTCCAAGGCCGCCGGATCATCTCGTGCGGCCGAGGCTGGCGCCGCCGCCGCCGCCCTTCCCCCCGGATCTGCCCACGCGTCAAGTACGTCTGATGCGCGGTTGACGTCGGGGGCCGATGCCACCAAGGCCTCCGGCGGGGGGGAGGGAGCGTGTCCGGCCAGAAAGAAGGCGCGGGGAAAAAAGAAGCACCTTAGGGCAGGTCCCCCCGTGGATGGTGAGCCCTTGCCCCTTGAGCCCCTTACACCCGCGCTCCTCGCGGAGTTGATCAGGGCAGATGTGAGCGGGAGGGGCCCCGTGCCCGAGCCTGTGGCCGCAACCGCCGCAGCGGTAATGCCAATACCTGCGGCCGGGCTCGGGCCCGAGGAACCCGACAAACCTGCTCCGCCGGAGGGAGTCGAGGAGGAGGCCTTTGCAGACATGGAAGTCTCCCTCGCTCCCTCCGTGCTAAAAAGAAGGCGCGACCCCCTGGATGAGGAGGAGGACCGGGAGGAGGAAGGTCCCTCCGAGCAGGGGGAGTCGTCGCCCGCCGCGGGTACTGCGCCCCCCCGCCCCCCCAGCGCTGTCGTCATCACCAGCGATCGGCAGGGGTCGCCTGTCCCTCGGGAGGCTGAGGCAGATGTGTCTGTCCAGCACGTGCCTCCCGGGGATGGGGATGAGACCCTGCCCGTGGGGGGGGTTGCGGAACAACCCGCGGCAGTAATTGAAGTTGACCTTTTATCGGTGTCGTTACCCCTCGCCGGGTCGGGCAGCCTGGGGGTTGGGTCGGGCGAGCTCGAGGATAATGAGCTCGCCCAATGCGACCCGGACGTCTCCCAGGGGATGCTCGTCCTGGTAGAGCTTTTAATTCAAAACCCCCCGTCCGCTGGGTCGGAGGTTGGTGGCGGGGAGGAGGATGGCCCCCTGGCTGCGTCTCTGGTGCCGGACGTACTGGAGGAGCTGGAAATTGTTCTCTCCCCGGTTTCTCCGGTCGTTCCGGCGTCTGAGGCGGAGGGGAGCTCTGAACCGCCGCCGTCTTCTGGCCCGGCACCCCTAGAGGAGCCCAGGGAGAAATCCTCTGCCGCCGATCCTGGGGGTGGGATCCGGGCGGAGGCGGGGCTGGCTGGCGCGGCCGAGTCGTTCGCTTCGCACTGCGCGGCGGACGGGTCGGCCGCTGGTGACGACCCCCTGGAGGAGGATGGGGACTCGGTGATGGGCACGGAGGACGATTCGGACTCCAGCGCCGACGTGGCGATGGATGACCTCGTGCCCCTTGCCAAGTCTCCCCTCATTTCCGTAAGGGAACTCCGGGATTTTATGGCCACGTGCCTGGGTCAGCGCAATAAGGTCCGGCTGGCCCTCGACAGGTGGTCGGAGCTGGCGCTGCTCATCGATTCCGTCCGCGCCGCCGTTAAGATCTTGGGCGCGGACGAGGGTGTGAACCCGCTCGAGCTGCGTCGGCTCACAACGTTTCTCACTGGGCTGCTGAGGAAGTGGCGGCGGACCAGCGGCTGCGCTTCCTCGCCCCGTTAGGTGTAGGTAGAGGTTGCACTATGCTTCTGACATGAAGATAACCATAGCCAGCCTCAACATCAACGGCAGCAGGGAGGCGCGCCGCAGATTCAATAACTTCTCGGTCCTTCGGGACGGGAAGTATGCGGTGTGCTTCCTGCAAGAAACCCACACCGTTCCGGGAGACGAAGCCACGTGGCTCCTGGAGTGGCAAGGAGGGGTCAGCATGAGTCACCTCTCCAACAATTCCAGCGGGGTGGCTATCTTGCTGGCCCCGCATTTTCAGCCGGAGATCTTGGGGGTCAAGGAGCACGTGCCGGGCCGCTTGCTCCATGTCACTGTTCGCCTGGGGGGCGTGCCGCTCCATCTAGTGAACGTGTACGCCCCTCAGACCAGTGCGCAGCAAGTGCGCTTCTTCGAAGAAGTGTCCGCTCTCTTGGGCTCCATCGACGTGGGCGAGTGCGTCATCCTCGGGGGGGATTTTAACTGCACCCTCGAGGCGAGGGACCGTTCGGGTCCCCCGCGAAGCCCGGCGGCGATGGAGAAGTTGAGGGACCTGGTTGGGTCCTTCGACTTGGTGGACGTCTGGCGAAATCTCCACCCCGACTCCAGCGCCTTCACTAGCGTGAGGTCTGGGGGAGGAAGGTCCAGAATCGACCGCCTCTACATTTCCCGGGCGTTCGTCTCCTGCGTTCCGGCAGCTTCCATGCGGCCGGTGCCGTGCACGGACCACCACCTGGTGTGGGCGGAGCTCGCTCCGCTGTGCGCGCGGGGGGGGTCCGTGTACTGGCATTTTAACAACCTGCTGCTGGAGGACGCACGGTTCCGGGATTCGTTTCGTCGATTCTGGGCCGACTGGAGAAGGAAGCAGGGGGGCTTCCCCTCCTTGAGGCTATGGTGGGATGTGGGCAAGGCTCACATCCGTCTCTTCTGTCAGGAGTACGCGAAGGGGTCGACCAAGAGGCGGGAGGCCCGGGTCGGGCGGTTGGAGAAGGAGGTGCTCGACCTGGAGTCCCGTCTCGGTCAGGTCGTCGAGGACCCGGCCCTGCGGAAGGTGTACGAAGAGAAGAAGGGCGCGCTGAAGGACCTGCAGCTCGTCGGGTCCCGAGGCGCGTACGTGAGGTCGCGGATCCAGCTCCTACGGGACCTGGACCGCGGCTCCCCCTTCTTCTACTCGCTGGAAAAAAGACGGGGGGTCCGTAAGCAGCTCTTGGGGCTGCTGGCCGACGACGGATCTCTGGTCTCGGATCCGGAGGGAATCAGCGCGGAGACCCGCGCCTATTACGGGGCTCTGTTCTCTCCGGATCCGTCCAGCGAGGATGCGCGCAGAGTTTTGTGGGAGGACCTGCCGAAGGTTGGCCCGGAGGGCGCCGAAAAATTGGACGCTCCGCTAAGTCTGGCGGAGCTGACCGGCGCCCTCCGCCAGCTCTCTAGGGGAAAGTCCCCGGGGCTGGACGGGCTGACCGTGGAGTTCCACAGGGCGTTCTGGGACGTCTTGGGGGGCGACTACGCGCGGGTCCTGGGGGAAAGTTTGGCGACCGGGGAGATGCCCCTCTCTTGGCGCAGGGCGGTCATTGTCCTGCTGCCTAAGAAGGGCGATCTCCGCCTCCTTAAGAACTGGCGCCCGGTCTCCCTCCTCAGCACGGACTATAAAATCTTTGCCAGGGCCATGTCTGCTCGCCTTGGCACCGTGCTGGCCCACATGATCCACCCCGACCAGTCCTACACGGTCCCGGGCCGGACCATCCACGATAACATCCATCTGGTCCGGGACCTGGTCCACCACTCCCAGAGGGCTGGTCTGTCGGTCGCCTTCCTTTCCCTGGATCAGGAGAAGGCGTTCGACAGAGTGGATCACGAGTATCTCTTCGGGACTCTGCGCGCATTCGGGTTCGGGACGCATTTCGTCGCCCGGATCCGACTTCTGTACGCCGCCGCGGAGTGTCTGATTAAAGTTAACGGGTCCTTGACGGCGCCCCTTCGCTTCGGGAGGGGGGTGCGTCAGGGATGCCCCATGTCCGGCCAGTTATATGCCATTTGCGTGGAGCCTTTCCTGCGCCTCTTGCGGAAGAGGTTGACGGGACTGGCTCTGCAAGGGCCGGGCGTGGAGGTGGTCCTCTCGGCTTACGCCGATGACGTGCTCCTCACGGTCACGGATCCCGCTGACTTGCGGAGGATGCGGGAATGCCAGCAGATTTACTCGGACGCATCCTCCGCCAAGATCAACTGGGAGAAATGTTCCGGACTCCTGGTGGGTCAGTGGCGGGTGGACTCCCTGCCGGAGGAGTTCAGGCCTTTCGCCTGGAGCACCACGCACCTCCTCTATTTGGGAGTCTACCTTAGCCCTGCCGAGGACGCTTGGCCGGCGAACTGGCAAGAGCTGGAGGCCAAAGTCACCGCTCGCCTAGGACGCTGGACAGGACTGCTCCGAGTGTTGTCCTACAGGGGTCGAGCGCTGGTCATAAACCAGCTGGTGGCCGCCATGTTGTGGTACCGGTTGGTCACTTTGATCCCTCCCCCTGCGTTTGTCGCCAAGATTCAGAAGAGGCTCATCGACTTCTTCTGGGACAAAAGGAAGCACTGGGTCTCTGCCGCGGTTCTGTGTCTCCCGCTTAGGGAGGGCGGTCAGGCGCTGGTGTGCCTTCGCACCCAGGCTGCGACTTTCCGTCTTCAGACGCTGCAGAGATACCTGTACGTCGAGAATCCTCCGAGATGGTGTGCGCTGGCGACGTTTTTCTTCCGCCAGCTGCATGGCCTCAATTACGACACGCAGCTCCTGTTTGCGAAAGTGGGCAGCAGGCGTGCCGGCCTGCGGGAGCTGCCTGTCTTCTACCAGGAACTACTATGGGTTTGGAACTACGTCGCTTCCAGGCGGAGCTCTCCCCCGTCAGGAGCGGCGGCTCTCCTTCGGGAGCCGCTGCTCAGGAATCCGCACCTCCACGAACACGGGTTCGGGCGGCTGGCGGAGGGTAGGGCTGTGGCTGGCAAGGTGACCAGAGTCGGGGACCTGCTCGATGGCGGAGGAGCGGGCTGGATGGCGCCGGAGGAGCTGGCGCGGCGCCTGTCCTGGGCCAACGTCCAGCTCGCGGTCGAAACCATCGAATCGGTAAAAGCGGCACTGGGCCCCGACTCCACTAGGTGTATCGAGGCGGCTCAAGCACGTGGGGCGATCCCGTCCGAGCTTACCCCCGTTCGGACGGAATTCCTCATCGGCGCCCGGCCCCGAAACTCCCCTCGGGAACCGGCGCCTCACAACTTGAGCCGTCTCGAGGAAATACCCTCCGTGCCTTTTCATTCCGCGCGGAGGGGTTTCCTGTACGGGCTGCTCCTGCACACTCTCCACTTTGCCATCTTCGTCTACCGTCCGGACACGCCTTGGCGTGGCGTTTTGCCGACCGGCGGTAGCGGAGGTCCCCAATGGAGGGCTCTCTATGCGGGAGTCCTCCCTTGTTCCATCGGGGACTTGGCCTGGAGGGTGTTGCACGGAGCGGTCCCGTGCAATAAGGTTTTAAGTAGGTTCACGGACTCCCAGGCCGCCTGCATTTTTTGCGGCCTGGAGGAGTCCGTGTTTCACGTTTATATGGATTGTGAGAGGTTGCAGCCCCTCTTTCACTACTTGAAGGGGCTGCTCCTCGATTTTTGGTTGCACTTCAGTCCCACGCTCTTGATCTACGGTCACCCGGTGCGGAGGGGAGCGGACAGGTTGGAGGACCTCCTTGTGGGCCTGCTCCTGGGCCTGGCTAAAAGAGCCATCAATTGGTCCAGGCAGCGGGCGGTCGAGGGGGTCGTCCAGCCGGATTGCCTGCATCTCTTCCGCGGCCATGTTCGCGCCCGGGTGGCCCTGGAGATGGAGCACGCGGTGTCCGCCGGTGCGCTTGAGTATTTCCGCGACCGGTGGGCGCCGCGGGGACTGGAGTGCATCATCAACACGGATAACCAAATTTTAATTTGATTTGTTAAGCTTTCGTTGAACTTTTGTTTATTTACAGTCGAATTGGTTTTTTTTGGGTCCAAATAAAAGAGTACCCTCTGTTCAGCTGCAAGCACGAGCAGAGGGAGCAGCCAGACTTTGGAGAGTGGATTAAAGTGGTGGTCCCCTGACCAGGAAGAGGAGGAGAACGTTGGACCACCACCACCACCAATTCCACCATCATTACATCAACTGAGGTGCCTGGAGAGAGAGGACAGAGGAGGAGAAGGAGAAAGGAGGCCTACATCAACATCAACCAGGGGAGAGGCCTTTTCTATCACTGCCTCCCCAACTTGGCCTCCACTTCAGGAGAGAGGGGAGAGAAACCAACTGCTTGAAAGGAGGGAAGAAAACTTCATCCGGAACATCTACAGGTGGGTGTTATTTGGGGCACTCTCCCAAGACTTTGTATTTTAGGTGGGGGGAGAAAAGAAGAAGCAAGGCCGGATCATCAAGGGGTGTAGTGTGTGTGTGCTCTTGTTAAAAGCTAGGCCACACACACCACTAATTAGCATCCCTTCTATTGCCTGCCCTGGGAGAGCTTGGAGCTGCCCAAGGTGAAGTCCTTAATTTAATTTAATTACATCGTTAAGACCTGTTGCAGGACTAAGCCTGGGCTTCTCCAGCTTTTCCAGGTGAAGACGTCTTCTCCCCCTGCCAGAAGACCACCATCACCAAAGACTTTTTCCATCGGAGAGTGCAACCCTGCCTACACCCACCCACCATCCTGAGTGGCAACACTGCCCTTTGCGGCCTCCCTCCTTCCCACCCCCCCACCTCTCTCTCTCTCTTTGTCTCTCTCTGCCTGTCTTTCTAAGGCACCTTAGTTTCATCTATTTTATTAATTGCCAATTGAGCAGAGGGGAGAGGGCTCCTTTCCCAATTTAATTCAATAAGGAGAGAGGTGTGTCCTCATTTTAATCAGCTCCCTCTGCTCAATAGAGGACAAAAAAAATATATATACACCGAGGCCATTAACACCTTCAGGCCTGTGACTTGGGGTGAGTGTAGCCCTTAAAAAAAGCACCCCAGAATGGCGACTGTGTCTTCGCCGGTGGCGGGGCCAGCCGGGACCTATGCGAGAGTGGTAGCCACAGCCACAGCTGCTCCCGCTGTTCCTGCTGCCCCGTCACCTTTTCGATTAATAACAAAAAAGCTTGGGGTGAAGAGCTACACTCACCCCACTATGACCATCGAGGCCTGCGTCAAGGCCATGGCTGGGGTTGTCGGCCCCTCAGCCATCGTCGCGGCCTCGAAAATGTATGGGAAGGCTGTGTTCTTCCTGGGGTCGGAGCGGGCGGTGTCCCTGGCTGTCGCCAAGGGGCTCACCGTGGGCGGGACCTTCCTGCCGGTGGATCCTCTCGAGGCCACCGCGCAGAGGATCATTATTTCCAACGTCCCGCCCTATGTTCCTGGTGAGCTCCTCCTTCCCCATTTGCGACAACTTGGGGAGGTGAGGTCGGGGATCACGCCCATCCCGCTCGGCTTCCGGGAGGCCAGCCTTCGCCACGTCTTCTCCTTCCGGCGCCAGCTGTTTATCCAGCTGGCGCAGGAGGAGGACACTGAAGGGGCGTTCATCGTCCTCCACGAGGGGACCGCCTACCGCGCCTTTTGGACGTCGGACGGTGTGAGGTGCCATGCCTGCAGGGAGGTGGGGCACATCAGGAGGAACTGCCCTGCCTCCAAGGCCGCCGGATCATCTCGTGCGGCCGAGGCTGGCGCCGCCGCCGCCACCCTTCCCCCCGGATCTGCCCGCGCGTCAAGTACGTCTGATGCGCGGTTGACGTCGGGGGCCGATGCCACCAAGGCCTCCGGCGGGGGGGAGGGAGCGTGTCCGGCCGGAAAGAAGGCGCGGGGAAAAAAGAAGCACCTTAGGGCAGGTCCCCCCGTGGATGGTGAGCCCTTGCCCCTTGAGCCCCTTACACCCGCGCTCCTCGCGGAGTTGATCAGGGCAGATGTGAGCGGGAGGGGCCCCGTGCCCGAGCCTGTGGCCGCAACCGCCACAGCGGTAATGCCAATACCTGCGGCCGGGCTCGGGCCCGAGGAACCCGACAAACCTGCTCCGCCGGAGGGAGTCGAGGAGGAGGCCTTTGCAGACATGGAGGTCTCCCTCGCTCCCTCCGTGCTAAAAAGAAGGCGCGACCCCCTGGATGAGGAGGAGGACCGGGAGGAGGAAGGTCCCTCCGAGCAGGGGGAGTCGTCGCCCGCCGCGGGTACTGCGCCCCCCCGCCCCCCCAGCGCTGTCGTCATCACCAGCGATCGGCAGGGGTCGCCTGTCCCTCGGGAGGCTGAGGCAGATGTGTCTGTCCAGCACGTGCCTCCCGGGAATGGGGATGAGACCCTGCCCGTGGGGGGGGTTGCGGAACAACCCGCGGCAGTAATTGAAGTTGATCTTTTATCGGTGTCGTTACCCCTCGCCGGGTCGGGCAGCCTGGGGGCTGGGTCGGGCGAGCTCGAGGATAATGAGCTCGCCCAATGCGACCCGGACGTCTCCCAGGGGATGCTCGTCCTGGTAGAGCTTTTAATTCAAAACCCCCCGTCCGCTGGGTCGGAGGTTGGTGGCGGGGAGGAGGATGGCCCCCTGGCTGCGTCTCTGGTGCCGGACGTACTGGAGGAGCTGGAAATTGTTCTCTCCCCGGTTTCTCCGGTCGTTCCGGCGTCTGAGGCGAAGGGGAGCTCTGAACCGCCGCCGTCTTCTGGCCCGGCACCCCTAGAGGAGCCCAGGGAGAAATCCTCTGCCGCCGATCCTGGGGGTGGGATCCGGGCGGAGGCGGGGCTGGCTGGCGCGGCCGAGTCGTTCGCTTCGCACTGCGCGGCGGACGGGTCGGCCGCTGGTGACGACCCCCTGGAGGAGGATGGGGACTCGGTGATGGGCACGGAGGACGATTCGGACTCCAGCGCCGACGTGGCGATGGATGACCTCGTGCCCCTTGCCGAGTCTCCCCTCATTTCCGTAAGGGAACTCCGGGATTTTATGGCCACGTGCCTGGGTCAGCGCAATAAGGTCCGGCTGGCCCTCGACAGGTGGTCGGAGCTGGCGCTGCTCATCGATTCCGTCCGCGCTGCCGTTAAGATCTTGGGCGCGGACGAGGGTGTGAACCCGCTCGAGCTGCGTCGGCTCACAACGTTTCTCACTGGGCTGCTGAGGAAGTGGCGGCGGACCAGCGGCTGCGCTTCCTCGCCCCGTTAGGTGTAGGTAGAGGTTGCACTATGCTTCTGACATGAAGATAACCATAGCCAGCCTCAACATCAACGGCAGCAGGGAGGCGCGCCGCAGATTCAATAACTTCTCGGTCCTTCGGGACGGGAAGTATGCGGTGTGCTTCCTGCAAGAAACCCACACCGTTCCGGGAGACGAAGCCACGTGGCTCCTGGAGTGGCAAGGAGGGGTCAGCATGAGTCACCTCTCCAACAATTCCAGCGGGGTGGCTATCTTGCTGGCCCCGCATTTTCAGCCGGAGATCTTGGGGGTCAAGGAGCACGTGCCGGGCCGCTTGCTCCATGTCACTGTTCGCCTGGGGGGCGTGCCGCTCCATCTAGTGAACGTGTACGCCCCTCAGACCAGTGCGCAGCAAGTGCGCTTCTTCGAAGAAGTGTCCGCTCTGTTGGGCTCCATCGACGTGGGCGAGTGCGTCATCCTCGGGGGGGATTTTAACTGCACCCTCGAGGCGAGGGACCGTTCGGGTCCCCCGCGAAGCCCGGCGGCGATGGAGAAGTTGAGGGACCTGGTTGGGTCCTTCGACTTGGTGGACGTCTGGCGAAATCTCCACCCCGACTCCAGCGCCTTCACTAGCGTGAGGTCTGGGGCAGGAAGGTCCAGAATCGACCGCCTCTACATTTCCCGGGCGTTCGTCTCCTGCGTTCCGGCAGCTTCCATGCGGCCGGTGCCGTGCACGGACCACCACCTGGTGTGGGCGGAGCTCGCTCCGCTGCACGCGCGGGGGGGGTCCGTGTACTGGCATTTTAACAACCTGCTGCTGGAGGACGCACGGTTCCGGGATTCGTTTCGTCGATTCTGGGCCGACTGGAGAAGGAAGCAGGGGGGCTTCCCCTCCTTGAGGCTATGGTGGGATGTGGGCAAGGCTCACATCCGTCTCTTCTGTCAGGAGTACGCGAAGGGGTCGACCAAGAGGCGGGAGGCCCGGGTCGGGCGGTTGGAGAAGGAGGTGCTCGACCTGGAGTCCCGTCTCGGTCAGGTCGTCGAGGACCCGGCCCTGCGGAAGGTGTACGAAGAGAAGAAGGGCTCGCTGAAGGACCTGCAGCTCGTCGGGTCCCGAGGCGCGTACATGAGGTCGCGGATCCAGCTCCTGCGGGACCTGGACCGCGGCTCCCCCTTCTTCTACTCGCTGGAAAAAAGACGGGGGGTCCGTAAGCAGCTCTTGGGGCTGCTGGCCGACGACGGATCTCTGGTCTCGGATCCGGAGGGAATCAGCGCGGAGACCCGCGCCTATTACGGGGCTCTGTTCTCTCCGGATCCGTCCAGCGAGGATGCGCGCAGAGTTTTGTGGGAGGACCTGACAAAGGTTGGCCCGGAGGGCGCCGAAAAATTGGACGCTCCGCTAAGTCTGGCGGAGCTGACCGGCGCCCTCCGCCAGCTCTCTAGGGGAAAGTCCCCGGGGCTGGACGGGCTGACCGTGGAGTTCCACAGGGCGTTCTGGGACGTCTTGGGGGGCGACTACGCGCGGGTCCTGGGGGAAAGTTTGGCGACCGGGGAGATGCCCCTCTCTTGGCGCAGGGCGGTCATTGTCCTGCTGCCTAAGAAGGGCGATCTCCGCCTCCTTAAGAACTGGCGCCCGGTCTCCCTCCTCAGCACGGACTATAAAATCTTTGCCAGGGCCATGTCTGCTCGCCTTGGCACCGTGCTGGCCCACATGATCCACCCCGACCAGTCCTACACGGTCCCGGGCCGGACCATCCACGATAACATCCATCTGGTCCGGGACCTGGTCCACCACTCCCAGAGGGCTGGTCTGTCGGTCGCCTTCCTTTCCCTGGATCAGGAGAAGGCGTTCGACAGGGTGGATCACGAGTATCTCTTCGGGACTCTGCGCGCATTCGGGTTCGGGACGCATTTCGTCACCCGGATCCGACTTCTGTACGCCGCCGCGGAGTGTCTGATTAAAGTTAACGGGTCCTTGACGGCGCCCCTTCGCTTCGGGAGGGGGGTGTGTCAGGGATGCCCCATGTCCGGTCAGTTATATGCCATTTGCGTGGAGCCTTTCCTGCGCCTCTTGCGGAAGAGGTTGACGGGACTGGCTCTGCAAGGGCCGGGCATGGAGGTGGTCCTCTCGGCTTACGCCGATGACGTGCTCCTCACGGTCACGGATCCCGCTGACTTGCGGAGGATGCGGGAATGCCAGCAGATTTACTCGGACGCATCCTCCGCCAAGATCAACTGGGAGAAATGTTCCGGACTCCTGGTGGGTCAGTGGCGGGTGGACTCCCTGCCGGAGGAGTTCAGGCCTTTCGCCTGGAGCACCACGCACCTCCTCTATTTGGGAGTCTACCTTAGCCCTGCCGAGGACGCTTGGCCGGCGAACTGGCAAGAGCTGGAGGCCAAAGTCACCGCTCGCCTAGGACGCTGGACAGGACTGCTCCGAGTGTTGTCCTACAGGGGTCGAGCGCTGGTCATAAACCAGCTGGTGGCCGCCATGTTGTGGTACCGGTTGGTCACTTTGATCCCTCCCCCTGCGTTTGTCGCCAAGATTCAGAAGAAGCTCATCGACTTCTTCTGGGACAAAAGGAAGCACTGGGTCTCTGCCACGGTTCTGTGTCTCCCTCTTAGGGAGGGCGGTCAGGCCCTGGTGTGCCTTCGCATCCAGGCTGCGACTTTCCGTCTTCAGATGCTGCAGAGATACCTGTACGTCGAGAATCCTCCGAGATGGTGTGCGCTGGCGACGTTTTTCTTCCGCCAGCTGCATAGCCTCAATTACGACACGCAGCTCCTGTTTGCGAAAGTGGGCAGCAGGCATGCCGGCCTGCGGGAGCTGCCTGTCTTCCAGCAGGAAGTACTATGGGTTTGGAACTACGTCGCTTCCAGGCGGAGCTCTCCCCCGTCAGGAGCGGCGGCTCTCCTTCGGGAGCCGCTGCTCAGGAATCCGCACCTCCACGAACACGGGTTCGGGCGGCTGGCGGAGGGTAGGGCTGTGGCTGGCAAGGTGACCAGAGTCGGGGACCTGCTCGATGGCAGAGGAGCGGGCTGGATGGCGCCGGAGGAGCTGGCGCGGCGCCTGTCCTGGGCCAACGTCCGGCTCGTGGTCGAAACCATCGAATCGGTAAAAGCGGCACTGGGCCCCGACTCCACTAGGTGTATCGAGGCGGCTCAACCACGTGGGGCGATCCCATCCGAGCTTACCCCCGTTCGGATGGAATTCCTCATCGGCGCCTGGCCCGAAACTCCCCTCGGGAACCGACGCCTCACAACTTGAGCCGTCTCGAGGAAATACCCTCCGTGCCTTTTCATTCCGCGCGGAGGGGTTTCCTGTACGGGCTGCTCCTGCACACTCTCCACTTTGCCATCTTCGTCTACCGTCCGGACACGCCTTGGCATGGCGTTTTGCCGACCGGCGGTAGCGGAGGTCCCCAATGGAGGGCTCTCTATGCGGGAGTCCTCCCTTGTTCCATCGGGGACTTGGCCTGGAGGGTGTTGCATGGAGCGGTCCCGTGCAATAAGGTTTTAAGTAGGTTCACGGACTCCCAGGCCGCCTGCATTTTTTGCGGCCTGGAGGAGTCCGTGTTTCACGTTTATATGGATTGTGAGAGGTTGCAGCCCCTCTTTCACTACTTGAAGGGGCTGCTCCTCGATTTTTGGTTGCACTTCATTCCCACGCTCTTGATCTACGGTCACCCGGTGCGGAGGGGAGCGGACAGGTTGGAGGACCTCCTTGTGGGCCTGCTCCTGGGCCTGGCTAAAAGAGCCATCAATTGGTCCAGGCAGCGGGCGGTCGAGGGGGTCGTCCAGCCGGATTGCCTGCATCTCTTCCGCGGCCATGTTCGCGCCCGGGTGGCCCTGGAGATGGAGCACGCGGTGTCCGCCGGTGCGCTTGAGTATTTCCGCGACCGATGGGCGCCGCGGGGACTGGAGTGCATCATCAACACAGAAAACCAAATTTTAATTTGATTTGTTAAGCTTTAGTTGAACTTTTGTTTATTTACAGTTGAATTGGTTTTTTTTTTTGGGTCCAAATAAAAGAGTACCCTCTGTTCAAGTAAATACCTGTTATTATTGTTCTCCTGCAGCCCGTGTATTATTAAGGCATGGACACTACAGTCACTCCACTTCCATGGCACCCCAGTTTGCAGTAGGGCGTTCAGTGGGTGCAGTATTGTAGACAAATTTGGCAAGAACTTATGGTAGTCGTTTACCAGCCCGAGGAACGACCTCAGTTGTGACACATTTTCCGGTGCTGGAGCCTTGACTACTGCCTCAATCTTCTCTGGGGACTTATGTAACCCCTCTTTATCGATAACGTGGCCACAATACGAGATCTGATTTCTAAAAAACTCGCATTTGGGGCGGTTAGCTCGGAGCCCATATTCCTGCAATCTAGTGAGCACCTGCTCCAGGTTGGCAAGGTGATCACTGTCATTTTCGCCCGTGACCAGGATGTCGTCCAAATAACACTGGGTCCCTGGGATCCCTTGCAGGACTTGTTCCATTGCCCTCTGCCAAATAGCCGGAGCTGGTGCTACCCCAAATACCAGCCGGTTGTATTGGTAGAGACCTTTATGGGTGTTGATTGTGAGGTATTTTTTTGATGCTTCTTCTACCTCCATTTTCAGATACGCCTGGGCCAGATCAATCTTAGTGAAGCGTTTCCCTCCAGATAGCGAGGCGAAAATATCTTCAATCTGCGGAACTGGATATTGTACGGTGTGAAGGACCAGGTTCACTGTTACCTTAAAGTCCCCACAGATGCGAACCTTCCTTGGTTCCCCAGGCGTGCTGCTCAACGACTTTTTCATCACAGGGACGATGGGTGTAGCCCACTCGCTCCAGTCTACCTTGGACAGTACACCTGAACGTTCCAGACTCTCCAGCTCTGCTTCGACGGTTGGACGGATCGCATAAGGTACCGGTCTGGCCTTAAAAATTTTGGGCTTGCGTTTTCTTCAATTTTAATCGTCGCTGTCATGCCTTTTAGTGTTCCGAGTCCTTGCTGGAACACTTCTTTTGCGTTAGTTAGGATCTTTGACAGTCGCCCAGGTGTGACGTCGTCATCCTTTTTGTCAGCCACAGTCAGTGTCTGTATGGAATGCCAATCCAGTTGTATTTTCCGGATCCATTCACGTCCCAGTAATGGTGGTCCTCCATCTTGTAATACATACAGGTCTAGTTTTGGTGTTTCCTTACCGTTATATATAACGGTCACCCTTATTTTTCCTTTGGGGTAGACTTTTTGCCCCATGTACGTCTTCAAAATAATTTTTGTGTCTCTCAAGGGTATGTGTGAGAATAGCCGCTCGTAGTCCCATCGGTTTATGACTGTTAGGGCTGATCCTGTGACCAATTCCATCTTTACCTGGACTCCTGCTATCTTGAGAGTGATCCAAATGGTTCGGTGATCCTCCGTTGTGATCACGTTATGTAGTTTCAGACAACTCAGTTCCCTGCTTTCGGGGTCGTTATCACTCTTTTGTTCATCTGAACTACTCTCCGTCATCTTATGTACCTTCTTGTACTTTTCTTTGGTAGGTTTCTTATTGCTGGTTTTCTTTCCCGACCTGCAGACTCGTGCTATGTGTCCTACTTTTCCACACTGTCTGCACACTTTGTCATTGAACCAGCAATCATTCTGGTCATGTGCTGTTCTCCCGCAGTGATAGCACTTCTCTGTTCCATATGACATTTCGTTTGTGCCATATTTTTGCAGCCTCTGTTGTATCTCTGCAGCGCCCCGTGCTGCTGCTTCATATGATACCGCAATGCTGAAAGCCTTTTCCAGCGTAAGGTCCTTTTCAGATAAAAGTCGTTTCTGGGTTCCTTCACTTTGAAGCCCACACACAAACTTGTCCCTTAAGGTATCTGCCAGTCCCGCTCCAAACTGGCAGTGTTTCGATAGTTTGCGCAGTTCTGTTAAATAATCAGCATTGCTTTCATCCTTATGCTGGTTCCGTTTGTGAAACTTGAATCTTTCTGCTATCAGCAGCGGTGTGGGGTTTAAATGTTCCTTTAGTATCGTTACTGTGTCTTCAAAACTCTTTTCCATTGGCTTCGTTCGGGTTACTAGATTTCGTAATAACCTGTACGTCTTTGCACCGATTAAATTTAACAATACCGACGCTTTCTTGTCATCTGACACCTCATTTGCCTTGCAGTACACCTCTATTCGCTCGACATATGTAGTCCAATCTTCGACTTCATTGTCAAATGCGGTGATACTGCCACTCTTCGGCATTTTGGGTGTGGTTTAAAATGGCGTCTCCCAATGGCTTAAAATGGCGTCTCCCGCGCTTTCCTTCCTCCCCCGCTGCTGCCAACACCGCTCTCGGCAGTCCTCGTGGCAATGGCGGCGCCTCGCGGGTTTCTGCGCGTCTCTCTCTCCCTCTCTCCGACGCTGCTCGGCCCCTGAACACTGGCTGCGCCCTGTGCGCTCTGCCCTCTCTCTCCCTCCCCCGTCGACGCTGCTCGGCCCTTTGCTGTGCCGCTCGGTCGGGCTCTAGCCCGCCGCTGTCCGGGAAGGGTCTGCGCACTACCTGTTGCCAACCCGTTTCGCTGGACCACCTCGACTGGAAAGCCAAGCCTGGCCCTCGACAGCCTCCCCCGCAATTCTCGAGTCTCTGCTGGATGACTGGGCGGTTGCCCGTGGTCGATGCCCGAGTCTCTGGCCTTGACCTCCAATCCACTGAGCTCCAGGAACGAATCCCCGGGAGGTGATGCAGAGTTGCAGGTAGGTTCGAACTTGCCTCGTCGTCAATGTTGCGGCTGGGTATAATAAGATACAGACTGCAGCAGAAACGGTACAACAGGTGTTTACTCAACGTGGTTCACAGTTGAACTGATCTGGACAGATTACTACTCAGGGCTATATACAGGTGTGGTCACTGCCAGTACTACAGTATACATGAGCTGTAAAAGATATTTCCCCACTTAAAGGTATATACATTACAATTACCATCTCCTTTTGCCTTGCACCATCTCTTAATCTCTCTTAATGTCTCTCAATCTCTCCTGCCTTTCATCCTATCACAGATCTTCCCTTTTGTTCTTTCCTCCCCTCCCCCCTTTCCCTGCCCCTGCACTTGCTTAAAAACCTGTTGCATCTCCAGCTTTTTCCAGTTCTGACAAAGGGTCTGACGTGCCTCAATAATTCCGAGACTCGATGTTAGCGAAACAAAACAAGGCTTTTATTAACTTAGAAAGTAACACGTAAGAGAGAGAGGTATCTTCCTTCTGGAGACTGAGGCCAGACTGAGCTAGCTTACAAAAGGGGCCAGGTATGGGCGGAGCCCTACACACACAGCACATTCCAGCACATTCCAATAAACAATACAATGAGGACTGGGGGAAGGGAAATGACACTGAAACCGACCACAGTCACAGGCAGTGATGAATGGAATATTTCATCACAGGGTCATCAACCTGAAACGTTAACTCTGTTTCTCTCTCCACAGATGCTGCCTGACCTGCTGAGTATTTCCAGCATTTTCTGTTTTTATTTGAGCATTCAGGCTGTTTGTCTCAGGTCATGGGGAATGAGATGTACTCCCTTCTCCTTCTGTACAGAGCATCTGTGACCTCCTGGATGCAGCAATGGACAGCGAACTGGGAGATGTTCGCAATATCCCCTATTGAACCCTGGAAGGAGCCACTGGCGTAGATATTGAGAGCCACTGTCACCTTCACTGCCACTGACAGAGACGTCCTGGTCCAGAGCTGAAGCTGGAGCTCTGGTTGTAGGAGGTGGCAGAACTCTGTGACCACCTCCTTGCTGAAGCGGAGCCTTCTAAAACACTGCTCCTCGGACAGATGGATATATGAGAACTGCTCCCGGAATACCCTGGGAGGATAAGGTCTCCTGTGTAGATCCCTGTTGGCCCTCCTCCCTCTGGCCATGTTTTCCACTCCCTCTCCGCCTCTGCTGCCTCTGATGGTGAAGCTGGAGGGCACGGCCCCGTGCCAGTACATCCCCCATTAACTCTATTAAATGTGGTAGTACTAAAGATTACAGAAATGGGAACCTGATAAGTGTTGATGACGCCCAAAACTCCTTCAAGTTGGACACCGTTAAATCTATCCAAACGCCTCTCTCCCTCTCTCAACCTGCGTAGACAGAATTGATTGCCGACAGGAAAAAACAGGAAGTGCATGCCTTTAATAGCTTCACTGTTCTCCTCCCTCAGCCTCTGCACCGAATGACTTCTCATCCTTGGTGATTTCAACCTCCATCTCAATTCATCATGCTCTCTCTCCTCTGAGTTCACTAGCCTCCTATCCTCCCTTACTCTCTCCCTCCATGTAAACTCCCCAACCCACATTCACGGCCACCCCCTCGACCTTACCATCTCTCGTGACCTCGCTACTCCCATCGTGTCAATTGCAGATAAGGCCATCTCTGACCACTTCCTCGTATCGCTCTCCACCACATCCCCCTTCGACCATCCCACCCAACCCTACTTCCTTCTGTGTCTGCCCCTGGAAAAAACTCTCTCCCAACTCTCTTACAACTGCACTTATTAAATTCCAACTGTCCAGCCTCTGGCCCTCCATTCACCATGACATTTCTGCAGCTACCAATCTGCCCAACCACACCCTCACCACGCTCTTTAATGCCCTAGTCCCTACTAAAACAATTATCCTCTCTCACCTTGTCCGTTCCCCCTGGTATGGCTCTCATCTTCGCTCCCTTAAGTCCAAGGGACGCAGACTCGAATGGATATGGCGGACAACTGGTTTAGACATTCACCACCAGATCTGGCTGGACCACATAAAGCATTATCGGGCCCTGCTCTTGTCTGCCAAAATTGCTCACTATTCCAGAATCATTCTGGAATGCAAAGATAAACCCCGGTTTCTATTCTCTACTGCTAACCGTCTTCTTAAACCTCTCTCCCCTGTCTCCTTCACCCTCACCTCCAATAACAAGTGTGAGGAGCTCATGGACTTCTTTGTCTCTAAGATTGAGACCATCCATTCAGCTGCCTCTGCCACTTCCCTTCCTTCCCCTAGCCCACTGGGCCAAACTTCCTCTAAGTTTCCCCCCTGCCCTAGCCCAGAACTCATATCTTTCTCCAGTTTCTCTCCGATCTCCCCATATGACTTCTCTGCGCTCATCTTGTCTATGAGACCCACCTCCTGCTCCCTTGACCCTATTCCCACCAAACTGCTGACCACCCAACTTCCTTTTCTGGCTCCCATGTTAGCTGATATTGTTAACGGTTCTTCCTCCTCAGGTACTGTCCCCCTCTCCCTCAAATCTGCCATCATCACCCCTCTCCTCAAAAAAAAAACCTTTGATCCCTCCGTACTTGCAAACTACCGCCCCATCTCCAACCTCCCTTTCCTCTCCAAAGTCCTTGAACGTGTTGTCGCCTCCCAAATCCGTGCCGATCTTTCCGCAATTCCATGTTTGAATCCCTCCTATCAGGTTTCTGCCCTTGCCACAGTACCGAAATGGCTCTCATCAAAGTCACAAATGACATCCTTTGTGACTGTGACAAAGGTAATCTATCCCTCCTCATCCTTCTTGACTTGTCTGCAGCCTTTGACATGGTTGACCACTTCATCCTTCTCCAACGCCTCTTCATCGCCATCGAGCTGGATGGGACTGCACTCGCCTGGTTCCATTCTTAGCTATCTACTCGTAACCAGAGAATCACATAGAAACATAGAAACATAGGCCCAGAAATTCGGGTCGGAAGCTTCCTGCGGGTGCAAGCCCCCGACCGCATGCGCTTACCTAGCGCGCCAGCCGTTGTGCTGTGGGCCCGCGTGGGATTCTGATCCTGGGCCTGCTCCAACTGCCGGCGCGCAGTGCTTGCATATCCCAGGGGCGCAGTTAGTTCGAATGGGCCCCTGGGATCATGTGGGCCATGGAGAGCCAATGATAGCAGGGAATCTGTATTCATAGATTTGACAGGAAGACCTGTCACATCCATGAATACAATTCAGCCCCAAAACATCACTAAATCTTCAAATAATTTTTATTTTAAATCACATTTTTAAAATAACTATAAATTACATAAAATAACTATTTTAAACAATAATTAAAATTTTTGAAAAAATTAATTAGTTTCTAATGGGGCTAAAAATAAACTTACCTTTCTTTAAAGTATTTAAAAATAATAAACCTGTGGAAAAAATGTTTTAATTTAACTTAATTCACCACTTACCTTGTTAAAAGCAGGCCTTGCGACTGCTTTTTAAAAGCGTAGCTCCTGGAGACTTACCCTCCTGGAGAAACCTGCAAAAAAAACGGAAGTTCCAGGCGTACGCGCTGCCTCTCCAGCGCATGCGTTCGACCTGTGAACCCCTCCCTTTAAGGGAACGGAAGTTCCAGTTTCCCGTGCATGCGCAGTGCATGCACGAAACCATCACTTTCGTTGGGCCTACGCGTGAGTACCCAGCGCGTACTCACCCATGGGGACCCAAAATTCTGGCCCTATATAGAAGATAGGAGCAGGAGTAGGCCATTCGGCCCCTCGTGCCTGTTTCGCCATTTAATGAGACCATGGCTGATCATCCAAACTCAGTACCCTGTCCCTGCTTTCTCTCCATATCACTTGATTCCTTTAGCCTTAAGAAATATATCTAACTCCTTCGTGAATATATTTAACGAATTGGCCTCAACTACCTTCTGTGGTAGAGGATTCCACAGGTTCATCACTCTCTGGGTGAAGAAATTCCTCCTCATCTCAGTACTAAATGGCTTACCCCTTATCCTTAGACTGTGACCCCTGGATTTGGACTCCCTCGCCATCGGGAACATCCTTCCTGCATCTAGTCTATCTAGCCCTGTTAGAATTTTATAAGTTTCAATGAGATCCCCTCTCATTCTTCTAAACTCTAGCGAATACAAGCCCAACCGACCCAATCTCTCTTCATACGTCATTCCTGCCATCCCAGGTATCAGTCTGGTGAATCTTCGCTGCACTCCCTCCATGGCAAGAACATCCTTCCTCAGATAAGGTGACCAAAACTGCACACAATACTCAAGGTGTGGTCTCACCAAGGCCCTGTACAACTGCAGCAAGACATCCTTGCTCCTGTACTCGAATCCTCTCGCTATGAAGTCCAACATACCATTTGCCTTCTTAACTGCCTGCTGCACCTGCATGCTTACCTTCAGCGACTGGTGCACAAGGACACCCAGGTCTCAGTGCACTTCCCCTTTTCCCAATCTATTGCCATTCAGATAATAACTGACTTCTTGTTTTTGCCACCAAAGTGGATAACCTCGCATTTATCCACATTATACTGCATCTGCCATGCACCTGCCCAATCACCCAACCTGTCCAAATCATACTGGAGTTTCTCTGCATCCTCGTCACAGCACAGACACCCACCCAGCTTTGTGTCGTCTGCAAACTTGGAGATATTGCATCTAGTTCCCTCATCCACATCATTAATATATATTGTGACTAACTGGAGTCCTAGCACCGATCCCTGCTGGACCCCACTAGTCACTGCCCGCCACTCAGGAAAAAGACCCGTTTATTCCAACTCTTTGCTTCCTGTCTGCCAACCAGTTCTCTATCCAAGTCAGTACCTTACCCCCAATCCCATGTGCTTGAACTTTGCATGCCAATCTCTTATGCGGGACCTTATCGAAAGCCTTCTGAAAGTCCAAATACAACACATCCACTGGTTCTCCCTTATCTATTCTACCAGTTACATCCTCAAAAAATTCCAGTCGATTAGTCAAGCACGATTTACCTTTTGTACATGCAACTGCTTCACTTCCCCCTCCCGCATCGTTACCTCTGGTGTCCCCCAAGGATCTATCCTTGGCCCCCTCCTATTTCTCATCTACATGTCGCCCCTTGGTGACATCATCTGAAAACACAGCATCAGTTTCCACATGTACGCTGACGACTCCCAGCTCTACTTCACTACCACTTCTCTTGACCCCTCCATGGTCTCTAAATTGTCAGACTGCTAGTCTGGCATACAGTTCTGGATGAGCAAAAATTTTCTCCAATTAAATATTGGGAAAACCGAAGCCATTGTTTTCGGTCCCCGCCACAAACTCCATTCCCTAATCACTGACTCCATCCCTCTCCCTAACATCTGTCTGAGGCTGAACCACACTATTCGCAACCTTGGTGTCATATTTGATACTGAAATGAGCTTCCGACCACATATCTGCACCATAACAAAGGCTGCCTATTTCCACTTCCGTAACATTGCCCGTCTCTGCCCTTGCCTCAGCTCACCCGCTGCTGAAGCCCTCATCCATGCCTTTGTTACCTCTAGACTTGACTATTCCAACGCACTCCTGGCTGACCTCCCACATTCCCAAACTTGAGGTCATCCAAAATTCGGCTGCCCGTGTCCTAACTCGCACCAAGTCCTGTTTGCCCATCACCCCTGTGCTCGCTGACCTACATTGGCTCCCGGTTGAGCAGCGCCTCAATTTCAAAATTCTAATCCTTGTTTTCAAATCCCTCCATGGCCTCGCCCCTTCCTATCTCTGTAATCTCCTTCAGCCCCACAACCCCCTGAGATATCTGCGCTCATCAAATTCTGGCCTCTTGAGCATCCCTGATTATAATCGCTCAACCATTGGCGGCCGTGCCTTCTGTTGCCTAGGCCCTAAGCTCTGGAATTCCCTGCCTAAACCTCTCTGCCTCGCTACCTCTCTTTCCTCCTTTAAGACGCTCTTTAAAAGCTACCTCTTTGACTAAGCTTTTGGTCACCTGCCCTAATTTATCGTTATATGGCTTGGTGTGAAAATGTTTTGTCTTAAAATACTCCTGAGCAGTGCCTTGGGACATTTTACAACATTAAAGGTGCTATATAAATACAAGTTGTTGTTGTTGTTGTTTAACTAGAGCTCCCCCAGCTCCCAGCTGACTGCAAACCATCCCCCTCTACCTGTCGTTCCTAACAGCAGGTGCTGAGGCAGGGGGTGAGTATCAATTTCCGGTGCAGGGCGCTACCGGGGCAATGCTTGCTTGGATGATGTCACGATCACCGGGCTCAGGAGATGGTGGTGGTAGTGTTTTGCGCCACCACAAACCACCAGTTGAATTTCATGGGTGGCGCTAAAACCGCTGCGCACGGGCGGTAAGTCGTTAGTGTCCTGTTAGTACCCCCTGGAGGCACTAACGGGAGGCGCTAACCAACCGAAATTTTCCCCCTATAATTTGTATCAACATGAATTAGTTTGGCTTCCCATTAACACTAAACTTGGTGAAGCTGCTTAACTGGCATCCTTTTTCCTGTGCAGTTTAAGACCACCTCAGTCAGGCTAGTGTCACATAGCTCCGGCTTTGCACCAGTTGCAGCTATCGGTTGGGCCGCCTGGAAACTATTTAATATAATTTTTTAATGTTTTAATAGTCCTGCCAGCTCTCTGTTAACATTAAACTTTAATGGTCAGTACAACACTGCCAAGCAGAGTTCCACGTATGTTCAGAAAGAAAGGGAACTTAAATTTATACAATAGTTTTCACAACCTCAGGATGTCCCAAAGCTCTTTACAGCCCATGAAATACTTTTGAAGTGTGGTCACTGTTATTTTGTAGGTAAACATGGCAGCCAATTTGCACACAGCAAGGTCCCACAAACAGCAATGAGGTAAATGACCAGATAATCTGTTTTTAGTGGTGTTGGTTGAGAGATAACTGTTGACCAGGACACCAGGAGAACTGTCCTGTTTATCTTCGAATAGAACCATGGGATCGTTTATATCCACCTGAGAGGGCAGACGGGGCCTGCATTGCAGGTATTGCAGGTTCCGGTGTTAAGCTGGTATCTGTGATATAACAGCATCCTAACATTTACATGTTTCTTCACTGAGCTAATATGAATAATTATCACTCTTCCCTCTTTCCCATTTTATCTATGAGGTATTGCAGAGCTTTATTCACACACAGGCAAAATTTGTAAACCAAGTTTGAAGGCAATAGTAATACGATTATTATATCACTAAGACTAGCTGCAAGTAAATGATAAGATAAGATCATTAAAATATATGCTTTCCAGAGCAATTAGGAATTTCACTGTTTAAGACATTCTTCAAGTAGTTTTGCAAATATTATTTTTTGCATGAAAAATGGAATTGGAGCTGCTTCAGCAATCAAAGTCTTTCAGATTCCTTGTAAAAATAAGTCTGTTCCATTGATCCATGAAAATGAATTGGTTTAACATTCCTGGCCTATCGTACCATGCATGTTCCAATCCATGCCAGCCCAGACGGGAGCAGAGTTTTGAAAGCACGGACAGTCTTTATTGTTCTTATGCCAGTACAATGTAAGAACTGACATTCTGATGTCTGATCAAGCCATAGCTACTGGCATTCACTTTGAAGATGAGGTGTGGTTTTGTCACATCTTAAAAGACCACGCTGTGCAGAAATATTCATTGACTTTAGTACATGAGTGGATGCATCCTTAAAGGTTAAGAAGATATGTAGTAAGCCCCCTTGGTAGATCAGTTGGTAAGTACTCTGCCCAATGTGGTATTGACCAATACTGTCAAGGAAGTTTTCAGATTCAATCTCAGGTCTAAGCTAATCTTAGTCAAGGCAACAGTTTATGACCAAAGTTTGCCTCAGAACCCTTGGACTAGCAAATATAGGTTAAATAAACCTGTGTTCCTGCTCCTGATTACTATCCAGTGAATCCCACTGGAAAGTGTACAGACAAAAAAAAGGATCAGGCTGGGCGGTTACTTCCTCCCCAACCCCACGGAGAAGGACTGCGACAAAATATAGGAAGACATTAATTAACTTGCAGAATGGGTGCGCAATTGGCAAATGAACTCCAAAAGGATAGGTGTGAGGTATTACATTTTGGTAGGAAGAATAAGGAAGCCACATACTCCTTGGAAAATAAGGCCAGAATTTTCCATGGTGTCAGCGGGTGGGATCAGTGGTGGGTCGGGTGGGAAAGTGTTTTTTTTGACAGCGAGTCAGAAACCCACTGTCAACCCGCCACAACACACCTTTCCCAATTTGTTGATCTGTCAGCGCTGAGCAGACATGGGCTGGATTTTGCTCACCTCAGCGGGTCCGGGTGGGCAATGTCGGTGGCGGGTCGCTGGCTCCAGCCTGCTGTCTAAAATGAATTTACATTGATTGGGCATATTAAGCTTGCCCAGTGTGCTTCCCAGGCCAATTAGAGGAAGCGGGTCTGGTGACGTCATTCATGACACGTCATCAGCTGGTTTCTTTAAAGGGACCACGGCCAACTTTCTTTTGACATTTGTGCTGTCTGTGTTCTACAGCACTGAAGTGCTGCAAACACTGACAATCACTGCACAGAGATGCACAGCTGCACCCAGGCTCTCCCATGACTCCCTCCATATGCTTAAGGAGGGAGTCAGAGAACGCAGGGAGGTCCTCTTCCAATGGGCAGAAGACACTTCCCCAGGAGACCAAAACAGCCTGGTTGCACATTGCACAGGAGGACCCAAGCAGGGATGTGTTCAGGAGAACCTGGGTGCAGTAGCACTAACGTTTCAATGATCTCATTTGATCACGAAACGTTAGTACAAAGCCACACTCAACCTCATCCTGCTGTGCCTCTCATTACATCCCCTATCACTCTGCCTTCCCTACCCTACTCCTGCACATCCTTACTCACACCAACTTACCTTGCACCCCCACCCATCCCTCTCTATCAACATTATCACAGCCCCACCTCACGAGCCATCCCTCACACTCACCCTCATCCTAGTGAAATCATTCCAACTAACAACACACAAGGGTAACCATTTGGGTGTTGTATGCAATGTTTATGTGAAGTTTCTATTAATGTGCTGTCAAACATTGAAATCTTTATTTTCAGCACTTTGCGGTCTTGGACAAATTTGTGTGCACCTTTGAAAGTGGCTTAGTGAGTTGCAGTGAATGGTGAGACATAATGGTACCCTCTGCAATGGTGAAGAGTGTGAAAGGAATGGCTTGGGCATTGTAGGTATACTTTATGGTGCTGGTGTGGGGTGGTGCCAACCTGACGCATCAAGTGGCAGCCATGGTGTACAGTGTAAAGTTAAGTAAATCTGGCCATGATGAGCCCATCCCTGGCCTCCTGGGCAGCAATGTGGTCAGGTGCTGATGCCCTCTGTCCTGTGCAGCATCAGGTGTTTGCAGAGAAGGTTGGTGTTGTTGTTGGTGCTGCTAGTGTTGGGGTTCACCGATTCTGAGGACCAAGGCGAGAGAGTATAAAGGGCACCCATGCTGATGGAATAGATGGCAGGTGACGTAGAGATGACAGAAGTGATCTGTCAATGGTGAGAGAGGTAATGAGGTGAGACTGGATGGAGACTTGTGGAAAGACTTGCAGCATGGTGAACCTGCTGTGGAAATGCTGTGAGGAACCGCTTGTGGCTGAGGAAAGTGATCTCTGTCAGGTGGGAGCTTATACTTTACATTTGAAGCTGTCGAGTAATCAGCTGGAGCAATGACCACTGAACTCCCGCCTCAGGTTGACGGATGTGGTCACCGAATGGTGTGGTTCCAATGGCCATGAAGCTCAAGTTAAAAAGAAAGGTAAAAAAGCCTGTTAAGGGTTTGATAAGTACATTATAATTTTAATTGGGTCACCCGCCGCTGCATGTCGGGTCTGCTCAGCGCTGACGGACCCGACATTGGGAAAGACGCGTTGCATGGGTTGACAGCGGGTTCCTGACCCGCAGTCAAAAAAAACACTTTCCCACCCGACCCACCACTGATCCTGCCCGCTGACACCCCGGAAAATTCCAGCCTAAGTGTCTAAATGGGGTAGAGGAGCCGAGGGATCTGGAGGTACAGATACACAGGTCACTAAAAGTAGCGACACAGGTTAATAAGGCCATAAGAAAAGCAAACTAAGCACTGGGGCCATTTCAAAGGGATAGAATTGAAAAGCAGAAAACTTATGTTAAACTTGTGTAGAACCTTGGTTAGACCACATTTGGAGCACTGTGAACAGTTCTCATCTCCATATTATTAAAGGATATAGAGGTGCTGGAGAGGGTGCAAAATAGATTTACCAGGATGATCCCAGAACTGAGAGGTTATGCTTATCAGGAAGATTGAACAGGCTGGAGCTTTCTCTAGAAAAGAGAAGACTGAGGGATGACCTGATGGAGGTCTTTAAGATTCTGAAAGGGTTTGTTAGGGTAGACATAGAAAAGATGTTTCCACTTGTGAGAAAGACCAGAACTAGGGGCCATAAATATAAGATAGTCACTAACAAATCCAATAGGGAATTCAGGAGAAATTTCTTTACTCAGAGAATGGTTAGAATGTGGAACTCACTACCACAAGGAGTAGTTGAGGCAAATAAAATAGATGCATTTAAGGGGAAGCTAGATAAACACATGAGGGAGAAAGATATGTTGATGGTGTTAGATGAAAAAGGATGTGTAGCATAAACACTGGCATGGACCTGTTGGGCCGAATGCCCTGGTTCTGCGCTGTAAATACTAGGTAATGAAAGGAAACTGTGGGGTAGATTTTGACTTTCTGTGAAAGTGTAAATGGGTGACAGTGAATCGGCAGCCTGTTTTGCATCTCTGTAAAATGAGCTGCAGGTTCATTATCACTTGCTTTACACTATGGCACAAAGTTAAAATCTACCCCATACCCTCATGTGTCACAGCCATATCACTGAAGTCGGTTTACATTTTGAAGCTCACTTGGATTGAGATTGTGGCTTATTCAGATAATTCGCAAATCCCTATCACGACGAGGTTGGGAAGTTTGAGCCACAGTTTCTGCAGTGGCCTTTCTCTGTACTCAAGATGTTTGTAGGCGATCCAAACACCTTCCGCGTGGCAGGAGTGGAGTTCATTGCAGTGGAAATAACGATAAGCTGATGAGCAATCATTGCTGAATTCCATCACATATACTGACAAGGGAGCTGTATCATTAATCCTTATTTGATATGGATGACTGGTGCTTAACATGAACGTAACTAAGTACCAGTTTGAGATCTAATTGCTTTTCTACTAAATGTTTAAAGAAAAATGTGAGTGGTATTTAGTAAATAATAACTACAAGAAATAGTTTTAATTGAAAGGACAAGGCATAATTGTCCTACAATATGAATAAATTGCTGTGATCTGAAAAAACACATAGTTACAAAGTAAAAATAAATCCTGTATCAAATCATTTGATGTGATCTGAATTAGACTGGGGCCTAGAAATTCAGGGGTTTAACGCCACCCGTTACCATCATAATTGGGTGAAAAAATGGCGGTGGGTCCTGCGGCAGCTGCCATTTTGGGATGGCCGGCAGCGTTGCTGATAGAAGAGATCGTTGAAATGATTGAAATTAAGCAGATCGTGATGTCAGTGAGTGTGCAACGCTTACCAGCATGCCTTAACAATGACTAGCTGAGCAAGTGCTCAGAAGCAGAAAAGAGGCTCCAGCAATGAAATTCAAAGGGATCATCAGCAATCACTTGCACCTGACCTGTTTATGCAATTTGACTGGCTCTGTGCTACTTTCTGCAACTCCACCAGCTTTATTAACTTCTTTCAAGGTTCTAGGGTAACAGGTGAGGAGCAGTGGGTTAGGAGGCTATGCTTCATCAAGGAGGTGGTCACAGAACTCTGCCCCCTCCTGCAACCAAACCTGCAGCCTCAGAGCAGGGCAACCACGGCTCTCCCAGTGGCCCTCAAGGTCACCGTGGCCCTCAATTTCTTCGCCAGTCTGCAGCATGAGACATCGCTAACATCTTACAGTTCGCCGCCCATTGCTGCATCCGGGAGGTCACTGAAGCTCTCTACCCCAGGAGAAGGGACTACATTGTCTTCTCTCTGAGCAGAGAGAAGCAGGATGAGTTGCATGTTGCTTTGCCAGGATAGTGGACTTCCCCATGGTGCAGGGTGCCATCAATTGCACACATGTGGCTTTTTGGGTGCCACATAACAATCCTGAGATTTTCCGTAACCTCAAAGGCTACCACTCACTAAATAAGAAGGTGGTGTGCGACCACGCCCAGCGATTCATCAATGTCAGTGCCCGCTATCCTGGCAGCAGCCATGATGCCTTCGCCTTGCGTCAGTCCAGTGTGCCAACAATCTTCCATCCACCACAGCCGACTCGAGGGAGGCTGCTCGGAGACTAGAGTTATCCGCTGTCCACCTGGCTCATGACACCCCTCTGGGGTCCCAACACTTGTGTCCAGCACTCATATAATAAGAGCCATGTTTCCACCAGGAACATCATCGAGCAGACCATCAGGCTACTGAAGCAACGGTTCCGCTGCCTTGACTGCTCGGGAGGAGCCCTCCAGTACACGCCGGAGTGGGTGTGCCTGTTTGTGGTGGTCTGCTGCATGCTCCACAACTCGGCCATCATGAGGATGCAGCCCTTGTCACCAGAGATTACGTGCCCACCTCAGGAAGAGGACAAGGGAGAGGAGGAGGAGGAAGTGGAAGGCGGGAGGGAGGAGGTAGGCAGCCAATCACCCATCCAGATGGGCTGTCCATGGATGGCACATCAGACTCCGATTCCACTGAATGAACCCCCCGATCCCCTTTGCTCACTACATCCCCATCATGTTGGCCCAGAAAGTCGGGACTCCACGGGTGAGTTCGCACGGGGTACTCACCCGTAGGCCCAATGGAAGTGCCGGTTTCCTGCATGCACTGCGCATGCGTGGGAAACCGGCACTTCCGTTCCCCTGAAAGCAGGGGCTCAGAGGTCGAACGCGTGCGCGGGAGAGGCTGCGCGTGTGCTTCGAACTTATGTTTTTTTTACAAGTTTTCCCGGGAGGGTAAGTCAGCAGAAGTTACATATTTAAAAAGCAGGCGTAAGGCCTGCTTTTTACAAGGTAAGTGGTGAATGAATTAAAATTAAAACATTTTTTCCACAGGTTTATTATTTTTAAATATATAAAAGAAAGGTAAGTTTATTTTTAGCCCCGTTAGAAAATAAAAAATGTTTTTTCAAAAATTTAAATAATTGTTTAAAATAGTTATTTCATGTAATTTATAGTTTATTTAAAAAATGTGATGTTTTTTAAAAATTTATTTGAAGATTTAGTGATGTTTTGGGGCCCGTAGTATTTCTAAGTTTTGACAGCACTTCCTGTCAAACTTATGAATGGAGCATTCCCTGCTCCGATTGGCTCCCCATGGCCCACGTGATCACAGGGGATGCATCGAACTAACTGCACCCCGGGATACGCAAGCACTGCGCGCCGGCAGCTGGAGCAGGCCCAGGATTGGAATTCCACAGGGTCCCACAGCACAACGGCCGGCGCGCAAGGTAAGTGCAGGTCGGGGGCTTACACCCGCGGGAAACCCCCGACCCGAATTTTTGGGCCATTATACCTGTAGAAACATAGAAGAGAGGAGCAGGAGTAGGCCATTCAGCCCCTCGAGCCTGTTCCGCCATTTAATGAGACCATGGCTGATCATCCAAATTCAGTACCCTGTGACATAAATCGTGCCATTAATGTAGAAAGGACTTATGAAATATACTGGGTGGCCTGCTGGTGGCGCTGTCCAGGGAGAGTATAAATACTTGGGCATGGGCCCAGCTTTAACAGGGGCTTTTTGTAAACAGGAACTAGTGAAGGATAACTAGACTTCCATGTTGTGAAACAGTCGATTAAAGCCTTGTTTAATACTCTGACCAAGTGCCTAGTAGTTTTCTTATGTCAGACTATCCCTGCTTTCTCCCCATATTCCTTGATCCCTTTAGCCTTAAGAAATACATCTAACTCCTTCTTGAATATATTTAATGAATTGGCCTCAACTGCCTTCTGTGGTAGAGAATTCCACTGGTTCACCACTCTCTGGGTGAAGAAATTCCTCCTCATCTCAGTCCTAAATGGCTTACCCCTTATCCTTAGACTCTGACCCCTGGTTCTGGACTCCCCCGCCATCGGGAACATCCTTACATCCTTCCTGCATCTAGTCTGTCTAGTCCTGTTATAATTTTATAAGTTTCAATGAGATCCCCTCTCATTCTTCTAAACTCTAGCGAATATAAGCCTAATCGACTCAATCTCTCTTCATACGTTATTCCTGCCATCCCAGGTATCAATCTCGTGAATCTTCGCTGCACTCCTTCCATGGCAAGAACATCCTTCCTCAGATAAGGCGAGCAAAACTGCACACAATACTCAAGGTGTGGTCTCACCAAGGCCCTGTACAACTGCAGCAAGACATCCTTGCTCCTGTACTCGAATCCTCTCGCTATGAAGGCCAACATACCATTTGCCTTCTTAACCACCTGCATGCTTACCTTCAGCGACTGGTGCACAAGGACACCCAGATCTCGTTTCACTTCCCCTTCTCCCAATCTATTGCCGTTCAGATAATAATCTGTCTTCCTGTTTTTGCCACCAAAATGGATAACCTCGCATTTATCCACATTATACTGCATCTGCCATGCATTTGCCCAAGCACCCAACCTGTCCAAATCATACTGGAGTTTCTCGGCATCCTCCTCACAGCACACACGCCCACCCAGCTTTGTGTCATCTGCAAACTTGGGGATATTAAATCTAGTTCCCTCGTCTAGATCATTAATATATATTGTGAATAGCTGGGGATCTAGCATCGATCCCTGCGGTACCCCACTAATCACTGCCTGCCACTCGGAAAAAGACCCATTTATTCCAACTCTTTGCTTCCTGTCTGCCAGCCAATTCTCTAGCCAAGTCAGTACCTTACCCCCAATCCCATGTGCTTTAACTTTGCATGCCAATCTCTTATGCGGGACCTTATCGATAGCCTTCTGAAAGTCCAAATACACCACATCCACTGGTTCTCCCTTATCAATTCTATCAGTTACATCCTCAAAAAATTCCAGTAGATTAGTCAAGCATGATTTACCTTTTGTAAATCCATGTTGACTTTGTCTGATCCTGTCACTGTTTTCCAAATGCTCTGCTATTACATCTTTTATAATGGACTCTAGCATTTTCCCCACTACCGATGTCCGGCTTACCGGTTTATATTTTCCTGTTTTCTTTCTACCACCTTTTTTAAACAGTGGGGTTACATTAGTTACCCTCCAATCCATGGGAACTATTCCAGAATCTATAGAATTTTGGAAGATGACCAGCAATGCATCTACTATTTCTAGGGCCATTTCCTTAAGTACCCTAGGATGTAGATTATCAGGCCCTGGGGATTTATCGGCCTTCAATCCCATCAATTTCCCTAATACCATTTCCCTACAAATACTGATTTCATTCAATTTCTCCCTCTCATTTGACCCTATGATCCCCGAAATCTCTGGAAGGTTATTTCTGTCCTCCTTTGTGAAGACAGAACCAAAGTATATATTTAATTGGTCTGCCATTTCTTTGTTCCCCATTATAAATTCCCCTGATTCTGACTGCAAGGGACCTACTTTTGACTTCACCAATCTTTTTCTCTTCACATATCTATAGAAGCTTTTACAGTCAGTTTTTATGTTCCCTGCAAGCTTACTCTCATAATCTATTTTCCCCATCTTAATTAATCCCTTTGTCCTCCTTTGCTGAATCCTGAACTGCTCCCAATCCTCAGGTTTGCTGCTTTTTCTGGCCAAATTATATGTCCTCTCCTTGGATCTTATGCTATCCCTAATTTCCCTTGTTAGCCACGGTTGAGTCACCTTTTTTGTTTTATTTTTATGGCAAACAGGGATGAACAAATTCTGTAGTTCATCCATGCGATCTTTAAATGTTTGCCATTGCCTATCCACCATCAACCCTTTAAGTAACATCCCTCAATCCATCCTAGCCAGCTCGCGCCTCATACCATCGTAGTTTCCTTTATTTAAATTCAGGACCCTAGTCTGAGTCAACTACTTCACTCTCCATCTTAATGAAGAATTCTATCATATTATGATCGCTCCTCCCAAAGGGTCCTCACACAACAACATTGCTGATTAATCCTTTCTCATTACATAGTACCCAGACTAAGATGGCCTGATCTCTAGTTGGTTCCTCGACATATTGGTCCAGGAAACCATCCCGGGAATATGTGTCACGGAATATCACAGTGTCCTCCTGGGCACAAAGCTGAAATGAGAGACATGACAAAAACAAAATTAATAAATTTATCAAAAATCAGTGAACACAAACTTACAGGAAACATATTAACAAATCACCCTTAGTGCCTGTTGTTCATGTGCCTTTTCCTACTCAAGTGCTCCTACAAAGTGCTCCCCCAGCGGCTGCAGCATGGCTGGTGGAAGACTGTTGAGTTTCCATGCGGGAGACTTCAGATGGCCTTGCAGGACGACCTCAAGCAGCTGTGGCCCCAGAAGGTCCGGCTGTAAACTGCACCGTCTCGACATGGGCGGTAGCAGTCTGGGCTGGCAGGCTGACAGGCAGCAGCAAGGGCAATGGTGGCGTGGCAGTGGTGGGAACAGGAATGTTGTCATCTTGAGAGATAACAGCAGGGTCCTGCTCCACTGACCCTCTGCCACTCCCCTGGGGCAACACCTCAGCATTCCTAGTAATCTGTTGGAGGTCAGATTGTTGGGCTACTGCGACACACTATAAGCCCCGGTCGACACTCATAAGCCCAGCCATGATGGCAGTAGTCAGATCTTGGGAGCCTTCAAGCTGAGACTGCATGAGAGCAGTGTGAGTTTCGACGGCACCAAGCAGAAACTGCATGAGAGCAGTCTGCGCTTCCGCTGCAGCACTAAGACATTGGGTTGCTTCCACCTGTGCTGCAATAGAAGCTGCGACATTGCTCAGCACGCGCACCATCATGACACAGTCTCTTTGGGAGTGTACCATCATTTCCAGGCTGGAAATCCTGGGCTCCAAGCTCTGTGCAAAGCCCCGTGCAATGTTGGAGGCGGACTCCTCCACACTCCTTGACATTACTGAGATGCTCTCTGGCAGGCTTGCCATTGCACCTATCAATTTGGTATGCATACCCATCACCCTTCTTCTGAAGGCTGCCCCATCGAGGTCCTCATCTTGAGTCCTGTGCAGCAGAACTTACGTGCGAACTTGTCCTCCGGGAAATTGGCCCCCGAGCTTCCTACTTGTGCCCGGTGCCTCACTCTGTGCAGATCCCGCTACTACACCAGCCTCTAAAGCACACAAAGTGCAATATTTGAGCTGGTGTCTGCAAGAGACAGATGCAGAGATGCGGTGTCTTCTTCCTCCTCTTCTTCTGCTTCGCTCTCTTCCATGATCTCAGTGACAGGCTGCTCGGGTGCTTGTTGATTATCTGAAAGCAGAAAGGCACAAGAGTCGAGTTATGGTGAGTGGAGTGGGGGGGAAAGCCCGATATGCATGCATGCATGAGTAACTTGAAAGTGAGAAGAGATTGGGGGATGAGGGGGAAGTGGGATGTGAGAAGAAGGATTAGAAATGAACACTTCGTTGTTGTCCCCAAGGGGGTCAACCTCGCCGGTTGCCACGGCCTCTACTACATGCCGCCTAATGAGCTGGAGAACTCACGCTTTGAGCTGGCTGAAGTCCTGCATTTCAGCCTGCCCCCCACCTGCCTGTAGCTGCTCCCAGCAATTATGTGCCAGCTTGGACTGCCAGAGAAAGAGAAGCGTGTGAGTGAGTTTACTGCAATGCGTTTGGGTGATTTGCCTGCCATAGTTGAATAGCTGTCAGTGTGTGCAAGGTGCGAGATGTAGGCTTTGTGTCTTAATGCGAGGAGCATTCGTAATAAGGTGGATGAATTATTTCCGCAAATAGAGGTAAACGAATATGATATGATTGGGATTACGGAAACATGGCTGCAGGTTGGCCAAGGCTGGGAACTCAACATCCAGGGGTATTCAATGTTCAGGAAAGATAGGCAAAAAGGAAAAGGAGGTGGGGTAGCATTGCTGGTTAAAGAGGGGATTAACACAATTGAAAGGAAGGATATTAGCTCTGATGATGTGGAATCTGTATGGGTAGAACTGAGAAATACCAAGGGGCAGAAAACGTTAGTGGGAGTGATATATAGACCTCCAAAGTGCGGAGGTCGGGGATGGCATTAAACGGGAAATTAGAGAAGCATGCAATAAGGGCACAGCAGTTATCATGGGTGACTTTAATCTACATATAGATTGGGCTAACCAAATTAGTAACAATACTGTGGAGGAGGAATTCCTGGAGTGTACACGGGATGGTTTCCTGGACCAATATGTCGAGGAACCAACTGGAGATCAGGCCATCTTAGACTGGGTATTATGTAATGAGAAAGGATTAATTAGCAATCTTGTTGTGCGAGGCCCCTTGGGTCAGAGCGATCATAATATGATAGAATTCTTCATTAAGATGGAGAGTGAAATACTTGACTCAGAGACTAGGGTCGTGAATTTAAATAAAGGAGACTATGATGGTATGAGGTGTGAGTTGGGTAGGATTGATTGGGGAATGTCACTCAAAGGGTTGACGGTGGATAGGCAATGGCAAACATTTAAAGATCGCATGGATGAGCTACAGACTTTGTTCATCCCAGTTAGGCATAAAAATAAAACAAAAAAGGTGACGCAACCGTGACTAACAAGGGAAATTAGGGATTGCATAAGATCCAAGGACAGGACATATAAATTGGCAAGAAAAAGCAGTAAACCTGAGGACTGGAAGCAGTTTAGGATTCAACAAAGGAGGACAAAGCGATTAATTAAGAAGGGGAAAATAGAGTATGAGAGTAAGCTTGCAGGGAACATAAAAATTGACTGTAAATGCTTTTATAGATATGCGAAGAGAAAAAGATTGGTGAAGTCAAGCGTAGGTCCCTTGCAGTCAGAATCAGGGGAATTTATAATGGGGAACAAAGAAATGGCAGATCAATTAAATACATACTTAGTTTCTGTCTTCACAAAGGAGGACACAAATAAACTCCCAAAGATGTAGGGGAACATAAGGTCAAATGAAAGGGAGGAACTGATAGAAATCAGTATTTGTAGGGAAATGGTGTTAGGGAAATTGATGTGATTGAGGGCCAAAAAATCCCCAGGGCCTGATAATCTACATCCTAGGGTACTTAAGGAAGTGGCCCAAGAAATAGTAGATACATTGCTGGTCATCTTCCAAAATTCGATAGTCTCTGGAACAGTACCCATGGATTGGCAGGTAGCTAATGTTACCCCACTGTTCAAAAAGGGTGGTTGTGAGGGTGCCGGTTAGTTCCCTCAGTAACCCCTAGATGGCACCTTCACTTGTTTTTTTCCCTTTGCTAATTGTTACTAGTTTGTCCTGTGTTTATTACTTAACTGTCTTTTATCAGTTTTATTGGTTTCACCTGTTTTTGCTTGTATTTAAGTTCTGTGGTTTCCTCCCTCTGTGCTCAGTCTTGACAAGCCATTTGCCTAGTGGTAGCTTGTCTTGAGCTCCTATGTTTGTAACTGTTTACCTGTGTGATTCTAGTAAAGTACTTTTATTTAAGACTGCATACCTGCTTCTCGCCTCGTCTGTCTGCACTTGGCTCCAGAACCAGCCTCGCCCTGACAGCAAGCCTGAGCCTGCTGTCAGGGTAAGGCTGGTTCTGGACCCAAGTGCAGACAGACGAGGCGAGAAGCATGTATGCAGTCTTAAATAAAAGTACTTTACTAGAATCACACAGGTAAACAGTTACAAACATAGGAGCTCAAGACAAGCTACCACTAGGCAAATGGCTTGTCAAGACTGAGCAGAGAGGGAAGAAACCACAGAACTTAAATACAAGCAAAAACAGGTGAAACCAATAAACCTGATAAAAGGCAGTTAAGTAATAAACACAGGAGAAACTAGTAACAATTAGCAAAGGGAAAAAAAACAAGTGCAGGTGCCATCTAGGGGTTACTGAGGGAACTAACCGGCACCCTCACAGGACCCCCTCCCCTAGGAATGGCTCCTGACATTCCTCCTGGACGATCAGGGTGGCGACGGCAAAAATCCCTGATGAGTTCAGGATCCAAAATGTCCCGGGCCGGAACCCAGGAACGCTCTTCAGGACCATAACCCTTCCAGTCGACTAGGTATTGAATGCTCCTCCTAACCCGGCGACTATCAAGGAGGTGATGGACAGTGTAGGCTTGCTGACCGTCAATCATGCAGGGCGGGGGGGGGGAGGTCTGGAAGCAGGAACCAAGGGACTGGTAAGTACCGGCTTGAGGTGAGAGACGTGGAACGTGGGATGTATCTTCATCGACCGAGGAAGGAGGAGCCGGTAGGCCACAGGGTTTACTTTTTCCAAAATCCTAAAAGGTCCGATGAACCGGGGAGCCAACTTGTGGGACTCCACATGGAGCGGGAGATTCCGGGTAGACAGCCACACCTTCTGTCCGGTCCGGAACCGAGGAGCTGGGCGGCGGTGTCGGTCAGCCTGCACTTTCTGCTGAGAAGAAGCGAGCTGCAAGGCGGATCGGACCCTCCTCCAGGTACGGCGGCAGCATTAGACGAACCCCTGGGCAGCCGGGACTCCTACCTCCCTCTCCTGTTCAGGGAAGAGTGGCGGTTGGAAGCCATATTGACATTCAAAAGGTGAGAGGCCAGTGGAGGAGCTCTGAAGGGTATTGTGCGCGTACTCCGCCCAGACCAGATACTTGCTCCAGGTGGAAGGATTGGAGGACACAAAGCTTCTTAGCACCCTCTCCAGATCTTGGTTGGTTCTCTCAGTCTGGCTGTTAGACTGTGGGTGGAAGCCAGAGGAGAGACTGATGGAAGCGCCCAGGAGGGAACAGAAAGCCTTCCAGAACCTGGATGAGAACTGGGGACCACGGTCAGAGATGACATCCAGGGGCAAGCCATGGAGGCGGAAGACATGCTGGACAACCAGCTGGGCAGTCTCTCTGGCAGAGGGAAGCTTGACAAGAGGGACGAAGTGAGCAGCCTTGGAAAAGCGATCGACCACAACTAGGATGGTAGTGAATCCCTCAGATGGAGGTAGCCCGGTGATGAAATCCAGGGCGATATGAGACCAGGGATGGCAAGGGATGCAGGAGACCAAGCGGAGGTTGTTGGGATGTCTTGTTCTGGGCACAGACGGGACAAGCGGAGACAAAGGTCCGGGTGTCGGCTTCAATAGAGGGCCACCAGAACCTCCTCTTAAGGAACTCGAGAGTCCGCCGGATCCCAGGCTGACCAGTCAATCGAGAAGAATGCCCCCATTGAAGGACCTGGGTGCGCACCTGACTGGGAACATAAAGGCTATGAGGAGGGCCTCCTCCAGGGTCAGCCTCCTGACGTTGGGCCCCTCGCACCACAGTCTCAATCTCCCATGCGACGGGAGCAACGATGCAGGAACTGGGGATGATAGGTTCCGGGGTCCGGTCCTTTTCCGAGGGGTCAAACTGGCGAGAAAGGGCATCTGGTTTGAGGTTCTTAGACCCTGGGCGGTAAGACAGGAGAAAGTTGAACCGGTTAAAGAAGAAAACCCACCTGGCCTGCCGAGGGTTGAGGCGCTTGGCGTCCTGGATATATGTCAGATTTTTATGGTCGGTCCAGACGACAAAAGGATGCTCTGCTCCCTCCAACCAGTGTCTCCACTCCTCCAAGGCCAACTTAACTGCCAAGAGCTCCCTGTTGCCGACATTGTAGTTACTCTCTGCTGGCTTCAGGCAACGGGAAAGGAAGGCACAGGGATGTAGCTTTTGGTCCTTAGGGGAGCGCTGGGACAGGACAGCCCCGACTCCAATATCCGAGGCATCCACCTCTACGATAAAGGGCAGGGTGGGGTCAGGGTGTACCAGAATGGGAGCAGAGGCGAAGCGTTGTTTGAGCTGCTGGAAGGCACGTTCCGCTTCAGAAGACCAACTGAACCGTAAAGACGAGCCCTTGGTCAATGCAGAGAGGGAGGCGGCAAGGGAGCTGAAGATGCGGATGAAGCGTCTGTAAAAGTTGGCGATCCCAGGAACTGCTGAACCTGCTTAATCGACGTGGGACGCGGCCAGTTCAAGACGGCTTGAACCTTGCTAGGATCCATCTGGACGCTTCCACAGGAGATGACGTAGCCCAGGAAGGTGACCTTAGAGACGTGGAATTCACATTTCTCGGATTTGACAAAGAGACGGTTCTCCAAGAGCCTCTGCAGCACCCATCTGACGTGTTGGACATGCTGCTGGGGGGACTTTGAGAAGATGAGAATGTCATCCAAATAAACAAACATGAACTGGTTCAGCAGGTCCCAGAGCACGTCATTGACCAGAGCTTGGAAGACAGCAGGAGCGTTAGTGAGACCAACGGGCATAACGAGGTATTCCCAGTGACTGCTAGGGGTGATAAAGGCAGTCTTCCATCCATCCCCCTCCCTAATGCGGACCAGGTTGTACGCGTTGCGGAGGTCAAGTTTGGAGAAGATGGTAGCTCCCTGCAGCTGCTCAAACGCTGAAGACATCAAAGGGAGAGGATAGCGGTTCTTAATGTTAATTTTGTTAAGCCCCCGATAGTCTATGCAAGGCCTGAGACCGCCATCCTTCTTCTTTACAAAAAAGAAGCCAGCACCCGCTGGGGAGGCGGGAGGGTGAATGAAACCTGTAGCGAGGGCTTCCTTGATGTATTCTTCCATGGAAACATTCTCAGGGCCAGAGAGAGAGTAGAGCCAACCCCAAGGGGGGCTAGTGCCAGGCAGGAGATCAATGGCACAGTCATAGGACCGGTGTGGGGGGAGTGTAGTGGACCGCCTCTTACTAAACACAGCATGGAGGTCCGAATATTCAGGGGGCACATGAGCAAGGTCCAGCTGATCAGCTGGCTCGGGAAAGGAAGGACGGGGCAGACTAGGGAAGACCTTAAGACATTTGGCTAGACATGAAGGACCCCACTCCAGCACAGTCCCGGTAGTCCAGTCAATGTGAGGGTTGTGAAGAGAGAGCCACTGATGTCCAAGAACGAGAGGGAGCTCAGGTGAATCGATAAGGTGAAACTGCAACAACTCTTGATGTCTCTCCCCTACTTGGACATGTAATACTCCGGTGATATGATGAATACGCCCAGACCAAGGGGCCTGCCGTCGAGGGCGGTGACTTGTAAAGGCTTGTCAAGGCGGGAGAAAGGAATTTTCAGGCTGCGCACAAGGGTGGCATCGATAAAACAGCCAGCGGGCCCCGGAGTCAACAAACGCCTGAAGGTTGTACTGTTGTCCCTCCCAAGAGAGACGAGCGGGAAGCAGGGTTTGGAAGACAGAAGGGTAGGAGAAGGGATTTGATCTGTCAGTATTTTCCCAATCCTCCTGGCTTTTTCCTGAAGCTCAGGGCATGTGGCTCTGAGATGGCCAGACAGGCCACAGTAAAGACAACGCCCCTCTCTCAATCTCCTCTGTCTCTCAAACTGGGAGAGCCGAGTTCTGCTGAGTTGCATAGGTTCCTCTTCGGTGCTAACAGGTGGACTCGGGGGTACTTGGAAACACTTGGTCAGATTCAAAACACCGGAAGATCTCACCTCTGTGGAAGTAGTGAATCTCCTCTCTCTACCATGCTCCCGGAGGCGGTTATCCACTCTGATGGCAAGGGAGATGAGCGTGTCAAGGTCCTCCGGACCCTCTCTGGACACCAGTTCATCTTTGATAGATTCGGAAAGGCCATGAAGAAACGTGGAGAGAAGGGCCTCGGTGTTCCAGCAGCTTTCCGCAGCGAGTGTGCGGAACTCAATGGCGAAGTCGGCTACGCTGCAGTTGCCCTGGCGGAGATTCAAAAGTCTCTTAGCTGCCTCCCGTCCACTCACAGGATGGTCAAAGACTTTGCTCATCTCTTCAGCGAAAAGGAGAATGTCCGAGCAGACAAAAGTTTGCTGCTCCCAGATAGCGGTAACCCAGGCGAGAGCTTTTCCCGAGAGTAGTGATATGATGAACGCTACCTTAGAGCGGGGTGATAGGAACATGGAGGGTTGGAGTTCAAAAACTAGGAAGCACTGGGTCAAGAAGCCGCGACACTTGCCCGGATGACCGACATAGCGCTCTGGCGCGGGTAGGCGAGGCTCTCGGTGAGTCTGGAGGTCGGCGACTGGTTGGGTAGTACCCAAAGGAACTGACTGAGGAGGAACATCCTGAGCAGAAGCCACAGAGGCTGGGTGTTGAATGGTCTGAGTCTACGTATTTACCTTGTCCGAAATGCTTTGGAGAAGTTGCTCAAGGCGGCCGAGGAAAGCACCTTGGTTCTGGGCATATTCATCATATCACCGGAGTATTACATGTCCAAGTAGGGGAGAGACATCAAGAGTTGCTGTAGTTTCACCTTATCGATTCACCTGAGCTCCCTCTCGTTCTTGGACATCTGTGGCTCTCTCTTCACAACCCTCACATTGACTGGACTACCGGGACTGTTCTGGAGTGGGGTCCTTCATGTCTAGCCAACTGTCTTAAGGTCTTCCCTAGTCTGCCCCGTACTTCCTCTCCCGAGCCAGTTGATCAGCTGGACCTTGCTCATGTGCCCCCTGAATATTCGGACCTTCATGCTGTGTTTAGTAAGAGGCGGTCCACTACACTCCCCCCACACCGGTCCTACGACTGTGCCATTGACCTCCTGCCTGGCACTAGCCCTCCTCGGGGTCGGCTCTACTCTCTCTCTGGCCCTGAGAATGTTTCCATGGAAGAATACATCAAGGAAGCCCTCGCTACAGGTTTCATTCGCCCTTCCACCTCCCCAGCGGGTGCTGGCGTCTTTTTTGTAAAGAAGAAGGATGGCGGTCTCAGGCCTTGCATAGACTATCGGGGGCTTAACATAATTACCATTAAGAACCGCTATCCTCTCCCTTTGATGTCTTCAGCGTTTGAGCAGCTGCAGGGAGCTACCATCTTCTTCAAACATGACATCCGCAACGCGTACAACCTGGTCTGCATTAGGGAGGGGGATGAATGGAAGACTGCCTTTATCACCCCTAGCGGTCACTGGGAATACCTCGTTATGCCCTTTGGTCTCACTAATGCTCCTGCTGTCTTCCAAGCTCTGGTCAATGACGTGCTCCGGGACCTGCTGAACCAGTTCGTGTTTGTTTATTTGCATGACATTCTCATCTTCTCAAAGTCCTCCCAGCAGCATGTCCAACACGTCAGACGGGTGCTGCAGAGGCTCTTGGAGGACCGTTTCTTTGTCATATCCGAGAAATGTGAATTCCACGTCTCTAAGGTCACCTTCCTGGGCTACGTCATCTCCTGTGGAAGCGTCCAGATGGATCCTAGCAAGGTTCAAGCCGTCTTGAACTGGCCGCGTCCCACATCGGTTAAACAGGTTCAGCGGTTCCTGGGATTCGCCAACTTTTACAGATGCTTCATCCGCAACTTCAGCTCCCTTGCCGCCTCCCTCTCCGCATTTACCAAGGGCTCGTATTTACGGTTCAGTTGGTCTTCTGAAGCGGAATGGGCCTTCCAGGAGCTCAAACAACGCTTCACCTCTGCTCCCAATCTGGTACACCCTGACCCCACCCTGCCCTTTATCGTAGAGGTGGATGCCTCGGATATTGGAGTCGGGGCTGTCCTGTCCCAGCGCTCCCCTAAGGACCAAAAGCTACATCCCTGTGCCTTCTTTTCCCGTTGCCTGAAGCCAGCAGAGAGTAACTACAATGTCGGCAACAGGGAGCTCTTGGCAGTTAAGTTGGCCTTGGAGGAGTGGAGACACTGGTTGGAGGGAGCAGAGCATCCTTTTGTCGTCTGGACCGACCATAAAAATCTGACATATATCCAGGACGCCAAGCGCCTCAACCCTCGGCAGGCCAGGTGGGCTTTCTTCTTTAACCGGTTCAACTTTCTCCTGTCTTACCGCCCAGGGTCTAAGAACCTCAAACCAGATGCCCTTTCTCGCCAGTTTGACCCCTCGGAAAAGGACCGGACCCCGGAACCTATCATCCCCAGTTCCTACATCGTTGCTCCCGTCGCATGGGAGATTGAGACTGTGGTGCGAGGGGCCCAACGTCAGGAGGCTGACCCTGGAGGAGGCCCTCCTCATAGCCTTTATGTTCCCAGTCAGGTGCGCGCCCAGGTCCTTCAATGGGGGCACTCTTCTCGATTGACTGGTCATCCTGGGATCCGTCGGACTCTCGAGTTCCTTAAGAGGAGGTTCTGGTGGCCCTCTATTGAAGCCGACACCCGGGCCTTTGTCTCCGCTTGTCCCGTCTGTGCCCAAAACAAGACATCCCAACAACCTTCGCTTGGTCGCCTGCATCCCTTGCCCATCCCCAGCCATCCCTGGTCTCATATCACCCTGGATTTCATCACCGGGCTACCTCCATCTGAGGGATTCACTACCATCCTAGTTGTGGTCGATCGCTTTTCCAAGGCTGCTCACTTTGTCCCTCTTGTCAAGCTTCCCTCTGCCAGAGAGACTGCCCAGATGGTTGTCCAGCATGTCTTCTGCCTCCATGGCTTGCCCCTGGATGTTGTCTCTGACCGTGGTCCCCAGTTCACATCCAGGTTCTGGAAGGCTTTTTGTTCCCTCCTGGGCGCTTCCATCAGTCTCTCCTCTGGGTTCCACCCACAGTCTAGCGGCAAGACTGAGAGAACCAACAAAGATCTGGAGAGGGTGCTAAGAAGCTTTGTGTCCTCCAATCCTTCCACCTGGAGCAAGTATCTGGTCTGGGCGGAGTACACGCACAATACCCTTCAGAGCTCCTCCACTGGCCTCTCACCTTTCGAATGTCAATATGGCTTCCAACCACCACTCTTCCCTGAACAGGAGAGGGAGGTAGTAGTTCCGGCTGCCCAGGGGTTCGTCCAACGCTGCCACCGTACCTGGAGGAGGGTCCGATCCGCCTTGCAGCTCGCTTCTTTTCGGCAGAAAGTGCAGGCTGACTGACACCGCCGCCCAGCTCCTCGGTTCCGGACCAAACAGAAGGTCTGGCTGTCTAACCGGAATCTTCCACTCCATGTGGAGTCCTGCAAATTGGCTCCCCGGTTCATCGGACCTTTTAGGATTTTGGAAAAAGTAAACCCTGTGGCCTACCGGCTCCTCCTTCCTCGGTCGATGAAGATGCATCCCATGTTCCACATCTCTCACCTCAAGCCGGTACTTACCAGTCCCTTGGTTCCTGCTTTCAGACCTCCCCACCCCGCCCCGCATGATTGACGGTCAGCAAGCCTACATTGTCCGTCGCCTCCTTGATAGTCGCCGGGTTAGGAGGAGCATTCAATACCTGGTCGACTGGGAGGGTTATGGTCCTGAAGAGCGTTCCTGGGTTCCGGCCCGGGACATTTTGGATCCTGAACTCAGCAGGGATTTTCGCCGTCGCCACCCTGATTGTCCAGGAGGTGCATCAGGAGCCGTTCCTAGGGGAGTGGGTCCTGTGAGGCTGCCGGTTGGTTCCCTCCATAACCCCTGGATGACACCTTCACTTTTTTTTTCCCTTTGCTAATTGTTACCAGTTTCTCCTGTGTTTATTGCTTAACTGCCTTTTATCAGGTTTATTGGTTTCACCTGTTTTTGCTTGTATTTAAGTTCTGTGGTTTCTTCCCTCTGTGCTCAGTCTTGACAAGCCGTTTGCCTAGTGGTAGCTTGTCTTGAGCTCCTATATTTGTAACTGTTTACCTGTGTGATTCTAGTAAAGTACTTTTATTTATGACTGCATACCTGCTTCTCGCCTCGTCTGTCTGCACTTGGCTCCAGAACCAGCCTCGCCCTGACAGTGGTAGAGAGAAAACGGGGAATTACAGACCGGTAAGCTTGACATCGGTAGTGGGGAAAATGCTAGAGTCCATTATAAAGGATGTAATAGCAGAGCACTTGGAGAAAGGTGACCGGATCGGGCAAAGTCAAGATGGATTTACAAAAGGTAAATCGTGCTTGACTGAGCTCCTGGAATTTTTTGAGGATGTAACTGGTAAAATAGATAAGGGAGAACCAGTGGATGTGGTGTATTTGGATTTTCAAAAGGCTTTCGAATAGGTCCCACATAAGAGATTAGCGTGTAAAATTAAGGCACATGGGATTGGGGGCAAGGTATTGACTTGGATAGAGAACTGGTTGGCAGACAGAAAGCAAAGAGTTGGAATAAACTGCTCTTTTTCCGAGTGGCAGGCAGTGACTAGTGGGGTACCGTAGGGATTGGACCTTGGACCCCAGCTATTCACAATATATATTAATGATCTGGACGAGCGAACTAGATGTAATATCTCCAAGTTTGCAGACGACACAAAGCTGGGTGGGCGTGTGTGCTGTAAGGAGGATGCCGAGAAACTCCAGTATGATTTGGACAGGTTGGGTGATTGGGCAGAAGCATGGCAGATGCAATATAATGTGGATAAATGTGAGGTTATCCACTTTGGTCTCAAAAACAGGAAGGCAGATTGTTATCTGAATGGCAATAGGTGAAGGGGAAGTGCAACGAGACCTGGGCGTCCTTGTGCATCATTCACTGAAGGTAAGCATGCAGGTGCAGCAGGTGGTTAAGAAGGCAAATGGTATGTTGGCCTTCGTAGCAAGAGGGTTTGAGTACAGGAACAAGGATGTCTTGCTGCAGTTGTACACGGCCTTGGTGAGACCACATCTTGAGTAGTGTGTGCAGTTTTGGTCGCCTTATCTGAGGAAGGATGTTCTTGCCATGGAAGGAGTGCAGCGAAGATTCACCAGGCTGATACCTGGGATGGCAGGAATGACATACGAGGAGAGATTGGGTCGATTGTGCTTGTACTCGCTGGAGTTTAGAAGAATGAGAGGGGATCTCATCGAAACTTTTAAAATTCTAACAGGACTAGACAGACTAGATGCTGGAAGGATGTTCCCGATGGTCGGGGAGTCCAGAACCAGGGGTTACAGTCTAATGATAAGGGGTAAGCCATTTAGGACAGAGATGAGGAGGAATTTCTTCACCCAGAGAGTGGTGAACCTGTGGAATTCTCTACTAAAGAAGGCAGTAGAGGTCAATTCATTAAATATATTCAAGGAGTTGGATATATTTCTTAAGGCTAACGGGATCAAGTGATATGAAGAGAAGGCAGGAACAGGGTACTGAATTTGGATGATCAGCCATGATCTCATTGAATGGCGGAGCAAGCTCGAGGGGCCGAATGGCCTACTCCTGCTCCTATCTTCTATGTTTCTATGTTTCTATGTGTGAGTGTTGCAGCAGTGATATGGTTGTGAAGATGAAGTGAAGCCATGATTGTGAAGTGTGAGTGGTGGTAGATAGAGATTGTTGGTAGGCGAGTGCTGGGGTGTGATGCATTGATCAGTGTGTGAGGCTAGTGGTGGAGATGGTGGTATGTGGCATTTGCTGAAGCCTTCACTCACCTTGACCACCCGTGTGAGGTCATTAAAATTCTTCCTGCACTGTATGGCGGACATTGGCACCACAGTACTTGCCATTACATGACTGGCTATCTCCTGCCACATGGTACGGGAGGTGTACAGCAAGGGCTTCTTGTCACTTTGCTGGTAGAGTACAGCCCGCCTCCTCTCCACAGCCACAATGAATACCTCCAGAGCTTCGTTGGAGAACCTCCTGACTCTCTCCCTGTTATGACACTCTGCCATAACACTTCCACTTCCACTTCCAGTTCTGCTTCCACTTCTGCTTCGAGTTGCAACTGCCCTGACAATGCACCTCCCCTTTAAGTAGTGGAAAAAGCCTGTGGCACGCATGACTGTGAATTTGACTGGCCCTGATATTGGTCCACCTGTTGAGCCAATGAACAGCAGTTTTAGTGCTGAAATCTTGACTATAATCATGTTACTGAGGAGTGAGCACGAATCTTGAGTGCTACCTAGACCATTTTGAGGTGACACAGCTTAACATCATTTGGCCTTAACACTGCCCGTTTTATGTCTACATCCACTTTCTAGGCCAATATGTTCCAAACAATAATAGAACTCTGTTATTCATGTTATTGCCTCTCTCCTGTAATTGGGTTAAGTGGAAAGAATTTGGGTAGTTTCAACCCTGTGGGTTTGAGCACTAAATTGACAGCTTCAGAGAGGCTCCAAGGATGGTCGGTGTGGGAGATAGAGATGCCAGATTGGTGCAATAGGTAATGTTCTTCTGAGGTGAAGTTATGTTGTTGGTTTAGAGTACAGCAGAATATAAGGAGACACTGTCAACACAGAGGGAGCTACAGCAAGAGTAAGAAAAGTAAGAGCAGTCATTATAGTACTCAGTAGCAACTCTGAAAGATATTGGCCCTGAAATTCGGGTCTCCATGGGTGAGTACGCACGGGGTACTCACCCGTAGGCCCAATGGAAGTGCCAGCTTCCTGCATGCACTGTGCATGCGCGGGAAACCGGCTCTTCCGTTCCCCTGAACGAAGGAGTTCAGAGGTCGAACGCGTGCGCAGGAGAGGCTGCGCATGCGCATCGAACATACGTTCTTTTTGCAGGTTTTCCCGGGAGGGTAAGTCTCCAGAAGTTACACATATAAAAAGCAGTCGCAAGGCCTGCTTTTTACAAGGTAAGTGATGAATTAGTTAAAATTAAAACATTTTTCCCACAGGTTTATTATTTTTAAATACTTTAAAGAAAGTTAAATTTATTTTTAATTTTTTTCAAAAATTTAAATTATTGTTTAAAATAGTTATTTCATGTAATTTATAGTTTATTTAAAAAATGTGATGTTTTTTTAAAATTTATTTGAAGATTTAGTGATGTTTTGGGGCTTATAGTATTTATAAGTTTGACAGCACTTCCTGTCAAGCTTATGAATGAAGCATTCCCTGCTCCGATTGGCTCCACATGGCCCACGTGATCCCAGGGGACGCATCGAACTAACTGCGCCCCTGGGATACGCAAGCACTGCGCGTCGGGAATTGGAGCAGGCCCAGGATCGGAATTCCACGGGGGCCCACAGCACAACGGCCGGCGCGTTAGGTAAGTGCAGGTCGGGGGCTTACACCCGCAGGAAGCCCCCAACCCGAATTTCTGGGCCATTACCACACATGATTTGAGGGAATAATAAAAGGCATGTTTTTTAAAAGCTCAAATAGGCGATGGGCATGCACACCGAGCTCATAAGAACATAAGAACATAAGAAATAGGAGCAGGAGTAGGCCATTTGGCCCTTTGAGCCTGCTCCGCCATTCAATAAGATCATGGCTGATCTTCTACCTCATCTCCACAAATAGTTCAGTTTGATAAGGAAGAGTTGTGTTTGTTAATGGACGGCAAACTGCGAAATCTTTGCAATATCCCCTGTTGAAACTAAGTGAAATTAAAGGACATATTTATTTACGAATGATGATGCTTTACACAGAGAAAGGTTTCCAATTTCTGAGACTGTTTAGAATTCTCTAATACAGCCTGAAAGATCCGATAGTTGTACCAATATAACCGGTGAGGATATTAACAAATGTGGCTGAACTTCCCATTTTTGAATTCATTTTTAAATTATATTTTCAATCTTTTACATTTACAGATTTAGATTTCATGAAGCCATTCCACATTTTTATGACATGTGTTTATGGGAGGAGTACATTCCTTGTTTAAGGTTTCTTGGCACAGCTGGGCTGGGAGATGTGCAAGATAAAGGTTAAAACAGTTGATTTATTCTTGGTCCTTGGTCCGTCTATGTTGGAGAATAAAGGATCCTGCTTACTAGTGATGTTGTTTATTAGAGACACTGTCTATCGGTGGGCCTCTGCCAGCTTAATCCCCCTCTTGTGCTATCCATCTGTCTCACTTTAGAAGGTAGAAGGGGCGAGTGGGATCATTTTATGGACAGCTAAGTGAAATTGTTCACTTAACATCCCATGATCTAAGTTTTTTATTTACAAGAGCCTCCAGTATGTCTGAAATTTTTATTTTAATTGCTTAACAAAATAGCTCTTTACATTTGCATCATTTGACTATAAGCCTTTTAGCTGCATGCCTTTTTGCTAATTTTGCAATTCATATATAATGTAGAATGACAATTTTAAATGAAAGTGAATAAATGCCTTTTGCCCACTGTGGAGTACTGTGAAATAGAGTCAAAAGACCTGGTCACAAGACACCAGTGAGATATCTAACTTTGAAATATTTTCACTCACCCAACAGAATACAAGGTCCCCTGCCCTACTACCTCTGATTTGCACATCAGTGCACCCTGTGGCAGCTTCACTTACGATGTACTGTAATACAGCAGAGCTTTTTAAAGATCACAGTGCATTGTACATTAGTCCATTGATGTGTGTCAGATGCAAAGCCCTGGAGAACTAATCTCAGCAGCCTGCTCAACAGTGATCCCGGATAGGAATGAGTTGTCTGCCAACCCAATCAGACCTGTATTATGGACATGGTAGGGAAGAAAACAGCAAAGTCAAAGAGAATAATATATAAAATGGGAGGGGCTGGAGGAATAATGAAAAGCAATAAACAACAATTAAATGATGTTTATGATCAATCTCTTAGGTATTTCATAAAACTTAACTGTCACGTTGATTTACCATCTATGAAATAAATTTGTTGTTGTGAGCAGCTATATTACTATATAAATAATTTTCTATTGTATAATTTTTCCTTTTCAGATGTTAGTTCAGAATAAGCATATATTTTGATGTTCAACAAAAGGAAATGATTTGAATCACTTTATTGGAATTTTGTACAGTTATGTTGATGGAAACAACATCAGAAATCCCTCATACGCCTGAAAGATCCAATAGTTGAGTTGTAGCCGCCCCAGTCACTGAATCTCCTGTATTCACCGGGTCTCATGAAGTACTGGCGGCCTCTGTAGTTGGGCTGCTCATAGAAGTTCCAGTAACCGTCCATCACATGGCAGGAGTGAATGTCACGGTAACGGAAACGATCGTAGACAGATGGACAGTCATCCATGAATTCCATCATCTGTCCTCCAAAGTCAGGCCTCTCGTAAATCTTCATTCTGTAGTTTCCACCTCGGTACTGTAATATTAAAGTAATTGATGAGTTATAAGATCTCTTTCTTTTATGCAATAGGAAAATAATTTTTATCAATTGCTCACTATACCATAAAATAGTTGATCTTTTGAGTACTAAGGGGAAAAATTTGGTATTGACCATTTTGGGGCGCTAACATCGCCTGGGTGCTAACTTTAGCGCCAGCAACCGCGAAATTGAGTTTTAGTACCCCAAGAGGGAAGTGGAGCGCTAAATCAAGCGCTACACACTTCTCTTTGGGCTCCACCTTCAGAGCGCTAATCAAGTTCCGGCGCTGTCAATTAGAAAGTCGTCAGACAGACTGGTGCCTTCCAGTTCTTAAAGGGCAGGTTTTATCATGCTGCACAGCCTCACTCTGATCATTGCTGCTTGTGAATTGGGTCTGCAAGGAGCTGCAAGCCTTCAGTCAAAGAAGTCATGGCTGATCCAAGGCCCAGAAAGAGAGCTCACCGGTTCAGCGACCACACTTTGGAGGTTCTGGTAGCAGCTGTGGAACACCAACAGGCAGTGCTCTTCCCGGACACTGGTAGGAGGCCATTGCCGCAGGACTTTAGGAGGATGTGGAGGGAGGTCGCCCAGAACGTGTCGGCCAGAAGTGTGGTCCACAGAACTCACACCCAGTGCTGGAAGAAATTCAACAACCTCACTCGGGTGGTCAGGGTGAGTACATGCTTCAAAAACCTCTACATGCTACCATCTCAACCTCACTGTGCACACACTGTATAAACCACCACAACCCCAACACTCACCCACCAACTATACCCACTTACTAAAAGTGACATCCACATCTCACACCTTGCATACATTAACAGCTATTCAACTATGGCAGGCACAGCTGCCAAACACATAGCTGCACACTCACTCACACGCTTTCCTTTTTCTTGGAGGCCAAGCTTGCTCACAACAAGAGGGAGCAACTATGAACGGGAGGAGGTGAGGCGGACTTGCACTCCTTACAGACCTGGAGGAGCACATGCGCAGCATCATTGGGGCCCAGGTTGTGGGCGCTGTGGCCGTCGGAGACTTTGACCCCCTTGTGGACAACACGGTATGTTCATCACCTCTCTCTCTTCTCTCATACTACTTCCCCCTCACACCACAAGCCTTTCCCACTTTCCATCTAAGTATACTGTCTTCATTCCTTGCTCCCTTCCTGTCCCCCTCCTCTGACCTTTACCCCACTCTTGTGCCTTTATGCTTTCAGATAATCAGCCACCAGATGACCAACCTGTCCCTCAGCCTCCCAGTGGCAGCAATGCGGGAGAGGAGGAGGAAGAACAAGCCAGAGCCTCACTGCCTGTGTCTCTCGAAGGCGCTAGGTCCGATAATGGGGCACCGCGGCCGCTGGAGGGAAGCCTAGTACATGGGTCTGATGTGGGTAAAGTTCTGGGACCCAGCAGGCTGCAGCAATGCCACAGGGAAAGGGAAGCTCAGGGGCCATCTCCCCAGAGGGTGCGTACACGTGCGAGTTCTGCTGCACAGGACTCAGATGAGGACGTTGATGTGGAGGCGTTGACCAGATAGGCGATGGGCATGCACACTGAGCTCATAAGAACATAAGAACATAAGAAATAGGAGCAGGAGTAGGCCATTTGGCCCTTTGAGCCTGCTCCGCCATTCAATAAGATCATGGCTGATCTTCTACCTCATCTCCACAAATAGTTCAGTTTGATAAGGAAGAGTTGTGTTTGTTAATGGACGGCAAACTGCGAAATCTTTGCAATATCCCCTGTTGAAGCCTGGATGGAGCCGCTGGCGTCGAAATTGAGAGCGACTGTGACCTTAACTTCCACTGAGAGAGACGTCCTGGTCCTGAGCTGAGGCTGGAAGTCTGGCTGCAGGAGGTGGCAGAGCTCTGTGACCACCTCCTTGCTGAAGCGGAGCCTTCAAAGGCACTGCTCCTCTGAGAGATGAATGTAGGAGAAGTGCTCTCGGAAAACCCTGGGAAGGTAAGGCCTCTTGTTGCGAAGTCTGTGGGCCCTACTTCTACCTCTGGCCAAATTTGGCAATCTCTGTCTCTGCACCCACTGCCTCCGACTTAGTTGCCGGAGGGGACGGTGGCGTGCCAGTACAGCCCCCATAAATGAGAGAAAAGAGGACGTAGAAATGTTCAGGGCAATGCAAGGAAGAAAATGTTAGAGCAGCAACAAAGCAAAAATGGAGAAAATGTGAACACAGCCAAAATGCTATCTGACAAGCCAGCAATGAATCTGACCTCCCAATAAGTGATCCCTTTAAATACCTCCCTGGGAGTGGCAAACTCAGGTATCAACGCCTGCTATTTCTGTCGTTCTCAGCGCCAGGCGGTAGGTCAGGGGAAGTGACTGAATTTCGCATCTGGGGTGCTAACGGGGCGTTGCACACTCATTGAAATCACGTCTGAGTGGCGCTAGATTGCCAGGCACTAAGTGTTAACACCGCCGCTAAATGACGACTGAATTTCGCTGGAGGCGTTGGAATCGCCGTACCTGGGCAATAAGCCTTTAGCACCCCGTTAGCACCCCACCTGGGTACCGAAATTCTAGCCCTAAGTGTTTTTCAGTTTTCAAAATAGCATTCTTCCCATCAGATAGAAAACTAAGATTGTTTTTTGGAACTTCTAACAGATGCTTGATGGTGTGTTACAGAGGATTCCAATCCAAAGGATCTTCCTTATTTTGGGGAAAAATATTTAAGAAAAAAAATAGATATTTTTGTGTATGAATCTGCAATGCAGTCTAATTAATGTGAATGGAACATTAGAATAAGAAATACAGAAACATTTAAATAAGCCAACTCATGTATTCGTGATAGTTTTGACTTAATTTTTTAAAGTTGTTATCAAGAATATTTGATAGAATTTATACGCGTTCAGTAAACTTACGTATGGGTAGGTGCGACATGACCTGATGTTGTCATTGAATCCCATCCAGCTTTGGTAGTCAGGATATTCTCCCCTGCTTAGAACATACTGGTATCCCATGTAATTGGGTCTCTCATACACCACCCACCAGTCACTCTCAACACGGATGGAGTTACAGCGGCTGAAGTAAGGGGACAGGTCAGCAGAGTCAGTACTGCACTCGTAGTGCCGACCCTGGAAGTTCCTGTCCTCATAAAAGATGATCTGTGGGGGAAAAAATGTCTGATAAGTAAGCAAGCCTCAGCATTTTGAAGGTAATTACTAAAACTGCTAGCATTTACTGAGATAAAAATCTACCTTTCCCATTTTAAGATTGTGTAGAGTCAAGAGAAACACTATTTTGAGGCCTACAGAATCGGCGACCTTTTATACACACCAGAAAATGCACTGTCGGAAAATCTTTATCAGCTAAATGGCTACACTGAATTGTTCCCAGCATGCACTTCACTCTGGAAAGGAGTGACATTCATGATTTTGAACTGGTGCTGTTTTTTTTGTAATCTCTTTGTAACTTGTAAGCTTTTTGTACAAAAAGAACTATGCTTCTAAGTGATTTACTACAATGAGCTTTCTGGAATCCTCCAAACTGAGCAATAGCAGCCTCAGCGAAAACATCCTGGGATATGACAGACCCCTTTTCACCAAAGGTTTCTATGTGGACAGTGCGGGCTGCAAAATGAATAACGTGGGTGCTGAAATGCCAGTATTTCTCCATTTTTTACTCATGTCCACTCTTCTTTTGCTCAATGGATCAATGGATCAAATAATCAGTCTCTGATTACTTTAACTACTGATTGTTTTTGCCAGTTGGCTTCTACTTTAACTGGCAATGATTTTTGATTTTATATTCCTGAAAAGGAACAAAATTATTTTAAAAGCATTCACATTGTGTGTGATTCAGAGTAATTCATAGACAAATTTTATATCAATTCACCCTGAGGAAAGACGGGAAGAGCCTCGAGTGGAGCATAATCGCCGGGATGGACTGGTTGGGCTGAATGGCCTGTTTCTGTGCCATATATTCTATGCAATCTTAAGAGTTGGATGCACCTGTTCTTTATTATAACTGTTTACATAGAAGATAGGAGCAGGAGTAGGCCATTCGGCCCCTCGAGCCTGCTCCACCATTCAATGAGATCATGGCTGATCATCCAAATTCAGTACCCTGTCCCTTCCTTCTCCCCATATCCCTTGATCCCTTTAGCCTTAAGAAATATATCCAACTCCTTCTTGAATATATTTAATGAACTGGCCTCCACCGCCCTCTGTGGCAGAGAATTCCACAGGTTCACCACTCTCTGGGTGAAGAAATTCCTCCTCATCTCAGTCCTAAATGGCTTACCCCTTATCCTTAGACTATGACCCCTGGTTCTGGACTCCCCGGCCATCGGGAACATCCTTGCTGCATCTAGTCTGTCCAGGCCTGACAGAATTTTATAGGTTTCGACGAGATCCCCTCTCAATCTTCTAAACTCCAGTGAGTATAAGCCCAATCAACACAATTTCTCCTCATACGTCATTCCTGCCATCCCAGGTATCAGCCTGGTGAATCTTCGCTGCACTCCTTCCATGGCAAGAACATCCTTCCTCAGATAAGGCGACCAAAACTGCACACAATACTCAAGGTGCGGTCTCACCAAGGCCCTGTACAACTGCAGCAAGACATCCTTGTTCCTGTACTCAAACCCTCTTGCTACGAAGGCCAACATACCATTTGCCTTCTTAACTGCCTGCTGCACCTGCATGCTTACCTTCAGCGACTGGTGCACAAGAACACCCAGGTCTCTTTGCACTTCCCCTTCTCCCAATCTATTGCCATTCAAATAATAATCTGCCTTCCTGTTTTTGCCACCAAAGTGGATAACCTCACATTTATCCACATTATAGTGCATTTGCCATGTTTCTGCCCAATCGCCCAACCTGTCCAAATCGTACTGGAGTTTCACGACATCCTCCTCACAGCTTACCCTCCCACCCAGCTTTGTGCTGTCTGCAAATTTGGAGATACTACATCCAATTCCCTCATCCAGATCATTAATATATATTGTGAACAGCTGGGGTCCTAGGACCGATCCCTGCGGTACCCCACTAGTCACTGCCTGCCACTCGGAAAATGACCCGTTTATTCCAACTCTTTGCTTTCTATCTGCCAACCAGTTCGCTATCCAAGTCAATACGTTGCCCCCAATCCCATGTGCCTTAATTTTGCACGCTAATCTCTTATGCGGGACCTTATTGAAAGCCTTCTGAAAGTCCAAATACACCACATCCACTGGTTCTCCCTTATCTATTTTACCAGTTTGGAGCTAGAGTTTCCGTTTTGGGCGCAATCAGGAAATTGCACCCAAAATGTGCTTGAAATTGCATTGGTTAGGTTATGCTTCAAGTTCCTGCTCAAATTCATTTGCATAATCACAAACATAAAATCTTCCATGAAGCAGTACAGTCGGACAGCGTTATAGAACATAAACTTTTGTTTTCCTTTAAAAAGTATTCCTTGATATATTTAAGAGTTGTAACCTGTTCAGTAATACAGCTGAAACCGAGTTTATCACCAAAAATATGCATTTTTGCTGAGTGTGTCCGATCCGCCAACTGTGAGTAACCTGATTTAAACAAAAATGACTTAGAAAGAACTATGTTGAACCATTAAACAGTTTCATTGGTGTACACTAGTCAGTTTCTTAATGAATTCAATATTTTTTGATATGAAAAGACTTTTGAAACATGCGCGTGTGCCGAAAAACATTAGCACAATTCAAAGAGCCTCACCACGTGCAGATCCCACCTCTAACCTAGCCTCTTAGGTCCGTGGAGTGCCAGTAGCTGAGCTGGTGGCTGCGAGTATCAGATCGAGTGACAGTATTTCTTTTTTATCATCACTCTCCTCTTCCTTTTTCACCACTGTCTGGCCAGATTGGATTTCTTGGCTCTCTGAAATGAGAAAGGCACGAGGGTAGGATTGTGGTGAGGGGTGTGTGGAGGGCGGCGGGGGGTTCGGGGGAAAGCAAGATGTGCATGCTTACACCATCTGCAGCTTTTAAGTCAGAAGAGATTGTGGGATAAGGGGTTAGTGGGATGTGAGGAGGAGGATTCGGTATGAGGATACCGTCATCTTCAATGGCCATGGCCTCAGTCACAGCCACTCCAATTATGCCGAGCACCATCTCCTCGAGTGAAGTCAGGATATGGAGGCGCGCATGTCCCCCTCCTGTTAGCTGCCATTGTCTACAATTGTGTGCCACCTTGTCCGGCAAGAGAGAGGGAAGTGTGTCAGTGAATATGGTTCACTGTTTGGTTGATGTGGCTGTCATGATTGAATAGCTGGCAGTGTGTGCAAGCTGTGAGATGTGGGCGTGAGGTTTGCAGCAGTGGTAAGTGGTGAGGGTGAGATGGAGCATATGAAAGTGAGGTTTGAGTCGTGATTGATAGAGATTGTTGGTAGGTGAGTGAAAGTGGTATGGTGAATTGAGCAATGTGTGAGGCTAGTCGTGCGGTTGGTAGGATATGGCATTTGAAGCTGCATTCACTGACTTTGACCACTCGTAAGAACATAAGAACATAAGAAATAGGAGCAGGAGTAGGCCAATCGGCCCCTCGAGCCTGCTCCGCCATTCAATAAGATCATGGCTGATCTGATCCTAACCGTCAATCTACTATCACAGGTCACTGAACTTCTTCCGGCACTGCATCTAGGCAAAACTGTTGGCATTGACCTCAGTGGCTGATCTGCTCTCACTGCCTTTGCAGTGTCTGTTGGGAGGGCATCCTGGAGCCCTGTGGAAACAGAACCTCTCTTCTCTCCACCTCCTGTACTAAGGTCTCCAGTGCAGCGTCATAGAGTCATAGTCACAGAAGGAGGCCATTCGGCCCATCGAGTCCGTGCCGACTCTCTGTAGAGCAATCCAGTCAGTCCCATTCCCCCGCTCTATCCCCGTAGCCCTGCAAGTTTATTTCCCTCAAGTGCCTATCCAGTCTCCCCTTGAAAACATTCAGTGTCTCTGCTTGAACCACGTCCGTCGGCAGCGAATTCCAGGTCATCACCACTCGCTGTGTAAAAATGTTTTTCCTCACATCCCCCCTGTATCTCTTGCCCAAAACCTTAAATCTGTGTCCCCTAGTCCTTGCGCCATCAACTAGTGGGAACAGCCTTTCCCTGTCTAGCCTATCCAAACCCGTCATAATCTTGTACACCTTTATCAAATCACCCCGCAACCTCCTTTGCTCTAATGAAAACAAATCCAGCTTCTCCAACCTGTCCTTGTAGCTAAGATCCCCCATTCTGGTAAATCTCCTCTGCACCCTCTCAAGGGCCTTCACATCCTTCGTAAAGTGTGGTGACCAGAACTGGACGCAATACTCCAGTTGTGGCCTAACCAGCGCTTTATAAAGATTCAGCATAACTTCTCTACTTTTGTACTCAATATCTCTATTTATGAAGCCCAAGATCCCATATGCTTTGTTAACCACTTTCTCAATATGTCCTGCCACCTTCAGGGACCTATGTGCATTAACTCCCAGGTCCCTCTGTCCCTGCACACTCTTTAAAACTGTGCCATTAAGTGTATATTGCCTCTCCCTGATCCTTCTGCCAAAATGCATCACCTTACAATTCTCTGTATTAAATTCCATCTGCCACTTGTCTGCCCATTCTGCTAACCTTTCTATGGCCTGTTGCAGTCGATTGATGTCATCATTACTGTTTGCCACACCCCCAAGTTTGGTGTCATCGGCAAATTTAGAAATTCTACTCTGTATTCCAATATCCAGGTCATTTATATATATCAAAAAAAGCAGTGGGCCCAGCATTGACCCTTGAGGAACACCACTGTCTACCATCCTCCAGTCTGAAAAACAGCCATTTGCCACAACTCACTGTTTTCTGTCCTCAAGCCAATTCCTTATCCAAGCTGTCACTGACCCATCTATTCCATGAGCCTCAATTTTGTTAACCAGCCTTCTATGTGGTGCTTTGTCAAACGCCTTCTGAAAATCCATGTAGACAACATCCATTGCATTCCCTTCATCAATCCTCTCTGTTACTTCATCAAAAAATTCAATTAGATTAGTCAAACATGATCTTCCTTTTACAAACCCATGTTGGCTTTCCTTAATTAGCTTAAATCTCTCCAAATGCCCGTTAATTTTTTCCTTGATTATTGTTTCTAAAACTTTACCCACCACTGATGTTAAACTGACCGGCGTGTAATTACTAGGATTGTCCTTGCACGCTTTCTTGAAGAATGGTGTCACATTTGCCACTTTCCAATCCTCAGGCACCTCCCTCGCATCTAAGGAAGATTGGAAAATTATGGCAAGCCTTTCTGCTATCTCCTCCCCAATTCACTTAGCAACTTGGAATGCAAGCCATCTGGACCAGGCGACTTGTCCACTCTAAGCATACCCAGCCTTTCTAGTACCTCCTGTCTATCTATTTTCACCCCATCCACTCCTTCTACTTTTTTCACTTCTACCGATATTTTGTCAGCATCCACCTTCTTAGTAAACACTGATACAAAGTACTCATTGAGTATTCTAGCCTTGCCCTGCGCATCTAAGCATATATCACCTTCTTTGTCTCTAATAAGCCCCACCCCGCCTCTTAATAGCCACTACTGTTTACATGCCGGTAGAAGATTTTTGGGTTCCCTTTTATGTTAACCGCCATTCTACTCTCATATTTTCTCTTTGCCAATCTTATTTTCATCTTCGCTTCCCCTCTCAACTTATTGTATTTGGTCTGGTTCTCCCTTGAAGAATTCACCTGACATGCATCATACACCCTCTTTTATTGTTTCATCTTTATCTCCCTCATCATCCAAGGAGCCCTTGCTTTGGTTCCCTTACCCTTCCCTCTTGTTTGAATATACCTAGCCTGTAGTTGGAACATCTCCTCCTTTAAGATCACCCATTGTTCCATTACAGTTTTTCCTGTCAGTCTTTGGTTCCATTTTACCCTGGTTAGGTCCTTTCGCATCCCATTGAAGTTAGCCCTATTCCAGTTTAGAAGTTCCACTCTAGATTGTTCCTTGCTCCTCTCCATTGCTAATCTAAATCTTATGATACGATGATCACTTGTACCCAAGTGTTCTCCCACAGACACTTGGTCGACCTGGCCCACCTCATTCCCCAACACCAGATCCAGCAATGCCTCCTTCCTAGTTGGGCCAAGAACATATTGGTCAAGGAAATTCTCCTGAGCACATTTCAGAAATTCCTTCCCCTCCTTTCCCTTTACCCTAGCATTATCCCAATCGATATTTGGATAATTAAAATCCCCCAATATTGTTATGTTCATTAATAACTAGACATTCTTATTATGAACAGCTAGCTTAGAGCTAGACATTTATTCGTGCCATGTGGACTTGTACAGCATCCTGTAGAGGCAGCCATCTTGACTACTGCTTTCTTCTGCTATTTGCTTTGATTTTGTGTCTGACACGGGCAGCGCAGCAGTGACCATACTCACATGAACATCCATGTCTTCTTCAGTAGAGCTCACATAACTCATTGTGGGTGCTCGGGATAGTGCATCTGCTAACACTATGTATTTGCTTGGTGTGTAGATCAGTTCAAAGTCATACCTTTGCAGTTTCATCATGAGTCGTTGAATCCTTGGAGACATCTCATTCAGGTTCTTTTTTATGATGGCAACCAATGGGCTGTGGTCTGTCTCAACTGTGAAGGTGGGATGTCCATATATGTAGCCATGAAACTTTTCTAGTCCAACTACCAAGCCTAGACATTCCTTTTCAATCTGGGCGTATTGACACTCAGTATCAGTCATGGACCTGGAGGCATAGGCAACAGGCTTCCAATCTTCACCCTCTGCTTGTAGCAAGACCGCACCTAGGCCATCTTTTGATGCATCCGTTGACAATTTGATTCTTTTTGTTGAGTCAAAGAAGGTGAGTACAGGTGTGGTTGTCAGCACTGTTTTGAGGTTTATCCACTCTTGTTCATGTCTTTCTGTCCATGCGAACTCATTTGTTTTACGTAGCAGGTCTCGCAGACAGGTTGTCTTGGCTGACAAGTTAGGAATGAACTTTCCAATGAAGTTTATCATCCCCATGATGCGTAGCACTCCTTTTTTATCAGTGGGTCGGGGTATGTTGAGTATGGTGTTTACTTTTTCCATATCTGGCTCTATTCCTTTACCAGATAGATTATCTCCTAGGAAAGTGACTTCCTGGACGCCAAACTGACACTTGGCTTTGTTGAGCTTCAGTCCATTCTGGCGTATGCTCTGTAGCACTTTAGTCAGTCTCTCACTGTGTTCTTTTATTGTGGAGCCCCAGATGATGATGTCATCAACATAGACCCAAACTCCTTCCAGACCTTCAATTATTGTGTTCCATCACCCTATGAAAGATTTCAGATGCAGATATTATCCCGAAAGGCATTCTGAGGAAACAATACCTGCCAAATGGTGTGTTGAAGGTACAGTATTTGGTGCTCTCTTCATCCAGTTTTAGTTGCCAAAATCCTTGTGAGGCATCGAGCTTTGTAAAGTATCTGGCACCTGACATTTCACTGGTGATTTCTTCTCGCTTGGGAATCTGGTAGTGTTCACGTTTTATGTTTGCATTTAAGTCCTTTGGATCCATGCATATTCTTAGATCATTGTTCTTTTTCTTTACACATACCATGGAGTTAACCCAGTCTGTTGGCTCTTTGACTTTCCTGATGACTCCTAGTGTGGTCATTCTGTCCAGTTCTTTCTTGAACCGGTCACACAGGGGTGCTGGAACTCTTCGTGGAGCATGTACCACTGGCTGAGCATCCTCCTTTAGCTGGATCTTGTAAGTGAATGGTAGAACTCCAAATCCTTTGAACACATCCTGGAAATTACTCACTACAGAATCCACTGAGTCATCTAGTCTGCTTATGGCACAGTTTATACGGTAAACTCTCTTGACCAGTTCTAAGTCTTCGCAAGCTTTGTCACCCAGTAGTGAATCAAGTCCTCCAGCCACAACAGAAAACATGAGATGATGCACTTTGTCTTTGACTGTCACTTTAAGTCTGCATACACCTAAGCTATCCATTTTCTGACCATTATAGTTCTTCAGTAGTACTGACTTTTTCTGTATTTTGGGCTTTTCTTTCATATTGTTAATGTCACTCATACTGATTAAGTTTGCTTTTGCCCCAGTATCTAGTTTCAATGTGACTAATGCTCCATTTACCTGCAGTGGGATCATCCATTTGTCCTCTTTTACTGCATTAACTTTATGTTCAGCATTGTTTATTCCTGAGGGCTGCACATTTTCTGTGTCCTTTTCTATATTGTCACATGACACCATTCGTACAAAAAATGTCTCACTTAAATCAGTGTCCTCAATCACATCGACTTGTTGCCCTTTCTTTGTTTTTACTTTTGAAAAGCATTGTTCTTTCCATGACATTTTGTGCACATTTTTCCAAATGCTGGGCATTGTTTTAACTGATGTTTGTAACCACAGCTTTTACAATTAAAAATTCCTCCCTCCGATTGCTTTTCATTTCTGTTCTGCCCATGTTTCTTCCCTTTGTAGGACACAGCACCGACAGCAGCACTTACTACATTACTGATTTCACTGAAAGTCTTCGCGTGCTGTCGAGCTAGCTCACTGGCTTGGCATATTTTCACAGCATTTTCCAATGTCAGTTCGGTTTCTCTCAACAGATGTTCCCTGACCTTTTCATCCTGAATACCAAACACAATCTGGTCACGAATCATGGATGATTTCAGCTCAGAGAAATTACATGTCTGTGCTTTCAGTTTCAGATCAGTCAAAAAGCTATCAAAAGCCTCATTTTGCTGCTGTGTCCGTGAACAGAAAACATATCTCTCATAGGTTTCGTTCGTTTTGGGAGAACAATGTGTATCAAATTTCTTTAGCACATCGTCTAATTTTTCTCTGTTCTCCTCTGGATTAAATACAAATGTATTAAATACCTCTATCGCCTGTGGGCCTGCAACCATGAGCAGCAATGCTATTTTTCTTGCATCTGGCTTCGGCAGCAATGTAGAGTTCGAATTGTTGTTTGAAAGTCCGCCAATTGTAGTCGACATTTCCCGTGAGATTCAAAAACTCCGGTGGCCTCAAATTCTCCATGTCGCTTTTCACAATTTTCAGCAGATCTTCACCAATCCTGGAACCATGTTATGTTCATTAATAACTAGTCGTTTTTATTAAGAACAGCTAGCTTTTGCTAGATACTTTATTGAGCACATGTGGACTAGGTACAGTATCTGTAGAGGCCTCCATCTTGACTGCTGCCTTGTGGGTAGCCTAGTGCATCATGGGTAGCCCACTCTTATATACATACAGCACCACCTAGTGTACCATTCCAGAATGACAGGTTACTGATCATTACAAATATCACCACTCTATAGCTCTTGCATATCTCTGCAATTTCCCTGCTGATTTGCTCCTCTACCTCTCTCTCACTATTTGGAGGCCTATAGAATACCCCCAATAGCATGATCATACCCTTTTTTTCCTCAGCTCTAACCAAATGGATTCTGTCCTTGTCCCTTCAAAACATCCTCCCTTTCCAACACTACAATGTCTTCCTTAATCAGCACTGCCACCCCACCGCCCTTTTTTTCTTCCCTATCTTTTCTGAACACCTTGTCCCCATGAATATTAAGCGTCGAGTCCTCACCATTTTTAAGCCATGTTTCCATTATTGCCACAACATCATATTGCCACACAGCTAATTGTGCTTGTAGCTCGCCAACCTTATTCACCATACTTTGTGCGTTTATGTACATGCATTCTAAACCCATTTTTGATTTTTTCGTAGTCTTTCTTAGTCTGCTCCAATCTAATATGGCACTACTACCACCTCTAGTACTATCCAACACACTCGCTCTTTTATGCACCTTATTCCTCTTTTCTACTCCTTTTTGCTGGTACCCATCTCGCGTCTGAGAACCTTGGAGCTCTCTTTCTGGCCTGTTGTTCCATTGCTGAATGTTTCCCAGTTGAAACTGCCTTCTGGAATGACTTCCAGCACCTGGTCTCGTCAAACTGTACCTCCTCTTTAAGAGGTGCAGGCTGGCTTTACGAAGTGCAGTCCAGCGTTAATTGGTGCTAGCCTTACATGAACATGGGTCCCTGCTGAGCGTGCAGCCATTCAGCATCGTGTTTAGTGCTGGGCTACACACTGCTATCATTTACATTAGCAGGCAGCACCGAGTTTGCATGCCGCGCCCGTTTTTGGGGCTATCAAATCTTTAGCCCAATATTGATCATTTTAGCATCTTTTTTTTAATTTTTTATTTCTGCTGTCTCACTGACAAAACAAAAGGCTTTCACCACTCCAGGTTACATATGAAATTATACTCTATGTCATACCGAGTGTGGTAAATTCTCCACTGTGCAAACCGAGCAGCCCTTTTGTGCTTGAAGAATGACAATGACAGATAGAATGTCGACAATTTGAAAGCTGTTACATCAGTTTTAAAGTGAATTCTGTTCTGTCATTTGCATGCCAAAGGCTTTTGACTACATCGCAGGTTGAGTGAGTTTATAAAAAGAACAACCACTGCAATATCTGACATCGCTTGCAATGAGCTATTCCTCTGAAGCAGCTGCAAAATGGGAAAGGTAGGTCTCCTTTTCCAAACCATTGCCCTCCCGGCACGCAGATCTAGGTATTGAATTTGGACACGACAATGGCACACCCAGCCCAGTCGACCCTACAAAGTCCTCCTCATTATCTTATGGGGACTTGTGTCAAAATTGCAAGAGCTGTCCCACTGGTCAAGCAACAGCCTGATGTAGTCATACCCACAGAATCATACCTATCAGCCAACGTCCCAGACTCCTCTATCACCATGCCTGGGTATGCCCTGCCCCACCAGCAGGATAGACCCAGTAAAGGTGGTGGCACACAGTCCGGTATGCAGTTGGGAGGGAGTGGCCCTGGGACTGCTCAACATTTATTCTGGACCCCATGAAGTTTCATGGTATCAGGTCAAACATGGGCAAGGAAACTTCCTGCTGATTACTTCCTACCGCCCTCCCTCAGCTGATGAATCAGTGCTACTCCATGTTGAACACCACTTGGAGGAAGCACGGAGGGTAGCAAGGGCACATAATGTACCTGGGTGGGGGGCTTCAATTTCAACGACCTAGAGTTGCTCAATAGCACAACAACTGACTGAGCTGGCCAAGTCCTGAAGGACATAACTGCTAGACTGGGCTTGCGGCATATGGTGAGAGAACTAACGTGAGGGAAAAACTTACTTGGCCTCATCCTCACCAATCTACCTGTCGCAGATGCATCTGTCCATGATAGCATTGGTCGGCGAGACCACCGCACAGTCTTTGTGGAGAACAAGTCCAGCCTTCACATTGAGGGCACCCTCCATCATGTTGTGTGTCACTACCACCATGCTAAATGGGATAGATTCAGAATAGATCTAGTAGCTCAAAACTGGGCATCCATGAGGCACTGTGGGCCATCAGCAGCAGCAGCAGAATAGTATTCCACCACAATCTGTAACCTCATGGCCTGGCATATCCCTCACTGTACCATTATCGTCAAGCCAGCAGACCAACCCTGGTTCAATGAAGAGTGCAGAAGAGCATGCAAGGAGCAGCACCAGATGTACCTAAAAATGAGGTGCCAACCTGGGGAAGCTGCAACACAGGATTACATGCATGCTAAACAGCAGAAGCAGCATGCAATAGACAAAGCCAAGTGATCCCATAACCAACTGGTCAGATCAAAGATCTGTAGTCCTGCCAAATTCAGTCGTGAATGGTGGTGGACAATTGAACAACTAATGGGAGAGGAGGCTACATGAATATCCCCATCCTCAACGATGGCAGAGCCCAGCACGAGTGCAAAAGACAGGGCTGAAGCATTCACAACCATCTTCAGCCAGAATTGCCGAGTGGATGGTCCATCTTGGCCTCCTCCTGAGGTCCCCACCATCACAGAAACCAGTCTTCAGCCCATTCAATTCATTCGATGTGATATCAAGGAATGGCTGAGCGCACTGGATATAGCAAAGGCTCTGGGCCCCGACAACATCTTGGCTATAGTGCTGAAGACTTGTGCTGCAGAACTAGCCGCAATTCTTACCAAGCTGTTCCAGTACAACTACAACCCTGGCATCTACCCGACAAAGTGGAAAATTGCCCAGATATGTCCTGTCCACAAAAAGCAGGACAAATCTAATCTGGCCAGTTACCACCCCATCAGTTTACTCTCAATCATCAGCAAAGTGATGGAAGGTGTTGTCGACAATGCTATCATATGGCACTCACTCACCAATAAACCTGATCACCGTTACTCAGTTTGGGTTCTGCCAGGACCACTCACCTCCAGACCTCATTATAGCCTTGGTCTAAACATGGACAAAAGAGCTGAACTCCGGAGGGGAGGTGAAAGTGACTGCCCTTGATATCAATGCAGCATTTGACTGAGTGTGGCATCAAGGAGCCCTAGTAAAACTGAAGTCAATAGGAATTGAGGGGAAAACGCTCCACTGGCTGGAGTCATAACTAGCACAAAGGAAGATGGTTATGGTCATTGGAGGACAATCATTTCCTCCCCAGGACATCATTGCAGGAGTACCTGAGGGCAGTGTCCTAGGGCCAACCATCTTCAGCTGCTTCATCAATGACCTTCCCTCCATCATAAGTTCAGAAGTGGGGATGTTTGCTAATGATTGCACAGTGTTCAGTTCCATCTCCAATTCCTCCGATGATGAAGCAGTCTGTGCCCGTAGGCAGCAAGACCTGGACAACATCCAGGCTTGAGCTGATAAGTGGCAAGTAACATTCATGCCACACAAGTGCCAGGCAATGACCATTACCAACAAGAGAGAGTCTAACCCTCTCCCCTTGACATTCAATGGCATTCCCATTGTCAAATCCCCCCCATCAACATCCTAGGGGTCACCATTGACCAGAAATGTAACTGGACTAGTCACATAAATATTGTGGCTACAAGAGCAGATCAGAGGCTGGGTATTCTGCAGCAAGTGACTCACCTCCTGACTCCCCAAAGTCTTTGTGCCATCTACAAGGCACAAGTCAGGAGTGTGATGGAATACTCTCTACTTGCCTGGATGAGTGCAGCTCCAACAACACTCAAGAAGCTCGACACCATCCAGGACAAAGCAGTCCGTTTGATCGGCACCCCATCCACCACCTGAAACATTCACTCCCTTCACCACCGGCGTACCGTAGCTGCAGTGCGTACTATCTACAAGATGCACTGCAGCAACTCGCCAAGGCTTCTTCGACAGTACATCCCAAAGCAATGACCTCTACCACCTAGAAGGACAAGGGCAGCAGGCGCATGGGAATACCATCACCTGCAATTCCCCTCCAAGTCACACACCATCCTGGCTTGGAAAATGTATTGTAGTTCCTTCATTGTCACTGGGTCAAAATCCTGGAATTCCCTACATAACACCACTGTGGGAATACCTTCACCACATGGACTGCAGCGGTTCAAGAATGTGGCTCACCACCACCTTCTCAATGGCAATTAGGGATGGGCAATAAATGCTGGCCTTGCCAGTGACGCACACATCCCATGAATGGATATATTTTTTTTAATGTTTCTGCTAGCTTGCACAATGGGAGAACTTATCCACATTACCTGTTTCAGATCACCTTCTACGAAGAAAGAAACTTCCAGGGTCGGCACTATGAGTGCGCTGGTGACTGTGCTGACCTGCACTCTTACTTCAGCCATTGTAACTCCATCCGTATTGAGAGTGGCTGCTGGGTGGTATATGAGAGACCCAATTACATGGGATACCAGTATGTTCTGAGCAGAGGAGAATATCCTGACTACCAGCGCTGGATGGGATTCAATGACTGTATTAGATCATGTCACATGTATACTTACGTAAGTTCTTAGAACTATGACTAGATTCTTTTAATGACTGTACTCCAAATATGTAAGTATAATTGTATGGAACTGAAAAATTGGGCGAAGAATGATAATGCAATCTTTGATGCCCACCAATCTCTTGTGCTGTGTGTTAAGTCTGTGAGTTATCTAGTTAATTAAGACACAGACTAATTAATAACAATCAAAAACAGGTCTTTACTGGTTGGAGGTAGGGACTATTCTGAATACAAGATTACTGCACAGTGCTTATATACCAGTGTGTTCACCCCCGGTATTACGTCTACAGCAGCCTGAGAAAGTAGTACATCTCTTAAGGCGGAACAGGCTTAAGCTCTCTTAAGGTGGAACAGGTTACATACACAACACTCCTCCCTTCTTAGCTTTATAGTCATCCCCCCATTTAACCTAACGTAATAACAGATATACATATATAACTTCATGTTTAACGTAACATAATAACATATATACATATATAACTTCATGTCAAAACAGATCACAGATTCAGTCTCTGCGGAAAACAGTTCACAGATTCAACCTCTGTGGTGTAGTCGGTTCACGTTACTCATTCAATAGTCCTTTCATGGATTTAACAGCTTGAACTTCCGAACTGATTTGGCTCCGTTCGGAGGGACCACGTGTGTGATCTGGTAGAGGTGATAATAGTTCAGATGGGTCATCTTCTGTTTCGACTTTTCCTTTTCTGCTTCTTGGATCCTCTCTGGGCTCCACTGTCAGCTGCCAGCTGCATGCAAAGTTTCTCCTTCTCTTCCTCCTTTTTCAGTAGTAGTGCCACCATCTCCCGGTGTTTCTTAGACTTTTTGTGATTCATCATGGTTTCTGCACTTTGGGAGTTTTCATCACAAGCTGGGCAGACCAGGTCACTATAATATTCAGTGTCACTCAATAGGTCATGGTAATATTCGGTGTCGTCCTGATCTAGGCCAGCGAGAGGGTCTTCTATTTCCTCCATACCCAGCTGGGCGTTAGCCAGCTTTTGTTCCAAGTCCAGACATCTTTCCTGAAGAGACTTCTTCATGCGTACCTCTTCATCCAGCTTTTTCTGGGCTTTCAGCAAGTCGTTTACTAATGACCTCATTTGAGATTTTACTACTTCAACTTCTTTTGGAGATTGATTGATCGGACTATTCAATCCCTCTACCGGAGCAGCTGTTTCAGCGGTCTGTTGTTCTACGTTGACGTGAGTCAGCGTACTTTTGGCATCCAAGGGCTGCTCTGTTGCAGTCATCTCAGTCTGTGTTGCCACCTCAGCTCTTCCAATAACCTTTGAGAGCTCCGAACCCCTTTCGTTTGAATATTGAAGTTCGTGTTCAAGTTTTTCCTATTTCAGAGTCCTGTCCTTCAGCATATGCAGGAGTTGGCTGACCGTTAACTCCTCTGACATCAGACGTTTTGTGTGCTCCTGCTCCATTTTCTCCATCAGCTGCTTCTGTTGTCTTTCCAGGTTCTCCAACTCTATATCAAAGAACTCTTTCGTTGCATTCAACTCTTGCTCAAAACGGCGAAGCATTTGTTCTAATTGCTGTTGTAGTTTGAAATGGAGTTGAGTTCGAGCCCGGTGTCCCTCAGAAATGGGCACATCAGTAGACTTGCCAGACTCAGAATCCACAGTTAAACTATGTTGTTGTTGCTCAGTGGAATTCTGTGCTGAAACTTTGTCTTTTGCACCTGAGTTGGGCTTACCATCATCCGTTCCAGAGTCTGGGCCGACTATCTTCACCGAGTTCTCACTCGTTATTGTTTGTAGGAAATGCCAGTCCATATTCATTTTCCTAATCCACTCCCGTCCTAGTAGTGGAGGACCTCCTTCAGATATCACATATAAGTCCATTATTTGACTGTCTTCGCCCTTGTGGACCACTGCAACCTCTATTTTCCCGATGGGGTACACTCTTTGCCCTGTGTATGTTTTCAATATAATCCCCGTATCCTGTAGGGGAATATGTTGGAATAACTTTCCGTAATCTTTCTTATTTATGACCGTCAATGCCGATCCAGTGTCCAATTCCAGTTTTACTTGGACTCCTTCTATCTGAAGAGTGACCCAAATTGTCTGGAGGTCTGCACCCTTACCAGCGTTGAGCACTCTTAAGCTAGCCAGTTCATTACAGCTTAAGCTAGCCAGTTCATTACTGCTAGCGTCTGAATCGGACTCCTGTTCGGTCACCTTGTGTACCTTTGCGTATTTTCCTTGCGGTGACTTCTTGTTGCTGGTCTTCTTCCCTGACCTGCATACTCTAGCTATATGTCCAAGCCTACCACATGTTCTACATTCTTGGTTTTTAAACCAACACTGGTTCTGATCATGCGTTGCCTTTCCACAACGATAACATTTGACAGAACTCCACTCCAATTTGTTTGCACTGAGCTCCGGTGACCGTAGCTGCATTACTGCCGTGCCTCTCGCTGCGGCTTCGTGTGCTGCTGCCATAGTGACCGCCTTCTCAAGTGTCAGCTCATTCTCCTCGAGCAGTCGCTTTTGTGTATCTTGTTTAAATAAACCACACACAAATTTGTCTCGTAGTGCATCTGTCAGTCCCGTTCCAAACTGACAATATTTCGCTAATTTACGCAATTCCAGCAAATATTCAGCATTGCTTTCATGCTGTAGCTGCCTTCTGTCGTAAAATTTAAATCGTTCCGCTAGCATCAGCGGCGTGGGGTTTAGATGATCTTTCAGGACAGTAACAATCTCATCGAACGTCTTATCCGCCGGTTCATCTGGTGATAACAGGTGTTTCAATTGCCCGTATGTCTTCACACCCATTAAATTTAATAATGTTAGTGCTTTATCAGCCTCACGAATTTTATTGGCCTTACAATAATTTTTAACTCGTTCAACATATATGGCCCAATCTTCGATGTCACTATCAAAGTTGCTAATATTCCCGTGTTTAGGCATTGCAGTACTTTATCAGATTTGCAATTCTCAGATTTTTTTTTTTACTGCTATCCAAGATGGCGGCTTCCCGCCCTTGCCGTCGTCCTCCACCCACAAAATGGCGGTTTTCCCGCACTTGGCGGTCTTCACCCGTCCCCCGACGCCGTCTCCCTTCAGCCCCGAGTGCGGCCCTTATCTCCGCCGCGATCGATGGCCCGCGCTTTTCACCGCGGTTCTCGCGCCTTCAGTGTCTGCCGACGCTGCGCCTTTCAGCCCGAGTGCGGCCCTTATCAGGGATTGCGATCAATGGCCCTTATCTCCCGATCACGATCGCCCTTGTTCCTCCGACTTCCCCCAGCCCTGTCTTTGCAGCCAACGCTGCTCGGCTTACCCACCACCGAGGTTGAAAAAGAAGCTGCAGGATGTCTTCTGTCCTCCAGTTTTCAGTCGCTGATGGAGGCTTCAGGGTCCTAATGCCTGTCGCTTCCAGTGGGGTGGTGCGGTTTGAAACCTCTCTTCAACGTCCTGTCTGTGGACGAAGCCACCGTGGAATAACTGCCGCAGGGTAAGAACCTGACTCGTCGCCAGTGTTAAGTCTGTGAGTTATCTAGTTAATTAAGACGCAGACTAATTAATAACAATCAAAAACAGGTCTTTACTGGTTGGAGGTAGGGACTATTCTGAATACAAGATTACTGCACAGTGCTTATATACCGGTGTGTTCACCTATTACGTCTACAGCAGCCTGAGAAAGTAGTACATCTCTTAAGGTGGAACAGGCTTAAGCTCTCTTAAGGTGGAACAGGTTACATACACAACACTGTGGGCATCAATGCCCATATTATTGGGTGATGAAGGCTATACAGTGCCTTATGTGCACTATGCATTACAATGTACCTCGGAGTGCTTAAAACACAAACGGCCTATACACGTGTTGCACTCAAGGTTCAGTAGATCTCCAAAATTTGTGTGGAGTAGTGCCCCATGACGTGCCTGGAATATCTAAGGAGTGTGCCAAGTGCTGAGTGCTCATTTCAGATGGGTGCTGGAAGGGAGGCTCATTCCCTTATTGTATGTTTTTCCTCTTAAAGGGGACTCATGCTGTCTCAATTACTAGCCGTCTCTGCTGTAGTTCTTTGATTCAAATGGAAAGTACTTTTGCAATGTAGTTGTTAGATACAAAGAAGCTGTATACAGGTAGCTTCGTAAACTTGCCATGCATCTGCGATTTCTGCTTCTTTTGCCAGGGATTAGCTCACACTGGGATATCTATGTGGGTATCTGTCTATAGTTGCAGGATTTGAAAGAGAAAGTTGAGGGTTCAGTGGAAGACTGTCAGACAGGGGTGTTTGCTATAACAACAGAAAATGCTGGAAACACTCAGCAGGTTAAGCAGCATCGAGGAGAGAGAATCAGAGTCAACGTTTCGAGTCAGGGACCCTTTGCTGGTTAGGCACTCAGTTTGGTGACACCCTTATGTCATCACCTTCTGCATGGGGCCAAGCAATAGTACATAGACATATCTGATGACTATGGCCAATGGAGATTATAAGCCCTGATAGAGGCAGTCAGACAGTTGTGCATACTTCTTCAACCAGTTGTAGAAAACAATGGTTCTATCAGTGGCTGTCCACGTAACAAGTGCCTTGAACTGGTATGCTGCTGGATCTTACCTACAAACGTGCAGTGCACAGTTGCATCATGCCGATTTGTCTACCCACACTTCTCAATACATCTATTTCCCCATGGAAAATTCTCAGCAACAAGAGCAACCCATACGCTTTGCCAGTCTGGCTGGATTCCCCAAAGTGCATGTGGCCACGTGGACCTCTACCGCCAATGCCCCTCCCCTCTCCTGAGTAGAAAGGAGTTTCACTCCATCAATATGCAGTTGGCCTGTGGTCATTGGTACAGACCATGGCGTGAATATCCACTACCCCTTTGCCACCTGGACCATTCTTGCCAGCGCCCATGGGTTTTCATCAATGCAACTTCATTCCTTTAATCGACTATATTCAGTACTATTCCAAACAAATTTTGCAGGTACATAAAAATTCTATTTTGAACAAATTTTATTCACCTTAATAGAGTGTGGAGTAGGTACGTAGCAGTTTGATACAACTGAGTGGTTTGCTTGGCTACTTCAGAGGGCAGTTAAGAGTCAATCACATTGGTGTGGGACTGGAGCCACATATAAGCCAGACTGAGTAAGAACTACAGGTTTCCTTTCTGATAGACACCAGTGCACTTTTACAACAATCCATCACTTTAACTGATACCAGCATTTTATTTCCAGATTTTTTTAAACTGAATTCTAATTGTCAAATTACCATGGTTGGATTTGAACCTACATTCTCTGGATTATTAGATCAGTTGCATAACCACTGCACTACCGTACCCTGATGGAATACAAGCCAAGTTTCTGCAACCTGTCTTTATAATTTAACCCTTTAAGCCCTAGTACCCTCTCCAAGGTCAATATATTCTTCCTGAGCTTTGGTGCCCAAAACTGAATGCAGTTCTCCAGATGAGGTCTGACCAAGGCTCTGTACAATTGAAGCAGAACTTACTCCCCTTTGAATTGCAGCCTCCTTGAGATACCGACTAACATTCCATCAGCCTTTTTGATTACTTTGTGCACCTGTGCACTAGGTTTTGGTGATTTGTGTCCATGGACAGCTAACTTCCTTTGCTACTCCACAGTTCATAGGTTATTGTCATTAAGAAAATATTGCGACATCTCTTTCTTGGATCCAAAGTGAATGATCTCCCACTTCCCTATAATGAACACCATCTGCCGCAGTTTTGCCCACTCCCTGAATCTGTCTATGGTCCTTTGTAACTTCTTGCTGCCATCCACGCAACCTTCCTGAGGTCAGCAGATTTCTTTCCTAGGTTTTGTGGATAGCTGGTCCACCGCTTCCATCCACACTGTTCTCACAGTATTTTTTACTGGAGGATGGCCCTCAGCTCCAAAAAAGGCTACCCTTCATTGCAGAAGACTCTGCACTTCGCCACTGAAGCACGTTCATTAAATAGAGCTCTTCGACCTCTTTATCTTGTTTCAGCCATTTCAGCATCTATTCAGCAGCAAGAAAACTTTAAGAGCTGCTACTGGCTGGGCGTATTGCCCTGATATTTAAAACTGGAGCATTATCTGGTGAGATCAGCACACACAGTGCCTGATATGGATCACACACATCACTCAGACTCCTGATTTCCCAGTGCACGGAAACTACATCATCAGCCCCCATATTTGTATCAAGCTGACTGTTTAAATGTATTTTTCCAATTTGCAGTGACAATTATTTACATTTAAATTTACAATAAATTATTACAGGTATTGAAGGTACAGTTGGCTATTGTAACAAATAAAGTAGATAGAGAGGGGGTAATCTTCAACTTAGGGCAGGGGCGTATAACTGGTGTTGTGAGTTGGTCGTCCATTATGGAAACAGCCCAATGGAACGGAAAAGCGAATAGTTTGTATAACTGGTCACCAACCCACAATGCCAGTTTAACGCTCCAGCGGTAAGTTGCAAATTATGCCCCATGGTTTCAACTTCTTGGCTCCATTTTCAAGTGGTTCATCAAATTAATGATTTCCATATCTTTTTTGTTAACACAGCCTAGGGGAGGCTCCTACAGAATGAGGATTTATGAGAGGCCTGACTTTGGAGGACAGATGATGGAATTCATGGATGACTGTCCATCTGTTTACGATCGTTTCCGCTACAGTGACATTCACTCCTGCCATGTGATGGACGGTTACTGGGCCTTCTATGAACATCCCAACTACAGAGGCCGCCAGTACTTCATGAGACCCGGTGAATACAGGAAATTCAGTGACTGGGGCGGCCACAGCTCAACTGTCGGCTCCTTCCGCCGTATCATGGATTTCTAAAACACGAATAGTCAATCTTGTTCTGCTGTAGAGGCCCTATGATTAAAAATTAAATAAATGTGTTTATAATCTATGCCTGTGCTTAATGCGTCTTTTTAAGGTTTGATACAGACATGTGAAAGGAGCTGATAATTTAGTGAAGTGTTACTCTGTGGGGGAGTTGTAGATATCACTGACACAGTACAGGTGCTCTTCTCAAGTGTGGTTCGGTCAAAGGCCAAAAAATATAATGGAAACAAATTTCTTCATAAGAGATCTTGGCTGAGACTGGCAAAAAGGGAAAGACTGAGTTAGAATGTTACAAAGGGATTAGAGTTAGAGTCTTCCTTGGGACTTTAATGTTTTATTCCTGTAGGAGCGATCAAAGCGATAATTCAGTGCTCTCTGGTAACCTTACAAACAGAAATGGAGATTACTCTAGCTATCACTAATGGGCTACTGCCCTTATCATGACAGTCAGATAAAATAAATCATCCATGGGCACATGCAAAATTCCAAACATTTCGGACCTTTTACCAAGGATTGCCAGAATTTTAGAAATACTAATCCAACTAATTCAAGTTTGGTCCCTATAGCATTGTCTGTTATTTTCAATGGAACTGAAGGCTGGGAATTCTTCCAAAGGGAGATTCCTGAAATTATGTAAGAGAAAACCATTTACCAAAAAACTGAATATAAAGAGAGTGGAGAGAGGGAGGGGGAAGAAAGGAAAATACAGAAACATGGAGAAAAGGCAGTAGACACAAACTTAGAAGAAAAATGAAATAAGCAAGACATTTTTGAAAAACTGACGGTCACAGTCACTGTGTAGTGTTCCTCCAATACATTTTGCTATGGAGCAGTAGGATGCAGGTTCAATCCAGCAAATCCCTGTCCAGTGATTTCTTCCTGTGTCAACAGTGCTGGCTTTTGAAGATAGTAATCCATCTTTGTATCTCACAGAAATAGAAAGATGGAAAATTGGCACCAAGTTCAATGTCTAATGGTCTCACTCACTTCCTGAATGGAATGTACATGTTCAGCTCTCAATTTCATTTGAGTAGAGGAAGCGGGTCATACCAGGATTATTACTGTTAAATACATATTTTAGGACCTATTATTTTATCAGAATTTCTCAATGACTTAACGATATTCATTTTCTGCTTTTGCGTATGTAATTTCAAAATGTCATTATATGCTGGTGAAATGCAGAACTGTCAATACTGGGGTAGAAATTGGTATGCATGCGCTCATTTTTTGGGCGTAAAACGGGTGTAAAACATACCAATTTAGCAGTGGGATGGCCTGTGCTGAATTGACTCAGGCATTAGTCCCACTGCCAAATTTGTGGGAATGTTTTTACGCGGGCTGGGTCTATTCCACTTCGGTCATTGGTTACATTCACTGAAGGGGTGCTGGTTTAAAGATGTTCAGATAATCCTTCAGACAAACTGTGCACAAACCATAATATTGGGTTAAATCTGCTGACCGGGCAGCCTGTTCCCACACACTGACTTGCTGCATCTTCAGGAAGTCCTTCAGGAGCAGTTTGAGATCACAATCCTCCTGAAACTTGTATCATGTTCCCCAAGGCTTGCAGGTGGAAGGTCACAGTTCTGGAGTCCATCCTTGTAAACAAACTGAGGGAATAATTGCTCTGGTAACTCAATGTAGTATCTCAATAAACATGATTTTTTTAAATACATTTATAAAGTTGCTACACAGAGCAACCCAAGCACTTCTTCCCTTACTGTCTAACAGGCTGTGAATAAAATTCAAATTCCAAAACTTGAAATTGCCATGTAATCCTGGAAGAGAAGTGATGTGGGTATATTGACTGAAATAATATTAAAATCTGCTTCCAAGCAGCAATGTTAGCTTGTGACATTTTGTTTAATCCCTAATTGTGTGTTGTTGATTGTTCACTTTAAAGATTCCCAATGGGCAGATGATCAGAAACAGATTGTTACTGAATCCGTATTATAAATAATAGATTGGAAGGAATGACCCCACCTTCCATTATCTCTCAGGTTCCATGAAGCCATTTCCATAGTGCTCAAGATAATGGCAGTGGTGAGAACAAGAGACAGAAATTCAACTGCACTAATCAGAATTAACAGTGACACATGTGAAAGGAGATCACTTGCTCCATGCTACCTGATTCACGAGAATCACTGAATTCAGTCAGATGTCTTGCTGCTGTAGCGGAAGAAAGTGTGGGGTTTTGTGATTCTTCCTCTTTCTCCGGGTCAAGATCTGCAGTATGACAAGAGGCTGGTACTGACTGTCCAAAAGAAAATGATGTTCAACATGTACCATAAAAGTGTGAACATAACCACCTAAAGCAAATGATAACAAACAATAGGTCACAAAAGAGAAGTTTCTTTTTGTATTCACCTGGCCACAGAATGGTTCAGCAGAGCCTACGGGACATTGCCTATTTTCCGTCAAATCTAAGCCTCTTGTTATGGCTTCTGATACTGACGTGTGGCTTGCTGCAAACTTCCCAACCACATAAACACTCGTCACATTCCAGTGAAAATACATCTCCTCTCATAAATAGAGCTTTATCATTTAAAGGTGCAAACACCCACTACTTACAAAACCTTAGGAGTTGAGTAGTTGCTTCTTTTAGGCTCATTTGTTATTTAAAATAAAACAATCTCTCTTTGTTGAACTGCTACCTGAAATAATCCTGCATTTTTTCCAATTAGTTTTATGGGATGTGGGCGTCGTTGGCAAGGCCAGCATTTATTGTCCATCCCTAACTGCCCTTGAGAAGGTGGTGGTGAGCCGCCCTCTTGAACCGCTGCAGTCCGTGTGGTGAAGGGACTCCCACAGTGCTGTTAGGGAGGGAGTTCCAGGATTTTGATCCAGCGACAATGAAGGATCGGCGATATACTTCTAAGTCAGGATGGTGTGTGACTTGGAGGGGAACTTGGAGATGGTGGTGTTCCCATGCGCCTGCTGCCCTTGTCCTTCTAGGTGGAAGAGATCGCGGATTTGGGAGGTGCTGCTGAAGAAGCCTTGGCGAGTTGCTGCAGTGCATCTTGTAGATGGTACACACTGCAGCCATGGTACGCTGGTGGTGGAGGGAATGAATGTTTAAGGTGGTAGATGGGGTGCCAATCAAGCGGGCTGCTTTGTCCTGTCTGGTGTCAAGCTTCTTGAGTGTTGTTGGAACTGCACTCATCCAGGCAAGTGGAGAGTATTCCATCACACTCCACACTTATGCCTTGTAGGTGGTAGAAAGGCTTTGGGGAGTCAGGAGGTGAGACACTCACCGCAGAATAATAGCCTCTGACCTGCTCTTGTTGCCACAGTATTTATGTGGCTGGTCCAGTTATGTTTCTGGTCAATGGTGACCCCCAGGATGTTGATGGTGGGGCATTCGGTGATGGTAATGCCATTGAATGTCAATGGGCGGTGGTTAGACTCTAGCTTGTTGGAGAAAGTAATTGCCTGGCACTTCTGTGGTGCGAATGTTACTTGCCATTTATCAGCCCAAGGCTGAATGTCGTCCAGGTCTTATTGCATGCAGGTATGATCTGCTTCATTATCTGAGGAGTTGTGAATGGCACTGAACACTGTGCAGTCATCAGCGAACATCACCATTTCTGACCATATGTTGGAGGCAAAGTCATTGATGAAGAAGCTGAAGATGGTTGGGCCTAGGACACAGCCCTGAGGAACTCCTGCAGCGAAGTCCTGGCGCTGTGATGATTGACCTTCAACCACCACAACCATCTTGCTTTGTGCTGGGTATGACTCCAGCCTGAGGAGAGTTTTCCCCCCAATTCCCATTGACTTCATAGAAACATAGAAACAAAGAAAAATAGGAGCAGGAGTAGGCCATTCGGCCCTTCTAGCCTGCTCAACCATTCAATATGATCATGGCTGATCGTCTATCTCAATACCATATTCACGCTCTCTCCCCATACCCCTTGATGACTTTTGCGTCTAGAAATCTGTTTATATCCTTCTTAAATATATTCAGTGACTTGGCCTCCACAGCCTTCTGTGGTAGCTAATTCCACAGGTTCACCACCCTTTGAGTGAAGAAATCTCTCCTCATCTCAGTCCTAAATGTCCTACCCCGTATCCTGAGTCTGTGACTCCTCGTTCTCGACCTCCCACCCAGGGGAGACACCTTCCCTGCATCCAGTCTGTCTAGCCCTGTCATAACTTTATACGTTTCAATAAGATCCCCTCTCATTCTTCTAAACTCTCGTGAATACAGGCCTAGTCAACCCAATCTCTCCTCATACGACAGTCCTGCCATCCCAGGAATCAGTCTGCTGAACCTTCGCTGCACTCCCTCTATGGCAAGTATATCCTTTCTTAGGTAAGGAGACCAAAACTGCACACAGTACTCCAGGTGTGGTCTCACCAAGGCCCTATATAACTGTAGTAAGACATCCTTGCTCCTGAACTCAAATCCTCTTGCAATGAATGTCAACATACAATTTGCCTTCCTAACTGCTTGCTGCACCTGCATATTTGCTTTCAGTGACTGGTGTACAAGAACACCCAGGTCCCTTTGTACATCAACATTTCCCAACCTATCACCATTTAAATAATACTCTGCCTTTCTGTTTTTGCCACCGAAGTGGATAACTTCACATTTATCCACGTTATACTGCATCTGCCATGTATTTGCCCACTCACTCAACTTGTCTAAATCGCCTTGAAGCCTCTTTACATGCTCCTCACAATTCACAATCCCACCTAGCTTTGTGTCATCAGCAAACTTGGAAATATTACATTTGGTTCCCTCATCCAAATCATTGATATATATTGTGAATAGCTGGGGCCCAAGCACTGATCCCTGCGGTACCCCACTAGTCACCGCCTGCCACCCCAAAAAAGAACCATTTATTCCTACTCTCTGTTTCCTGTCTGTTAACCAATTTTTAATCCATGCCAGTATATTACCCCCAAACCCATGTGCTTTAATTTTGCACACTAACCTCTTAGGTGGGACTTTATCAAAGGCCTTCTGAAAATCCAAATACACCACATCCACTGGTTCTCCCTTATCTATTCTACCAGTTACATCCTCAAAAAACTCCAGTAGGTTTGTCAAACACAATTTCCCTTTCATAAATCCATGTTGACTTTGTCTAATCCCATTGATATTTTCTAAGTGTCCTGTTATCACATCCTTTATAATAGACTCTAGTATTTTCCCTACTACTGATGTAGGTTTTACTAGGGCTCCTTGATGCCACACTCGGTCACATGCTGCCTTAACGAAACATCCAGGGGTATTTGACTATTAGGAAGGACAGACAAGAAGGAAAGCAAGGTGGGGTGGCTATGATAATAAAGGATGGAATCACTGCAATAGTGAGAAATGATATTGGATCAAAGGATCAGGTTAGTGAAACAGTTTGGGTGGAGATAAGGATTAATAAGGGGAAAAAGTCACTAGTGGGCGTAGTCTATAGGTCTTCGAACAGTTGCAACTCTGTTGGTCGGAGTATAAATCATGAAATAGTTGGGGCTTGTAATAAGGGAACAGCTATAATCATGGGAGATTTTAACTTTCATATTGACTGGACAAATCAAACTGGGCAGGGCAGCCTTAAGGAAGAGTTCATAGAGTGCATTAGGGACGGGTTCCTTGAGCAGTCTGTTACTGAACCAACCTGGGGCCAGGCAATCTTAGATCTGGACCTGTGCAATGAGACAGGATTAATAAAAAATGTCCTAGTAAAGGATCCCCTTGGAATGAGTGACCATAACATGGTTGAATTCCAAATTCAGTTGGAGGGTGAGAGAGTTGGATCTCAAACCAGCGTACTAAGCTTAAATAAAGGAAACTATGAAGGTATGAGAGCAGAGTTGACTGAAGTGGACTGGGAAAATAGATTAAGGTGTAAGACGGTACATGAGCAGTGATGTACATTCAAGGAGATATTTCACAACTTTTAAGAAAAATATATTCCACTGAGGAAAAAGGGGCGTAAAAGAAAAGACAACCATCCGTGGCTAAGTAAAGTAATTAAGGATAATATCCGACTGAAAACAAGGGCATATAAAGTAGCCAAATCTAGTGGGAGGATAGAAGATTGGGAAACATTTAAAAGCCAGCAAAGAATAACTAAAAGATTAATTAAGAAAGGGAAGATAGATTATGAAAGTAATCTAGCAAAAAATATAATAACAGATAGCAAGAGTTTCTACAGTTATTTAAAAAGAAAAAGGGTGGCTAAAGTGAATGTTGGTCCCTTAGCGGACGAGACCGGGAAATTAGTAGTGGGGAACATGGAGATGGCAGAAACACTGAACAAATATTTTGTATCAATCTTTACAGTAGAGGACACTAAAAATATCCCAACACTGGACAAACAGGGGGCTATAGGGGGTAGGAGCTAAACTCAATTAAAATCACCAAGGAGATGGTACTCGGTAAGATAATGGGACTTAAGGCGGAGAAATCCCCTGGGCCTGATGGCTTACATCCTAGGGTCTTGAGAGAAGTGGCGGTAGGGATTGCGGATGCATTGGTGGTAATTTTCCAAAGCTCCCTGGATTCAGGAAAGGTCCCAGCAGATTGGAAAACTGCTAATGTAAGGCCCTTATTTAAAAAGGGAGGTAGACAAAAGGCTGGAAACTATAGACCAGTTAGCCTATCATCTGTGGTTGGTAAAATGTTGGAGTCCATTATTAAGGAAGCAGTGAAAGGACATTTGTATAAGCATAATTTAATCGGACAGAGTCAGCATGGTTTTATGAAGGGGAAGTCATGTATGACAAATTTGCTCGAATTCTTTGAGGACGTAACAAACAGGGTGGATAAAGGGGAACCAGTGGATGTGGTGTATTTGGACTTCCAAAAGGCATTTGACAAGGTGCCACACAAAAGATTACTGCACAAGATAAAAAATCACGGGATTGGGGTAATATACTGGCATGGGTGGAAGATTGGCTATCTAACAGAAAACAGAGAGTTGGGATAAATGGTTCATTCTCGGGTTGGCAATCAGTAACTACTGGTGTTCCGCAGGGGTCAGTGCTGGGACCCCAACTCTTTACAATCTATATTAACGATTTGGAGGAGGGGACCAAGTGCAATATATCCAAGTTTGCCGATGATACAAAGATGGGAGGGAAAGCAGTGAGTGAGGAGGACATAAAAAACCTGCAAAAGGACATAGACAATCTAAGTGAGTGGGCAGAAATTTAGCAGATGGAATATAATGGGCCAGAAATTCCAGAACGGGGCTTGCAGCGCGTGCAAGCCCCGTATTTGCACTTACCCCGCGCTCCTGCCGATCAGCTCCAGGGACGCCTGCACTTGCAGAAACTGAAAGAAGAATCCCGGGCAGCGTATGACGTCACGCCGCCCAGGAGTGCAGCCAGCGCGGAGCCAGGAGCGTGCAGTGTAAGTGAGACACGCCCCTTGAGGTCTCAGTTTCACTGGACATGCCCCCAATGTTTCTGTCAAGCTGCTTTGCTTTTTTACATGCAAAGCAGCAGTTTAAATAGGTTTTTGGAAGTTTTTTGAAGATTTTGGTAACTTTTATAAACTTTTTTAAATGTTTACATTATTTTGAGTAATCTGAAGTAGTTTTAAAAAGAATTAAAGCAATTTAAAGACTTTTAAAAGCCCTAAAAGAATTTTTTTAATTCCATTTATTTATTTAGCAATGTCGTCGTCATACGTGTCTTCACACTGTTCCCTTTGGGGAACTGTATGAAGTGGTGGAAGGATTTATGGCCGTGATTAACGCTCATTCCGTGACCGTAACCATCTTTGAACCAGCCATTAGGGCGGTTAGTCCTATGGCGGGAGGGTTTTACGGGCTCCCACAAGCTATACAAGGAGGGGGGGCCACCCACACCCACGGACGCAAATATCCCACTGGATGTCAACCCAGAATTTAGAGCCGATTCTCCGACTCCACTTGCCGGGACTGTCTGGAGCGGGGTTCGAAACCCTACCCTGATCTGGCCCAGCGGCGGGGATCCTACCGCTATGACAAAGGCCCAATCCGATTAGCAACGTGAAATGGCAGCATAGGGCTCCAGTCACGGGGAGGGAAAAGGCGCAGGAAACGTATGGGTGTCACCTTTTGTGCGGAGTGGGCCTTTTGCGTAGCAGTAAGCATCCCCGCTGCTGGGCCAGAAGGAGTAGGGTTTTGAACCGCACTCCAGACAGTCCCGGCAAGTGGAGTCAGAGCTCCAACTTTAAAGTCTGGGTGGACATCCAGCGGGATACTTGCGTCCGTGGGTGTTGGTGGCCCCCCCCCCCTCAGATGGGTTGTGGGAGCCCGTAAAACCCTCCCGCCATAGGACTAACCACCCTAATGGCTGGTTCAAAGATGGTTACGGTCACGGAATGAGCGTTAATCACGGCCATAAATCCTTCCACCACTTCATACAGTTCCCCAAAGGGAACAGTGTGAGGATACGTCCGATGATGACCTCTTGCGCAATGCACCTCCTTGGACCCTCAGTCGCAGATGTGAGGGGGCAAGTCGTGCAATTGTTAAATTTTTTATTTTATTGACATGTAAAATGTTGGCCCAATAATTCCCTTCCAAATGCGCTAGTACGGGCAGGGTACTTACGCATCTGGCCGGATGAAATGCCGGTTTTCAGCATGCACAGTGCATGTGGGGAAAACCGGCATTTCCTGTCCTCTGAACGAAGGGGTTCAGAGACAGAACGCGTGCGACTGCACAGGCAGCGCGTGCGCAGTATAATTCGCCGCTTTCATTCATGCTTTCAGTGAGGTCCAGTCATTACAACTTACACATGAAAAAAGCATGGGTACAGTTGCTACAGAGGCTGCGGAGGAAGATATTTCTTATCGTGGAGCTTCTGAAAGTATGTATGTCTGTATATATTCCTTTGCGTGTTATGTATATATTCCTTTACTTATGTGTATGAATGTATTATTTAATTATGATTTTCAGAGAAAGTAACTTATTGGAAAATCATAATTAAAAACATACATTCATAAACATTAGTAAAGGAATATAAAACATACATACATATACGTAAAGGAATATATGTGGACATACATACATAACTCATTCTCACATTCCATTCACACAGCCACAATTGCTCCTTCTACCTACCGTTCTGAAAACACTTTTAAAAAAAAAATTTAAACTTTTAAACTTACTTAAAATTTCTTAAAATAACTTCCCTCCCTTTCCCAAACAAAAATATTGCATTTCAAAAGCTCCACGATAAAATATATCTTCCTCCGCAGCCAATGAACAACTTTACACTTGCTTTTTTCAAGTGTAACTTCTAAGGACTTACATCAGTTGTGGGCAAAATGCTGGAGTCCATCATTAAGGATGAAATAGCGGAGCACTTAGCAAATGGGGACAGGATAGGACAGAGTCAACATGGATTTACAAAGGGTAAATCGTGCTTGACTAATCTATTGGAATTTTTTGAGGGAGTAACTGGTAGAATAGATGGGGGAGAGCCAGTAGATGTGGTGTACCTGGACTTCCAAAAGGCCTTCGATAAGGTCCCACATAAAAGATTAGCATGGAAAATTGAGGCTCATGGGATAAAGGGGAAAGTTTTGGCGTGGATAGGGAACTGGCTGTCAGATAGAAAACAGAGAGTTGGAATAAACGGCTCATTTTCTGAATGGCAGGCAGTAACAAGTGGGGTACCACAGGGATCTGTCCTGGGCCCCCAGCTGTTCACAATTTACATTAATGACCTGGATCAGGGAGTCGGATGCAGCATTTCCAAATTTGCAGACGACACTAAACTAGGAGGTGGGGTGGGCTCAGAGGAAGAGACCAGGAAGCTCCAGAGCGATTTGGACAGACTGGGCGATTGGGCGGATAAATGGCAGATGCACTATAATGTGGACAAGTGCGAAGTTATCCACCTTGGGTGCAGGAACGGGAGGGCAAATTATTATTTAAATGGCAATAGATTGGGAGAGGGGGAAGTACAGAGAGACCTGGGTGTTCTTGTACACCAGTCACTGAAGGCGAGCATGCAGGTGCAACAGGCGGTCAAGAAGGCAAACGGTATGCTGGCCTTCATAGCAAAAGGGTTAGAATACAGGAACAGGGATACCTTGCTGCAGCTGTACAGGGCACTGGTGAGACCACACCTCGAGTACTGTGTACAGTTTTGGTCGCCTCATCTGAGGAAGGATGTTCTTGCCATGGAGGGGGTGCAGCGGCGATTCACCAGGCTGATACCAGGAATGGCGGGAATGACCTATGAGGAGAGACTATGTAGTTTAGGGATGTACACACTGGAGTTTAGAAGATTGAGAGGGGACCTCATAGAAGTGTATAAAATTCTGACAGGTCTAGACAGACTGGATGCAGAAGGAATGTTTCCCTTGGCGGGTGAAAACAGAACTAGAGGACATAATTTAAGGATAAGGGCTAAACCATTTAGGACAGAGATGAGGGGGAATTTCTTCACTCAGAGAGTGGTGAACCTGTGGAACTCATTGCCACAGAGGGCAGTGTACGCCAGCTCATTAAATATATTTAAGAGGGAATTAGATATATTTCTACGGGCAAAAGGGGTTAAGGGTTACGGAGAGAAGGCGGGGACGGGATACTGAATTAAAGGATCAGCCATGATCTCATTAAATGGCGGAGCAGGCATGAAGGGCCGAATGGCCTACTCCTGCTCCTATCTTCTATGTATCTATGTATCTATGTAACCTCACGGATTTCATGAATGAAATCCACGAAGTTCACTGCGCAAGCGCTGCCTGTGCAGTCGCACGCGCTCGAGGTCTGGAAATGCCGGCGTTCCCCGCATGCGCTGTTCATGCTGAACGCCGGCATTTCCAACGGCCAGAAGCGTGAGTAAGCCGACCGTACTCACGCTTCTGGCCTGGAATTTCTGGCCCAATGTTGGAAAGTGTGAGGTTATGCACTTTGGTAGAAAAAATCAAAGAGCAAGTTATTATCTAAATGGAGAGAAACTGCAAAGTGCTACAGTACAAAGGGATCTGGGGGTCCTGGTGCATGAAACACACAAGGTTAGTATGTAGGTACAGCAGGTGATCAGGAAGGCCAATGGAATCTTGGCTTTTATTGCAAGGGGAATGGAGTATAAAAGCAGGGAAGTCTTGCTTCAGTTATACAGGGTACTGGTGAGGCCACACCTGGAATACTGCGTACAGTTTTGGTTTCCATATTTAAGAAAAGATATACTTACTCTCGAGACAGTTCAGAGAAGGTTCACTCGGTTGATGCCGGAGATGAGGGGGTTGACTTATGAGGAAAGGTTGAGTAGGTTGGGCCTCTACTCATTGGAATTCAGAAGAATGAGAGGCGATCTTATCGAAACAAATAAGATTGTGAGGGGGCTTGATCGGGTGGATACGGGGAGGATGTTTCCACTGATGGGTGAGACTAGAGCTAGAGGGCATAATCTTAGAATAAGGGGCTGCCCTTTCAAAACTGAGATGAGGAGAAACTTCTTCACTCAGAGGGTGGTGAATCTATGGAATTTGCTACCTCAGAGAGCTGTGGAAGCTGCAACATTAAATAAATTTAAAACGGAGATAGACAGTTTCCTAGCTGATAAGGGAATTAGGGGCTATGGGGAACGGGCAGGGAAGTGGACGTGAGTCCATGTTCGGATCAGCCATGATTCTATTAAATGGCGGAGCAGGCCCGAGGGACCATATGGCCTACTCCTGCTCCTACTTCTTATATTCTTCTGTTATGATGGGGAAGTAATTGGCCGGATTGGATTTGTCCTGCTTTTTGTGGACAGGACATACCTGGGCAGTTTTCCACATTGTCGGATAGATGCCAGTGTTATAGCTGTACTGGAACAGCTTTGCTAGAGGCGCGGCTAGTTCTAGAGCACAAGTCCTCAGCACGATTGCCGGGATGTTGTCAGGGCCCATAGCCTTTGCTGTATCCAGTGCACTCAGCTGTTTCTTGATATCACGTGGAGTGAATCGAATTGGCTGAAGAGTGGCTTCTGTGATGTTAGGGACCTCAGGAGGAGGCCGATATGGATCATCGACACGGCACTTCTGTCTGAAGATGGTTGCAAATGCTACAGCCTTGTCTTTTGCACTCACGTGCTGGGCTCCACCATCATTGAGGATAGGGATGTTCATGGAGCCTCCTCCTCCCGTTAGTTGTTTAATGGTCCAGCACCATTCACGACTGGATGTGGCAGGACTGCAGAGCTTTGATCTGATCTGTTGATTGTGGGATTGCTTAGCTCCTACTATAGCATGCTGCTTCTGCTTTTTAGCATGCATGGAATCCTGTGTTGCAGCTTCCCCAGGTTGGCACTTCATTTTTAGCTATGCCTGGTGCTGCTCCTGGCGTGCTCTTCTACACTCCTTATTGAACAAGGGTTGGCCCCTGGCTTGATGGTAATGGTAGAGTGAGGGATATGCCAGGCCATGAGGTTACAGATTGTGGTGGAATACAATTCTGCTGCTGATGATGGGCCACAGTGCCTTATTGTTGTCCATTCCTTCTTGATTTGGAATAGATAGCAGTGTAGGGGGTGGCGTGTGCCCAGTCAGTTATGCCCCTGACTGCTTGTGAGTGGTTTGAATCACTCCCACACCCCTGGGTTCTTGACACTGGACTTAGTTACAGGCGGCGATGGGGCTGGCTTTATCTACAATGCTGTAGGGCCCCATGTACAATGGTTCCAAACTTCCTACTCGGGCATAGTTCCTTCACCATGACCTGATCTCCTACCTCCCACTCGTGGTGCTTTCGGGGTTCGAGTAGCAATCGGTTACTCCGATGCTGTCTTCCCATGTTCCTAGCTGCCTGCTCGTGGACCTGTTTAAGGTGCTCAAAAAGGTTTCGGGCGAATCTGTCCCGTTTACCTCCCTGAGCTGACCCTCCATGAGCACCAGGGCTAGTACATGGGTGGGGGTCCGCATAACCCTGCCAGTCATCAGCTCATACGGGGAGTACCCCGTGCTTTTCGACTGGCTGGCCCGGATCCCCATCAGAACCAACGGTAGGACCTCGGCCCATTTGCGGGGCGAGTCCACCGTCTCCTTCCTCAACCTTTCTTTTAAGGTCCTTTTCATTCTTTCCACAATCCCTGATGACTGTGGGTTGTGGGTCACGTGCCACTTCCCCTCGATGCCTAGCAGCATAAGGGTATTCTGCATCACCTGTCCGGTGAAGTGGCTCCCTTGGTCGGACTCCACATACTGTGGTAGTCCCCACCACGAGAACATTTCCCGGACCAGGATCCTGGCAGTACCCAGAGCTGTGGCTGTTCTGCAGGGGAAGGCCTCTACCTACTTGGTGAACACATCCACCAGGACTAGGCAGTACTTATAGCCTCCCTGGCCGGTGGGCAGAGGCCCGATGTAGTCGATCTGTATCAACTGCCATGGTCCCTCTACCCTCCTGATGTGTCCCATAGGTATCTTCCTTTTGTGGGGGTCAGGGTTATCAGCAGTGCACACAAGACAGCCGGCACAGAACTCGCGGACATCTTCCCTGAGTCCCGGCCACCATCCCACCTGTTCCACCTGCTGCCAGGTGGTCTCAGGCCCGGGGTGTCCCGCTCCTGGCCCCTCATGGGCCAGTTGAAGGAATTCCCTCCGGTGCTGTTGCGGCACAACGCACTGTTCCCCCCGGAACAGCATGCCCTCTTTGATGGAGAGGGTTGCTGTGCCGTATGGATCCTCTACCCTTTTTCGCTCAGTCACCGCACTAAGGACCGCCTTGAGGACGGGGTCTTGGGCTTGGACCGTCTTAAGGTCCGGGGCTAAAGCTACCCCTGTACTCCCTTGGGTCCCGTTCCTACCTCTGACCGCTGCCATGGGTCTGGACCCTTACGGGTCCCAGAAAGTGCCTGTGCAGGCACCCTCCTTGGCATGGCGAGCATGTCAGCCTGCTGGTTGCCTTGACTATGGGGTTCTGTGGAGGAATGGGCCTTCACCTTGTGGATGAAAACCTCCCCTTCCTCCCCCACTGCAGCTAGGATCTTTTCCAGCAGGGGTTTTACTGTGAGGGGTCTCCCATCAGCGGAGGTGTATCCGCGGCGGGACCAGATGGCCAGGTACTCCGTACACGAATTGCACGTAAACATGCTGTCCGAACAGATCGTGTATGGGGTAGGGAAGATTTTGGGGTGTGTAAGGATGTACACTACCGCGGACAGTTTAGCCTGCTGGGCGCTCATGGTGCTGGGGAGCTTAATCGCCAGGGCAATGTTTGCCGCTGGGTCATAAACTCCACACCCCGTGAGACGCTCGCCAGCAGATACTGTGCTGGAACCGTCTGCATAGACCTCGCGGCCCGTGTGTTGTATCCCGGCCCGTAAACCTATGTTCACTTCCCAAACCACTTCAATGGATATACCAGGTTGGCTGCGAGCTTTGGCTCGCAGGGACCCTTCACCTTAAGGTCCATCTGTGAGAGGAGCAGGGTCCAGCGGGCAATGCGGGCACTGCTCACTGTTCCATCCTTGATCCTCCCATTCAGAAGCATCTGGGTGGGCGTGTGATGGGTGAGGAGGGTGATGGGAGAGGTGCCTGTGAAGATTAGTGATCTCTTCACAGCCCAATGCGTGGCCAAGAGGTGCCTCTCACAATTGGAGTAGTTCCTTTCCACATCTGTGAGTATCCTGGAGGAATAGACCACCGGCCTTAGCCTGCCGTGCTGCTCTTGGAGCAGCACAGCACTCAGGCTATCCCCGCTGGCTGCTACCTCCAGGAAAAACTCTTTCCCCCCATCTATGGCCCCAAAAGCTGGTGCGGCCTGCAAGTCTTTCTTGAGCCTGACAAATGCTGCCTGGCAACCCTCATCCCAAAGCCACTCTACTCCCTTGTGTAGGAGTTGGAGCAGAGGGGCTGCTGTGGCTGCATAGTCCTCAATAAAGTCCCTGCAGTACCCGGTTAGCCCTAGAAGTGACCTCACACCCGTGACTGTATTGGGGACCAGTAACTCCTGTACCGCTTCCCTCCTAGCCTTATTATGGCCCTTTCTCCAGCACGGACGGTCAGACCCAGGAATTTCACCTCCTGCTGGCCGATCTACGCTTTCTTTGGGTTTACCTTAAAACCCTTTTGCCCAAGCAGCTCCAGCAGTTCGGCCAATAGTGGGCCATGCTCCTCCCTTGAATCAGTGAACAGGAGCAGGTCATCCACATATTGGACCAACAGTCTGGGCTGGCTAAAATCCTTTAAACTGTTTGCCATGCACTGATTGAAAATGCTGGGGCTGTTGTGGAAGCCCTGCGGCAAGCAGTTCCACATGTACTGTTGCCCTTTAAACGTAAAGGCAAACTTGTACTGATCCTCCCTCCTTAAAGGGATGGACCAAAACCCGTTGGAAATATCCAGCACCGTGAACGTGGTCGCGGACGCTGGGATACTTCCTATCAGGTTGGCAACTGCTGCTACCGTGGGTGCACAGGCTGGGATGTTACTATTGAGCACCCGATAGTCCACCGTGGCCCTCCAGGAATTGTCCGGCTTTCTAACCGGCCACAATGGAGAGGTTACGTGGGTGGCTATCGGTCTCAGAACTCGCTGCTGTACTAACGAGGACATGGCTGCTTCCATGTCTGGCTCCGCTTCCCTGTGGAAGTTATACTGTTTCTGTGGTCGGGCCATGGGGTTCCTGTCTACGCTGACTTCAAACCTGTTGACCCTCCCGCAGTCGTGTTTGTGTGTGGCAAATGTGGCTAGGTGGGCCTGCACAAATGCCTGGAACTCCTGTGGGGTGTTACTGACCATAAGCTCGAGGTTATAATCCTCTTTGGGCTTCATGGTGCATAGGGTCCCCTTCCCTTCCTTTCCCGGGATTACTACTATCTCGCCGTCCTTTCCTTTACTTGCCCCCCATAGACAATGATTCCTCAAATCTGCTAGGATTCCGTGGCCTACAATAAAGTCGGCTCCCAGGAACCCTCTTCCACCCTCCACTTCCCATTTCATCTGTACACAGGTCCACTTGGAGCGGAGCGGTCCTAACCGAATGGTTAGCGGGATGGAAAACGAGCCAGCCTGTTCTTTGCCTGTGAACCCCGGCAGACTGTATGGGACCCTGTTAGAGAGAGGTGAGGTGGTGGGGTTATCTGAATGTGTTGTGTATGTACCTTTAAGAGAATAACTGGTCTCAGACAGCAGTACCGGCAGTGACCACCCCTGTATAAAAGGCGCTAGTGAGCCTCTGTTGTTTCAGTTTCACTATTGACTTCCATCAGTAAAGACTTATTTTGTTCCACTCCTGCTGTCTGTGTCTCAATCATTCACGGACGTAATACTGGCGACGAGCAGATACGAACCTACCTACAGTCTGCACCACCTCCTGGGATCCATTCCTACAGCGAAGTGAGCAGAGGTCGAGGCCAGAAAGAAAAGAAAGTAAGAAGCAGTAGAAACGGGCGTCGACCGTGGGCATCCGCCCTGTGTTGCGGAGTTGAAGATTGCTGGAGAAGCTGTCGGAAGCGGGGCCTGGTTCCTGTCGACGGTGCTTCGGCTAATCGGGCTGGTGGCAGGTAGTGCACTGATCCTTCCTGGGCTGCGGCGGTCGCGAACTCGAGCGGGTGGTTTGCAACGGGGCCGAGCAGCGTTGTCGGGAAGAAGAGAGAGAGAGGGTGGAGCATACAGGGCGCGGCCGGTGCTACGAAGCGGGGCTGCGTATAGATCCGCGAAGAGGGAAGCAAGAGTCCCACAGGGTTGTTCCACGACGGGAAAATAATTTAAAAAAAAATATTAAACGTGCAAGAAACCGTGGAATGCAGCGCTAACAACAGCGGGGAAGAAGGCAAAGCGCGGGAGGCGCCATCTTAATCAGCGGGGAAGAAGGCAAAGCGCGGGAGGTGCCATTTTGTTAAATTGGGGAAGAAGGCAGAGCGCGGGAGGCGCCATATTAGATTTGCAAGATGCCGAAGACTGGCTGTATCACTGCTTTTGATAATACAATAGAGGACTGGACCACGTATGTGGAAAGAGTCGAGGTATATTTCGAGGCAAACGAAATAGCGGAAGAGAAAAAGGCATCGATATTGCTAAACTTAATGGGCGCTAGAACGTACGGCCTATTGCGGGACCTGATTACTCCAGCCAAACCGAAGGCGAAGAGTTTTAACGAAATTGTTGCTGTCCTACAGGAACAACTAAACCCTGCACCGCTGTTGATAGCAGAAAGATTTAAATTCCACAGGAGAACTCAGCATAAAGATGAGAGCAATGCTGAGTATCTTATGGAACTATGCAAGCTATCAAAGCACTGCCAGTTCGGAGCAGGACTGGCAGATACCCTACGGGACAAATTTGTCTGTGGACTCCTGAGTGAAGGAACACAGAAGAAGTTACTCTCAGAGAAAGAGCTGACGCTAGATAAGGCTTTCAGCGTGGCAGTATCGTATGAAGCAGCAGCCAGGGGAGCTGCAGAAATTCAACAAAAACCACAGGAATACGGCACCCACGAAATGACACGGGGATTTGCAAAATGTAATCGCTGCGGCAGAAGTAACCATGACCAGAAGGACTGCTGGTCCAAAGACAAAATATGCAGGCAATGCGGGAAGATGGGACACATTGCACGAGTTTGCAGGTCTGGGAAGAAGACCAGTGACAACAAAAAGGCTACTAAGGAACGGTACAAGAAAGTACAAAAGATGACGGACAGTAGTTCCGAAGACAAGATGAGCGATAGTGAATCCGGGAACAGGAGACTAAGCTGTCTCAAACTTCACAATGTAATCGCAAAAGAGGATCACCGAACAATTTAGGTCACCCTTACGATAGCAGGGTCCCAAGTTAAAATGGAATTGGATACAGGATCAGCGCTAACCGTCATGAATCGACGAAACTACGAGCAGCTATTTTCACACATACCCTTGAGACAGACATCCATCATCTTCACGACGTATACGGGGCAAAAAGTATACCCCAGAGGAAAAATAAGGGTGCCTGTCGAATACAACGTCAAGAAAATACGGAAATTGTATCTCTACATACTGCCAAATGGTGGACCACCATTATTGGGATGGGAATGGATCAGGAAGATAAACTTAGATTGGCACTCCATTCATGCAATGACGGTGGATGGTAAAAAAGATGAAGACGTCACTCCTGGACGATTGTCAACAATCTTAGCTAACGCCAAAGAGGTATTTCAACAAGAACTGGGCACGCTTAAAGGCGTAACCGCCTCGATAAAAATAGAAGAGAATGCGGGTCCCAAGTTTTTCAAAGCAAGACCGGTACCATATGCAATTCGCCCAGCCGTCGAGGAAGAGCTGGAGAATCTGGAGAAGGCAGGCGCATTGTCTAAGGTCGATTGGAGCGAGTGGGCGACACCCATCATTCCTGTCATGAAGAAAACGTTAAGCAATAAGTCCGGGGAGCCAAGGAAGATTCGCATCTGTGGGGATTTCAAGGTGACGGTGAACCCAGTCCTTCACACAGTACAATATCCTCTTCCAAGGATAGAAGACATCTTCGCCTCACTCTCTGGAGGGAAGCGTTTTACAAAAATTGACCTAGCACAAGCATATTTGCAGATGGAGGTTGAAGAGTCCTCTAGGAAGTATCTCACGATAAACACTCAAAAAGGTTTTTACCAGTATCATCGATTGGTATTCAGAGTAGCATCGGCTCCGGCGATATGGCAAAGAGCGATGGAACAAGTCCTGCAAGGGATTCCGGGGACTCAGTGTTACTTGGACGACATCCTTGTGACAGGTGAAGATGACAGTGAACACCTTAACAACCTAGAACAGGTGCTCACTAGACTACGGGAACATGGGCTGCGAGCCAACCGCCCCAAGTGCGAATTTTTTAAGAAAGAGATATCGTATTGTGGCCACGTGATTGATGAAGAGGGGTTACATAAGTCCCCTGACAAAATTGAAGCGGTTGTTAAGGCCCCAGCGCCTGAAAATGTGTTGCAACTGAGGTCATTCCTCGGATTGGTGAATTACTATCATAAGTTTTTGCTGAATTTGTCGACAATTCTGCACCCACTGAACGCCCTGCTACGAATGGGGGTAGCATGGAAATGGAGCGATGATGGTAAGCATGCCTTTCAGAAGAGTAAGGACTTAATCACTTCAAGGGAAGTATTGGCTCACTACAACCCAGCACTGCCGATCAGACTGGCGTGTGATGCGTCTCCCTACGGCATTGGGGCGGTACTTTCACATAAATTCCTTGATGGTTTAGAGAGGCCGATAGCTTTTGCATCACGCTCGTTAACTTCTGCCGAGCGTAACTACACCCAGATTGACAGAGAGGCCCTCAGCCTAGTGTGGGGGGTGAAGAAGTTCAATCACTACCTGCACGGTCAAAAATTTACTCTACTAACCGATCATCAACCTCTTGTCTCCATTTTCAACCCTCAGAAGGGCGTACCGATAATGACAGCACAACAGCTGCAGAGATGGTCCCTTTTCCTAGGGGCACACCAATATGACATCGAGTACAAAGGAACTAAACAGCATGGAAATGCTGATGGATTGTCACGCCTACCGTTGCCGACGGTGGAAGAAGAAGACCTTGCAGTGGATCCAATGGTGGTATTCCACTCGACCATAGTCGAATGTCTCCCTGTGACGAATGCAAACATAGAAAAGGAAACACGGAATGACCCGACACTATCACGGGTCTATGATTTAACGGTGAAGGGATGGCCAGCACATGGCGAACCACTGCTGCCAGCATTCTCGCCGAGAAGAGAACAGCTGTCAGTGTGCAGAGGAACCTTGATGTGTGGATCCAGAGTAGTAATTCCACCTAAGTTGACGGATAGAGTGCTCAATGAGCTTCATGAGGGTCATCTGGATGGGGTAAAAATGAAGAACTTAGCCAGAGCGTTTGTGTGGTGGCCGGGAATCGATAGAGAAATCGTAGAGATGACCAAGAGCTGTGCAGGATGCCAGAAGGTCCAAAACGCCCCACCACAAGCTCCTCTGCATCCATGGGAGTGGCCCTCATCTCCATGGCAAAGGGTGCACATTGATTTTGCTGGTCCCTTCATGGACTCGATGTTTTTAATTGCGGTGGATGCACATTCAAAGTGGCCAGAGGTAATAAAAATGTCCTCAACCACCACGGAAAAAACTATCACAGTTTTACGAACCATATTTGCCAGGAATGGGCTGCCTGAACAGATTTGCTTTGACAATGGACCACAGTTTGTGTCTGAAGAGTTCCGGACGTTCTTAAAGAACAACAGTGTTAAGCATTACACATCTGCACCATATCATCCAGCCACTAATGGATTGGCCGAGAGGTTTGTCCAAACATTCAAGAAGGCTATCAAGGCAATGTGTAATGAAGATATACCCCTACAACACAAGGTGGACAACTTCTTGTTTGCCTACCGGAAAGTGACACATGCGGTTACCAACCAAACTCCAGCCACGATGTTCTTCAATCGAAGACTACGATGCCGCTTGGATTTGGTTAAGCCAAACGTCCGAAGAGATGTGGAGAACAGGCAGTTTCAGAATATGAATGTGTGGTGATTATTCCTTGATTAGTAAAAGTATTGTGATTCGTTGTTTGTTAACTGCCTTGGGATATGTGTTGTAATCTCATTGGTAGTTGATGATCACATGATGTGTTGTGGCTACCTTAAATTCAGTCCTTTTCTAGCTTTAGTTGGGACTGGATGTAGAAAGATATGCTGCCGATTTTTAAAGTTAATAAAGCCTAACTTTGGAAGGCAAATCTATTCCTTATTTCAATTTATTAACTTTAATTTATGTTAGAATGGAGCGATATCTTCAACCAGAATGATTCAAGGCTGACCCCAATTCTGCTGGAGTGGATGATAAATGGAAACATTGGTATTGTACATTTAAAAACTTTTTGGGCGTGTTGGATCAAGAGGCTCTAAATAAGCTGAATATGCTGATCAACTACATTGACCCGGATGTATATAAATATATTTTGCACTGTAAAACTTATGAAGAGGCTACTTCTACATTGGAAAAGATTTTTGTTAAACCAAAGAATGAGGTATTTGCACGTCATCTTCTATCTGCCCGTAGGCAGCAGGTGGGAGAATCTTTGGATACTTATTTACAAGCACTTCGGTGCCTTAGTGTTGACTGTAATTATAAGGCTGTGACGGCTGAAGAATATAAGGACGAATCGGTACGGGATGCTTTTATTAATGGATTACTGTCTAGATCAATTCGTCAGCGGTTGTTAGAAAATAAGACTCTGGATCTTAAAAGTGCTTTTGAGCAAGCTTCTGCATTGGATATGGCTCAGAGAAGTTCGGATTCTTATGCTCTTTTTAATCGGCCTGCGACTATGGTTTCGGCAGTTTTGGATGAAAAGGAATTATGTGGACTTAATGGGAGTGGTTTACTAGATTTTGAAACAGTTTCTACTTCGGCGGCCGTTGCCTCTAGGATTCAGAAGTGTTATTTTTGTGGGAATATCCGGCACCCTCGTCTGAAGTGTCCTGCTCGGGAGGCTGTGTGTAGTAAATGCGGCAAGAGAGGTCATTATGCACGTGTGTGCAAATCATCAGGTTCAATTACCTTCCCTTCTCCTGGTGTGGGAGGGTCTTCCTCCACTACCTCTTCTGTGACTATTCAGCCTTTAGATAGGGCGTTTATTGCATCAATTTCTGCTGCATTTGCTCATGGCCTAAACAAAGCTATAGTTACGGCTCAAGTTAATGGGTTGGAAGTGAAGGCCCTTATAGATACGGGCAGTACTGAGAGTTTTATAAGTCTTCAGTTTGCGAAGGAGAAGCATTTGAAAATTTTGCCTGTTACGTATCAGGTGTGTATGGCTCAGACGACCCTTACTTCACAAATAGCTGGTTGTTGCTTTGTGAAAATGGTTCTTCTAGGTAATACGTATACTGATATACGCCTATCTGTTTTGCCTAATCTCTGTGCGGATATTTTGATTGGACATGATGTGCTTCAGTTACACGAGTCTCTTAGTCTTTCATTTGGAGGGACTAAGCCACCTTTATCTATTTGTGGATTAACCTCTTTATCTATTCCTCCATTATCACTTTTTTCCAATTTGATGTCGGATTGTAAGCCAATTGCTACCAAGTCAAGAAGATATAGTAGTCAGGATAGAGAATTTATTAATTCTGAAGTTCAACGTCTCTTATTGGAAGGAATCATTGAACCTAGTTGTTCGCCTTGGCGAGCACAGGTAGTTGTCACGACTAACGAGAGACACAAGAAACGAATGGTGATAGACTATTCCCAAACTATTAATAGGTATACTCAATTAGATGCGTACCCTTTGCCTAAGATTGATGAGCTTATCAATAAAGTATGTCAGTATAAAGTTTTTAGCACTATTGACTTAAAGAGTGCTTATCATCAGATTCCTATTGTTAAGAAGGATCAACCATATACGGCCTTTGAGGCTGGTGGAAAGCTGTATCAGTTTTGCCGAATACCATTTGGTGTGACTAATGGTGTTGCTTGTTTTCAACGGGCAATGGATGCTTTTATAAGTGATAACTCCCTCTCTGACACCTTTTCATACTTAGATGACATCACAGTGTGTGGCAAATCAAGGGTGGAGCCTGATTCTAATTTAAAAAGATTCCTTCAAGCTGCGGAAAAAGTTGGTTTAACTTTTAACAAAGAGAAATGTGTCTTTTCGACTACTGAGGTAAATCTATTGGGGTATATTATTTCGGGAAATAAGATTAAACCAGATCCAGAACGTCTGCGACCATTGATCGATTTACCTTGTCCTACTAATTCTAAGGCTTTGCAACGAGTTGTTGGACTGTTTTCTTATTATTCTAATTGGATTGCAAATTTTTCACGGAAGATCCGGCCTCTTATTCGGGTTACGACATATCCTCTATCATGGGAGGCCAGGACATGTTTTGAGAATTTTAAAAAGGATATTTTAGGAGCAGTTGTGCATTCCATTGATGAGCAGGCTCCCTTTGTGATTGAGACGGATGCTTCGGATTTTGCAATTGGGGCTACTTTGAACCAAAATGGAAGACCTGTGGCCTTTTTCTCATGTACTTTGAATAATAGTGAAAAAGACATTCCTCAATAGAAAAAGAGGCATACGCAATAGTAGAAGCATTGCGTAAATGGAGACATTATTTATCGGGGCGACATTTCACGTTGGTAACTGACCAAAAATCTGTGTCCTTTATGTTTGATGTTAAACATTTTGGAAAGATTAAAAATGATAAAATAATGAGATGGAGGATTGAGTTGGCATGTTACCATTTTGACATAGTTTATCGTCCAGGGAAGGATAATGTTGCTGCTGATGCACTGTTGAGGGCTTATTGTTCGGTGATTCACGGAGATACGCTTATTAATCTTCACAATGCCTTATGTCATCCTGGGGTTACGAGGATGATACACTTTGTACGCAGTAAGAACTTGCCTTTTTCAGTTGAAGACGTCAAGCGGATGACTTCATCATGTTCTATCTGTGCTCGGTGTAAACCAAATTTCTTTAAGCCTCAACGAGCTCATCTTATAAAGGCTACTTCTCCTTTTGAATGTTTGAGTGTTGATTTTAAGGGACCTCTTCCTTCAACTACTCAAAACCGATATATATTTACTGTTGTGGATGAGTTTTCAAGGTTCCCTTTTGCTTTTCCTTGTGCAGATGTATCAGCTGCTACAGTTATTAAATGTTTGACTCAACTATTTGTCATCTTTGGGATGCCTGCGTATATCCATTCGGATCAGGGAAGTTCTTTTATGTCTTCCCAGTTGAAGGAATACCTTCAGAGTCGGGGAATTTCTACTAGTCGAACTACCCCGTATAATCCCCAGGGTAATGGACAGTGCGAACGATACAATGGGGTGATCTGGAAGGCAGTTATGTTGGCGTTGACATCCCGGAACCTTAAGAATACACAGTGGGAAATGGTACTGCCTGATGCCCTGCATTCCATTAGATCATTGCTTTCAACGGCTACTAATGTGACCCCCCATGAAAGGCTCTTTAACTATCCGCGGAGATCTACTACGGGATATTCGGTACCTTCATGGCTTACTATGCAGGGACCTGTGTTGCTTCGACGCCATGTTAGATTGTCAAAATATGACCCCTTGGTGGAGGAGGTGGAGCTGTTGGAGGCAAATTCCCAATATGCTCATATTCGATTCCAAGATGGGAAAGAAAGTACTGTTTCAATTAAAGACTTGGCTCCTTGTGGGGGCCAGCCCTCTTCTGAGGATAATAATAATGGTCATGATTCGGATAATGTGGACGTTGTTACAGATACTACGAATATTTCCAATCCGATTGCAGATAATCATACTTCTATTAGTCAGCCTTTGATAGATGTTTATGACCGTCCCAGTGCAGCTTCTGATGGGATTTCTAATCCGGAAACCGTTGAGAATCGGGATATGGATAGCCTTCCTGTTGAAGATACTTCTGTGCCTTCTGGCGTGGGAGGGCAAGGAATTTCACCAAGGTTAAGAAGGTCGACACGAACAAGATATCCGGTCGACCGATTGAAAATGGACTTTTAAATTGATAGTAATGTTATTTTTGTTGTTGTTCATTTAGTATTGTGTTATGTAAATAGTTTTATTCTCGTGCATAGTTTAGTTGTAAATAATTAATTGTAAATTGTAAAAGTTATTAGGTTAGAGTATATTTTAAAGGAGGGGTGAATGTGGTGATTATTCCTTGATTAGTAAAAGTATTGTGATTCGCTGTTTGTTAACTGCCTTGGGATATGTGTTGTAATCTCATTGGTAGTTGATGATCACATGATGTGTTGTGGCTACCTTAAATTCAGTCCTTTTCTAGCTTTAGTTGGGACTGGGTGTAGAAAGATATGCTGCCGATTTTTAAAGTTAATAAAGCCTAACTTTGGAAGGCAAATCTATTCCTTATTTCAGAATGAAAGGCCGACCAGGAGTTTTAAGATAGGTCAACCAGTTTTGGCCCGGGACTACCGCACTGAGAAATGGCAGCCAGGAATGATTTGTGCACGACAAGGCCCTCTCATGTATACCGTGGACGTTGGGGAGAGCATTGTAAGACGCCATGCTGACCAGATTCTAGAGTCAATGGAAAACGTCAACTCCACACCACGATCTGATACACCTGGTAATGAAATCGACATTCCAATTGCAGCTACCGCAGAACCGATAATATTGGAAGCAGATGAACCAAACAACGACATTGATCCCGACTCAACATTGCCAGAAGAACCTGATACCCCAAAGAGGCGTTATCCAGACAGAATCAGGAAGCCTCCTCAAAGACTGAACTTATAATTGCTTAAACTTAACCAATGTATCTAGCAACCGTAATTGTGATTGTAATTAGTTATCATTTAGTTGTTAAATGAATGTTATGTACTGTTTATCTAAAAGGGGAGGAATTGCTGTGTATGTACCTTTAAGAGAATAACTGGTCTCAGACTGCAGTACCGGCAGTGACCACCCCTGTATAAAAGGCGCTAGTGAGCCTCTGTTGTTTCAGTTTCACTATTGACTTCCATCAGTAAAGATTTATTTTGTTCCACTCCTGCTGTCCGTGTTTCAATTATTCACGGACGTAATAGAATGGACCACGGTGCATGATGCCCCCGTGTCCAACAGATAGGTCCCCTTCACCCTTTCCACCTCCATCTCCAGGAGGGGTCTTTCCCATTCATCGTACCGGAGAGAACACAGGTAAACAGGCTGCGCTGGCTCTAGTCAGGGCTGTGGGTTGGATGGGGCTGACGGGGTTAGAGCACCGGTAGCGGCTGCTACTTTCCCGTGGCCAGTCAACAAGGACCTCATGGTGTCCAAGAATGACTCGACCGCCGCGGGAGGGATTCCCGCCTCCGCCTTTTGGGCTGGGGCCATGGAATTCTTTCCCTTGTTGTCTTTCCAAGGGTTTTTGCACTCCTTCCGCCAATGACCATCCTTCCCACACCCGTAACAATTCGTCTTTGTGTTGGGGGGGTTGTTCCCTTCCTGGTGCCACTCTTTCCTACCCGGTCCGGGTTTTACCTCATGCACCTTCCCCTTGGGTGGGTGTGCATCAGTTCCCCTACCGTTTTTATAGGCTAGAGTCAACTGTCTAATCACCGTAAGTTCAGTGGTCTGGGGGTTCTTGTGGTCGAACCAGACTTCTGCCTTGGCCCGGACCTGTGGTAAGCTGTTCGCCACCAGACAACGGAACCAATGGGCCAGGGGACCCCCTTCCAGGAACACCCGGTTCAGTGTCCCCGGACAGGCCCTCCGGTACACCGGCCATAACCAGTCCGCGAAAGCCTGCGGGGTTTCCCCTGTGAGCTGGACCGTCTTCTCCACACGGGAGAAAGGACTTCCCTCATTCATCCCCATGGCCTCTAGAACCGCATCCCTGAGCTCCTCATACCCGCTCTGCCCTTTCTTACACTCGTCAGAGAGGGATTGGAGGAGACTACTCTCCAGGGAGAATAGCAGCATTCTGGCCTGCTCAGCACCATCGCAGTCATTGACGCTGGCTGCCTGCTCTACCTCCCTGAAGTGGATCGAGGGGTCCCCTTTTTCGGAGAGCTTTGTGATATGGCTCACCATAGCCCTAAGCTGTTGGGTGCTGTAGGGTAATACGAACTGGTTTTGGAGGGGTCCCTCATCGTCGCCATTGACGGGTGGGCCGAACCTCCGATGCCGGGCTGGGCACATTGGTCCCGGCTCCGACCTCTCTGGCGGGGGTTGCTCCAGCTCCGCTTCCACCTCTGGTTCCACCCCCGCTTGCTACCAAACCTCCCTGAAACCTGGCGCTACGGGTGGTGGTCGTGAGACCTCCTGTCCCTCAACCGCGTCGTCCCTGGGCACTACCGGTGATGTTGGAACTGTCCTCCCCTCGTTCCCCATAAAATCCGCCTGACCTGCCTTCGGGCTTATAAGGCATACCATGCCTTTTGCTTTCCTGAGGGCCAGGCTCAGATTTTCTATCCCCTGCTTGCAGGAGCCGTGGTCTGCCTCCTCAAACCCCTGTTCACTCACTAGCTTATAAGCTGCCTTTACTTCCTGCAATTTCTCTTCCTGTTCCCTAACTTGCCTTGCCAAGCAGGCGTTCTTTTCCCGCAACCTTAAATCATTTCCCTTGGCTTCGGTGACTTGGCACTGTAGGTATTCCAACTGGGCCTTGTGTTCTCCCATTAAATACAATCTCTCCTGATTCAGGGCCTGCAATGCTACCATTAACTTTTCCCCTGCTAGAGCCTTATCCTGGATCTCCAGGGCTGACTCCTTTAACTTGGCTGCCTGTGCTGCAACGAGCCTGTCCAAAAGCTGGACCTGCTTTTTGAAACACATCAGCCAGACTGCCTTCTCTAAGGACTTCTTGTGTTCCTTCCCCTCTGTCCACTTAGCTGCTGCATCTACCAGACGCCCAGCCCTTAACAGAGTGGTGATCCACTTCTTAGTGATATTCACCTTGCTAAACACATAATCAGAAATCCTTTCCTCCATCATGGTTTGCTCAGCCGAACCACTGTCTACTGTATCGCAACCCTGTTGCCGGTGTCCTGCCGCAGTCGCCATTTTCTGTAGGGGGTGGCGTGTGCCCAGTCAGTTATGCCCCTGACTGCCTGTGAACGGTTCGAATCGCTCCCACACCCCTGGGTTCTCAACACCGGACTTAGGTACAGGTGGCAATACACAAAACGAGTAGACAAGTGGTTTGGTGTAAGAAAACCAAGATTTTATTAAAACAGAAAATAAAAATTACAAATACTGAAAAGTCACTATGTAGTTACAGGCTTATCAAAAGAATATACTCAAATGGGGAACACACGGCACACTGAGGGAACAACACACATTAATAAAATCCCTTAACCCTTAGCCCACCTATAATACCTAACTAGATTAAGCTAAGAGGGGCCAGGAATTCATGCTCACCAAGTCAAAATCTGCTGAGTTATAATGGTTGTGGGGTTTGGGGTTTGCTCTTTGTGCTCTCTGGGGCCTGCTGTCGTCACGTGGTCTCAGGGCACTGCAAGGGTGTCATCCCGGTAAAGTAACCCAAGATTAAAGTCTTTGCTTGGGTACTTTACCTTGCAGGGATGATGGTTCTTCTTCTTTGGGTGGCAGTTGAATTTTGCATGAAGATCATCGCAGGTACGCTGGATTGAAGACCCGATTATTCGAAGCGTTCTTCAATCTTCTTCCAAGTCATCTCATCTCATTTCATCTCATCTCGTCTCGTCTCATCTGGCCTGGTCTGCCCGTGTTCGCCTGGTGCTGTACCGGGCGTCCCTAATGGATTTGGGGAAGACACGGGCAGTGGCCAGGTAGCAAGCGCAGGAGGAAGAGCAACGTGGCTCCCAATGGGCCTCTAATTATACTCCCGTCGAAAGCCCTTATCTGCACGCCAAATCAGGTCAGTCCATTGTCCAATTTAGGCGGGCTCGTTTAATATAATTAATTATACCAATCTAAGTTAACTAGCTTTAGATGACTGTTTATCGCACCTGATGGCCCCGATGTCCGGGTTGTATTGTCATTAATGCATTTTAATCGGCCTGTCCAGCCTCAGTGGCTCCCTTGAGCTGTTTCTGATTATTTATGCGGACAAACTAATGGCCTTATGCTTAGGCCTAACTGGGCTTGATCTGTTTCGATCTGACGCAATGCATATTCAATGTTTGCCTAGCTATCTGGCTTTTCAAACACAAAGTCATTTTCACAGAAATGCATTTTAAGTTTTGATTTCCCAAAGCTGCCTGCTTGTGCTGCAGAGTCCATGCTTTTAAAATCTTACAGGCTTTTGGTCACGAGGTGCGGACGCCATCTTTTTGGGTACCCATTTTAAATTGTCCATACAGGGTCCCTTTTATTAATAACATTGGGGGAATGTGGGAATTTTGAGAACCTTACTCTGTGGAGTGAGTATTTAATTTTATTAATGGCATCTGCTATGAGAATGAGGGCTGATTTTCTTCTACTTAATTTACTAACTGAAACAATTTTTGATGAACCAGCCATTTAATCTCTAACCCTTGTTGTTACACACTCTTATGCAGTTTTTGCATTTTGACCCTCTTCCTCAAAATAAACCCATGGTAACAATCACTCTCTTCAGTCAGAATAGCAAAGGAAATCCAAATCATGAATAGCTTACAAAATGCTTTCCAAACAAATTGTTGAGACTGAAGTTTATCAGTAGTAATATGGATTTTAATATATTTTTGACTGCAATTCCATCGCTAAGTTAATTATGTTGTCTTAAAACAAAATCTTCATTCCAATCATTTCCACCTATTTTGAAATGGATCTTTCTCTTGTGATGTTAAATAACTTCCACTGATTTTCACACTGTTCGATGTCATTCCTTTGTTAAATGTACAGAAAGCTTCCATCTAACACTCTTACTCATATTATGCAGTGTTAAATATTTTGACCCTTTCAGTAATGACAGGTGTTTTACAGTCTGCAGTTTAATTGACAAGCATCCTTTGTCACTACTGTCATAAATAAAGGAACCATATGTAGTTTAATTCCCTTTTTACAATTTATCCCTCGTTGTAACTTTCTCTAATAGTCAGCTGTACCAGAGATGTAGTTTTGGCTTGTAGGCATCCCAAGTTCATGTCAGGAAACACATCCACTGCAAAATATATGGAAGAAGCAACATGCTCTGATGAAACGTTGGGCCAGAAATTTGGGTCGGAGGCTTCCCGCGGGTGCAAGCCCTCGACCTGCACTTACCTAGCACGACGGCCATTGTGCTGTGGGCCCGCGTTGGATTCTGATCCTGGGCCTGCTACAGCTGCTGGCACGCAGTGCCTGCATATCCCAGGAAGACCTGTCAAATCTATGAATAGAAATCGGCCCCAAAACATCACTAAAACTTCGAATAAATTTTTTTAAAACATCACATTTTTAAAATAACTATAAATTACATAAAATAACTATTTTAAACAATAACTTACATTTTTGAAAAAATAAATTGCAGTTTTTAACAGGGCTAAAAATAAACTTACCTTTCTTTAAAATATTTAAAAATAATAAACCTGTGGAAAAAATGTTATAATTTTACTTAATTCACCACTTATCTTGTTAAAAGCAGGCATTGCGACTGCTTTTTTAAAGCGTAGCTGCTGGAGACTTACCCTCCCGGAGAAACCTGTAAAAAAAACGGAAGTTCAAGGTGTACGCGCTGCCTCTCCAGCGCACGCGTTCGACCTGTGAACCCCTTCTTTCAAAGGAACGGAAGTTCCGGTTTCCCGCGCATGCGCAGTGCATGCAGGAAACCGGCACTTTTGTTGGCCCTATGCGTGAGTACGCAGCGTACTCACCCGTGGGGACCCGAATTTCTGGCCCATTGTATTAATTGAGTCTAGAGACGCACTGATGATCTCTTATGGAAGCTCCATTCTGACCACAGTGAGCTGCCCTCCTTGAAATTAATTCCTATAGAGATTAACAAACTGTGCAGCAGATACCAAGAAGCTAGTGTCACTGCAGCAATTGACTAAAGAGGAGTGTAGACAACTCCCACCAGAGGTGCGCTAATCATTGGCTGTTAACTGAGCTACCTGCTTCCATTTTATGTCAAAAACTCAGGTGACAACACTAGATATGAAAACACTATGAAATGGTGCGCTTTTAAATGAATTTAGTCTGTAATGCTCCATTCTCTATCAAGCTCTTTGAAACAAGCAAATTAATTTCATGGTGGGTTTCTTGGGCATGGAATACCAACACTGAGGTACCTTTCCATCTTTCTAAGTTCATATCTCACTTTTATGTAACCTCTGCAAATTTTATTTTCCATAAAGTTGAAAAGACTATGATATAAAGTAGAATTTGTGAATGGTACAGGAATAAACACATTTCCATTTGATATTGTGCTGAAAATTGACCAATTATTGTAATATGTATCATATATTACCAATTTAATATTTGAATGGAAATAAAAACTTAAAAATAATAAGCGCTTGGCTGGAAGATCATACTACTGTCATGACTTTTACTCGATGATTAATACTAGTTAACAAATAATTTGTGACTCACTGTAAACATATTGTGCTATGTCCCTAGATTTGTAAGCAATATAGAAATAAATTAATAATTCTTACATGAGGCATCTGTAATAAAGTTGCACACAATCTAGGAGCTATCATAGAATATGTGATGGAAGCCGAGCAATGTAATAGCACTGTACTTTGTGTTTGTATATAACTGACGTAGATTTGTTATAATGAATATTTTGGGGGCATCAAAAGGAGATATTTAGTATGTTCAATCTCAAAGAATGATTGTAATTTGCTGCAGTATTATTCTGTGGTACTTCCTCTCCAAATCCCTTTAATTCTCTGGACAGTTAAAAGCCTGCTTAAGATCAGTTTTTCCCATCAAGCTTCTGGTCACCGCTCCAATCCAAAGTGAAGCACTTTCACGTGTTTTTCCACATTAAAGTCCTGATATGTTGCAATCATTCCATTTGACCAATTGCAATAAAATCATATTTTTAAACGGTTATGAGTTTAAGACCAATTGTTTGAAAATGCACCAGCCATTCAGTAACTGTATAGGCAGCAAATTCCAGGGTCAGCGCTACGAGTGCAGTACTGACTGTGCTGACCTGCACTCTTACTTCAGCCGCTGTAACTCCATCCATGTTGAGAGTGACTGGTGGGTGCTGTATGAGAGACCCAATTACATGGGATACCAGTATGTTCTGAGCAGGGAAGAATATCCTGACTACCAGCGCTGGATGGGATTCAATGACAGCATCAGGTCATGTTGCACTTACCCATATGTAAGTTTTACACTTATTTTATTTATTCAGTTTTCATTGTTCTTTCTAACACTGATGTAACTATTAAGCACTTCAACTTTTAATCCCACAGTGGTTGATTTTTCATTGAACACAGCGGTAATTAATATTTAAAATATTGCACAGGTTGAGATATTCTTGTCAATGTAATTCTTCTCCCCACTAAAGAAATATTCACCATGTCACTCACCACTGGACGTACACGAAAAGTAGCTTCCATAACTCACCTAGGTATATTAAAATATACCCTTTGTAAAGGGCTTTGTGAAATATAAATAACAATCAATCAATGCTTGACTTCCATTTCAATTGATTAAGTACAAATAGCTGGAAAGTGCACAAGTGGAATGTTCGATATTTTCCCGTCATGAAGATGATTCATGAATTCACCACTGATAACTAATTGGAACCACTTTACCAAATGTAAACAAACAAGATATCCCATAATACTTCCCACCCATTGAGCATCTTGTGCATCAAGTAATAATTGAAAACATACCAAAACTATAAAGATAAATTACCTGAAAACTTCTGGCTAGTTTTATAACTGTGATAAATCTTTTGTCCATTTTGGGGCTTAAGATATTGACTGACATGATTCACTTACCATTCCAGTCCAGCAGTAACTCCTACAGAATGAAGATTTATGAGAGGCCTGACCTTGGAGGGCAGATGACGGAATTCATGGATGACTGTCCATCTGTCTACGATCGTTTCCGCTACCGTGACATTCACTCCTCTCATGTGATGGATGGTTACTGGAACTTCTATGAACAGTCCAACTACAGAGACCACCAGTACTCATGAGACCCAGTGAATACAGGAGGTTCAGTGACTGGGGCAGCAGTTGTCCATCCGTTGGCTCCTTCCGTCGTATGATGCATTTCTAAAATTTGTCTGTGCTGCTTAATTTGTTCAAACAAATGATTAAATCAAGCTGAAGTAATAAATAATTGAGATTTTATTGAGTCTTTGTCTCTTCTGATCTTTATTTGTGGGTTCTGTCATAGATACTGTAATTATAGGATATTTACAGTCTATTAACATATCCAGCCTAATCCCACTTTCCAGCTCTTGTTCCGTAGCCCCGTAGGCTACGGCACTTCAAGTGCCTATCCAAGTACTTTTTAAATGCGATGAGGGTTTCTGCCTCTACCACACTTTTAGGCAGTGTGTTTCAAACCCCCACCACCCTCTGGGTGAAAAATTGTTCTCCTCAGCTCCCCTCTAATCATCCTACCAATTACTTTAATTTATGCACCCTGGTTATTGACCTCTCTGCTAACTGAAATAGGTCCTCCCTAACCACTCTATCTAGGCCCCTCATAATTTTACCACCTCAATTAAGTCTCCCCTCAGCCTCCACAGTTCCAAATAAAACAACCCCTGCCTATCCAATCCTTCCTCATAGCTAAAATTCTCCAATCATGGCAACATCCTCGTAAATCTGCTCTAGTGCAATTACATCTTTCCTGTAATGTGGTGACCTGAACTGTACGCAGTACTCTAGCTGTGGCCTAATTAGTGTTTTATACAGTTCTAGTATAACCTCCCTGCTCTTATATTCTATGCCTTGGCTAATAAAGGAAAGTATCCTGTATGCCTTCTTAACCATCTTATCTACCTGTCCTGTTACCTTCAGGGATCTGTGGACATGAACTCCAAGGTCCCTCTGTTCCTCTACACTTCTCAGTATCCTACCATTTATTGTGTATTCCCTTGCCTTGTTAGCCCTCCCCAAATGTACTACCACACACTTCTCCGGATTGAATTTCATTTGCCTCTTTTCTGCCCACCTGACCAGTCCATTGATAATATCCTGCAGTCTACAACTTTCTTCCTCACTATCAACCGCATGGCCAATTTTTGTATCACCTGCAAACTTCTTAATCATCCCCCCTACATTGAAGTCTAAGTCATCGCTATATACCACAAAAAGCAAGGGACCTAGTATTGAGCCCTGCGGAACCTCACTGGAAATAGCCTTTCAGTCACAAAAACACTCATCAACCATTACCCTTTGCTTCCTGCCACTGAGTCAATTTTGGATCCAACTTGCCACTTTCCCTTGGATCCCATGGGCTTTTACTTTTCTGACCAGTCTGCCATGTGGGACCTTGTCAAAAGCCTTGCTAAAATCCATGTAGACTACATTGAACGCACTACCCTCATCGACCTTCCTTGTTACTTGCTCAAAATATTCAATGAAGTTAGTCAGACATGACCCTAAACAAATCCATGCAGACTGTCCTTGATTAATCCCACAACACGCCACCATCTCAGCACAACCCCAGCCCGGCATGAGGTTCAAAAGGCCATCCGACAACTGAAGAACAACAAGGCCTCAGGAGCAGATGGATCCCTGCCGAGGCACTAAAGCATGGTGGAGAAGCAATACTGGCGTGGATTCATGAAATCATTTCTCTTATCTGGAAGGAGAGAGCATGCCAGGGGATCGCAGAGATGCCGTAATTGTGACCATCTTTAAGAAAGGTGACAAGTCCGGTTGCGTTAATTACAGAGGAGTTTCCCTGCTGTCTTCCACAGAGAAAGTCATCGCAAGAATCCTCCTCAATCGCCTTCTCCCAGTAGCTGAAGCACTCCTCCCAGAGTCGTAATGCGGATTCCGCCCACTAAGGGGCACAATGGACATGATCTTCACCGTGAGTCAATTACAAGAGAAATGCAGGGAACAGCACCAACATGGCCTTCCTTCATCTCACAAAGGCCTTCGACACTGTCAACCATGAGGGATTATGGAGTGTCCTCCTCAAATTCGGCTGCCCTCAAAAGTTTGTCACCATCCTCCGCCTGCTTCACGACAACATGCAAGCCGTGATCCTGACCAATGGTTCCACAACAGACCCAATTAATTTACAGACCGGGGCCAAGCAAGGCTGTGCCATCATGCCAAAGCTCTTCTTGATCTTCCTTGCTGCAAAGCTCCATCTCACCCTCAATCAGCTCCCTGCTGGAGTGGAGCTAATTTACAGAATGCCGTCGCTTCCAGTTCAGATCCAAGGTCGTCCCATCCTCTGTCGTTGAATTACAGTAAGCAGACGATGCTTGCGTCTGCGCTCACTCGGAGGTCGAACTCCAAACCATCGTCAACACCTTCACCGAAGCGTACAAATGCATGGGCCTTACACTAAACATCCGTAAGACAAAGGTCCTCTACCAACCTGCCCCCGCCACACAGTACTGCCCCGTGATTATCAAAATCACGACAAGTCCTTGGACAACGTGGACCACTTTCCATACCTCGAGAGCCTACTGTCAACAAGGGCAGACGTCGATGGCGAAGTCCAAGACCGCCTTCAGTGTGCCAGTGCAGCCTTCAGTCGCCTGAGGGAGAGAGTGTTTGAAGACCAGGACCTCAAATTTGGCACTAAGGTCATGGTTTACAGAGCAGCAGTGATACCCGCTCTGCTCCATGCCTCAGAGACATGGACCATGTACATCAGGCATCTCAAAGCACTGGAGAGATACCACCAATGCTGTCTCCGCAAGATCCTGCAAATGCATTGGCAGGGTAGGTGCACCAACGTCAGTGTTCTCGCTCAGGCCAACATCCCCAGCAACAAAGCTTTGACCACGCTCGATCAGCTCTGATGGACGGGTCACATTGTCCGCATGCTCGATACGAGACTCCCAAAACAAATGCTCTACTCGAAGCTCCGACATGGCAAGAGAGCCCCAGGTGGGCAGATGAAACGCTTCAAGGACACCCTCAAAGCGTCTTTGAAAAGTGCAACATCCCCACTGACACCTGGGAATTCCTGGCCTAAGACCGCACAAAGTGGAGGAGAAGCATCCGGGAAGTCACTGAACACCTCGAGTCTCTTTGCCGGGAGCAAGCGGAAGCCAAGCGCAAGCAGCACAACGAGATAATGTCAACCCAAGCACCCCACCCATCCACCCCACGCATCCACCCCTTCAACCACCGTCTGCCCCACCTGTGACAGAGACTGTAGGTCCCGCATTGGACTCATCAGTCATCTGAGAACTCATTTTTATTGTGGAAGCAAGTCATCCTCGGTTCCGAGGGTCTGCCTAAGAGAAAAAGAATCAGTGCCTTTCTAAATGCTGATTAATTCTGTCCCTCAGAATTTTTTCTAATAATTTGCCCACCACCGAGCTTAGGCTGAATGGCCTGTAAGCTCTTGGCCTATCCATTTCTCCCTTTTTAAACAACGGTACATTAGCAGTCCTCCTCTCTTCTGGCACCATGCCTATAGCCAGAGAGAATTGGAAAATGATGGTTAGAGCCTCTGCTATTTCCTCGCTTGCTTCTCTTAACAGCCTGGGATACATTTCATCCGGTCCTGGTGACTTATCTACTTTCAAAGATGCTAAACCTCTTAATATTTCCTCTCTCACTAGGTTTATCTCATCTAATATTTCACACTCCTCCTCCTTAACTACAATGTCTGCATCGTCTCTCTCTATTGTGAAGACAGACGCAAAGTATTCATTAAGAATCATACCCACGTCATCTGCCTCAACACACAGGTTATCTTTTTGGTCTCTCATAGGCCCTACTCTTTCTTCAGTTATCCTCTTGCTCTTTATGTATTTATAAAACAGCTTTACGTTTTACATAGAAACATAGAAACATAGAAGATAGGAGCAGGAGTAGGCCATTCGGCCCTTCGAGCCTGCTCCGCCATTCAATGAGATCATGGCTGATCATTCAAATTCAGTACCCTGTCCCTGCCTTCTCCCCATATCCCTTGATCCCCTTAGCCTCAAAAAATATATTCAACTCTTTCTTGAATATATTTAATGAACTGGCCTCCACCGCCCTCTGTGGCAGAGAATTCCACAGGTTCACCACTCTCTGGGTGAAGAAGTTCCTCCTCATTTCAGTCCTAAATGGCTTACCCTTATCCTTAGACTAAGACCCCTGGTTCTGGACTCCCCCGGCCATCATAAACATCCTTCCTGCATCTAGTCTGTCCAGGTCTGACAGAATTTTATAGGTTTCGATGAGATCCCCTCTCAATCTTCTAAACTCCAGTGAGTATAAGCCCAATCGACACAATCTCTCCTCATACGTCATTCCGGCCATCCCAGGTATCAGCCTGGCGAATCTTCGCTGCACTCCCTCCATGGCAAGAACGTCCTTCCTCAGGTAAGGTGACCAAAACTGCACACAATACTCAAGGTGCGGTCTCACCAAGGCCCTGTACAACTGTAGCAAGACATCCTTGTTCCTGTACTCGAACCCTCTTGCTACGAAGGCCAACATACCATTTGCCTTCTTAACCGCCTGCTGCACCTGCATGCTTACCTTCAGCGACTGGCACACAATAACACCCAGGTCTCTTTGCACTTCCCCTTCTCCCAATCTATTGCCATTCAAATAATAATCTGCCTTCCTCTTTTTGCCACCAAAGTGGAAAATCTCACATTTATCCACATTATAGCGCATTTGCCATGTTTCTGCCAAATCACCCAACCTGTCCAAATCGTACTGCAGTTTCACGACATCCTCCTCACAGCTTACCCTCCCACCCAGCTTTGTGTCGTCTGCAAATTTGGAGATATTACATCCAAGTCCCTCGTCCAGATCATTAATATATATTGTGAACATCTGGGGTCCTAGGACCAATCCTTGCGGTACCCCACTAGTCACTGCCTGCCACTCGGAAAACGACCCGTTTAATCCAACTCTTTGCTTTCTGTCCGCCAACCAGTTCTCTATCCAAGTCAATACCTTGCCCCCAATCCCATGTGCCTTAATTTTGCATGCTAATCTCTTATGCGGGACCTTATCGAAAGCCTTCTGAAAGTCCAAATACACCACATCCACTGGTTCTCCCTTATCTATTTTACCAGTTACATCCTCAAAAAATTCCAGTAGATTAGTCAAGCATGATTTACATTTTGTAAATCCATGTTGACTTTGTCTGATCCTGTCACTGCTTTCCAAGTGCTTTGCTATTACATCTTTTATAATAGACTCCAGCATTTTCCCCACTACCGATGTCAGGCTTACTGGTCTATAATTCCCCGCTTTTTCTCTACCACCTTTTTTGAATTGTGGGGTAACATTAGCTACCCTCCAATCTATGGGTATCGTTCCAGAGTCTATCGAGTTCTGGAAGATGACCAGCAATGCATCTACTATCTCTAGGGCCACTTCCTTAAGTACCCTGGGATGTAGACCATCAGGCCCTGGGGATTTATCGGCCTTCAGTCCCATCAATTTTCCTAACACCATTTTCCTACAAATACTGATTTCTTTCAGTTCCTCCCTTTCATCAGACTCTATGTTCCCCGACATCTCTGGGAGGTTATTTGTGTCCTCCTTTGTGAAGACAGAACAAAGTATGTATTTAGTTGGTCTGCCATTTCCTTGTTTCCCATTATAAATTCCCCTGATTCTGACTGTAAGGGACCTATGCTTGACTTCACCAATCTTTTTCTCTTCACATATCTATAAAAGCTTTTACAGTCAGTTTTTATGTTCCATGCTAGCTTACTCTCATATTCTATTTTCCCTTTCTTAATTAATCCCTTTGTCCTCCTTTGTTGACTCTTAAACTGCTCCCAATCCTCAGGATTATTGCTTTTTCTAGCCAATTTATATGTCCTCTCCTTGGATCTTATGCTATCCCTAATTTCCCTTGTTAGCCACGGTTGAGTCACCTTTTTTGCTTTATTTTTATGCCAAACTGGGATGAACAAATTCTGTAGCTCATCCATTCAGTCTTTGAATGTTTGCCATTGCCTATCCACTGTCAACCCTTTGAGTGCCATTCCCCAATCAATCCTACCCAACTCACTCCTCAGACCATCGTAGTTTCCTTTATTTAAATTGAGGACCCTTGTCTCTGAGTCAACTACTTCATTCTCCATCTTAATGAAGAATTCGATCATATTATGATCGCTCCGACCCAAGGGACCTCGTAGAACAAGATTGCTAATTAATCCTTTCTCGTTACATAATACCCAGTCTAAGATGGCCTGATCTCTGGTTGATTCCTCAACATAATGGTCCAGGAAACCATCCCGTAAACACTCCAGGAATTCCTCCTCCACAGTATTGTTACTAATTTGGTTGGCCCAATCTATATGTAGATTAACGTCACCCATGATGACTGCTGTGCCCTTATTGCATGCTTTCTTTGATGTTACTTGCCAATATTTTTTAATGCCCTCGCTTTGCTTTTCTAAATTCCATTTTAATTTCACCCCAGCACTTTCTGTACTCCTCTAGGCTTTCTGCAGTATTTCGCTCTTGGTATCTGAAAAAATCTTTCCTTTTTTGCCTTATCCTACCCTGCATGGCCCTTGACACCCAGGGGGCTCTACATTTGGGAGTTCCACCCCCATGTTAAACATTCATACACAAGGGAGAAATAACATATTCAGATTAGTGAATAACATACTATTTGAGTGATGACCTTTACAGCAGGGGTGGCCAAAATGTTGGTCTTCTTAGATATGTATCATGGATCTTTTGGCCACCTGGGAAGATTAAATCCATGTTCCCAGTACTTTGCATATATCTCACATTGCTGATAGTGATAGAGCTTGGCATTGTGATTTTGCATTTAGCCACCAATGAGACAACAGTGAGAGAAACAATTGTTTCCAAACCTCCCGGTGCAGAACATTGAAACGGGCAATCGGTGGAACATAGATATTGGTAGGACAGCTTCACAGGCTAGACTGTAGGGCTCAGGAAGCACATGTGGCCCAGGAACAGCTGTTTGGACATCCCTGATTTACAATCTCTAATCAAATTCAGAAAATAGTCACAGTATTAAATGCTACTTCACCTAAAGTTAACCATTCCTCTTGAAATATCATGGAATATTGATGGTAAGACAAAAGTGAAAGAAATATATAACCACTGATCCTGAATATATATTTTTATTCATACTAGAGTTCACAAATCCCTTAACCGGAGGGGAAAAACATATCCATTTTGCTAAAATGATAAGGTGACATACAACACACGCAGGGGTCAATGACAGTGAAGTGCAATGACTGTGCTGACAATGTCCTCTCCCTGTCTTTGTGAAAGCCTCTAGACTCCACTGTGCACTTCTTCTTGTTATGTATTGTGTGTTCTCCTCCCACCTGTGGTGGCGCTGTCACAGGAGATAAATGGTTGGGTATTCTCTCAGTTAAGTTTAGCTCTCTTTGTTCGGAATTTGCCAGAACTTCCTTTCCTTCCAATAAAGCACTTCATGTTTGAATCTCTGAGTTCTGAGTCCTAAATTGTGTCTAGGTAGAAAGGTACCGACACAACAAGTGGCGACGAGGAGCGGATGAATCTGCGTACGTTACGGGTGCAGTGAGTAAACAGAAAATTTAATTTGAAACGTGAGATGGCTACTATATTAGGAAACATTGGTGATTTTGATGAAAATGTGGAGCAATGGAGCGCATATACGGAACGTTTTGACTATTTTGTATTGACGAATGCGGTGGCAAATGAAAAGGTCGTGCCTACCTTTTTGAGTGTAATCGGGCCGAAGACTTTCAATTTACTTCGCAGCCTCGTGCAGCCAGATAAGCCAGGAACTAAAACATATAAGCAACTGGTGGAAATTCTTGGAGCACATTTTTCACCAAAACCTCTGGTTATTGCTGAGAGATTTAGATTTCACAAACGGAATCAAGAGGAGGGGGAATCAGTGACGATGTTTATTGCTGCTTTAAAAAGGTTGTCAGAACACTGCCAGTTCAAGGAGGTGCTGAATGACACCGTTAGAGACAGACTTGTGTGTGGTCTGCAAAATGCAGCCATACTGAAGCGCCTTCTTACTGAGGACAACCTTACTCTTGAAAAGGCCATTGAAGTTAGTGCCTCCATGGAGATGGCGGAAAAGGAGGCTCACCAGTTGAGTTCAACAGGGAGAGTTCACAGGGTGTCGTCTGAGCCTAAAGGTGCGCGGAACGGCACATGTTACCGTTGTGGGAAAACGGGCCATCATGCTAATGACTGCTGGTGTACGGAGCTGGAATGCCGAAATTGTGGCAAAAAGGGTCACATTGAACGCGCCTGTAGAGGTAAAAAAAGAACAGACAGAGCTGGGAAGCATGGAAGCAAAATGTCTGTATTTGGACAAGAGAGGAAAAAGAGTGTTCATTCAGTGCAGTATGATGGAACAAGCAAAACAGAGGGGAGCGACACCTCTGAGGAGGAAGAGGTGCATATACTGACGGTTGCAGGTGGTTCAAATGGATACTGGGTGTCACCACTGGTGGAGGGACAATCAGTGCGGATGGAGTTGGACACAGGCGCGGCTGTGTCCCTTGTTTCAGACACTGCCTACAGCAAAATGCTAAAGCATCTTACCCTTCAGCCAACAAACATTGTGCTAAAGACGTATACCGGCAAACCTGTGGCCATGAGAGGCGTCACTGAGGTGACAGTTAAATTGAACGGACAGACTGCAAAACTGCCACTATATGTGGTAAAGGGAAATTACCCATCGCTACTGGGACGTGCGTGGCTAGAGAAAATCACGCTGGACTGGCCTGCAGTCCGCATGATGTCAAAAGGGGAGTCAGGTCTGACTGCAGTGTTAAACAAACATGCAGAACTCTTCAATGGGGAACTTGGGAGCATGAAAAAGATCAGCGTGAGACTGGACATTAAACCTGACAGCAAGCCGAAGTTTCACAAAGCCCGACCTGTACCCTATGCAATTAGGCCAAAAGTTGAGGCTAACTTGGAGGCCTTAGTCGAGAATGGAGTCCTGGAGCCTGTGAGCGTGAGCAAATGGGTCACACCCATTGTTCCTGTCCTGAAAAAGGATGGATCTGTTCGGATATGCGGGGAGTTTAAAGTGACTATTAACCCGGTGCTGTCTGCGGAACAGGACCCTCTTCCCCTCATTGATGATCTTTTTACGGGCCTGGCCGGAGGGCAAATGTTCAGCAAAATAGACTTATGCCAGGCTTATCTACAAATGCATGTCGATGACAAATCAAAGGAGCTGCTGACAATTGTGACACACAAGGTGCTATACAGGTACTGCTGCCTTCCGTTTGGAATTACGTCGGCCCCTGCTCTATTCCAAAGGGCAATGGATCAGATTTTGAGTGGACTGCCAGGAGTCCAGTGCTACCTGGACGACATCCTTGTCACTGGGACAAATGAGGAGAATCACCTTCTGAACTTGGATGCGACACTACAACGACTGAAAGAGTACGGACTCAGAGTTCGTAAAGACAAATGTGAATTCTTTCAGTCTTCAGTTGAGTACCTGGGGCATGTGATTGACGCTACTGGCCTGCATAAGGCGCCGTCAAAGGTCAAGGCGATCGTGGAGGCCCCAGCACCCCAGAATGTGAGCCAGTTACGTTCATTTCTGGGGCTACTTAACTACTATGGGAAGTTTATTCCAGACTTAGCAACATTGCTGAAGCCGTTACATCAGTTGCTATGTCAAGGCAAAACATGGAAATGGACTGAACTGTGCAACAAAGCTTTCGCCCAAGCAAAGAAAGCATTGCTGAATTCGGAGGTCCTGACACACTTCGGCCCAAAACTACCCATGCAGCTAGCATGTGATGCATCACCATATGGTGTGGGAGCAGTCATATCCCACATCATGCCTTCGGGTGAAGAGAATCCTATTGCCTTCGCATCACGCACCTTGAACAAGGCCGAGAATAACTATGTGCAGATCGAGCGCGAGGCCTTGGGAATCGTTTTTGGAATTCGAAAATGTCATCAGTACCTGTTTGGGAGAAGGTTCACACTCCTGACAGACCACCGTCCATTGACTTCAATCTTCGGGCCCCACACCAGAATTCCGTCTCTCGCTGCAAGCAGGATGCAAAGGTGGGCTTTACTGTTGTCAGGACACACATACGACATCAAATATCGCAAATCAGACTTGCACGGCAATGCAGACTGTCTCTCGAGTCTACCCTTGCCTGTTACTCCCCCAGAGCCTCGTCAGATAGACATCTTCTACTTTAGACAAGTGGAGGGAGCACCTGTCACTGCAGTTCAGGTGCGAAGGTACACCCGCAACGATCCAGTCCTGTCTGAGGTAATGGACGATGTCATTCGAGGGAGAGCGATAGGAGATTCTCCTAGTTTGAAACCTTACGTTTCAAAAAGAAATGAGCTCTCCGTCCAGGCAGGTTGTCTTCTTTGGGGACGCCGTGTCATCATTCCGCCACCTCTGAGGGAACCTATATTGCAACAACTTCATACAGGCCACGGTGGGATGGTTCGAATGAAAGAAATGGCAAGAAGCTACTTCTGGTGGCCAGGTATCGATGGGAATATTGAGGAGAAAGCCAAAACATGTTCCCCATGTCAAAGGGTCCGGAATGTTCCACAGCTGGCAACCCTACACCCCTGGGATTGGCCTGCAGAAGTGTGGCAGCGAGTACATGTGGACTTCGCCGGTCCTTTCGAATGGAAGATGTTTATGGTGGTTGTGGACGCTCGTAGCAAGTGGCCGGAGGTCGCTCTGATGAGGTCTACTACGGCAGAGAAAACAATTGAGAAACTTGGTGAGATGTTCAGCCGTTATGGCTCACCGGAACAACTCGTAAGTGACAATGGTCCACAATTTGTATCACAGGAGTTTGCAACCTTCCTGCATGTGAATGGTGTCCAACACATCAGGTCTGCGCCCTATCATCCCTCTACTAACGGCCAGGCAGAAAGGTTCATGCAAACTTTGAAGCACGCCTTGAAGGCATCGCAAGGTCAGGGCTCAATCCACCAACGTCTGAACAGCTTCCTGTTGTCCTACAGGAACGAGCCGCATGCCACAACCAAAACTTCCCCCGCTTCGCTCATGATGAAGAGACAGTTGCGGACAAGTTTTGACTTACTCAAACCTCCAAGGGCAGAACAGGTTGTCCATCGTCAACAACAAGCTCAAGTTGAAAAGAGAGAGAAAAGAGCCAAGGAGAGACGGTTTCATCCAGGAGAGCACGCCCTAGCTCGAAACTACAACACTGGACCGAAATGGGTTCCTGCTACGGTGATCGCGCAGACGGGCCCTGTGTCTTACATGGTTGAGACTGCTGAGGACATCGTCTGGAGAAGACACACAGATCAACTGTTGCTAGGAGCAGAGACAGCCACAGAGGCTCCAACAGCTGGTTGGCCTGAACTGTTTCCGAATGATACCGCAAACCAGCATCCTTTGCCACAGTGCTCTTCTCCAACACAGGAAGTCAAAGAGACTGGTCCACCTGTGCAAACTCCTGACTTTCAAATGACACAGGCACCTTCTCCATCCAGGCCTGTGTCAATGCCTACTGCTGTGGAAGCCAGCGATGACCGCCGGTATCCTGTCAGAGAGCGGCGGCCTCCAAGACGCTTGGATCTGTAGGCTTAGTGATTTACCCACAAGACTGGGGCAGAATAAACCCCAGGGTAAAGTCAGGGTTTAAGGCAATCTACCTCTACCCTAGGTTAGTTGAGAGTATTGAAAATAACTTACCTATTGAGGAATACTGTGGACCTTCCATTTAAGAGGGGAGGAAATGTTATGTATTGTGTGTTCTCCTCCCACCTGTGGTGGCGCTGTCACAGGAGATAAATGGTTGGGTATTCTCTCGGTTAAGTTTAGCTCTCTTTGTTCGGAACTTGCCAGAACTTCCTTTCCTTCCAATAAAGCACTTCATGTTTGAATCTCTGAGTTCTGAGTCCTAAATTGTGTCTAGGTAGAGAGGTACCGACACAACACTTCTGATGTCATGGCTGAGGCCTGTCACTCAAGATTTGGGAATTGCAGATGCTAACCCACATTCAGGCACGCAGCGGAACAATGCAGTTGCCAACCAGCGCCTATATCGTTCAGTTCCTTCACTTGTTTCTTTTTCTGTGTCTCTTCCCCAGTACTCTATTAATTTGTTACCTTTATGGTTCTTTCTTTTCATTCGCTCTTTCTGTCTCTGTTTCTCTCTTTCTGTTTCACTCACTTTTCATCCTTTTTCTGTCTATGTTTTCCACTCATGCCTGTGTTGTGTCTCTGTGACAGTTTTGATGAACACTGAAATGCGACCATTCTAGCTGTTTTCAGAAACTGTATTCAGATGCAGGAGGGTCGCTAACCAAAGGACACAGAATTAACGTAATTGGCAAAAGAACCAGAGGCAAGATGAGGAGAATTTTTTTTTACGCAGTGAGTTGTTGTGATCTGGAATGCACTGCCTGAAAGAGCGGTGGAAGCAGATTCAATAATAATTTTCAAAAGGGAATTGGATAAATACTTGAAGAGCAAACATTTGCAGGGCTATGGGGAATGGGCAGGGGAGTGGGAGTAATTGGATAGTTGACGTCAGAAGAACTGCACAAGTGGAGTCTAGAGCCTTTTACAGAGAGAGGGAGAGGACATTGTCAGCACAGTCATTGTACATCATTGTCATTGAGCCCTGAATGTGCTGTGTGTTGCCTTATCATTTTATCACTGGATGGCCTCCTTCAGTGCTGTATCATTCTATGATTCTATTCCAATTCTCAACAGAAAATGCTTTTAAAAAATTTACTAATGGGCCAATGCAAAGATGATAAAATTGAAGAGTTCTTCAGATAAATAACTGGGGGCCAATTTTTGCTGAATACTTTAGGTGCTAACGAGGTGCACAAGACGGGGTCTTAAGCTGAAATGCTGGTTTAGCCACATTTAGTGCAAGACGTCATCCTGGTAAACGGGTTGGAGCAGCACTAGGAATGGCCACCCAGAGGCTCGTTAAACAGCTGATTGCCACTTAAAATGCCAGCCAGCGCTCATTAAAGAGGCTGCACAGCATTTTGGTGTCCAACACTTCAAATGATGGCCGCTCCAAACAGTGACCAGCTGTTTGGGAGTATACAAGGCATTGATGTCGATTTCAAGCACTACGTAAAGGGATGCTCACCATTTCATGATCATTGCATGATGTGAGAGGACCTCTGAAACAATTCGGGAGACTTCCTGGGACACTTTGTCAAGACATCACCAATACTTGTGCAACATTTATTCCAGGAACACTCTGAGGACTTCAGCTAATAAGAGTGAATGCTGTGCTACTCCACCTTATTGGACAACTTATAGGAGTCACCAAGAGAAAGGGAGTGCATGGCCATGAGCATCTTGCTAGGGCTCCCCTTGGTCTGGAGGAGGAATAGGAGGAGGAGATGAGGCCAGGCGGAGCAGCTCCAGTTGCTGCAGGAGAGAGGGACAGGAGGGCAAGGTGGACTCCTTCCCCCCTGTAGGTACAGGAGATCCCTCCTCCACTGGCCCTCCTGTACCAGGACTTCTTGTAGTGCATTCGAGAACCTGTGCATCGTCTCCCTCAGTCCCTGAGCCATCCTGCATCGTGCCGCTGTGTGCCAATCAGAGCACGCCACACCTCCACAAAAATTGCATCTAATCAGTACTTGAGTGTTAAACCTGCAGATGTCTGTTTAGCACCTCCCGGCAAATTCAAGTTATGGTAATCAGCAATTAGGATCAAAATTGTGTGCTAAATCCAGACATTCAAACAGGTGTGTCTTTAGTGCCTGTTTTCACACTTGGGCCTTTTGATCGGTAATGAAAATCTTCTTTTTTTAAATTTCTTCAAAGGCATATCTCCTTTATGGCTCTTGCGGGTCCAAACAATAACTACCACCACTTACTTTTCATGGATGTCCCTTCGTCTACATCCTCTCATGCCTAAGTATCGCCTCTGCTACTAACATATAACTACCAAAGTTAAAGCTATTTCCAAGAAGCCCAGTTTTATTTTTCACCGCAAGCACTACTTTTCTTTTCAATAACTGTTTCCTGAAGCAAAACTTGATCCAAAGCTTGTTGTTTGATAGTCAATATATCTCTCCTCTCCAGCCTCAATCTGTTAATCCATTTCAATCCTTTTTGTCACTGTGTTTTATCACAGGAATATAGGAGCATGCAGAACCAGAAAAGACTAATGCAGCTCATCTGGCCAAAGCCAGTGTCGAGAGAATATCATATCCCACGATACCTCTCATACCCTGCTAGCAAATTCTTCACCAGATACTTATCCTACTCTCTCTTAAATCATTCATTACTGCCTCCCTCTGCAGTCAATGACGTGTGAGCACTAGCCACTGCCTAAACTGTTTTTTCACCCACCCTCTTCTAAGTTTTGGGCTCTGACCTCTTGTTCTGAAGTCTGTAAAATGTTAAAACATCTTGAAGTTTATCTCGTCTATACCATTTTGAATCTTCAATACTTCAGTAAGATCACCCTAAGCCTTCTTTACTCCTGTGTAAACATTCCTTGATACTGCAGCCTCTCCTTATAACTCAGGTGCCTAAGTGCAGATATCAATTTAGTTACCCTTTGCTGCACCCTCTCCAAAGCTGGGCTAGCTTTTTTATAATATGGTGACTGGAATTGAACCCATGATTCCAGGTGAGACCGAACCAGCAGTCTGTAAAAAACCCAGAATCACTTCCTGAGATGTGAGCTCTATTCCTCTGGCTATTCAGCTCCCCAGTCTATCCCGATCCTATTTTCTGTTTATTGTTGCCACTCACTGTGCTGACGACTTCAGCAATCTATCCGCCAGTATATTTAAATCACTCTCGTTTGTTGTGCTGGAGACTAGTATCACTTAACTTGTATTGCTAGCGTTTATTATTCTTTTATAGTCTCATGACTTTGCATTGGTTTACATTAAATGATATTTACCATTCTTCAACTCAACTCCCCAAGCTATCCAGGTCCTTCTGTATTTCATCAGCCTATACCCTATTGTTTGTACTCCCTCCCAGCCTGGGATCACCTGCAAATTCAGGGAGTTTGTTTATGTTCTCACTTTCAAGTCATGTATATACATTGTAAACAGCAATGGCCCCACCAGTTATCTCATTTCATGGCAATCTAACTTCACATGCAATGACCCTTTGCTTCCTCTGCTTCAGCCAATTCTTGGTCCATTTCCAAAGCACCCATCTATGCCAAGCTTTCCAACCTGATGGACCAATCTCCTATGTGGCACTGTATCAAAAGCTTTGCTGAAATTGAAATAACTAACATCCACTGGGGAGCTCCTGTCCACATTGTTTGTTATTTCCTCAAAGAAGTTCATGAGTTTTGTCAGATATGATCTACCTCCAATAAAGTCATGCTAGCTCCCTGCTAAAATTCTATATTGCTCCAGGAAGTTCATCATTTGTTCCTTCAGGACGTCACCCAATACTTTCCTTACAATGGACATCAGGCTGACTAGCCTATGGTTCCCTGGTTTATTTCTTAACCCCTTTTTATACAGTGTCATCATGTTCCCTTTTCTCCAATCCTTGGGCAAAGTGCTAGTTTCCAGAGATGCTCTAAAGATACCTTCTAGATCTGGTCAATTCTATTAGTGTCATGGTGGGATTTAAACCCACATTCTCTGGATTATTAGATCAGTAGCATAACCACTGCACTACCGTACCCTGATGGAATACAAACCAAGTTTCTGCAACCTTCTTTATAATTTAACCCTTTAAGCACTAGTACCCTCTCCAAGGACAATATATTCTTCCGGAGCTTTGCTGCCCATAACTGAACGCAGTTCTCCAGCTGAGGTCTGACCAAGGCTCTGTACAATTGAAGCAGAACTTACTCCCCTTTGAATTGCAGCCTCCTTGAGATACCGACTAACATTCCATCAGCCTTTTTGATTACTTTGTGCACCTGTGCACTAGGTTTTGGTGATTTGTGTCCATGGGCAGCTAACATCCTATGCTCCTCCACAGTTCATAGGTTATTGCCATTAAGAAAATATTGCGACATCTCTTTCTTGGATCCAAAGTGAATGATCTCCCACTTCCCGATAATGAACACCATCTGCGGCAGCTTTGCTCACTCTCTGAATCTGTTTATGATCCTTTGTAACTTCTTGCTGCCATCCACGCAACCTTCCTGAGGTCAGCAGATTTCTTTCCTAGGTTTTCTGGACAGCTGACTCAGCATAGACCTGGTCCACCGTTTCCATCCACACTGTTCTCACAGTATTTCTTACTGGAGGGTAGCCCTCAGCTCCAAAAAAGACCACCCGTCATTGCAGAAGCTTCTACAGTAGCGCCACTGAAGCACTTTGATTAAATAGAGCCCTTCGACCTCTTTATCTTGTTTCAGTCATTTCAGCATCTGTTCAGTAGCAAGAAAACTTTAAGAGCTGCTACTTGCTGGGAGCATTGCCCTGATATTTAAAACTGGAGCATTATCTGGTGAGATCAGCACACACAGTGCCTAATATGGATCACACACATCGCTCAGACTCCTGATTTCCCAGTGCACGGAAACTATATCATCGGCCCCCATATTTGTATCAATCTGACTGTTTAAATGTATTTTTCCAATTCACAGTAACAATGATTTACATTTAAATTTACAATGAATTATTACAGGTATTGCAGGTACAGTTGGCTATTGTAACAAATAAAGTAGATCGAGAGGGGGTAATCTTCAACTTAGGGCTGAGGCGTATAACTGGTGTTGTGAGTTGGGCGCCCATTATAGAAACGGCCCAATGGAAAGGAAAAGCGAATAGTTTGTATTCACCAACCCACAATGCCAGTTTAATGCGCCAGCGGTAAGTTGCAAATTACGCCCCATGGTTTCAATTTCTTGGCTCCATTTTCAAGTGTTTCATTAAATTAATGATTTCCATATCTTTTTGTTAACACAGCCTAGGGGGATTTTAACTATCATATTAATTGGTCAAATCAAATTGGGCAGGGCTGCCTTGAGGATGAGTTCATTGAGTGTATTAGGGATGGGTTTCTTGAGCAGTATGTAACTGAACCGACCAGGGGGCAAGCAACCTTAGATCTGGTCCTGTGTAACGAGTCAGGATTAATTAAAAATGTCCTAGTAAAGGATCCCCTTGGAATGAGTGACCATAACATGGTTGAATTCCATATTCAATTAGAGGGTGAGAAGGTTGGATCTCAAACAAGCGTGCTAAGCTTGAATAAAGGAGACTATGAAGGTATGAGAGCGGAATTGAGTAGAGTGGATTGGGAAAATAGTTTAAAGGGTAAGACGATACATGATCAGTGGTGTACATTTAAGGAGTTATTTTACAACTTCCAAAAAATATATATTCCACTGAGAAGAAAAGGGTGTAAAAGAAAAGACAGCCATCCGTGGCTAAGTAAAGAAATTAAGGATAGTATTCGACTAAAAACAAGGGCATATAAGGTAGCCAAATCTAGTGGGAGGATAGAGGATTGGGAAAACTTTAAAAGACAGCAAAAAATAACAAAAAGATTGATTAAGAAAGGGAAGATAGATTATGAAAGTAAATTAGCAAAAAATATAAAAACAGATAGTAAGAGTTTTTATAGTTATATAAAAAGAAAAAGGGTGGCTAAAGTAAATGTTGGTCCCTTAGAGGATGAGACTGGGAAATTAATGGTGGGAAATATGGAGATGACAAAAACACTGAATGACTATTTTGTATCAGTCTTTACAGTAGAAGACACTAAGAATATCCCAACACTGGACAAACAGGGGGCTAAAGGGGGGGAGGAGCTAAACACGATCAAAATCACTAAGGAAGTGGTACTCGGTAAAATAATGGGACTCAAGGCGGATAAATCACCTGGACCTGATGGCTTACATCCTAGGGTCTTGAGGGAAGTGGCGGTAGGGATTGTGGATGCATTGGTAATAATTTTCCAAAACTCCCTGGACTCGGCAATGGTCCCGGCAGACTGGAAAACTGCTAATGTAACACCCTTATTTAAAAAGGGCAGTAGATAGAAGGCTGGAAACTATAGACCGGTTAGCCTAACATCTGTGGTAGGTAAAATTTTGGAGTCCATTATTAAGGAGACAGTAACAGGACATTTGGATAATCATAATTTAATAGGACAAAGTCAGCATGGTTTTATGAAGGGGAAGTCATGTTTGACAAATTTGCTGGAGTTCTTTGAGGAAGTAACATATAGGGTGGATAAAGGGGAACCAGTGGACGTAGTGTATTTAGACTTCCAAAAGGCATTTGACAAGGTGCCACACAAAAGATTATTGCTTAAGATAAAAAATCACGGGATTGGGGGTAATATTCTGGCATGGATAGAGGATTGGCTATCTAACAGAAGGCAGAGAGTTGGGATAAATGGTTCATTCTCAGACTGGCAATCAGTAACTAGTGGTGTTCCGCAGGGTCCCCAACTCTTTACAATCTATATTAACGATTTGGAGGAGGGGACCGAGTGTAACATATCAAAGTTTGCAGATGATACTAAGATGGGGGGGAAAGTAGTGAGTGAGGAGGACATAAAAAACCTTCAAGGGGACATAGACAGGCTAAGTAAGTGGGCAGAGATTTGGCAGATGGAATACAATACTGGAAAGTGTGAGGTTATGCACTTTGGCAGGAAAAATCGTAGAGCAAGTTATTATCTTAATGGCAAGAAACTGGAAAGTACTGAAGTACAAAGGGATCTGGGGGTCCTGGTGCACGAAACTCAAAAGGTTAGTATGCAGGTGCAGCAAGTGATTAAGAAGGCCAATGGAATGTTGGCTTTCATTGCTAGGGGGATAAAATATAAAAATAGGGAGGTATTGCTTCAGTTGTACAAGGTATTGGTGAGACCGCACCTGGAATACTGCGTACAGTTTTGGTGTCCATACTTAAGAAAGGACATACTTGCTCTCGAGTCAGTACAAAGAAGGTTCACTCGGTTAATCCCGGGGATGAGGGGATGGACATATGAGAGGTTGAGTTGATTGGGACTCTACTCATTGGAGTTCAGAAGAATGAGAGGCGATCTTATTGAAACATATAAGATTGTGAAGGGGTTGGATTGGGTGGCTGCAGGGAAGATGTTCCCGATGATGGGTGAAACTAGAACTAGGGGGCATAGTCTTAGAATAAGGGGCTGCTCTTTCAAAACTGAGATGAGGAGGAACTACTTCATTCAGAGGGTGGTAGGTCCATGGAATATGCTGCCCCAAAAAGCTGTAGAAGCTACATCATTACATAAATTTAAAACAGAAATAGACAGTTTCCTAGAAGTAAAGGGAATTAAGGGTTACGGGGAGCGGGCAGGAAATTGGACATGAGTCTAGGTTCAGATCGGTCATCGCCCTGTGGGTAGCGGAGCGGGCCCAGGGGCCGTGTAGCCTGATCCTGCTCCTATTTCATGTGTCTAATTCTGTTAGATTCAGGAGATGGTTCTGTGATAGTGGATTGGCAGTTAGGATCAGATCAGCCATGATCTTATTGAATGGCGGAGCAGGCTCGAGGGGCCGATTGGCCTACTCCTGCTCCTATTTCTTATGTTCTTATGTAGGCTCCTACAGAATGAGGATTTACGAGATGCCTGACTTTGGAGGACAGATGATGGAATTCATGGATGAATGTCCATCTGTCTATAATCGTTTCCGCTACAGTGACATTCACTCCTGCCATGTGATGGACGATTACTGGACCTTCTATGAACATCCCAACTACAGTGCCCGCCAGTACTTCATGAGACCCGGTGAATACAGGAGATTCAGTGACTGGGGCGGCCACAGCTCAACTGTCGGCTCCTTCCACCGTATCATGGATTTATAAAACACGGATAGTCAATCTTGTTTTGCTGCAGTGGCCCTATGATTAAAAATTAAATAAATGTGTTTATAATCTGTGCCTGTGTTTAATGCGTCTTTTTAAGGTTTGATACAGACATGTGAAAGGAGCTGGCAATTTAGTGAAGTGTTACTATGTGTGGGAGTTGGAGATATCACTGACACAGTACAGGTGCTCTTCTCAAGTGTGGTTCGGTCAAAGACCAAAAAATATAATTGAAACAAGTTTCCCTTTCTTCATAAGAGATCTTGGCTGAGACTGGCAAAAAGGGAAAGACTGAGTTAGAATGTTGCAAAGGGATTAGAGTTAGAGTCTTCCTTGGGATTCTAATGTTTTATTCCTGTAGGAGCGATAAAAGCGATAATTCAGTGCTCTCTGGTAGCCTAACAAACAGAAATGGATATTACTCTAGCTATCACTAACGGGCTACTGCCCTTATCATGACAGTCTATAAGACATGAAATAATTCATCTATGGGCACATGCAAAATTCCAAATATTTCGGACCTTTCATCAAGGATGCCAGAATTTTAGAAATACTAATCCAACTAATTCAAGTTTGGTCCCTATTGTAGTGTACGTACCTTTAAGGGGAGAACTACTTTTTACAGCTCCTGTATACTGTAGTACCGGCAGTGACCACACCTGTATATAAACCCTGAGTAGGGATCTGTACAGTTAGTTTTAGAGTAACCCTCATCCAGTAAACACCTGTTGATTGTTCCCTGCAGTCTCTTGTCTAATTATTGAAGGACACACAACATCAAGATACACGGATCTAACACCTATAGCATTGTCTGTTATTTTCAATGGAACTGAAGGCTGGGAATTCTTCCAAAGGGAGATTCCTGAAATGATATAAGAGAAAACCATTTACCAAAAAACTGAATAAGGATGATGACGTCACACCTGGACGACTTTCAAAAATGCTAACTGACGCACAAGAAGTGTTCCAGGAGGGACTCAGAACACTAAAAGGCATAACAGCAATGATCAAAATAGAGGAAAATGCAAGCCCAAAGTTTTTTAAGGCCAGACCGGTGCCTTATGCGATCCGCCCAGCCATCAAAGCAGAGCTGGAAGGGTTGGAACATTCTGGAGTACTGTCCAAAGTGGACTGGAGCGAGTGGGCTACACCCATCATTCCTGTAATGAAGAGGTCGTTGAGTAATACGCCTGGGGAACCAAAGAAGGTTCGCATCTGTGGGGACTTTAAGGTGACAGTGAACCCAGTCCTTCACACTGTACAATATCCGCTTCCGCGGATTGAAGATATTTTCGCCTCGCTATCTGGAGGGAAACGCTTCACTAAGATTGATCTGTCCCAGGCGTACCTGCAAATGGAGGTAGAAGAAGCCTCAAAACAGTACCTCACGATCAACACTCATAAAGGTCTCTACCAATACAACCGGCTGGTGTTCGGGGTAGCATCAGCTCCAGCTATTTGGCAAAGGGCAATGGATCAAGTCCTGCAAGGGATTCCAGGGACCCAGTGTTATTTGGACGACATCCTGGTCATGGGCGAAAATGACGGTGATCACCTCGCCAACCTGGAGTAGGTGCTCACTAGATTGAAGGAATATGGGCTCCGAGCTAATCACCACAAATGCGAGTTTTTCCAGAAGCAGATCTCATATTGTGGCTACATTATTGATGAAGAGGGGTTACATAAGTCCCCTGAAAAGATTGAGGCAGTAGTCAAGGCTCCAGCACCGGAAAATGTGTCACAACTGAGGTCGTTCCTCAGGCTGGTGAACTACTACCATAAATTCTTGCTGAATTTGTCTACAGTACTACACCCACTGAACACCCTACTGCAAACGGGGGTACCATGGAAGTGGAATGACGAATGTAAATGAGCTTTCCAGAAGTGCAAAGAATTGATCACATCAAAAGAGGTGTTGGCTCATTTCAACCCAGCACTACCAATTCGGTTGGCGTGTGATGCATCACCCTATGGCATTGGAGCGGTACTGTTGCACAAATTCCCAGACGGCTCGGAGAGGCCAGTAGCCTTTGCGTCTCGGTCACTAACCTCAGCGGAGCGTAACTACGCCCAGATTGACAGGGAGGCCCTCAGCCTAGTGTGGGGAGTGAAAAAGTTCAACCACTATCTGCACGGGCAGAAGTTCACCTTGCTGACTGACCACCAACCACTTGTCTCCATTTTTAATCCAAAGAAGGGCTTTCCGGTGATGACTGCGCAACAGCTACAAAGATGGTCCCTTTTTCTAGGGGCGAACCAATATGAAATCGAGTATAAGGGCACGAAACAGCATGGAAACGCTGATGGGCTATCACACCTGCCACTGCCTACTGCGGAGGAAGCACCAGCAGTGGACCCTGTCGAAATATTTTATTCGACTATAATTGAACGCTTGCCAGTAACTAACGCTGATATAGAGAAGGAGACCCGAAATGACCCGACACTGTCTCGGGTATATGACTTGACGGTGAAGGGATGGCCAACACATGGCGACTCACTGTTGCCAGCATTCTCATCCAGAAGAGAACAGCTGTCAGTTTGCCAGGGGACCTTGATGTGTGGATCCCGAGTGGTAATTCCACCGAAGTTAAGGGAGGGAGTGCTCAATGTGCTTCACGAAGGCCATCTGGGAGGGGTGAAAATGAAAAGCTTTGCTAGGGCTTATGTGTGGTGGCCGGGGATCGATCAGCAAATCGAGGACCTGACAAAGAGCTGCTCAGGATGCCAGAAGGTCCAAAATGCACCACCACATGCCCCTCTACACCCATGGGAGTGGCCCTCATCTCCATGGCAACGGGTGCATATTGATTTTGCTGGTCCATTCATGGACTCAATGTTTTTAATAGCCGTGGATGCGCACTCGAAATGGCCTGAGGTGATCAAAATGTCCTCCACCACCACGGAGAAAACTATTGCAGTCCTACGGACCATATTTGCCAGGAACGGCTTGCCAGAGCAGATTTGCTCTGATAATGGACCACAGTTTGTGTCCGAAGAGTTTCGAAGATTGATGAAAAGGAATGGGGTAAGGCATTACACATCCGCCCCGTATCATCCAGCCACAAATGGATTGGCTGAGAGGTTCATACAAACCTTTAAAAAAGCAGTAAGGGCCATGTGTGATGACGACATTCCACTGCAGCATAAGTTGGACAATTTCCTGTTAGCCTACAGAAATGCGACACATGCAGTCATCAACCAGACCCCGGCCATGATGTTCTTTAACCGAAGGTTGAGACCTCGTCTGGATTTGCTCAGACCAAATGTACGAAGAGATGTTGAGAATAAGCAGTTCCAGCACATCAATGAGAAGCCGACAAGGAGCTTCAATGTCGGGCAACCAGTCTTGGCCCGCGACTACCGAACAGAGAAATGGCAACCAGGAACGATATGCACACGGCAGGGGCCACTAATGTACAGAGTGGATGTTGGGGAGAACATTGTGAGACGCCATGTTGACCAGATCCTAGAGTCACAGGAACGAGTCAACCCCATGTCTCGCGTACCTGGTGATGAACCCAACATACAGGTAGCATCTACCCCAGAAACAGTAGCATCGGAAGCTGATGAACCAACCGACGACAGGGGGCCAGAATCGCCTCCGCACCAAGAGCAAGACACGCAGGAAAGGTGCTATCCAGGAAGGATCAGGAAGCCGCCCCAAAGACTGAATTTATAAATAGACTATTTTCAGTTAATGTTGCATGTTAAAAGTGTTAATTGTAATTCGTTGATATTTAATTGTTAAATGAATGTTATGGTACTGTTAATCTAAAAGGGGAGGAATTGTAGTATATGTACCTTTAAGGGGAGAACTACTTTTTACAGCTCCTGTATACTGTAGTACCGGCAGTGACCACACCTGTATATAAACCCTGAGTAGGGATCTGTACAGTAGTTTTAGAGTAACCCTCATCCAGTAAACACTGTTGATTGTTCCCTGCAGTCTCTTGTCTAATTATTGAAAGACACACAACATCAAGATACACGGATCTAACACCTATAGCATTGTCTGTTATTTTCAATGGAACTGAAGGCTGGGAATTCTTCCAAAGGGAGATTCCTGAAATTATATAAGAGAAAACCATTTACCAAAAAACTGAATATAAAGAGAGTGGAGAGAGGGAGGGGGAAGAAAGGAAAATACAGAAACAAGGAGAAAAAGTATTAGACACGAACTTGAAGAAAAATGAAATGAGCAAGACATTTTTGAAAAACTGACGGTCACAGACACTGTGTAGTGTTCCTCCAATACATTTTGCTATGGAGCAGTAGGATGCAGGTTCAATCCAGCAAATCCCTGTCCAGTGATTTCTTCCTGTGTCAACAGTGCTAGCTTTTGAAGATGGTAATCCATCTTTGTATCTCACAGATATAGAAAGATGGAAAATTGGCATGAAGTTCAATGTCTAATGGTCTCACTCACTTCCTGAATGGAATGTACATGTTCAGCTCTCAATTTCATTTGAGTAGAGGAAGCGGGTCATACCAGGATTATTACTGTTAAATACATATTTTAGGACCTATTATGTTATCAGAATTTCTCAATGACTTAACAATATTCATTTTCTGCTTTTGCGTATGTAATTACAAAATGTCATTATATGCTGGTGAAATGCAGAACTGTCAATACTGGGTTAGAAATTGGTATGCGCGTGGGGGTTGTTTGTCAGCTTCACCTCTGACTCCTTTGAGCTGTTCGAATCGCTCCCACTCCCTTTTGTTCTAGACTTTGGACTTATTTGGGGGTTGTAATAAACTTGCAACAGACACCTGGGTTAGTCAAAAGAATTCAGATCTTTATTTTGAGACAGGAAAATATACAATACAATAAAACTTATACTTTAAAAGGGTGGGGAACACTCGGAATAAGCGAGGGAGAATTACAATACACAAAAACCCTTACCCTCCCAACCCCACTATGCTAGCTAGGCTTGAATCCAGAGGACCAGGAAATTCTCACCAAAACGACTTTCTTGACAGATGTAGAGGTTCGCGATTTCGGGGTTCTCTTTAGTTGTGACGGTTGGGGCCTGCCGTACCTCGGACGTGGTAGAAGACTGCACCTGCGTTGGGTCTTCAGTTTGGGTTTGTCTGCAGATGCGGTTAGTCGCACTGATGGATCTATCGGGTAAATACTCAATTTTCTTCGGTTAGGGCTAGTTTTAGGGTCTTTTGTGTCCAAATCTTATCCAGGGGTAAGTCAGACTAGTCTGTAGAGTGGAAACAAGTCTTTGGTTCGTGAGTTTTTCGGCGGTTGGTTTCTTGTTGGTCGCGGTGGCCCAATATTACCTGGTTGGTGGTAATGTTGGCGGTTGTTGGTTTCTGTAGGCCTTTGGTTGCTGCGATCTCTATTTCTTCTTTCTTCCTTCAAGTCTCCGATGATGATCTCTCTCTTGAACTGATTGGCTGAACTTGAACTGACTCGAACTGGCTGTCTTCTGAGCTGACGAACGAATTGAACTGTTTGAACTGTCTGTTGAACTGAAAAGGTAGGCCACAATTATACTAATTTTGGGGCCTGGCTTATCTGACCACCAAATCTCGGGTTTCTTTGTTAAATTTGGCGGGCTTGTTATTTTTAACCTGTTTTAAAACTTTAACGAGCTTCGGGGATGGCCCATCCAAACTTAACGAGTTTAGGGGATGGCTCATCTAAACTTAATCGGCCTTTAACTGGTTTCGGGATTGCCTTGAAACTAGTTTAAAAATGCAAAACATTTGTCAATCTCTTTAATTGGTTTTGGACTGTGGTTTGTTTACTGTATCCTGTAGGGCTAAATGTTCCTTAGTTTGTGTTGCTGAGGACATGTCCTGTTTATTCAATACCTGGCTCTGCGAATTCTCGGCGGGAAACAGGCTTCATTGTCCTTATCTAAAACTGGGGCGGCCAGGACATCTCTAGACAGTCCAATATCCAAACTCGGGGGCCCACCCCGCCTCCCCTTTGTCCCAGCCTTTTGCAAGCCTGAACATGTCTTTTTTTTTAAACCAGCCAAAAATCTTCCTGGGATTTTAATTTTAAAATCCCTTTGGCCCAATAACTCCTTAAAACAGTCCAAAATCTCTACTTTCTTACACTTAGAAAAACTGTGTAAATTAACTCTTTGAAATTCTTCTGTTTGGCCCAACCACACTTTTATCCCTTTTACAGATTTCTTCTGTAATGTTCCAAAATCCTTTTAAAAATGACTTTCCTTCTGTTCTGGGGTTGTGCAGAAATTTTCGAACCTTACATGCGTGCGCTCATTTTTTGGGCGTAAAGCGGGTGCAAAACATACCAATTTAGCAGTGGGATGGCCTGTGCTGAATTGACTCAGGCATTGGTCCCACTGCCAAATTTGTGGGGATTTTTTTAGGTGGGCCAGATCTATTCCACTTCGATCATTGGTTACATTCACTGAAGGGGTGCCGGTTTCAAGATGTTCAGATAATCCTTCAGGCAAACTGCACACAAACCATAATATTGGGTTAAATCTGCTGATCGGGCAGCCTGTTCCCACACACTGACTTGCTGCATCTTCAGGAAGTCCTTCATGTTTGATATCACAATCCTCCTGAAACTTGTATCATGTTCCCCAAGGCTTGCAGGTGGAAGGTCACAGTTCTGGAGTCCATCCTTGTAAACAAACTGAGGGAAGAATTGCTCTGGTACATCAATGTAGTATCTCAATAAACATGATCGTTTTTAATACATTTACAAAGTTGCTACACAGAGCAACCCAAGCACTTCTTCCCTTACTCTCTAACAGGCTGTGAATAAAATTAAAATTCCAAAACTTGAAGTTGCCATGTAATCCTGGAAGAGAAGAGATGTGGGTATATTGACTGAAGTAGAATTAAAATCTGCTTCCAAGCAGCAATGTTAGCTTGTGACATTTTGTTAAATCCCTAATTGTGTGTTGTTGATTGTTCACTTTAAAGAGTCCCAATGGGCAGATGATCAGAAACAGATTGTTACTGAATCCGTATTATAAATAGTGGCCCAGAAATTCGGGTCTCCACGGGTGAGTACGCACGGGGTACTCACCCGTAAGCCCAATGGAAGTGCCGGTTTCCTGCATGCACTGCGCATGCGCGGGAAACCGGCACTTCCATTCCCCTGAAAGAAGGGGTTCAGAGGTCAAACGCGTGCGTGGGAGAGGCTGCGCGTGCGCATCGAACTTAGTTTTTTTTTTACAGGTTTTCCCGGGAGGGTAAGTCTGCAGAATTTACACATTTAAAAAGCAGGCATAAGGCTTGCTTTTTACAAGGTAAGTGGTGAATTAATTAAAATTAAAACATTTTTTCCACAGGTTTATTATTTTTAAATACTTTAAAGCAAGGTAAGTTTATTTTTAGCCCCGTTAGAAAATAAAATAATTTTTTTCAAAAAATTAAATTACTGTTTAAAATAGTTATTTCATGTAATTTATAGTTTATTTAAAAAATGTGATGTTTTTTTAAAATTTATTTGAAGATTTAGTGACGTTTTGGGGCCCTAGTATTTATAAGTTTTGACAGCTCTTCTTGTCAAACTTATGAATGGAGCATTCCCTGCTCCGATTGGCTCCCCATGGCCCACGTGATCCCAGGGGACGCATCGAACTAACTGCGCCCCTGGGATATGCAAGCACTGCGTGCCGGCAGCTGGAGCAGGCCCAGGATCGGAATCCCATGCGGGCCCACAGCTCAACGGTCGGCGCGCTAGGTAAGTGCAGGTCGGGGGCTTGCACCCGCGGGAAGCCCCCGACCCGAATTTCTGGGCCAATAGATCGGAAGGAATGACCCTACCTTCCATTATCTCACAGGTTCCATGAAGCCATTTCCATAGTGCTCAAAATAATGGCAGCGGTGAGAACAAGAGACAGAAATTCAACCGCACTGATCAGAATTAACAGTGACACATGTGAAAGGAGATCACTTACTCCATGCTACCTGATTCATGAGAATCACTGAATTCAGTCAGGTGTCTTGCTGCAGCAGCTGAAGAAAATGTGGGATTTTGTGATTCTTCCTCTTTCTCTGGGTCAAGATTGGCAGCATGACAGAGGCTGGTACTGACTGTCCAAAAGAAAATGATGTTCAACATGTACCATAAAAGTGTGAACATAACCACCTAAAGCAAATGATAACAAACAATAGGTCACAAGAGAGAAGTTTCTTTTTGTATTCACCTGGCCACAGAACGGTTCAGCAGAGTCGATGGGACATTGCCTATTTTCCGTCAAATCTAAGTCTCTTCTTATGGCTTCTGATACTGACGTGTGGCTTGCTGCAAACTTCCCAACCACATAAACACTCGTCACATTCCAGTGAAAATACATCTCCTCTCATAAATAGAGCTTTATCATTTAAAGGTGCAAACACCCACTACTTGCAAACCTTAGGAGTTGAGTAGCTGCTTCTTTTAAGCTCATTTGTTCTTTAAAATAAAACAATCTCTCTTTGTTGAAATGCTAGCTAAAATGATCCTGCATTTTTTCCAATTAGTTTTATGGGATGTGGGTGTCGTTGGCAAGGCCAGCATTTATTGTCCATCCCTAATAGCCCTTGAGAAGGTGGTGGTGAGCCACCTTCTTGAACAGCTGCAGTCCGTGTGGTGAAGGTACTTTCACAGTGCTGTTAGGGAGGGAGTTCCAGGATTTTGACCCAGCGATGATGAAGGATCGGCGATATACTTCTAAGTCAGGATGGTGTGTGACTTGGAGGGGAACTTGGAGGTGGTGGTGTTCCCATGCGCCTGCTGCCCTTGTCCTTTTAGGTGGTAGAGGTCGCGGGTTTTGGAGGTAGTCGAAGAAGCCTTGGCGAGTTGCTGTACTGCATTTGTAGATGGTACATACTGCAGCCACGGTACGCCGGTGGTGGAGGGAGTGAATGTTTAAGGTGGTGGATGGGGTGCTAATCAAGCGGGCTGCTTTGTCCTGTATGGTGTCGAGCTTCTTGAGTGTTGTTGAAGCTGCACTCATCCAGGCAAGTGGAGAATATTCCATCACACTCCTTACTTGTGCCTTGTAGATGGTAGGAAGGCTTTGGGGAGTCGGGAGGTGAGACACTCGCCACAGAATACCTAACCTCTGACCTGCTCTTGTTGCCACAGTATTTATGTGGCTGGTACAGTTAAGTTTCTGGTCAATGGTGACCCCCAGGATGTTGATGGTGGGGCATTTGGTGATGGTAATGCCATTGAATGTCAAGGGGCGGTGGTTAGACTCTCGCTGGTTGGAGATAGTAATTGCCTGGCACTTGTGTGGCGCGAATGTTACCTGCCACTTATCAGCCCAAGCCTGAATGTCGCCCAAGTCTTGTTGCATGCAGGCATGGTCTGCTTCATTATCTGAGGAGTTGTGAATGGCACTGAACACTGTGCAGTCATCAGCAAACATCCCCATTTCAGACTTTATGTTGGTGGGAAGTGTAACGTCCATGTGTAATTGAGACACGGACTGCAGGAGTTGGTTATAACAGGTGTTTACTGAATGGAGACAAAACTGGAACTACTATACAAAGTTACTGACATAGAAACATAGAAACATAGAAGATAGGAGCAGGAGTAGGCCATTCGGCCCTTCGAGCCTGCTCCGCCATTCAATGTGATCATGGCTGATCATCCAAATTCAGTACCCTGTCCCTGCCTTTTCCCCATATCCATTGATCCCTTTAGCCTCAAGAAAAATATCCAACTCTTTCTTGAATATATTTAATGAACTGGTCTCCACCGCCCTCTGTGGCAGAGAATTCCACAGGTTCACCACTCTCTGGGTGAAGAAATTCCTCCTCATTTCAGTCCTAAATGGCTTACCCCTTATCCTTAGACTATGACCCCTGGTTCTGGACTCCCTGGCCATCAGAAACATCCTTCCTGCATCTAGTCTGTCCAGACCTGACAGAATTTTATAGGTTTCGATGAGATCCCCTCTCAATCTTCAAAACTCCAGTGAGTATAAGCCCAATCGACACAATCTCTCCTCATACGTCATTCCTGCCATCCCACGTATCAGCCTGGTGAATCTTCGCTGCACTCCCTCCATGGCGAGAACGTCCTTCCTCAGGTAAGGTGACCAAAACTGCACACAATACTCAAGGTGTGGTCTCACCAAGGCCCTGTACAACTGTAGCAAGACATCCTTGTTCCTGTACTTGAACCCTCTTGCTACGAAGGCCAACATAAGCAGCACGGTGGCATAGTGGTTAGCACTGTTGCCTCACAGCGCCAGAGACCCGGGTTCGAATCCGGCCTGGGGCGACTGTCTGTGTGGAGTTTGCACATTCTCCCCGTGTTTGCGTGGGTTTTCTCCGGGTGCTCCGGTTTCCTCCCACAGTCCAAAGATGTGCGGGTTAGGTTGATTGGCTATGATAAATTGACCCTTAGTGTTAGGGGGATTAAATACGTGGGGTTACAGGGATAGGGTGGGATATGTGTTGGTGTTGGTGTAGGGGTTACGGGTATCGGGTGGGATATGTGTCGGTGCAGGCTCGATGGGCCGAAATGGCCTCTATCTGCACTGTGGGGTTTCTGTGATTTCTGATTTCTGTGATACCATTTGCCTTCTTAACCGCCTGCTGCACCTGCATGCTTACCTTCAGCGACTGGTGCACAAGGACACCCAGGTCTCTTTGCACTTCCCCTTCTCCCAATCTATTGCCATTCAAATAATAATCTGCCTTCCTGTTTTTGCCACCAAAGTGGATAACCTCACATTTATCCACGTTATAGTGCATTTGCCATGTTTCTGCCCAATCACCCAACCTGTCCAAATCGTACTGGAGTTTCCCGACATCCTCCTCGCAGCTTACCCTCCCGCCCAGCTTTGTGTCGTCTGCAAACTTGGAGATATTACATCCAATTCCCTCGTCCAGATCATTAATATATATTGTGAACAGCTGGGGTCCTAGGACCGATCCTTGCGGTACCCCACTAGTCACTGCCTGCCACTCGGAAAACGACCCGTTTATTCCAACTCTTTGCTTTCTGTCCGCCAACCAGTTCTCTATCCAAGTCAATACCTTGCCCCCAATCCCATGTGCCTTAATTTTGCACGCTAATCTCTTGTGTGGGACCTTATCGAAAGCCTTCTGAAAGTCCAAATACACCACATCCACTGGTTCTCCCTTATCTATTTTACCAGTTACATCCTCAAAAAATTCCAGTAGATTAGTCAAGCATGATTTACCTTTTGTAAATCCATGTTGACTTTGCCCGATCCTGTCACTGCTTTCCAAGTGCTCTGCTATTACATCTTTTATAATAGACTCTAGCATTTTCCCCACTACCGATGCCAGGCTTACCGGTCTATAATTCCCCGCTTTTTCTCTACCACCTTTTTTGAATAGTGGGGTAACATTAGCTACCCTCCAATCCATGGGTACCATTCCAGAGTCTATCGAGTTCTGGAAGATGACCAGTAATGCATTTATTATCTCTAGGGCCACTTCCTTAAGTACCCTGGGATGTAGACCATCAGGCCCTGGGGATTTATCGGCCTTCAGTCCCATCAATTTTCCTAACACCATTTTCCTACAAATACTGATTTCTTTCAGTTCCTCTCTTTCATCAGACCCTATGTTCACCGGCATCTCTGGGAGGTTATTTGTGTCCTCCTTTGTGAAGACAGAACCAAAGTATGCATTTAGTTGGTCTGCCATTTCCTTGTTTCCCATTATAAATTCCCCTGATTCTGACTGTAAGGGACCTACGCTTGACTTCACTAATCTTTTTCTCTTCACATATCTATAAAAGCTTTTACAGTCAGTTTTTATGTTTCCTGCTAGCTTACTCTCATATTCTATTTTCCCTTACTTAATTAATCCCTTTGTCCTCCTTTGTTGACTCCTAAACTGCTCCCAATCCTCAGGATTATTGCTTTTTCTAGCCAATTTATATGTCCTCTCCTTGGATCTTATGCTATCCCTAATTTCCCTTGTTAGCCACGGTTGAGTCACCTTTTTTGTTTTATTTTTACGCCAAACTGGGATGAACAAATTCTGTAGCTTATCCATTCGGTCTTTGAATGTTTGCCATTGCCTATCCACCGTCAACCCTTTGAGTGCCATTCCCCACTCAATCCTACCCAACTCACTCCTCAGACCATCGTAGTTTCCTTTATTTAAATTGAGGACCCTTGTCTCTGAGTCAACTACTTCATTCTCCATCTTAATGAAGAATTCGATCATATTATGATCGCTCCGACCCAAGGGGCCTCGTACAACAAGATTGCTAATTAATCCTTTCTCGTTGCATAATACCCAGTCTAAGATGGCCTGATCTCTGGTTGGTTCCTCGACATATTGGACCAGGAAACCATCCCGTAAGCACTCCAGGAATTCCTCCTCCACAGCATTGTTACTAATTTGGTTGGCCCAATCTATATATAGATTAAAGTCACCCATGATGACTACTGTGCCCTTATTGCACGCTTCTTTAATTTCCCTTTTAATGCCATCCCCAACCTCCACCTTACTGTTTGGAGGTCTATATACCACTCCCACTAATGGTTTTTTCCCCTTAGTGTTAAATCCGTGAATGATTGAGACACGGACTAGCAGGAGAGAACAAACAGAACTTTACTGGTGAAAGGCATAAACGAATCTAACAAAACAGAGGCTCTCTAGCACCTTTTATACAGGGGTGGTCACTGCCGGTATTGCAGTCTGAGACGAGTTATTCTCTTAAAGGTACATACACAATAATTCCTCCCCTTTTAGATAAACAGTACATAACATTCATTTAACACTAATGATAACGAATTACAATCACAATTACTGTTGCTAGATACATTGGTTAATTTTAAGCAATTATAAGTTCAGTCTTTGAGGAGGCTTCCTGATTCTGTCTGGATAACGCCTCTTTGGAGTATCAGGTTCTTCTGGCAATGTTGGGTCGAAATCAATGTCGTTGTTTGGTTCATCTGCTTCCAATATTACCGGTTCTGCGGTAGCTGCAATTGGAACGTCGATTTCATTACCAGGTGTATCAGATCATGGTGTGGAGTTGACGTTTTCCAGTGACTCTAGAATCTGGTCAGCATAGCGTCTTACAATGCTCTCCCCAACGTCCACGGTACACATGAGAGGTCCTTGTTGTGTACAAATCGTTCCTGGCTGCCATTTCTCAGTGCGGTAGTCCCGGGCCAAAACTGGTTGACATATCTTAAAACTCCTGGTCGGCCTTTCATTCATATTCTGAAACTGCCTGTTCTCCACATCTCCTCGGACGTTTGGCTTAACCAAATCCAAGCGGCATCGTAGTCTTCGATTGAAGAACATCATGGCTGGAGTTTGGTTGGTAACCGCATGTGTCGCATTCCGGTAGGCAAACAAGAAGTTGTCCACCTTGTGTTGTAGGGGTATATCTTCATTACACATTGCCTTGATAGCCTTCTTGAATGTTTGGACAAACCTCTTGGCCAATCCATTAGTGGCTGGATGATATGGGGCAGATGTGTAATGCTTAACACCATTGTTCTTTAAGAACCTCCGGAACTCTTCAGACACAAACTGTGGTCCATTGTCAGAGCAAATCTGTTCAGGCAGCCCATTCCTGGCGAATATGGTTCGTAAAACTGCGATAGTTTTTTCCGTGGTGGTTGAGGACATTTTTATTACCTCTGGCCACTTTGAATGTGCATCCACCGCAATTAAAAACATCGAGTCCATGAAGGGACCAGCAAAATCAATGTGCACCCTTTGCCATGGGGATGAGGGCCACTCCCATGGATGCAGAGGAGCTTGTGGTGGGGCGTTTTGGACCTTCTGGCATCCTGCACAGCTCTTGGTCATCTCTTCGATTTCTCTATCGATTCCCGGCCACCACACAAACGCTCTGGCTAAGCTCTTCATTTTTACCCCACCCAGATGACCCTCATGAAGCTCATTGAGCACTCTATCCGTCAACTTAGGTGGAATTACTAATCTGGATCCACACATCAAGGTTCCTCTGCACACTGACAGCTGTTCTCTTCTTGACGAAAATGCTGGCAGCAGTGGTTCGCCATGTGCTGGCCATCCCTTCACCGTTAAATCATAGACCCGTGATAGTGTCGGGTCATTCCGTGTTTCCTTTTCTATGTTTGCATTCATCACAGGGAGACATTCGACTATGGTCGAGTGGAATAACTCCATTGGATCCACTGAAAGGTCTTCTTCTTCCACCGTCGGCAACGGTAGACGTGACAATCCATCAGCATTTCCATGCTGTTTAGTTCCCCTGTACTCGATGGCATATTGGTGTGCCCCTAGGAAAAGGGACCATCTCTGCAGCCGTTGTGCTGTCATTATCGGTACGCCCTTCTGAGGGTTGAAAATGGAGACAAGAGGTTGATGATCGGTTAGTAAAGTAAATTTTTGACTGTGCAGATAGTGATTGAACTTCTTCACCCCCCACACTAGGCTGAGGGCCTCTCTGTCAATCTGGGCATAGTTACGCTCGGCAGAAGTTAACGAGCATGACGCAAAAGCTATCGGCCTCTCCAAACCATTAAGGAATTTATGTGACAGTACCGCCCCAATGCCGTAAGGAGACGCATCACACGCCAGCCTGATTGGCAGTGCTGGGTTGTAGTGAGCCAATACTTCCTTCGAAGTGATTAAGTCCTTACTCTTCTGAAAAGCATGTTTACAATCATCACTCCATTTCCATGCTACCCCCGTTCGTAGCAGGGCATTCAGTGGATGCAGAATTGTCGACAAATTCGGCAAAAACTTATGATAGTAATTCACCAACCCGAGGAATGACCTCAGTTGTGACACATTTTCAGGCGCTGGGGCCTTAACAACAGCTTCAATTTTGTCAGGGGACTTATGTAACCCCTCTTCATCAATCACGTGGCCACAATACGATATCTGTTTCTTAAAAAATTCGCACTTGGGGCGGTTGGCTCGCAGCCATGTTCCTGTAGTCTAGTGAGCACCTGTTCTAGGTTGTTAAGGTGTTCACTGTCATCTTCACCTGTTACAAGGATGTCATCCAAGTAACACTGAGTCCCTGGAATCCCTTGCAGGACTTGTTCCATCGCTCTTTGCCATATCGCCGGAGCCGATGCTACTCCGAATACCAATCGATGATATTGGTAAAGACCTTTGTGAGTGTTTATCGTGAGATACTTCCTAGAGGACTCTTCAACCTCCATCTGCAAATATGCTTGTGCTAGGTCAATTTTTGTAAAACGCTTCCCTCCAGACAGTGAGGCGAAGATGTCTTCTATCCTTGGAAGAGGATATTGTACTGTGTGAAGGACAGGGTTCACCGTCACCTTGAAATCCCCACAGATGCGAATCTTCCTTGGCTCTCCGGACTTATTGCTTAACGTTTTTTTCATGACAGGAACGATGGGTGTCGCCCACTCGCTCCAGTCGACCTTAGACAACACGCCCGCCTTCTCCAGATTCTCCAGCTCTGCCTCGACGGCTGGACGAATTGCATATGGTACCGGTCTCGCTTTGAGAAACTTGGGAACTGCATTCTCTTCTATTTTTAACGAGGCGGTTATGCCTTTAAGCATGCCCAGTTCTTGTTGAAATACCTCTTTGGCGTTAGCTATGATTGTTGACAATCGTCCAGGAGTGATGTCTTCATCTTTTTTACCGTCCACCGTCATTGCATGAATGGAATGCCAATCTAAGTTTATCTTCCTGATCCATTCCCGTCCCAATAACGGTGGTCCACCATTTGGCAGTATGTGGAGATACAATTTCCGTATTTTCTTGCCATTGTATTCGACAGGCACCCTTATTTTTCCTCTGGGGTATACTTTTTGCCCCGTATACGTCGTCAAGACGATGGATGTCTCTCTCAAGGTTATGTGCGAAAATAGCCGCTCATAGTCTCGTCGATTCATGACAGTTAGCGCTGATCCTGTATCCAATTCCATTTTAACTTGGGACCCTGCTATCGTGAGGGTGACCCAAATGGTTCGGTGATCCTCTTTTGCGATTACATTGTGAAGTTTGAGACAGCTTAATCTCCTGTTCTCGGATTCACTATCGCTCATCTGGTCTTCGGAACTACTGTCCGTCATCTTTTGTACTTTCTTGTATGGTTCCTTAGTAGCCTTTTTGTTGTCGCTGGTCCTCTTCCCAGACCTACAAACTCGTGCAATGTGTCCAATCTTCCCGCATTGTCTGCATATTCTGTCTTTGGACCAGCAGTCCTTCTGGTCATGGTTAGTTCTGCCGCAGCGATAACATTTTGCAAATCCCCGTGTCATTTCGTGGGTGCTGTATTCCTGTGGTTTTTGTTGAATTTCTGCAGCTCCCGTGGCTGCTGCTTCATACGATACTGCCACGCTGAAAGCCTTATCTAGCGTCAGCTCTTTTTCTGCGAGTAACTTCTTCTGTGTTCCTTCACTCAGGAGTCCACAGACAAATTTGTCCCGTAGGGTATCTGCCAGTCCTGCTCCGAACTGGCAGTGCTTTGATAGCTTGCGTAGTTCCGTAAGATACTCAGCATTGCTCTCATCTTTGTGCTGAGTTCTCCTGTGGAATTTAAATCTTTCTGCTATCAACAGCGGTGCAGGGTTTAAGTGCTCCTGTTGAACAGCAACAATTTCGTTAAAACTCTTCGCCTTCGGTTTGGCTGGAGTAATCAGGTCCCGCAATAGGCCGTACGTTCTAGCGCCCATTAAGTTTAACAATACCGATGCCTTTTTCCCCTCCGCTATATCGTTTGCCTCAAAATATACCTCTACTCTTTCCACATACGTGGTCCAGTCCTCTAATGTATTATCAAAAGCAATGATACAGCCAGTCTTCGGCATCTTGCAAATCTCAAATGGCACCTCCCGCGCTTTGCCTTCTACTCCGATTTAACAAAATGGCGCCTCCCGCGCTTTTCCTTCTTCCCTGCTGGTGTTAGCGCTGCTTTCCATGGTTTCCTGCGCGTTAAATATTAATTTGTTTTCTTTTATTATCTTCCCGTCGTGGAGTGGACCCTCTGGAACACTTCCCTCCCTCTTCTGAGGTCCGAACGCTGCCCAGCTTCGAAACACCTGCCGCGCCCTGTATGCTCCACCCTCTCTCTCTCTTCTTGCTTCCCGACTCGCTGCCCGGCCCCGTTGCAGCCCAGGAAGGATCAGAGCACTACCTGCCACCAGCCCGATTAGCTGGGAAACCACGGACCGAGGAACCCAGTCTGACTCTGGAAAGTCGCTCCTGCAAAGCCTTGAACCCGATGATTGACGGTCGACGCCCGTTCCTCGAGTTTCAATGGACTCTATTTTTTTTTTTCTCCCGACCTTCAACTTCGTCGGAGCTGCTGCTGAGTTGCAGGTAAGTTCTTTCTACCTCGTCGCCAGTGTTAAGTCCGTGAATGATTGAGACACGGACTAGCAGGAGAGAACAAACAGAACTTTACTGGTAAAAGGCATAAACGAATCTAACAAAACAGAGGCTCTCTAGCGCCTTTTATACAGGGGTGGTCACTGCCGGTATTGCAGTCTGAGACCAGTTATTCTCTTAAAGGTACATACACAACACTTAGTATTTCTCAATTCTACCCATACAGATTCAACATCATCAGAGCTAATATCCTTCATTACAATTGTATTAATCCCTTCTTTAACCAGTAATGCTACCCCATCTCCCTTTCCTTTTTGCCTATCTTTCCTGAATATCGAATACCCCTGGATGTTGAGTTCTCAGTCTTGGCCATCCTTGAGCCACGTTTCTGCAATCCCAACCAAATCGTATTCGTTTACCTCTATTTGCGCAGCCAATTCATCCACCTTATTACAAATGCTCCTCGCATTAAGACACAAAGCCTTCAGGCTTGTTTTTTTAACGCTCTTAGACCTATTAGAATTATTATTTACTGTGGCCTCATTTGATTTAAATCGTTGATTTCTCTGACTGCCACTTTTGTTTTTCTCCTTCCTATCTTTTGCTTTTATCCCTGTTTTCCTTTCCTCTGTCTCCCTGCTCAGGTTCCCAACCCCCTGCCATTTTAGTTTAAACCCCCCCGAACAGTGCTAGCAAACCTCCCCGCAAGGATATTTGTCCCGCTTTGGTTCAGGTGCAACCCGTCCGACTTGTACAAGTCCCACCTTTCCCAGAAGCAGGCCCAGTGATCCAGGAAACTAACGCCCTCCCTCCTGCACCAACTCTTTAGCCACGCATTCATCTGCTCTATCCTCCTATTCCTATACTCACTAGCACGTGGCACCGGGAGTAATCCAGAGATTACAACCTTTGAGGTCCTGCTCTTTAATCTGCTACCTAGCTCCCTAAATTCTTGTTGCAGGACCTCATCCCTCTTCCTACCTATGTCGTTGATCCCACTGTGAACCACGACCTCTGCCTGTTCACCCTCCCCCTTCAGAATGCCCTGCAGCCGTTCAGTGACATCCTTGACCCTGGCACCAGGGAGGCAACAAACCATCCTGGAGTCACGTCTATGGCCACAGGACCATCTATCTGTTCCCCTTACGATAGAATCCCCTACCACTATTGCTCTCCCACTCTTTTTCCTCCCTTCCTGAGCAGCAGCAACACCCCCGGTGCCAGGAAGTTGGCTGCTGCTGCCTTCCTCTGATGAGTCATCCCCTCAACAGTATCCAAATTGGTATACCTGTTTGAAAGGGGGATGGCCACAGGGGTCTCCTGCACTACCTGCCTGCTTCTACTGCTCTGCCCGGTGGTCACCCATTTCCCTTCTGCCTGTGCAGCCCTACCCTGCAGCGTGACCAACTCATCATACGTGTAATCCACGACCCTCTCAGCATCGTGAATGCTCCACAACCCATCCATCTGCAGCTCCAGTGCCTCAATACGGCCCGTTAGTAGCTGCAGCTGGATGCATTTCTGGCACACGTGGTCATCAGGGACACCGGCAGCGTCCCTGAATTCCCACATAGAGCAAGAGGAGCATAACACGGGGCTGAGCTCTCTTGGCATGACTTATCCCTTTAATTAATTTAAATTAATTCAATACCACCAGTTAAAGATATACTCTAGGGCGCTTATTTACCAACTGTCCCCACTACACCACAGAGACCCAAGAAAATATAAACCGCAGAATTTAAGCTTGTAATAAAAGAAATACTCACCAACCAATCACTTACCTGCTTCCTGGTGACGTCACACTTGGATTACTTTTTACCTCTCTCCTCTGCTGTTGAAGTGCCGCCGGTCGCGCTGCTGCTCTCCTCCAGGTCCAAGCTCTCTGGTCGGGCCTCGCTGAATCCGCCGCTTTTAAGTGCCACCGGTCGCGCTACTGCTCTCCCCCAGGTCCAAGCTCTCTGGTCGGGCCTTGCTGAATCCGCCGCTTTTAAGTGCCGCCGGTCGCGCTGCTGCTCTCCCCCAGGTCCAAGCTCTCTGGTCAGGCCTCGCTGAATCCGCCGCTTTTAAGTGCCGCCGGTCGCGCTGCTGCTCTCCCCCAGGTCCAAGCTCTCTGGTCGGGCCTCGCTGAATCCGCCGCTTTTAAGTGCCGCCGGTCGCGCTGCTGCTCTCCCCCAGGTCCAAGCTCTCTGGTCGGGCCTCGCTGAATCCGCCGCTTTTAAGTGCTGCCGGTCGCGCTGCTGCTCTCCCCCAGGTCCAAGCTCTCTGGTCGGGCCTCGCTGCATCCGCCGCTTTTAAGTGCCGCCGGTCGCGCTGCTGCTCTCCCCCAAGTCCAAGCTCTCTGGTCGGGCCTCGCTGAATCCACCGCTTTTAAGTGCCGCCGGTCGCGCTGCTGCTCTCCCCCAGGTCCAAGCTCTCTGGTCGGGCCTCGCTGAATCCGCCGCTTTTAAGTGCTGCCGGTCGCGCTGCTGCTCTCCCCCAGGTCCAAGCTCTCTGGTCGGGCCTCGCTGAATCCATCGCTTTTAAGTGCCGCCGGTCACGCTGCTGCTCTCCCCCAGGTCCAATACTACACAGGCTTATATACAGGGGTGGTCACTACTGGTACTGCAGTATACAGGGGCTGCAGAATATAGTTCCTTCTTCAAAGTACATACACTACAATTCCTCCCCTTTTAGCTAAACAGTACATAACATTCGATTAATAATTAAATAACATATTTACAATTACAGTTGCTATATACATTAGCTGAAGTTAAGCAATTATAAATTCAGTCTTTGAGGAGGCTTCCTGATTCTGGCCGGATAACGCCTCTTTGGGGTATCAGGTTCTTCTGGCAAAGTTGATTCGGGATCAACGTCGTTGTTTGGTTCGTCTGCTTCCAATATCACCGATTCTGAGGTAGATGCAATTGGTACTTCGGTTTCATCACCAGGTGTATCGGATCGTGGTGTGGATTTGACGTTTTCCAGTGACTCTAGAATCTGGTCAGCATAGCGTCTTACAATGCTCTCCCCAACGTCCATGGTACACATGAGAGGTCCTTGTTGTGTACAAATCGTTCCTGGCTGCCATTTCTCTGTGCGGTAGTCCCGGGCCAAAACTGGTTGACCTATCTTAAAACTCCTGGTTGGCCTTTCATTCATATTCTGAAACTGCCTGTTCTCAACATCTCTTCTGATGTTTGGCTTAACCAAATCCAAGCGGCATCTTAGTCTTCGATTGAAGGACATCATGGCTGGAGTTTGGTTGGTAACCGCATGTGCCGCATTCCGGTAGGCAAACAAGAAGTTATCCACCTTGTGTTGTAGGGGTATGTCTTCATTACACATTGCCTTGATAGCCTTCTTGAATGTTTGAACAAACCTCTCAGCCAATCCATTGGTGGCTGGATGATATGGGGCGGATGTGTAATGCTTAACACCATTGTTCTTTAAGAACCTCCGGAACTCTTCAGACACAAACTGTGGTCCATTGTCGGAGCAAATCTGTTCAGGCAGCCCATTTCTGGCGAATATGGTTTGTAAGACTGTGATGGTTTTTTTCTGTGGTTGTTGAGGACATTTTTATTACCTCTGGCCACTTTGAATGTGCATCCACCGCAATTAAAAACATCGAGTCCATAAATGAACCAGCAAAATCAATGTGTACCCTTTGCCATGGAGATGAGGGCCACTCCCATGGATGTAGAGGGGCTTGTGGTGGGGCGTTTTGGACCTTCTGGCATCCTGTACAGCTCTTGGTCATCTCTTCGATTTCTCTATCGATTCCCAGCCACCTTACACAAACGCTCTGGCTAAGTTCTTCATTTTTACCCCTCCCAGATGACCCTCATGCAGCTCATTGAGCACTCTATCCTTCAATTTGGGTGGAATTACTACTCTGGATCCACACATCAAGGTTCCTCGGCACACTGACAGCTGTTCTCTTCTCGGCGAGAATGCTGGCAACAGTGGTTCGCCATGTGCTGGCCATCCCTTCACCGTTAAATCATAGACCCTGGAGAGTGTCGGGTCATTTCGTGTTTCCTTTTCTATGTTTGCATTCGTCACAGATAGAAATTCGACTATTGTCGAGTGGAATATCTCCACAGGATCCACTGCAGGTGCTTTTTCCACCGTCGGCAACGGTAGACGTGACAATCCATCAGCATTCCCATGCTGTTTAGTTCCTTTGTACTCGATGTCATATTGGTGTGCCCCTAGGAAAAGGGACCACCTCTGTAGCCGTTGTGCTGTCATTATCGGGATGCCCTTCTTAGGGTTGAAAATGGAGACAAGAGGTTGATGATCAGTTAGTAGAGTAAATTTCTCTCCGTGCAGGTAGTGATTGAACTTCTTCACCCCCCACACCAGGCTGAGGGCCTCTCTGTCAATCTGGGCGTAGTTACGCTCGGCTGCAGTTAACGAGCGTGACACAAAAGCTATCGGCCTCTCTGAACCATCAAGGGATTTATGTGACAGTACCACTCCAACGTCATAGGGAGACGCATCACACGCCAGTCTTATCGGTAGTGATGGGTTGTAGTGAGCCAATACTTCTCTTGAAGTGATCAGGCCTTTACACTTCTGAAAGGCCCGCTTACATTCATTGCTCCATTTCCATGCTACTCCAGTTTGTAGCAGGGCGTTCAGTGGGTGCAGAATTGTGGACAAATTCGGCAAAAACTTATGGTAGTAATTCACCAATCCGAGGACTGACCTCAGTTGCGACACATTTTCAGGCGCTGGAGCCTTAACTACCGCTTCAATTTTGTCAGGGGACTTATGTAACCCCTCTTCATCAATCACGTGGCCACAATACGATATTTGTTTCTTAAAAAACTCGCACTTGGGGCGATTGGCTCGTAGCCCATGTTCTCTTAGTCTAGTGAGCACCTGCTCTAGGTTGGCAAGGTGTTCACTGTCATTTTCACCTGTCACTAGGATGTCGTCCAAGTAACACTGAGTCCCCGGAATCCCTTGCAGGACTTGTCCCAATGCTCTTTGCCATATAGCCGGAGCTGACGCAACTCCGAATACCAGTCGATTATACTGGTAAAGACCTTTGTGAGTGTTTATCGTGAGATATTTCCTAGAGGATTCTTCAACCTCCATCTGCAAATATGCTTGCGCTAGGTCAATTTTTGTAAAACGTTTCCCTCCAGATAGTGAGGCGAAAATATCTTCTATCCTCGGAAGAGGATACTGTACTGTGTGAAGGACTGGGTTCACAGTCACCTTGAAGTCCCCACGGATGCGAACCTTCCTTGGCTCTTCAGACTTATTGTTTAACGTTTTCTTCATGACAGGAATGATGGGTGTCGCCCACTCGTTCCAGTCTACCTTAGTTAGCATGCCTGCATTCTCCAGATTCTCCAGCTCTGCCTCGACGGCTGGGCGAATTGCATACGGTACCGGTCTTGCTTTGAAAAACTTGGGAATCGCATTCTCTTCTATTTTTATCGAGTTGGTTACGCCTTTAAGAGTTCCCAGTTCTTGTTGAAATACCTCTTTAGCGTTAGCCAAGATTTTTGACAATCGTCCAGGTGTGACGTCGTCATCCTTTTCACCAGCCACCATCAGTGCCTGAATGGAGTGCCAGTCTAAACTTATCTTTCTGATCCATTCATGTCCCAATAACGGTGGTCCACCATCTTGCAGTATGCACAGATACAATTTCTGTATTTCCTTGCCGTTGTATTTGACAGGCACCCTTATTTTCCCTCTGGGGTATACTTTCTGCCCCGTATATGTCTTCAAGACAATGGATGTGTCTTTCAAGGGTATGTGTGAAAATAGCCGCTCGTAGTCTCGTCGATTCATGACGGTCAGGGCTGATCCTGTATCCAATTCCATTTTGACTTGGGACCCTGCTATCGTGAGGGTGACCCAAATGGTTCGGTGATCCTCTTTTGTGATTACGTTGTGAAGTTTGAGACAGCTTAGTCTCTTGTTCCCGGATTCACTATCGCTCTTCTGGCCTTTGGAACTACTGTCCGTCATCTTTTGTACTTTCCTGTACTTTTCCTTAGTAGTCTTTTTGTTGTCATTAGTCTTCTTCCCGGACCTGCAAACTCGTGCAATGTGTCCCATTTTTCCGCATTGCCTGCATGTTTTGTCCTTGGACCAGCAGTCCTTCTGGTCATGGGTTGTTCTGCCGCAGCGATAACATTTTTCAAATCCCCGTGTCATTTCATGGGTGCCGTATTCCTGTGCCTTTTGCTGTATTTCCGCAGCTCCCCTTGCTGCTGCTTCGTACGATACTGCCACGCTGAAAGCCTTATCTAGCGTCAGCTCTTTCTCTGAGAGTAACCTCTTCTGGGTTCCTTCACTCAGGAGTCCACAGACAAATTTGTCCCGTAGGGTATCTGCCAGTCCTGCTCCGAACTGGCAGTGCTTTGATAGCTTGCGTAGTTCCGTAAGGTAATCAGCATTGCTCTCATCTTTATGCTGATTTCTCTTGTGGAATTTAAATCTTTCTGCTATCAGCAGCGGTGTAGGATTTAGGTGTTCCTGTAAGATAGCAACAATTTCATTAAAACTCTTCGCCATCGGTTTGACTGGAGTGATCAGGTTCCGCAATAGGCCGTACGTTCTTGCGCCCATTAAGTTTAGTAGTACCGATGCCTTTTTCTCATTGGCTACTTCATTTGCCTTGCAATATACTTCGACTCTTTCCACATACGTGGTCCAGTCTTCTATTGCATTATCGAAGGCAGTGATATTGCCAGTCTTCGGGATCTTGGAGATCTAAGATGGCGCCTCCCGTGCTTTGCCTTCTTCTCCGATTGAACAAAGTGGCGCCTCCCGCGCTTTGCCTTCTTCCCCGCTGATTAAGATGGCGCCTCCCGTGCTTTCTGTCTTTTCCGCTGCTGCTAGCGCTGTTGCTGGCGTTTTTATGCCTTGATGGTGACGCCCTATGGTCTTCGCGCACTTCCCCCCCACGCTGCTGCCAACGCTGCTCTCCGCGGTCCCCGTGGCAAACTGCAGCTCCTCGCGGCTTTCTGCTCTTCTAATTTCTTTTATTTTAATTACTGTTCCCGTCGTCAGAGCAGACCCTATGGGACACTTTCCTCCCTCTTCTCGGGTCTGTACGCTGCCCGGCTTCGTAGCACCGGCCACGCCCTGTGTGCTCCACCCTCTCTCTCTCTCTCCTCTTCCCGACAACGCTGCTCGGCCCCGTTGAAAAGCCACCCGATCGAGCTCTAGCCCGCCGCAGCCCAGGAAGGATCAGTGTACTACCTGCCACCAGCCCGATTAACTGGAACACCATAGACTGGATAACCAAGCCCAGCTCTCGACAGCCTCTCCTGCAAATCTTCGAATTCGATGAATCAGAGGGCGGTTGCCCACGGTCGACGCCCGTTTCTTCTGTTTGTTTTTTTCTTTTTGGATTTCTTTCTTCTGGCCTCGACCTCTAACAACTTCGCTTCAGGGATGGATCCCCGTGAGGTGGTGCAGAACTGTAGCTAAGTTCGGATCTGTTCGTCGCCAGTGTAACGTCCGTGTGCAATTGAGACATGGACTGCAGGAGTTGGTTATAACAGGTGTTTACTGAATGGAGACAAAACTGGAACTACTATACAAAGTTACTACACATGCTTATATACCGGGGTGGTCACTACTGGTACTGCAGTATACAGGGGCTGCAGAATATAGTTCCTTCTTCAAAGTACATACACTACAGGAAGGTCATTGATGAAGCAGCTGAAGATGGTTGGGCCTAGGACATTGCCCTGAGGAACTCCTGCAGCAATGTCCTGGGGCAGTGATGATTGACCTTCAACCACCACAACCATCTTCCTTTGTGCTAGGTATGACTCCAGCCTGAGGAGAAGTATCCCCCCGACTCCCATTTACTTCATAGAAACATAGAAACAAAGAAAAATAGGAGCAGGAATAGGCCATTCGGCCCTTTGAGCCTGCTCTGCCATTCAATATGATCATGGCTGATAATCTATCTCAATACCATATTCCCACTCTCTCCCCATACCCCTTGAGGCCTATTGCATCTAGAAATCTATCCATCTCCTTCTTAAATATATTCAGTAACTTGGCCTCCACAGCCTTCTGTGGTAGAGAATTCCACAGGTTCACCACCCTCTGAGTTAAGAAATTTCTCCTCATCTCAGTCCTAAATGTCCTACCCCGTATCCTGAGTCTGTGACCCCTCGTTCTAGACCTCCTAGCCAGGGGAAACATCTTCCCTGCATCCAGTCTGTATAGCCCTTTCAGAATTTTATACGTTTCAATGAGATCCCCTTTCATTCTTCTAAACTCTAGTGACTACAGGCCTAGTCGGCCCAATCTCTCCTCATACGACAGTCCTGCCATCGCAGGAATCAGTCTGCTGAACCTTCGCTGCACTCCCTCTATGGCAAGTATATCCTTTCTTAGGTAAGGAGACCAAAACTGCACACAGTACTCCAGGTGTGGTCTCACCAAGGCCCTGTATAACTGTAGTAAGACATTTTTGCTCCTGTACTCAAATCCTCTTGCAATGAAGGTCAACGTACCATTTGCTTTCCTAACTGCTTGCTGCACCTGCATATTTGCTTTCAGTGACCCAGTACACCCAGGCCCCTTTGTACATCAACCTTTCCCAATCTATCACCATTTAAATAATACTCTGCCTTTCTGTTTTTCCTACCGAAGTGGATAACTTCACATTTATCCACGTTATACTGCATCTGCCATGTATTTGCCCACTCACTCAACTTGTCTAATTCGCCTTGAAGCCTCTTTGCATCCTCCTCACAATTCACAATCCCCCTAGTTTTGTGTCGTCAGCAAACTTGGAAATATTACATTTGGTTCCCTCATCCAAATCATTGATATATATTGTGAATAGCTGGGGCCCAAGCACTGATCCCTGCGGTACCCCACTAATCACTGCCTGCCACCCTGAAAAAGAACTATTTATTCCTACTCTCTGTTTCCTGTCTGTTAACCAATTTTCAATCCATGCCAGTATATTATCCCCAATCCCATGTGCTTTAATTTTGCATACTAACCTTTTATGTGGGACTTTATCAAAGGCCTTCTGAAAATCCAAATACACCACATCCACTGGTTCTCCCTTATATATTCTACAAGTTACATCCTCAAAAAACTCCAGTAGGTTTGTCAAACACAATTTCCCTTTCATAAATCCATGTTGACTTTGTCTAATCATTGATATTTTCTAAGTGTCCTGTTATCACATCCTTTATAATAGACTCTAGCATTTTACTGACTACTGATGTAGGTTTTACTAGGGCTCCTTGATGCCACACTTGGTCAAATGCTGCCTTTATGTCAAGGGCAGTTACTCTCACCTCACCTCTGGAATTCAGCTCTTTTGTCCATGTTTGGACCAGGGCTGTAATGAGGTCGGGAACTGAGTGGCCTTGGCGGAACCCAAACTGGGCATCAGTGAGCAGGTTATTGTTGAGTAAGTGCCGCTTTCTGGCACTGTCGATGACACCTTCCATCACTTTGCTAATGATTGAGAGTAGACTGATGGGGCAGTAGTTGGCCAGATTGGATTTGTCCTGCTTTTTGTGGACAGGACATACCTGGGCAGTTTTCCAGCTGATAGTCTTCAGCACGATAGCCGGGATGTTGTCAGGGCCCATAGCCTTTGCTGTATCCAGTGCGCTCAGCCGTTTCTTGATATCACGTGGAGTGAATCGAATTGGCTGAAGAATGGCTTCTGTGATGGTAGGGACCTCAGGAGGAGGCTGATATGGATCATCCACACGGCACTTCTAACTGAAGATAGTTGCAAACGCTTCAGCCTTGTCTTTTGCACTCACGTGCTGGGCTGCACCATCATTGAGGATGGGGATATTCATGGAGCCTCCTCCTCCCATTAGTTGTTTTATGGTCCACCACCATTCACGACTGGATGTGGCAGGGTTACAGAGCTTTGATCTGATCCGTTGATTGTGGGATTGCTTAGCTTTGTCTATAGCATGCTGCTTCCGCTTTTTAGCATGCATGTAGTCTTGTGTTGCAGCTTCCCCAGGTTGGCACCTCATTTTTAGGTACGCCTGGTGCTGCTCCTGGTGTGCTCTTCGACACTCCTTATTGAACCAGTGTTGGCCCCCTGGCTTGGTGGTAATGGCAGAGTGAGCGATATGCCGGGCCATGAGTTTACAGATTGTGGCGGAATACAATTCTGCTGCTGGTGATGACCCACAGTGCGTTATTGTTGTCCATTCCTTCTTGATTTGGAATAGATAGCAGTGGGCTGGGTATTTAATTTTATTAATGGCATCTGCTATGAGAACGAGGGCTGATTTTCTTCTACAGGAAACTTTGGTTTAACCGGAGGTTGTATGTCCGGAAAACTCGCTCTACCGGCAGAATTCACCCCCCCGAAAACAGCGCCTGAGTAACCGACAATGTTGCCGGTTCCGAGTCCGAGTCTCCAACGGTTGCCGAGTTCGTCAGTGGGGGTAGTTCTACAAACTGCCACTACTCGGCCTCTTGGCGCCAGCGGAACTCGGAACACCTCAGAAACCCTGCATCAGGAGTCTCACCCTCCCACGCTGCCGGTAGCCTCTTCTGATCCGCCATTTTTTGGGGTTCCAGTACAGTACGTCTCCAACGCTGTTGCAACTCATTGGACTGCATTATGGAAATCCCAAAAGTTGATCCAACCAAAAGGAAGAGAGTGGTGTTAACTTTAAAGCAGAAAATTGATATATGCAAATGACTAGAAATGGGAGCGAAGCGTATGCACATTATGAAAGAATTCAAAATCGGTTCGTCAACAATGTACGACATCAAAGCGCAGAAGGATAAGCTGCTCAAGTTTTATGCAAGCTCGGAGACATCTAAGAGTGTAGAGAAACGGTGCACGCTTCGTAAGCCTAAGCTTGAAGAGCTGGATACCGTGCTTTATGAGTGGTTTGCTCTGAAGCGTTCAGAGGGTGTTCCGATTTCCGGACCCATGCTAATATCAAAAGCGAAGGATTTTTATGCAAAGATGGAGCTCACTGACAAGTGTGCTTTCTCTGATGGATGGCTATCGTGCTTCAAGGCACGGCATGGGATACGACGACTCGATGTTTGCGGGGAGAAGAAATCAGCTGATCACGACGCCGCAGAAGAATACTGCGATTATTTCAATCGGATTGTGCAGCAACATGATTTGTCGCCAGCACAGCTATACAATGCCGATGAAATGGGCTTATTTTGGAGGTGTTTGCCAGAATCAACACTTGCTGGGGCTAGTGAGGCTAACGCTTCAGGTTACAAGAAAAATAAAGATCGTGTAACCGTGCTAACATATGCGAACGCTGCTGGATCACACCGGGTTAAACTTCTTGTCATTGGGAAGTATAAAAATCCCTGTGCATTTAAAAATGTGAGGCACTTACCTGTTGAGTACAAAGCTCAAGCAAATGCTTGGATGGATAAGGAAATCTTTTCAAATTGGTTCCATCATACTTTTGCTCCATCTGTGAAGGAACATTTCCGTAGAATAAGGAAACCTGAAGATAGCAAATGCATTTTATTGCTGGATAATTGTAGAGCCCATCCGCATGAATCCGAGTTGGTTTCTGGAAATATTTTCACCATTTATTTGCCACCAAATGTAACTTCTCTCATACAACCCATGGACCAGGGCTTTATCCAAAATCTCAAGTGTATTTACAAAAAAGACTTCCTACGTAGACTGATAAGCCAAGATGACAATACAGGTGTTCAGGCATTTCAGAAGGAATACAATCTTAAAGATGCCATCTTTAATGTTGCATGTTCCTGGAAATTGGTGAAAGGTCACACTTTGAGACAAGCCTGGTGCAAATTGTGGCCTTCTGTAATGTTTGCTGAAGGTTCTTCTTCAGGGGAGGAATTTCGTGGGTTCAATGTTCGTCCGCGGAAGACTGCAGTAATGGAAATGGCTGACATGGTGAAAGATGTAGGCCCAGCAAACCCTCTACATCACCTCAGTGAAAGTGATATTGAGCAGTGGGTTGATGCCGATAGAAAAGTTGCTGTTGTGCATTTGCTAAGTGATGATGAAATAATGGAGAATGTTTTGAATCCAAGGAAAGAAAAGGAAAGTGTGATGGAAAATGAAGACGATGAGATTTCTGAAATGAACAAGATTTCTTGGGCTAAAGCTGCAGCAGATCTTGCTTCATTCATCAAATTTGCTGAAAGCTGTTCTTGCTATTCTGCCCAAGAAGTTATGCAGCTCCATATTCTGCAGTCTACCTTTCTGCAAAGAAGGCAAGAGTCCACTAAGCAAGCAGACATCCGGGACATGTTTAAGAAAGCTTCCAAAAGAGTTGGAGCACTGGAAGTGCCTGAAGAATCTATTGAAGTGCATGATCCTGATGAACCAGTTGGCTTGGAATAAGTGTACAGTCAACCACTGTACAGTACTTTATACTGTACTGTACAGTCGTTTAAGTTTTGGTGCACTGCACAGTCGTTTATAAGTTTTGTTTTACTGTTAAGTCGTTTATAAGTTTTGTTTTACTATTAAGTCGTTTATAAGTTTTGTTTTACTGTTAAGTCGTTTATAAGTTTTGTTTTACTGTTAAGTTATTAAAGAGTTATGGATTACCATCAACTGGCAGTACTATACTTAATCAAGCATCTTTCACCATCCATTTAACACAACATTCTGTAGGTGAGTACCCAATTACTGTATATTGCACATTTCTTGATTTTTAAATTTTTCTTAGTTAAAAACAGCCTGGGTAGATAATCCGCTCACCACTCCGGAACTTTTGATAGATCGGCATCACGCCGGCCCCGTCGGTGCCGGATATCAGAACTTTTCCTGTACTTAATTTACTAACTGAAACAATTTTTGATGAACCAGCCATTTAATCTCTAACTCTTGTTGTTACACACTCTTATGCAGTTCCTCCATTTTGACCCTCTTCCTCAAAATAAACCTATGGTAACAATCACTCTCTTCAGTCAGAATAGCAAGGGAAATCCAAGTCATGAATAGCTTACAAAATGCTTTCCAAACAAATTGTTGAGACTGAAGTATATTAGTAATAATATGGATTTTAATATATTTTTGACTGCAATTCCATCACTAAGTTAATTATGTTGTCTTAAAACAAAATCTTCATTCCAATCATTTCCACCTATTTTGAAATGGGTCTTTCTCCTGTGATGTTAAATAACTCCCACTGATTTTCACACTATTCGATGTCATGAGGATGTAACTGGTAAAATAGATAAGGGAGAACCAGTGGATGTGGTGTATCTGGACTTTCAGAAGGCCTTCGATAAGGTCCCGCATAAGAGATTAGCGTGTAAAGTTAAGGCACATGGGATTGGGGGCAAGGTGTTGACTTGGATAGAGAACTGGTTGGCAGACAGAAAGCAAAGAGTTGGAATAAACGGGTCTTTTTCAGAATGGCAGGCAGTGACTAGTGGGGTACCGCAGGGATCGGTCCTTGGACCCCAGCTATTCACAATATATATAAATGATCTGGACAAGGGAACTAGATGTAATATCTCCAAATTTGCAGACGATACAAAGCTGGGTGGGCGTGTGTGCTGTGAGGAGGATGTCGAGAAACTCCAAGATGATTTGGACATGTTGGGTGATTGGGCAGAAACATGGCAGATGCAATATAACGTGGATAAATGTGAGGTTATCCACTTTGGTGGCAAAAACAGGAAGGCAGATTATTATCTTAATGGCAATAGATTGGGAGAAGGGGAAGTGCAACGAAACCTGGGTGTCCTTGTGCACCAGACACTGAAGGTAAGCATACAGGTGCAGCAGGCGGTTAGGAAGGCAAATGGTATGTTGGCCTTCGTAGCGAGAGGGTTTGAGTACAGGAACAAGGATGTCTTGCTGCAGTTGTACAAGGCCTTGGTGAGACCACATCTTGAGTATTGTGTGCAGTTTTGGTCGCCTTATCTGAGGAAGGATGTTCTTGCCATGGAAGGAGTTCAGCGAAGATTCACCAGGCTGATACCTGGGATGGCAAGAATGACGTATGAGGAGAGATTGGGTCGATTGGACTTGTACTCGCTGGAGTTTAGAAGAATGAGAGGTGATCTCATTGAAACTTATAAAATTCTGACAGGACTGCACAGACTAGGTGCAGGAAGGATGTTCCCGATTGTCGGGGAGTCCAGAACCAGGGGACACAGTCTAAGGATAAAGGGTAAGCCATTTAGGACAGAAATGAGGAGGAATTTCTTCACCCAGAGAGTGGTGAACCTGTGGAACTCTCTACCACAGAAGGCGGTGGAGGCCAGTTCATTAGTTTGATATATTTCTTAAGGCTAAAGGGATCAAGGGTTATGGGGAGAAAGCAAGGACCGGGTACTGAATTTGGATGGTCAGCCATGATCGCATTGAATGGCGGAGCAGGCTCGAGGGGCCGAATGGCCTACTCCTGCTCCTATCTTCTATGTTTCTATGTTTCTATTCCTTTGTTAAAAGTACAGAAAGCTTCCATCTAACACTCCTATTGATATTATCCAGTATTAAATATTTTGACCCTTTCAGTATGAGGGATGTTTTAGAGTCTGCAGTTTAAATGACAAGCATCCTTTGTCATGACTGTCATAAATAAAGGAACCATATGTAGTTTAACTCCTTTTTTACAATTTATCCCTCATTGTAACTTTCTCTAATTGTCAGCTGTACCAGAGATGTTGTTATGACTTGTAGGCATCCCAAGTTCATGTCAGGAAACACACCCACTGCAAAATATATGGAAGAAGCAATAGGCTCTGATGAAACATTATTATATTAATTGAGTCTAGAGACGCACTGATGATCTCTTATGGAAGCTCCATTCTGACCACTGTGAGCTGCCCTCCTTGAAATGAAGGATCACGGTCCTCATTTCTGGGCTTATTACTCAATTGATATAAAGTCCACATGTCCTCAAAGTCACACCACCATTTGTAGGAATTCTTATAGAGATTAACGAACTGTGCAGATACCAAGAAGCTGGTGTCACTTGTAGGGTTCTCAAAATTCCCACATTCCCCGAAATTATGGATAAAGGGACCCTGCATGGACAAGTTATGAAAAAGACAGGGTACCCAAAATGGCTTCTGCAACCTCATGACCAAAAGGACAGGATTTTAAAAGCAAGGCTCTGCAAGCAGGCAGACACCTTTTTTTCAAGCCTGGAATGAAACTTAAAATGCATAGACCTGTGAATAGACTCTGTGGGGCCAGACAGTGCAAACACAGAATATGCATTCCATTCGCTTTGGAACAGATCAGGTTAGAATGGGCCGCAATCAAGGCCATCAGGTTTCTGCATATTTAATCGGTAACAGCTCACAGAAGCCATCAAGTCAGGGAAACCCGATTAAGTCTCATACGTAACCAACAACCAGGACATCAAAACCATTATAACACAGAGACAGCCATTTCAGGAGTCGTTAAAGTAAATGGCTGTAATCAGTTTAAACGAGTCCGCCAAAATTTAGACAAAGGACTGACCTGATTTGGCGCGCAGATAAGGAATGAAGAATCGGGTATAATTGTAGGCCCATCGGTAGTGATCGGTCTCTTAGCTCTCATATCATGGTTGGCTCTGAGCTCTTGCTCTTAGTTTTTTCATGCCCTGGCCTCGTGGCGGGCTCTCTTCTCGCTCCCCGCAATGCTCAACACCAAGGACGCCCATTACTACATCGAGGGCCCAATGCGGGAGGAGAACGAGACCCGAGATCGAAACCACACAGGACACACAGGCCACAAACGGGCAGACGAGATGAAGAATTACGGTAAACCGGTAAGAGCAGAGAAGGGCAGTGAAAAACGCATTGGGGAACCAAACGCCTGGTTATAAGCTGGCGTTTGGTGAATAAGTTGGCGTTACATGCACGGACAGTAAAACCCCAATTTAAGAATATGCTGGTATTCGAAGAGTGGATAGCAAAATCTACACAAAACGGCCTAGTTATAAGCTGGCGTTTGTCACATGGACAGTAATAGCCCAGTTGAAGAATAAGCTGGTGTTCCAAGCATGGATAGCAAAATCATTAGATGGTAAAGACCGCCAACCGACCCCCGACCACAGCAATACCGTCGGCGACCGCCCAAAGGAACAGAAGGCCCATCGCGAAGAAGTACTCAACGAAGAAGTTAACGGAGAAAAAAAAAGGGAGGGTGCCTTTTGCACAAACAACTTCAGCGCCATGCCCTGTGACCACGTGGCAACGGTGTTACGTCCGTGTATAATAAGACACAGACTGCGGAGAATGGTACAACAGGTGTTTACTCAACGAGGCTCACACTGCAACTGATCTGTACAGATTACCACTCAGTGTTATATACAGGTGTGGTTACTGCCGATACTGCAGTATACATGAGCTGTAAAAAATAGTTCCCTCCTTAAAGGTATATACATTACAATTCCTCCCCTTTTAGATTAACAGTACCATAACACACATTTAACAATTAAATATCAAACTAATTACAATTAACACTTTTAACATGCAACATTAGCTGAAAATAGTCTATTTATATATTCAGTCTTTGGGGAGGCTTCCTGATCCTTTCTGGATAGCGCCTTTCCCGAGTGTCTTGCTCTTGGTGCGGAGGCGATTCTGGCCCCCTGTCGTCGGTTGGTTCATCAGCTTCTGATGCTACTGCTTCTGGGGTAGATGCGACCTGAACGTCGGGTTCATCACCAGGTATGTATGGGCGAGGCATGGGGTTGACTTTGTTCCTATGACTCTAGGATCTGGTCAGCATTGCGTCTCACGATGCTCTCCCCAACGTCCACTGTGTACATTAGTGGGCCCTGCCATGTGCATATCATTCCTGGCTGCCATTTTCCTGTTCGGTAGTCGCGGGCCAAGACTGGTTGCCCTACATTGAAGCTCCTTGTTGGCTTCTCATGGATGTGCTGGAATTGCTTACTCTCAACATCTCTTCCTACGTTTGGTCTGAGCAAATCCAGGCGAGATCTTAACCTTCGGTTAAAGAACATCATGGCTGGGGCCTGCTTGGTGACTACATGTGTCGCATTCCGATAGGCGAACAGGAAATTGTCCACCTTGTGCTGCAGCGGAATGTTGTCATTGTACATAGCCTTTATTCCCTTCTTAAAGGTTTGTATGAACCTCTCAGCCAATCCATTTGTGGCTGGATGATACGGGGCGGGTGTGTAATGCCTTACCCCATTCTTTTGCAAGAACCTCCGGAATTCTTCGGACACAAACTGTGGTCCGTTGTCGGAGCAAATCTGTTCTGGCAAGCCATTCCTGGCAAAAATGGTCCGTAGGACTGCAATAGCTTTTTCCGTGGTGGTGGAGGACATTTTGATGACCTCAGGCCATTTCGAGTGCGCATCCACGGCTATTAAAAACATTGAGTCCATGAATGGACCAGCAAAATCAATATGCACCCGTTGCCATGGAGATGAGGGCCACTCCCATGGGTGTAAAGGGGCATGTGGTGGTGCATTTTGGACTTTCTGGCATCCTGAGCAGCTCTTGGTCAGGTCCTCGATTTGTTTATTGATTCCCGGCCACCACACATAAGCCCTGGCTAGGCTATTCATTTTCACCCCTCCCAGATGACCCTCATGAAGCTCATTGAGCACTCTATCCCTTAACTTGGGTGGAATTACCACTCGGGATCCACACATCAAGGTCCCCCGGCACACTGACAGCTGTTCTTTCCTTGTCGAGAATGCTGGCAACAGTGAGTCGCCATGTGCTGGCCATCCCTTCACCGTCAAGTCATATACCCGAGACAGTGTCGGGTCATTTCGGGTTTCCTTTTCGATACAAGCGTTAGTTACCGGTAGGTATTCAACTATAGTCGAATGGAATATTTCGACAGGATCCACTGCTGGTGCTTCCTCTGCAGTAGGCAGTGGCAGGTGTGACAGCCCATCAGCATTTCCATGCTGTTTCGTGCCCTTATATTCAATCTCATAGTGGTGCGCCCCTAGAAAAACCGATCATCTTTGTAGTCGTTGCGCATTCATCACCGGAACGCCCTTCTTCGGATTAAAAATGGAGACAAGAGGCTGGTGATCAGTCAGCAAGGTGAATTTCTGCCCGTGCAGATAGTGATTGAACTTTTTCACTCCCCACACTAGGCTGAGGGCCTCCCTGTCAATCTGGGCGTAGTTACGCTCGGCTGAGGTTAGTGATCGTGACGCAAAGGCTATTGGCCTCTCTGAGCCGTTCGAGAATTTGTGCGACAGCACCGCTTCAATGCCGTAGGGTGACGAATCACATGCCAACCGAATTGGTAATGCCGGGTTGTAATGGGCCAATACCTCTTTCGATGTGATTAGTGTTTTGCTCTTCTGGAAAGTTCGTCTACATTCGTCACTCCACTTCCATGGCGCCCCAGTTTGCAGTAGGGTGTTCAGTGGGTGTAGTATTGTGGACAAATTTGGCAAGAACTTATGGTAGTAGTTTAGCAGCCCGAGGAACGACCTCAGTGTAAAGTCTGTGGGTTGTGCAGTTAATAAATACACAGACTTCAGAAATAACAACAAACAGGTCTTTTCTATTCGAAGGTCCGGGCGAATCTGCCCCAGTTATCCTGTCACAACACTTATATACTGGTGTGGTCACTGTCGGTATTACAGTATACAGAAGCCAAACAAGTAGTGCCACACTTAAAGTAGTTCCCTTAAAGGTGAACGGTTACATACAATAATTTCCTTAAGGGTAGACGGGTACATACACTACAATCCTCCCTTTTTAGCTTTCAACATACTGAGTCCATAGTGGACATACATTATCACATATATATATACAGATTTATTTAAGACAGTTCATAGATTCAGTCTTTCGGGAGGTTTCCGGATTCTGTCCGGGTAACGCCGCAGTGGTGTCGTCATTGCAAGCGGGCTAGTAGGTGTTTCTGGTAAAGTTGAATCGGCTCGAAGCACAGTGTCAGGTTCCTCTGACTCCAGAACTACCAGATCGGACGTAGGTGTTCTGGGTAACTCAGTCTCAACCTTATCCGGGTAAGGTGGTGAAGTCGGGGGCCCATTTGTGGCGGACCCTATGATCTGGTCAACATGGCGCCTTATTATATTGTCTCCAATGTCCACAGTGTACATCAACGGGCCTAGCCTTTTTCCAATCGTTCCAGGCTGCCATTTCTCAGTACGATAGTCCCGGGCCAAAACTCGTTGACCGGTCTGGAAGGATCTAGTGGCCCTTTCGTTCATGCCCTGGAATTGCCGGTTCTCTACGTCCCTTCTGACGTTTGGTTTGAGTAAATCCAGCCGACATCGTAGGCGTCTATTACAAAACATCATCGCGGGAGTTTGATTTGTGACCGCATGGGTTGCATTTCGGTATGCCAACAAAAAACTATCCACCTTATGCTGTAAACTTATGTCTTCATTACTCATGGCCTTTACGGCCTTCTTGAAGGTCTGGACAAACCTTTCAGCCAATCCATTGGAGGCGGGATGGTATGGGGCTGACGTGTAATGTTTAACCCCATTGCTCTTTAAGAATTTCTTAAATTCCTCAGATACAAATTGCGGTCCATTGTCAGAACAGATCTGTTCTGGCAGGCCATTCCGAGCAAACATAGTCCTTAACACCGTGATGGTTTTTTCCGTCGCGGTGGTGGTCATCTTAATTACTTCTGGCCACTTGGAGTGGGCATCTACCGCTATTAGGAACATCGAGTCCATAAATGGACCAGCAAAGTCGATGTGTACTCTTTGCCAGGGAGATGAGGGCCACTCCCATGGGTGCAGAGGAGCCTGTGGTGGCGCATTCTGAACCCTCTGACATCCTAGGCAGTTCTTCGTGATCTCCTCTATGTCTCTATCAATGCCTGGCCACCACACAAACGCTCTTGCTAGATTTTTCATCTTTACTCCCCCCAGATGTCCTTTGTGCAGCTCCTTTAGCACCTTCTTTTGGAGTTTGGGTGGAATCACCACTCTAGATCCACACATCAGGGTTCCTCGACACACTGACAGTTGTTCTTTCCTCTGTGCAAATGCTTGAAGTGTTGGTTCGCTCTGTGCTGGCCATCCCTCCACCGTTACATCATAGACTCGTGAAAGAGTCGGGTCATTCCTTGTCTCATTCTCAATCATTGAGTTTGTTATCGGTAGACACTCCACTATGGATGAGTGGAACAACTCTACTGGGTCCACTATACTCGCTTCTTCTACCATCGGCAATGGCAAGCGTGACAACCCATCAGCATTTCCATGCTGTTTAGACCTTTTGTACTCAATTTCGTATTGGTGTGCCCCAAGTAACACGGACCACCTTTGTAACCTTTATGCTGTCATGGTGAAAACGGCCTTATTTGGGTTGAATATGGACACCAACGGCTGGTGGTCTGTCAGCAATGTGAACTTTTTACATTGTAGGTAATGGTTGAATTTCTTCACACCCCACACAGACTGAGGGCCTCCCTATCTATTTGGGCGTAATTTCACTCCACGGGTGTCAATGATCGGGACGCGAAAGCCACTGGCCTTTCCGAGCCATTTGGTAGCCTATGCGAGAGTACTGCCCCAATTCCGTACGGGGAAGCATCACAAGCTAGACGAAGGGGTAATGCTGGGTTGAAATGAGCCAACACTTCTTCAGAGGTAATCAACTCCTTGCTTCTGCGAAAAGCCTTTTTGCATTCCTCACTCCACTTCCATGGTGTTTCTTTCCGCAACAGGTCATTCAGCGGATGCAGTACCGTGGATAAATTTGGCAGAAACTTGTGATAGTAATTAATCAACCCCAAGAATGATCTTAACTGTGATACGTTTCCTGGGGCGGGGGCCTTCACAACCGCTTCTATCTTTTCGGGTGACTTATGCAGTCCCTCTCGGTCAATGACATGACCGCAGTATGAGATCCGTTTTTGGAAGAACTCACACTTCTTGCGATTAACCCGAAGGCCATACTCCTTCAACCTGGTGAGTACCAGTTTCAAATTCGTGAGGTGTTCTTCCTCATCTTTTTCCGTGATTAAAATGTCATCTAAGTAGCACTGCGTGCTTGGAATTCCTTGTAACACCTGTTCCATGGCCCTCTGCCAAATTGCTGGCGCCGAAGCTACCCCAAAGACCAGTCTATTGTAGCGATACAAGCCTCTGTGAGTGTTCATGGTGAGGTACTGGCGTGACTCTTCCTCGACCTCCATCTGTAGATATGCTTGAGCCAGATCTATTTTCGTGAAATGTTTCCCTCCAGCCAACGAAGCAAAGATATCTTCAATCCGCGGAAGCGGGTATTGTACCGTGTGAAGCACCGGATTCACAGTAATCTTGAAATCTCCGCAGATACGGACCTTCCCCGGTCCCCCAGGCTTATTACTCAGTGAGGACTTCATGACGGGAACAATGGGCGTGGCCCACTCACTCCAGTCCACTTTTGACAGAACCCCTGATTGTTCAAGTTCTTCCAGTTCTGCCTCCACAGCTGGTCGTATTGCGTAAGGAACTGATCTGGCCTTAAAAAACTTTGGGCTTGCATTTTCTGCAATCTTAACCTTTGCTTTAACACCTCGCAGCGTTCCCAGTCCTTGCTGGAATACCTCCTTAGCTTCGTCCAATATTCTGGACAACCGTTCAGGTTTGACATCCTCTTTTTCAGAATCCACCGTCATGGTGTTTAGGGACTGCCAGTCCAATTTTATTTTTCGGATCCACTCCCGTCCCAGGAGTGGTGGTCCTCCCTCAGGCAATACATACAGGTCCAACCGGTGATGATCTTTATCCTTGTATCTCACCTTGACTTCTATCATTCCGATGGGGAATACTTTGTGCCCCGTGTATGTCTGTAGTAATAGTTCCGTATCCCGTAGTGGAATATGCTTGAAAAATTTCTTATAGTCATGCTTATTCATGACCGTCAACGCCGATCCGGTGTCCACTTCCATTTTTACTTGGACCTTTGCAATCTGTAGCGTTATCCAGATAGTTTGTCGGTCAGCTTCATTGCTCACGTTGTGGATTCTCAGACTGTCCAGTCCTTTGCATTTGGAGTGTGAGTCCGACTTCTGTTCCTTCAGACTCTTCCTAGTCGCCTCTTGTACCTTTCTGTACCATTTTTGTGAGGACTCGTTATTGTTGTACGTCGTTCCTGACCGGCACACTTTAGCTATGTGCCCGATCTTGCCACATTTCCGGCATTCTTGGTTTTTACCCCAGCAACGCTTCTGGTCGTGTGTTGTCTTCCCACAACGATAGCATTTCGTAGTCCTCGAGGTGATGTGGTCCACCCCTAGTGCCACCGCCTTCCGCTGCATTACCGCCGTTCCTTTTGCTGCGGCTTCGTATGATGCGGCTATAAGGACAGCCCTGTCAAGTGTGAGGTTGTTCTCTTCCAGTAGTCGCTTTTGCGTCCCTTCTTTGGACAATCCACATACGAACTTGTCTCGCAGTGCCTCTGTCAGATTCCCTCCGAACTGGCAGTGTTTCGCTAGCCTCCGCAGTTCGACCAAGTATTCCGCGTTGCTTTCGTCTTTCTTCTGCGTTCTCGCATAGAATCTGAATCGTTCAGCCAGCTTCAATGGTGTGGGGTTCAAGTGATCCTTCAGCACCGCTACTATATCCTCGAAAGTCTGATCCGCCGGTTTAGCTGGAGAGAGAAGATGTTTCAACAACCCGAATGTTTTCGCACCCATCATGTTAAGTAAGGTTACAGCTTTTTCCTCCTTAGCTATTTTGTTAGCCTTACAATGAATCTCAATACGTTCCACGTACGTGGGCCAGTCTTCTATTTCGGAGTTAAAATCATTGCTGTCCCCACGCTTAGGCATCTTCCTTTCTTTGGGTACAACACAAATATTTCTTTAAATTCTTATGTATTTTTTTTTTCTAAGATGGCGGCTTTTCCCGCGAATTTGGCGGTTTCCCGCTCTTCCTTTCTCTCCCCGCCCACTTCAATGGCGGTTTCCCGCTTCTGTCGGCTCCTCCGCCTAATGGCGGCTTCCCGCGTTTCTTCCTGGTGGAAGGGGTACGCTTTCCCCGCAGCGGACAGATTCAGCCGCTGGGCTGGCTCTCGCACAGCTCCCCCTACTCGGCTCTGTCTTCTCCTCCCGCCCGCACGGCTCTACCGGCGCTGGGTACACCCCGTTAACGGAGGACAGTTCAGCCGCTGGGCTGGCTCTCGCGCAGTCTCTTACCCCGTTTTCGGCTGTGTCTCTCTCCCACTCCCGCACGTTCGGTTTTGCCGGCTCTGAGTACCCCGTTGGTGGAGAACAGCTCAGCCGCTGGACTGGCTCCTCGCAGTCTCTCTCTCCGCACCCGGCTCTCACCCGCACGGTTCCCGTTCGCCTCCCCAGCCCTCTCGCAGACCGGTGTTTCCCTCCCCGGCTGCGGCTGGGTTTCTCTTCCCGCGCCTACTCACAGGCTCAGCGCTTCGTGGCTGCGGTCGCTGCCCGGATTTTTCCCGCCGATCGCGGTCCGGCTGTCACCCGACGCCGTTGGACCCGACTTTTGACCGGCTCAGCTCCCCCTCGACCGAGGTCGAGTGCTCTGCCCTTATCCTCCGGATATTCTCTACACCTTCCCCTACTCACAGTCTCTTCGGCCGCCTTGTTCCCTGCTGATCGGCTCACTCTGTACCATGGTAGAAGGGTAGTCAGTGCCTGTTGCAGACGGAAGCTTTTGTTGCTAAAGTCTTCCACCTTTCTCCTGCTGCAGCCTCGTGTTTTCTTCCAGCAGCACGACGAGGGCGGTTGCCTCTCTTCGACGCTCTTCTTGCTTTGGTAATCTTGCCGCAGGGTACGATCCCATCCTCGTCGCCACTGTAAAGTCTGTGGGTTGTGCAGTTAATAAATACACAGACTTCAGAAATAACAACAAACAGGTCTTTACTATTCGAAGGTCCGGGCGCATCTGCCCCAGTTATCCTGTCACAACACTTATATACTGGTGTGGTCACTGTCGGTATTACAGTATACAGAAGCCAAACAAGTAGTGCCACACTTAAATTAGTTCCCTTAAAGGTGAACGGTTACATACAATAATTTCCTTAAGGGTAGACAGGTACATACACTACACTCAGTTGTGACACATTTTCCGGTGCTGGAGCCTTGACTACTGCCTCAATCTTCTCTGGGGACTTATGTAACCCATCTTTATCGATAACGTGGCCTCAATACGAGATCTGTTTTCTAAAAAACTCGCATTTGGGGCGGTTAGCTCGGAGCCCATATTCCTGCAATCTAGTGAGCACCTGCTCCAGGTTGGCAAGGTGATCACTGTCATTTTCGCCCGTGACCAGGATGTCATCCAAATAACACTGGGTCCCTGGGATCCCTTGCAGGACTTGTTCCATTGCCCTCTGCCAAATAGCCGGAGCTGATGCTACCCCGAATACCAGCCGGTTGTATTGGTAGAGACCTTTATGGGTGTTGATTGTGAGGTATTTTTTTGATGCTTCTTCTACCTCCATTTGCAGATACGCCTGGGCCAGATCAATCTTAGTGAAGCGTTTCCCTCCAGATAGCGAGGCGAAAATATCTTCAATCTGCGGAAGTGGATATTGTACGGTGTGATGGACCGGGTTCACTATTACCTTAAAGTCCCCACAGATGCGAACCTTCCTTGGTTCCCCAGGCGTGCTGCTCAACGACTTTTTCATCACAGGGACGATGGGTGTAGCCCACTCGCTCCAGTCTACCTTGGACAGTACACCTGAACGTTCCAGACTCTCCAGCTCTGCTTCGACGGCTGGGCGGATCGCATAAGGTACCGGTCTGGCCTTAAAAAATTTTGGGCTTGCGTTTTCTTCAATTTTAATCATCGCTGTCATGCCTTGAAGTGTTCCGAGTCCTTGCTGGAACACTTCTTTCGCGTCAGTTAGGATCTTTGACAGTCGCCCAGGTGTGACGTCGTCATCCTTTTTGTCAGCCACAGTCAGTGCCTGTATGGAATGCCAATCCAGTTGTATTTTCCAGATCCATTCACATCCCAGTAATGGTGGTCCTCCATCTTGCAATACATACAGGTCTAGTTTTGGTGTTTCCTTACCATTACATATAACGGTCACCCTTATTTTTCCTTTGGGGTAGACTTTTTATCCCGTGTACGTCTTCAAAATAATTTTTGTGTCTCTCAAGGGTATGTGTGAGAATAGCCGCTCGTAGTCCCATCAGTTTATGACTGTTAGGGCTGATCCTGTGTCTAATTCCATCTTTACCTGGACTCCTGCTAACTTGAGAGTGACCCAAATGGTTCGGTGATCCTCCGTTGTGATCACATTATGTCATTTCAGACAACTCAGTTCCCTGCTTTCGGAGTCGTTATCACTCTTTTGTCCGTCTGAACTATTCTCCGTCATCTTATGTACCTTCTTGTACTTTCCTTTGGTAGGTTTCTTATTGTTGGTTTTCTTTCCTGACCTGCAGACTCGTGCTATGTGTCCTACTTTTCCACACTGTCTGCACACTTTGTCTTTGAACCAGCAATCTTTCTGGCCGTGTGTTGTTCTGCCGCAGCGATAGCACTTCTCTGTTCCATATGACATTTCGTTTGTGCCATATTCTTGCGGTCTCTGTTGTATCTCTGCAGCGCCCCGTGCTGCTGCTTCATATGATACCGCAATGCTGAAAGCCTTTTCCAGCGTAAGGTCCTTCTCAGCTAAAAGCCGTTTCTGGGTTCCTTCACTTTGAAGCCTGTTAGATCCGTGGTTCAGTGGATAAATAATCACACGGATGCTGTACATTAACAAATAACAGGTCTTTACTGGAGGAGGGTAATCTCTAGACTGGGGTATAGAGGCATGCGCAAAGCTTATATGCCAGTGTGGTCACTGCCGGTACTACAGTATACAGGATCTGTAAAAAGTAGTTCTGACTTAAAGGCACATACACTACAATTCCTCCCTTTTTAGATTAATAATACCCCCTTAATATTCAAATAACAATTACATTTTTACATGTACATTCAATAACAAAAGTCCATTTATAGATTCAGTCTTTGGGGCGGCTTCCTGACCCTTTCGGGATAGTGCCTTTCCAGAGGTTCTTGTTCTTGGTGCAGAGGCGATTCTGACCCCATCATCGGGTAGTTCATCGTGTTCCACTGCTACTGGGTCTGAAGTAGATGCTACCGGTATGTCGGGTTCATCCCCAGGTACTCGAGACATGGGGTTGACGCATTCCTGTGATGCTAAGATCTGATTGACGTGGCGTCTCAGAATGTTCTCCCCGACATCCACTGTGTACATTAATGGCCCCTGCCTTGTACATATCGTTCCGGGTTGCCACTTCTCTGTTCGATAGTCCCAGGCCAAGACTGGTTGCCCTACATTGAAGCTCCTTGTCGGCTTCTCGTTGATGTGCTGGAATTGTTTGTCCTCAACATTTCTTCGCACATTTGGTCTGAGCAAGTCCAGACGAGATCTCAACCTTCGGTTAAAGAACATCATGGCCGGGGTCTGGTTGGTAACTGCATGTGTCGCGTTTCGGTAGGCTAATAAGAAATTGTCCATCTTATGCTGTAGTGGAATTTCCTCGTCGCACATGGCCTTTATCGCCTTCTTAAAGGTTTGTACGAACCTCTCAGCCAATCCATTGGTGGCTGGATGATACGGGGCGGATGTGTAATGCCTTACCCCATTCCTTTTCATGAATTTTTGGAACTCGTCAGACACAAACTGTGGTCCATTATCAGAGCAGATCTGCTCTGGCAAACCGTTTCTGGCAAATATGGTCCGTAGGACTGCAATTGTTTTCTCTGTAGTGGTTGAAGACATCTTTATCACCTCAGGCCACTTTGAATGAGCATCCACTGCTATTAAGAACATTGAGTCCATGAATGGACCAGCGAAATCAATGTGCACCCGTTGCCATGGAGAGGAGGGCCACGCCCATGGTTGTAGAGGGGCATGTGGTGGTGCATTTTGGACCTTCTGGCATCCTAAGCAGCTCTTAGTTAGGTCTTCAATTTGTTGATCGATTCCCAGCCACCACACATAAGCTCTAGCAAGGCTTTTCATTTTCACTCCCTCCAGATGACCTTCATGTAGCTCATTTAGCACTCTCTCCCTTAACTTGGGTGGAATCACCACTCTGGATCCACACATCACTGTCCCCTGGCATACTGAGAGCTGTTCTCTTCTGGATGAGAATGCTGGCAACAGTGAGTCGCCATGTGTTGGCCATCCCCTCACCGTCAATTCATATACCCGTGACAGCGTCGGATCATTGCGGGTCTCCTTCTCTATATCCGCATTTGTTACTGGCAATCGTTCAATTATCGACAAATAAAATATCTCGATAGGGTCCACTGCTGGTGCTTCCTCCACCGTAGGCAGTGGCAGGCGCGATAGCCCATCAGCGTTCCCATGCTGTTTCGTGCCTTTATATTCTATTTCATATTGATTCGCCCCTAGAAACAGGGACCATCTTTGTAACCGCTGTGCAGTCATTACTGGCACGCCCTTCTTAGGATTAAAGATGGAGACAAGTGGTTGGTGGTCAGTCAGCAAGGTGAACTTCTGCCCATGCAGATTGTGGTTGAATTTTTTTACTCCCCATACTAGGCTGAGGGCCTCCCTGTCAATCTGGGCATAGTTGCACTCGGCTGAGGTTAGTGACCGAGACGCAAAGGCTACTGGCCTCTCCAACCCGTCTGGGAATTTGTGCGACAGCACCGCTCCAATGCCGTAGGGTGATGCATCACATGCCAAACGAATTGGTAGTGCTGGGTTGAAATGGGCCAACACCTCTTTTGATGTGATCAATTCTTTACACTTCTGGAAAGCTCGTCTACGTTCGTCATCCCACTTCCATGGTACCCCTGTTTGCAGTAGGGTGTTCAGCGGGTGTAATACCATCGACAAATTTGGTAAGAACTTGTGGTAATAGTTTACCAGCCCAAGGAACGACCTCAGTTGTGACACATTTTCCGGTGCTGGAGCCTTGACTACTGTCTCAATCTTGTCAGAGGACTTATGTAACCCCTCTTCATCGATGACATGGCCACAATATGAGATCTGTTTCTGGAAAAACTCGCACTTGTGGCGATTAGCTCGTAGCCCATATTCCTTTAATCTGGCGAGCACATTCTCCAAGTTAGCGAGGTGATCACCGTCATTTTCGCCCGTGACCAAGATGTCGTCCAAATAACACTGGGTCCCTGGAGTCCCTTGCAGGACCTGATCCATCGCCCTTTGCCAGATAGCCGGAGCCGAGGCTACTCCAAACACTAGCCGGTTGTATTGATAGAGACCTTTATGGGTGTTGATCGTAAGGTAATGTTTCGAAGCTTCTTCTACCTCCATTTGCAAGTACGCCTGGGCCAGATCAATTTTGATGAAGCGTTTACCACCAGATAGCGAGGCGAAAATATCCTCAATTCGTGGAAGCGGATATTGCACCGTGTGAAGGACTGGGTTCACTGTCACCTTAAAATCCCCACAGATGCGTACCTTCTTTGGTTCCCCAGGCGTATTACTCAACGACCTCTTCATTACAGGAATGATGGGTGTAGCCCACTTGCTCCAGTCCACTTTGGACAGTACTCCTGAACGTTCCAACCCTTCCAGCTCTGCTTCAACCGCTGGTCTGATCACATAAGGCACTGGTCTGGCCTTCAGAAACTTTGGGCTTGCATTTTCCTCTATTTTAATTGTTGCTGTTATTCCTTTTAGTGTTCCTAGTCCCTCCTGGAACACTTCTTTTGCGTCAGTTAGCATTTTTGACAGTCGTCCAGGTGTGACGTCGTCATCCTTTTTGGCCTCAACCTTCAGTGCCTGTATGGAATGCCAATCTAATTGTATCTTTCGGATCCATTCACGTCCTAGCAGTGGTGGTCCTCCATTTGGCAATACATATATATCCATTTTAGGTATTTCCTGACCTTTATATGTCACTTTCACCCTTATTTTCCCTTTGGGGTAGACTTTTTGCCCCGTATACGTCTTCAAGACAATCTCTGTAGCTTTCAAGGGTATGTGTGAAAATAGCCGCTTGTAGTCTCTTTGATTTATGACTGTTAGAGCTGACCCTGTGTCCAATTCCATTTCCACTTGGACTCCGTCTATCTTGAGTGCAACCCAGATAGTCTGGTGATCCTCCATTTCGGTTACATTATGTAGTTTCAGACAACCCAGCTCCTTGCTTCCGGAGTCTGTGTCACTTTTCTGTTCATCTGAACCACTGTCCATCACCTGGTGTACCTTTTTGTACTTCTCTTGTGGAGATTTCTTACTGTTGGTTTTCTTCCCAGACCTGCAGACTCTTGCTATGTGTCCTGCTTTCCCACACTGTCTGCACACTTGGTCCTTGAACCAACAATCTTTCTGGTCATGTGTTGTTCTGCCGCAGCGATAGCACTTCCCTGTTCCATAGGTCATTTCGTTGGTGCCATATTCTTGCGGTCTCCATTGTATCTCTGCAGCGCCCCTTGCGGCTGCTTCGTGTGATACTGCCATACTGAAAGCTTTGTCCAGCGTAAGGTCCTTTTCTGATAGAGGCCGTTTCTGGGTTCCTTCACTTTGTAGCCCACACACAAACTTGTCCCTTAACGTGTCTGCTAGTCCCGCTCCAAACTGGCAGTATTTTGATAGCTTGCGCAGTTCCGTTAGGTACTCAGCATTGCTTTCGTCTTTGTGTTGGTTCCTTTTATGGAACTTAAATCGTTCTGCTATCAGCAGTGGTTTGGGGTTTAAGTGGTCCTGTAGGATTTCTACTATGTTTTCAAAATTCTTGTTTACCGGCTTCTCTGGGGTTATTAGATTTCACAGTAACCCATAAGTTTTTGCACCCATGGAATTTAACAGAACCAGTGCTTTATTAGCATCTGGCACTTCATTCGCCCTGCAGTACACCTCAATACGTTCCACATATGTCGCCCAATCTTCGACTTCATTGTCGAACGTAGAGATTACTGCCACTCTTCGGCAACCTTGGTTGTGCGTTAACTATCACCAATGGCACCTCCCACGCTTCCCCTTCTTCTCCGCTGGCACAAAATGGCATCTCCCGCGCTTTCCTTCCTTCCCGCGCTTGCCCGTCTTCTCCGCTGCAGCTTCGCAAAATGGAGTCTCCCGCGCTCTTCCTTCTTCTCCGTGGCTCAATGGCGCCTCCCGCGCTCTCGCTGCTTCTCTGCGGCTCAATGGCATCTCCCGTGCTCTCCCTGCTTCTCCGCGGCTCAATGGCGTCTCCCCTTGCTTCGCCCCACGGACCCTGATCAGCCCATGATCCCTGGCTGTGCTCTGCGCGTTCTTCTCTTGATATTTGTCGACGCCGCTCAGTCTAGAACCCGTCTGTTTATTACCCTCTCTCTCTCCGGTTTGCAGCATTTTTCCTCGACGCCACTCGGTGATCAACCCCCGGCTGCACCCTGCTCTCTTCACCCTCTTTCTTACCCCGTCGACGCTGCTCGGCTCTCTCTCTCTGCCGTCGGTCGGCTCCAGCCGCCGCTGCTCGGGAAGGGTCTGCTCTGGACCTGTCGTCAGTCTCTTACTACTCGTTGTGGCTGGGGAACCAAGCCCGGCTCTCCACAGCCTCCCCAGCGAAGTTGGATCTCTGCCTGACTGCTGGGCGGTTGCTCGCGGTCGATGCCCGTGTTCCTGGACTCGACTATTTTAATTTTTAAAATTTTTTTTATGTTGCAGGTAGATTCGAATCGACACTCGTCGCCACTGTTAGATCCGTGGTTCAGTGGATAAATAATCACACGGATGCTGTACATTAACAAATAACAGGTCTTTACTGGAGGAGGGTAATCTCTAGACTGGGGTACAGAGGTGTTAAATCTGTGAGTTATCTAGTTAATTAAGACACAGACTAATTAATAACAATCAAAAAACAGGTCTTTACTGGTTGGAGGTAGGGACTATACTGAATACAAGATTACTGCACAGTGCTTATATACCGGTGTGTTCACCCCCGGTATTACGTCTACAGCAGCCTGAGAAAGTAGTACATCTCTTAAGGTGGAACAGGCTTAAGCTCTCTTAAGGTGGAACAGGTTACATACACAACACTCCTCCCTTCTTAGCTTTATAGTCATCCCCCCCATTTAACATAACGAAATAACATATATACATATATAACTTCATGTTTAACGTAACATATCACAGATTCAGTCTCTGCGGAAAACAGTTCACAGATTCAATCTCTGTGGTGTTGTCGGTTCACGTTACTCATTCAATAGTCCTTTCATGGATTTAACAGCTTGAACTTCCGAACTGATTTGGCTCCGTTCGGAGGGACCACGTGTGTGATCTGGTAGAGGTGATAATGGTTCAGATGGGTCATCTTCTGTTTTTACTTTTCCTTTTCTGCTTCTTGGAGACTCTCTGGGCTCCATTGTCAGCTGCCACAGCTGCCTGCGCAGTTCCTCCTTCTCTTCCTCCTGTTTCCGTCGTAGAGCCAGCTTCTCCCGATGTTCCGTAGACTTTTGGTGCTCCTCCATGATTTCTGCACTTTGGGAGTCGAAGTTACAAGCTGGGCAGGACAGGACATCGTAATATTCGGTGTTGTCCACCAGGTCATGGTAATATTCGGTGTCGTCCTGAGCTAGACCAGTGAGAGGGTCGTCTATTTCCTCCATACCCAGCTGGACGTTAGCCAGCTCTTGTTCCAAATCCAGACATCTTTCCTGAAGAGACTTCTTCATGTGTACCCCTGCATCCAGCTTTTTCTGGGCTTTCAGCAAGTCGTTTACTAGTGACCTCATTTGTGATTTTAACCCTTCAACTTCCTTTGGAGATTGATTGATCGGACTATGCAATCCCTCTACCGGAGCAGCTGTTTCAGCGGTCTGTTGTTCTACATTGACGTGAGTCAGCGTACTTTTGGCATCCAATGGCTGCTCTGTTGCAGTCGTTTCAGTCTGTGTCGTCACATCAGCCATCTCAATGACTTTTGAGAGCTCCGAACCCTTTTCCTTTGAAGATCGCAGCTCGTGTTCAAGTTTTTCCCATTTCAGAGTCTTGTCCCTCAGCATATGAAGGAGTTGGCTGACCGTTAACTCTTCTGATACCAGATTATGGCACGCACCTTCAGAACCTGAATCAGCTTTGATTCGTTCGGCCTCCTCGCGCAGATGGTTGGTGTGCTCCTGCTCCATTTTCTCCATCAGTTGCTTCTGTTGCCTTTCCAGATTCTCCCACTCTGTAACAAAGAACTTTTTTATTTCATTCATCTCTTGCTCAAAACGGCGAATCATTTGTTCTAATTGCTGTTGTAGTTTGAAATGGAGTTGAGTTCGAGCCCAGTGTCCCTCAAAAATGTGCATATCAGTAGACTTGACAGACTCAGAATTCTCTGCTAAACTATGTTGTTGTTGCTCAGTGGAATTCTGTGCTGAAACTTTGTCTTTTGCACATGGGTTGGTCTTACCATCATCAGTTCTAGAGTCTGGGCTGATTATCTGCACCGAGTTCTCACTCTTTATGGCTTTTAGCGAATGCCAGTCCATATTTATGTTTCTAAATCACTCCCGGCCTAGTAGTGGTGGACCTCCCTCCGGTAGCACATATAAGTCCATTATTTGACTTCCTTCGCCCTTGTTGGCCACTGCAACCTTTATTGTCCCGATGGGGTACACTCTCTGCCCCATGTAGGTTGTCAATATAATCTCCGTATCCTGTAGGGGAATATGTTGGAATAACCTTCTGTAATCTTTCTTGTTCATGACCGACAATGCCGATCCAGTGTCCAATTCCATTTTTACTTGGACTCCTTCTATCTGAAGAGTAACCCAAATTGTCTGGGGGTCTGCACCCTTACCAATGTTGAGTACCCTTAAGCTAGCCAGTTCAATACTGCTAGCATCTGAATCGGACTCCTGTTCGGCCACCTTGTGTACTTTTGCGTATTTTCCTTGCGGTGACTTCTTGTTGCTGGTCTCCTTCCCTGACCTGCATACTCTAGCTATGTGTCCAAGCCTACCACAAGTTCTACATTCTTGGTTTTTAAACCAACACTGGTTCTGATCATGCGTTGTCTTTCCACAACGATAACATTTGCCAGAACTCACACCCAATTTGTGTGCACTGAGCTCCGGTGACCGTAGCTGCATTACTGCCGTGCCTCTCGCTGCGGCTTCGTGTGCTGCTGCCATAGTGACCGCCTTCTCAAGCGTCAGCTCATTCTCCTCGAGCGGTCGCTTTTGTGTATCCTGTTAATAAACCACACACAAATTTGTCTCGTAGTGCATCTGTCAGTCCCGTTCCAAACTGGCAATATTTCGCTAATTTACGCAATTCCAGCAAATATTCAGCATTGCTTTCATGCTGTAGCTGCCTTCTGTCGTAAAATTTAAATCGTTCCGCTAGCATCAGCGGCGTGGGGTTTAGATGATCTTTCAGGACAGTAACAATCTCATCGAACGTCTTATCCGCCGGTTCATCTGGTGATAACAGGTGTTTCAATTGCCCGTATGTCTTCGCACCCATTAAATTTAATAATGTTAGAGCTTTATCTTGGTCACGAATTTTATTGGCCTTACAATAATTTTTTACTCTTTCAACATATATGGCCCAATCTTCGAGGTCACTATCAAAGGTGCTAATATTCCCGTGTTTAGGCATTGTAGATTTGCAATTTCTCAGATTTTATTTTCTTTACTTGTTATCAAAGATGGCGGCTTCCCGCTCTTGCCGTCGTCCTCCGCCCACAAAATGGCGGTTTTCCCGCGCTTGGCGGTCTTCACCCATCCCCCGACGCCGTCTCCCTTCAGCCCCCGAGTGCGGCCCTTATCTTCGCCGCGATCGCCCGAGTGCGGCCCTTATCAGCGGATGCGATCGATGGCCTGGCTGTGCCTCACACTCCAAAGCCCTTATCTGGAGATGCGATCGCTCTCGTGGCTCTCGGCCCTTATCAGGAGATGCGATCGCTCTGTTGAAACGCCTCCCGCTCGAAGCGGCTCTCGCGCCCTATTCCTCCGGCTCCCCCAGCCCCGTTCGTGCGGCCAATGCGGTCGACTGCCTGTCGCGTCGCTGCCCGGCTCAGACAACGGCTTACCCACCACCAAGCTGGAGAAGAAGCTGACGGTCGCCGATGGAGGCTCCGAGGTCAGGATGTCTTCCAGTGGGGTGGAGAGGGTGGAAACCTCTCTGCAACGTCCTGGCTGTGGGCGAAGCTGCCGTGGAGTGACTGCCGCAGGGTCCGAATCAGACTCGTCGCCAGTGTTAAATCTGTGAGTTATCTAGTTAATTAAGACACAGACTAATTAATAACAATCAAAAAAACAGGTCTTTACTGGTTGGAGGTAGGGACTATACTGAATACAAGATTACTGCACAGTGCTTATATACTGGTGTGTTCACCCCCGGTATTACGTCTACAGCAGCCTGAGAAAGTAGTACATCTCTTAAGGTGGAACAGGCTTAAGCTCTCTTAAGGTGGAACAGGTTACATACACAACAAGAGGCATGCACACAGCTTATATACCAGTGTGGTCACTGCCGGTACTACAGTATACAGGAGCTGTAAAAAGTAGTTCTGACTTAAAGGCACATACACTACAAAGCCCACACACAAACTTGTCCCTTAAGGTACCTGCCAGTCCCGCTCCAAACTGGCAGTGTTCCGATAGTTTGCGCAGTTCTGTTAAATAATCAGCATTGCTTTCATCCTTATGCTGGTTCCTTTTGTGAAACTTGAATCTTTCTGCTATCAGCAGCGGTGTGGGGTTTAAATGTTCCTTTAGTATCGTTACTATGTCTTCAGAACTCTTTTCCATTGGCTTCGTTGGGGTTACTAGATTGCGTAATAAACTGTGCGTCTTTGCACCCATTAAATTTAACAATACCGACGCTTTCTTGTCATCTGACACCTCATTTGCCTTGCAATACACCTCTATTCGTTCGACATCTGTAGTCCAATCTTCGACTTCATTGTCAAATGCGGTGATACTGCCACTCTTCGGCATTTTGGGTGTGGTTTAAAATGGCATCTCCCAATGGCTTAAAATGGCGTCTCCCGCGCTTTCCTTCCTCCCCCGCTGCTGCCAACGCCGCTCCCGGCGATTCTCGTGGCAATGGCGGCGCCTCGCGGGTTTCTGCGCATCTCTCTCTCCCTCTCTCCGATGCTGCTCGGCCCCTGAACACCGGCTGCGCCCTGTGCGCTCTGCCCTCTCTCTCTCTCCGCCGTCGATGCTGCTCAGCCCTTTGCTGTGCCGCTTGGTCGGGCTCTAGCCCGCCGCTGTCCGGGAAGGGTCTGCGCACTTCCTGTTGCCAGCCCGTTTCACTGGACCACCTCGACTGGAAAGCCAAGCCTGGCTCTCGACAGCCTCCCCCGCAATTCTCGAGTCTCTGCTGGGTGACTGGGCGGTTGCCCATGGTCGACGCCCGAGTTTCTGGCCTTGACCTCCAATCCACTGATCTCCAGGAACGAATCCCCGGGAGGTGATGCAGAGTTGCAGGTAGGTTCGAACCTGCCTCGTCGCCAATGTCGTGTCCGTGTATAATAAGACACAGACTGCGGAGAACGGTGCAACAGGTGTTTACTCAACGTGGCTCACACTGCAACTGATCTGTACAAATTACTACTCTGTGTTATATACAGGTGTGGTCACTGCCGGTACTGCAGTATACATGAGCTGTAAAAAATAGTTCCCTCCTTAAAGGTATATACATTACAGACGGGACACCCTAAAGGACAGGAGGAGCAGACCTCAAACCCCACCATCTAAAGCGACATGTTTTGAATTCGTGAGCATGAATTCCTGGCCCCTCCTAGCTTAATCTAGTTAGGTATAGGGGGTGGGATTAAGGATAAGGGGATTTTTAATGTATTTGTTTCCCTCGATGTGGCGTGTGTTCCCCATTCCCATATAAGTGTATTAACTGTTTTGTGCCTGTAACTATACCAGTAATTCTCAGTAGTATTGTGTTCTATTCAGCCTTTTAATAACATTTGGTTTTCTTGCACCAAACCACTCGCCTACTCAATTTTCTGTATCGCCGCCTGTACCTAAGTCCGGTGTCTAGAGCCCAGGGGGTGTGGAGCGATTCGAACCGCTCAAAGGAGTCAGAGGTGAAGCTGACACACACACAACTAAAACCCACTACACACTGCAGCAATTGACTAAAGAGGAGTGTAGACAACTCCCACCAGAGGTGCGCTAATCATTGGCTGTTAACTGAGCTACCTGCTTCCAGTTTATGTCAAAACCTCTGGTGAAAACACCAGATATGAAAACCTTATGAAATGGTGCGCTCTTAAATGAATTTAGTCTGTAATGCACCATTCTCTATCAAGCTCTTTGAAACAAACACATTAATTTCATTGTGGGTTTCTTGGGCATGGAATACCTTTCCATCTTTCAAAGTTCATATCTCACTTTTATGCTACATCTGCAAATTTTATTTTCCATATATTTAAAAAAATATGATATAAAGTAGAATTTGTGAATGGTACAGAATTACACTCATTTCTATTTGATATTGTGCTGAAAATTGACCAATATTGTAATATGTATCATATATTACCAATTTAATGTTAGAATGGAAATAAAAACTTAAAAACAATAAGCACTTGGCTGGGAGATCATACTACTGTCATGACTTTTACTCGATGAATAATACTAGTTAACAAATAATTTGTGATTCACTGTAAACACATTGTGCTATGTCCCTAGATTTGTAAGCAATATAGAAATAAATTAATAATACTTTCATGAGGCATCTGTAATAAAGTTGCATACAATCTAGAAGCTATCATAGAATACGTGATGGAAGCCGAGCAATGTAATAGCACTGTACTTTGTGTTTGTATATAACTGACGTAGATTTGTCATAATGAATATTTTGGGGGCATCAAAAGGAGATATTTAGTATGTCCAATCTCAAAGAATGATTGTAATTTGCTGCAGTATTATTCTGTGGTACTTCCTCTCCAAATCCCTTTAATTCTGCTTAAGGTAAAATTTTCCCATCAAGCTTCTGGTTACCGCTCCAATCCAAAGTGAAGCACTTTCACATGTTTTTCCACGTTAAAATCCTGATATGTTGCAATCATTCCATTTGACCTCATGCAATAACATGCAATTTTTTTTAAGGTTATGAGTTTAAGACCAATTGTTTGAAAATACACTAGCCATTCAATAACTGTATACGCAGCTGAACCTTCCACTCACTGCAATTAGAATGTTTGACAATACAAAGATGCCCAAAATGCAGTGTGGAAATACAATGAAATTAGACCTTTGCAACAAAAGATGGAAGGTGTCAGGGACAATTCTGCTTACATAGGTCTACAGTGATTTCACTAACAATGTGTTTTGCTACTTTGCTCTTTCAGAGGGATGTATAAATAGCCCAGCTCCACTGTCCCTCGTCACAGTCACTGAATCACTCAGAGCAAGGTGGGAAAGGTAAGAAGTTTTTACTGAACAATATTATAATATTATTTTATTACTGCTTTGTAGAAATGTTACCTGAAGTAATTATTTTTCTCTAGATCACCTTTTATGAGGACAGGAATTCCAGGGTCGGCACTACGAGTGCAGTACTGACTGTGCTGACCTGCCCCTTACTTCAGCCGCTGTAACTCCATCCGTGTTGAGAGTGACTGGTGGGTGATGTATGAGAGACCCAATTACATGGGATACCAGTATGTTATGAGCAGGGGGGAATATCCTGACTACCAGCACTGGATGGGATTCAATGACAGCATCGGGTCATGTCGCACCTACCCATACGTAAGTTCTAAACTTGTTTTATTTATTCAGTTTTCATTCCTGATTTTGGGCCGCAGGCCCCTTCCAAGGGGTGGGCTTATAGCTGTGAACATTGGGACAATCCTAATACCTGAACCCAGGCAGCTAAAAGTCATGTCAGGTGGACAGCACCTTGGATGCACCGCACCTGACCTGCTCCCAGGGCTGGTGGTGGCAGGGAAGGAATGCTCCCAAACTATGTTTGCAATATTCTTCGCTAAATATAATTTATAATTGATTTTTGATTTCCTTTTAAACTGATTACACAACAGAATTTTTAACAAGCAAGAATGCAATACTCAATAATTCCAGTTGTGACAAAGATTTCAATAATCGTTGATGAATTCATCAATCATGACTATTTGATCTTCTTTATCAAGGGTAAATAAACAAGACATTCCATTGTACTTCCCAGCCATTCAGAGTCCTGTGGATCAATTAGTAATTGAAAATATTTTAAAAAAATTGTTAAGGTAAATAACCTGTAGACATCTGGCTATTTATATAAACACGACTAAAGATAAAGCACGTTGTCCAATTTGTGCTTCAGAAATTTCCTACAAGTTCTGCTATGTAAGTGGTGCAGATGATAAAATCAGTAAAAATAGAAAAAAATTGCTGACATGACTCACTTATCATTCCAGTTCAGCAGTAACTCCTACAGAATGAAGATTTACGAGAGGCCTGACTTTGGAGGACAGATGACGGAATTTATGGATGACTGTCCATCTGTCTACGATCGTTTCCGCTACCGTGACATTCATTCCTGCCATGTGATGGACGGTTACTGGACCTTCTATGAACAGCCCAACTACATGGGAAGGCAGTACTTCATGAGACTCGGTGAATACAGGAGATTCAGTGACTGGGGCGGCAGTTGTCCATCCGTTGGCTCCTTCCGTCGTATGATGTATTTCTAAAATTTCACTGTGCTGGCTGACTTGATTTGTTCAAACAAATGGTTAAATCGAGCTGAAATAATAAATAATTGAGATTTTATTGAGTCCTAGCCTTGTTTGATCTTTATTTGCTAGTTCTGTTGTAGATACAGTAATTAAAGGATATTTGCAGTCAATTACCTGTATTTTAAACACAACCTGACAACATGCGATGTTGATCTTAGGAAACGCTTTGTTGAACAGCAGCAATTTGTCTGTTGAAGATAATCCGAGTGATGTCATGTCAAACATAAATACACAAGAGGGGACTAAATCATTCCACATTAGTGAATAAAATATTATTCAAATGATGATCTTTTCCAGTCTCAAGTTATATGCAGAAATCATATTAGTATGAAGTAAAATAGTAAAAACCTACTTATCATGAGTTTTTGACAAGAAAACCAAAGTGAGTTAAACATTTATCCACTGATCCACAAAGCATACTTCACTTCATAGGTGGAGCTCACAAAGTCTCTATCATCAGGACAGAAACATATCCATTTCAGTAGAAATCAAAGGACCTTTGAACACATGACATTGGGGTTGTCAATGGGACTGATGCACAATCATTCTACTGTGACCCTCCTCTTGGGGGAATGCACCTAGATCCCACTTTTCAGCTTCTTCACCAGTCATAGTTGAGGTCAGCATCTCATCACATGTGGAACTGAAGGTGCTAACCCACAACCAACCCCAAAGTGGTATAATGCATTGCACAACCTGCATGTAGGACCTATACGTTTCAGTTCTTTCACTTGGTTGTCTTTCTCTGTATCCTATCCGATATTCCATTTGGTTCTTTTGTTCCTTTTGTGTCTGTATGTTTCCATTCTCACATCTTTCTTCTGCTCCTCTTCCTTTGTCCCTTTGTCTTGGTCTCTCTTTGTTGTTTCACTCTTCCTGTATCTGTATTCTATCTTTGTGTCTATTGTCTCTTTTGTGACAGTTCGTGACAAACTTTTGAAATGGCATCTTTCTAGATATTTGTGAAACAACACCAATTCAGAGTGATGTGCAGACTTGACTATTGTTCCCATATCTGAAGCAGCTCTTCTAATAACTCCCTTACCCTCATGGATAGGATACAAGAAAAAGCTTGTCATCTTCCTAGATGATGCTTCTCTCATCTCCAGCCTTCAATCTCACTATAACTTTAATTTGCCTTTTTGTCTCTGTGTTATCAATGCTCGACACTTTTGATCCTCTTAAATTTGTCCTCTTGCACGCTCTATCTCATCCCTGTTTCTCCACTTCATTGAAATGTTGTTTCATATGACAGGAACAGCTTATAATGGAATGTCTAGTTTGGCTATCCATTCGATGGCCTCCTGAGATGCCAAGTGGAGAAATGAGGTGCCTCCCGCAACAGACCTTAGTGGGCAGGTTGATGTGATGTGTTCCTTGGTCTGGGACTCATGGGCACATCGCACTTCGGGTCGTCCCTCATCTTTCACCTGTGGAGCAGGTGGATGCATCGTCCATGCCCTGTGCGGATTGGGTTGAGCCTGTGCACTGTCTTCGGGGGACCTCTGCTGTTGGGATTCAATGACAGCATCAGGTCATGTCGCACTTGCCCATATGTAAGTTTTACACTTATTTTATTCATTCAGTTTTCATTGTTCTTTCTAACACTGATGTAACTATTAAGCACTTCAAATTTAATCCCACAGTGGTTGATTTTTCATTGAACACAGCGGTAATTAATATTTAAAATATTGCACAGGCTGAGATATTCTTGTCAATGTAATTCTTCTCCCCACTAAAGAAATATTCACCATGTCACTCACCACAGAACATCCATGATAAGTAGCTTCCATAAATCATCTAGGCATATTAAAATATACCCTTTGTAAAGGGCTTTGTTAAATATAAATAACAATCAATCAATGCTTGACTTCCATTTCAATTGATTAAGTACAAGTAGCTGGAAAGTGCACAAGTGGAATGTTCGATATTTTCCCGTCATGAAGATGATTCATGAATTCACCACTGGTAACTAATTAGAACCACTTTACCAAATGTAAACAAACAAGATATCCCATAATACTTCCCACCCATTGAACATCTTGCGCATCAAGTAATAATTGAAAACATTCTAAAAAGTATAAAGATAAATTACCTGTAAACTTCTAGCTAGTTTTATAACTGTGATAAATCTTTTGTCCATTTTGGGGCTTAAGATATTGACTGACATGATTCACTTACCATTGCAGTCCAGCAGTAACTCCTACAGAATGAAGATTTATGAGAGGCCTGACTTTGGAGGACAGATGACGGAATTCATGGATGACTGTCCATCTGTCTACGATCGTTTCCGCTACCGTGACATTCATTCCTCTCATGTGATGGGCGGTTACTGGACCTTCTATGAACATCCCAACTACAGAGGCCGCCAGAACTTCATGAGACCCGGTGAATACAGGAGATTCAGTGACTGGTGCGGCAGTTGTCCATCTGTTGGCTCCTTCCGTCGTATGATGCATTTTTAAAATTTCACTGTGCTGCTTTAATTTGTTCAAACAAATGATTAAATCAAGCCAAAGTAATAAATAATTGAGATTTTATTGAGTCTTTGTCTCTTCTGATCCTTATTTGTGGGTTCTGTCATAGATACTGTAATTATAGGATATTTACAGTCTATTAACATATCCAGCCTAATCCACTTCCCAGCTCTTGGTTCGTAGCCCCGTAGGCTACGGCACTTCAAGTGCATATCCAAGTACTTTTTAAATGCGATGAGGGTGTCTGCCTCTGCCACCCTTTCAGGCAGTGAGTTCCAGACCCCCACCACCCTCTAGGTGAAAAAAGGTTCTTCTCAACTCCCCTTTAATCATCCTACCAACTACTTTAAATTGATGCGCCCTGGTTATTGCCCTCTCTGCTAAGGGAATAGGTCCTCCCTATCCACTCTATCTAAGCCCCATGTAATTTTATACACCTCAATTAAGTCTCCCCTCAGCCTCCTCTGTTCCAAAGAAAGCAACCCTTGCCTATCCAATCTTTCTCATAGCTAAAATTCTCTAGCCCTGGCAACATCCTCGTAAATCTCCTCTAGTGCAATCACATCTTTCCTGTAATGTGGTGACCAGACCTGTACGCGTACTCTAGCTGTGGCCTAACTAGAGTTTTATACAGTTCAAGCATAACCTCCCTGCTCTTATATGCTATGCCTCGGCTAATAAAGAAAGTATCCTGTATGCCTTCTTTACCACCTTATCTACCTGCCCTGCTACGTTCAGGGATCTGTGGACATCCACTCCAAGGTCCCTCTGTTCCTCTATGCTTCTCAATATCCTACCATTTATTGTGTATTCCCTTGCCTTGTTAGCCCTCCCCAAATGCATTACCTCACACTTCTCCAGATTGAAATTCATTTGCCCTTTTCTGCCTACCTGACCAGTCCATTGATATTATCCTGCAGTCTACAGCTTTCTTCCTCACTACCAACCACACGGCCAATTTTTGTATCATCTGCAAACTTCTTAATCATCCTCCCTACATTGAAGTCTAAATCATTGATATATACCACAAAAAGCAAGGGACCTAGTACTGAGCCCTGCAGAACCCCACCGGAAACAGCCTTCCAGTCACAAAAACACCCATCGGCCATTACCATTTGCTTCCTGCCACTGAGCCAATTTTGGATCCCACTTGCCACTTTCCCTTGGATCCCATGGGCTTTTACTTTTCTGAACAGTCTGCCATTTGGGACCTTGTTAAAAGCCTTGCTAAAATCCATGTAGACTACATTGAATGCGCTTCACTCATCGACTCTCCTTGTTGCCTCCTCAAAAAAGTCAATCAAGTTAGTCAAACATGACCCTTAACAAATCCATGCTGACTGTCCTTGATTAATCCGTGCCTTTCTAAATGATGATTAATATTTTCCCTCAGATTTTTTTCTAATAATTTGTCCTCCACCGAGGTTACGCTGACTGGCCTATAAGCTCTCGGCCTATCCCTTTCTCCCTTTGTAAACAACTGTACATTAGCAGTCATCCAGTCCTCTGACACCATGCCTATAGCCAGAGACAATAGGTAAATTATGGTTAAAGCCACCACTATTTCCTCCCTTGCTTCTCTTAACAGCCTGGGATACATTTCATCCGGGCCTGGCGATCTATCTACTTTCAAAGATGCTAAACCACTTAATATTTCCTCTCTTAGTATGTTTATCTCATCTAATATTTCACACTTCTCCTCCTTAACTACAATGTCTGCATCGTCTCCCTCTATTGGGAAGACAGACGCAAAGTATTCATTAAGAATCATACCCACGTCATCTGCCTCAACACACAGGTTATCTTTTTGGCCTCTCATAGGCCCTACTTATTCTTCAGTTATCCTCTTGCTCTTTATGTATTTATAAAACAGCTTTAGGTTTTCTTTGATTTTACTTGCCAATATTTTTTCATGCCCTCTCTTTGCTTTCCTAAATTCCATTTAATTTCACCCCAGCACTTTCTGTACTCCTCTAGGCTTTCTGCAGTATTTAGCTCTTGGTATCTGACAAAAGCTTTCCTCTTTTGCCTTATCCTACCCTGTATGGACCTTGAAACCCAGGGCGCTCTAGATTTGGGAGTTCCACCCCCATGTTAAACATTCATTCACAAGGGAGAAATAAATTATTCCAGATTAGTGAGTAACATACTATTTGATTGATGACCCTTTACATCAGGGGTGTCCAAATTGTTGGTCTTCCTAGATATGTATCATGGATCTTTTGGCCACCTGAGAAGATTAAATCCATTTTCCCAGTAATTTGCATATATCTCACATTGCTGATAGTGATAGAGCTTGGCATTGTGATTTTGCATTTAGCCACCAATGAGACAACAGTGAGAGAAACAGTTGTTTCCAAACCTCCCGGTGCAGAACATTGAAACGGGCAATCGGTGGAACATAGATATTGGTAGGACAGCTTCACATGCTAGACTGTAGGCCTCAGGAAGCACATGTGGCCCAGGAACAGCTGTTTGGACATCCCTGATTTACGATTTCTAATCAAATTCAGAAAATAGTCACAGTATAAAATGCTACGTCACCTAAAGTTAACCATTCCTCTTGAAACATCATGGAATTTTAACTGTAAGACAAAAGTGAAAGAAATATATAACAACTGATCCTGAATATATATTTATTCATATTGGAGTTCACAAATCCCTTAACCTGAGGGGAAAAACATACCTTTTTGCTAAAATGATAAGGTGACATACAACACACGCAGGGGTCAATGACAGTGAAGTGCAATGACTGTGCTGACAATGTCCTCTCCCTGTCTTTGTGAAAGCCTTTAGACTCCACTGTGCAATTCTTCTGATGTCATGGCTGAGGCCTGTCACTCACGATATGGGAACTGCAGATGCTAACCGATATTCAGGCACGCAGTGGCACAATGCAGTCGCCACCCAGCGCCTATATCTTGCAGTTCTTTCACTTGTTTCCTTTTCTGTGTCTCTTCCCCAGTACTCTATTAATTTGTTACCTTTATGGTTCTTTCTTTTCATTCGCTCTTTCTGTCTCTGTTTCTCTCTTTCTGTTTCACTCACTTTCCATCCTTTTTCTGTTTATGTTTTCCACTCATGCCTCTGTAGTGTCTCTGTGACAGTTTTGATGAACACTGAAATGCGACCATTCTAGCTGTTTTCAGAAAGTGTATTCAGATGCAGGAGGGTCGCTAACCAAAGGACACAGAATTAACGTAATTGGCAAAAGAACCAGAGGCAAGGTGAGGAGAATTTTTTTTTTTACGCAGTGAGTTGTTGTGATCTGGAATGCACTGCCTGAAAGAGCGGTGGAAGCAGATTCAATAATAATTTTCAAAAGGGAATTGCATAAATACTTGAAGAGCAAACATTTGCAGGGTCGTTCTACAGAAACGGTGGCATATGGAATTGCAAGATGTCTTGAAATGTATTTCATTTTACATAATCAAAACTTATTGTACAATATTAATTTACCTCTTAACTTTATCAATCCACAAAAATGAAAGCTTAATGTATTTTAATTATTTTTATACATTCACTCAAAGAATGCTTGTGCCGTCTTTTTGTCATTGGTGTTACTTATACCTTAAACAAAATTAAAGGCTTATCAGAATGCTATTTCTCAATTCAATCTGCACATATACTGAAAGACAGAGTAGGTTGATAATAATTTAAAGAAAAGTTTTGATTATTTATTTATTTATTATAATCAGGTATGTGTAAAGTTACATTGAGTGACATTTTTTCATTTGCGCCATCATGTTTTTGCTATAATATCAACAAAAACTGAAGGACAGTCATCAAAATTGAATGATACTATCTGTAAACTGCTAACTCATGAATAAAGCAACAATCAACAAACACAAAATTATTATAAAGTCAAAAATGACACCTTTGCTATCATATCACTGAAAAAAACATGCAGTAACACCAGTGACACAATACAACACCAATGACTTGACCCCAGACTATTTCAAACAACTCAATGAATTTATTACATTTCATCTAACTAATGTGCCATTTTTTTCAGTTAACTCATTTACAGCACTGAGAGATTCATATAATTTGAGTAATAACATAAAAAAAACTTAGCCAAAGCACTTTAAGACCAAAGAGGAGCACATTAAAGAGAGCACATTAAGACCAAGACCAAGAATGATTGTGTCTGAACATTGTCATCAACATCGTAGTCAACATCACCATTTTCATAGAAACTCATAAAACATGTAGCCTAGTTCTATCCTGATTGAGCCAGATATAAAACATACTCATTAGAACACAAGTAAACAAAGTAATCTGTCTTTACATCAACTTTAGGCTTCCAGCAACTGGTTTTTGACTTGTGGTCACACATCCAACTGCCCCTTCAAATATGTCCAGATCCTCTGGTCAACCTGAACTGATCGTTTGTTCACAGGAACTGGCTGTGGCATGAAACACATTATCTGGTCGTCCCCATACCAGTTAACGTCATCTCTTGGGCTTGGCCAGAAAAACCTGTTCACGCCATTCCTGTGCATGCACTTGACTTTTATGTTGTGCTCTTCCACCTCCAGTATAATGCCAGGGTATGGCTGGTCATCATACCTCACAATACACCACTGCCCGCTATGGTGAGTCTCAATGACATCAGGTCGGTGTGGTTGTTGTGGAGCAGAGTGGTCACGTCCTGTAGGCGGCACAGCTCCTACAATGATTTCTTGGAGACTGTAACATGGGCAATCCCACACACCCTCTGCTGCGTGGCAGAAACAACTGATGTCTCTGTATTTGAGGATGCCAGGTGTGATGCTCAAAACTTGATGCATTTTCATGGTCCCCTTTATTGCCACAAGAGGCACCTCCAGCATTTTCTGTGCTTTAGTCTCAACATTTTCCTCGCTCACATAGAACAGTTTCACCTGCATTCCAGAGTCCTTTAACTCCTGGAAGAGAGTGCATCTGGGATATCCCTTCCCTGATGGACCAAGATGTCGGCTGACCTCTTTAATGCACCCCCCACCCCATCCGGAGCACCCTTCCCATGGCTTGCCTCGAAGAAGTTCCAAGTGGTTTTGGGGAAGCTCTTCTGGTGAGGTTCTGAGCAAATCATGTAGAAATTGCCCTTCTGCTTGTATTGGGTGGCAGGGCCATCGCTGAAAAAATGAAGGTTCTGGACTTCAGGGCACTGATTTTTCACCATCTCCAGGATGGGGTCAAGATGAGCCCATATAGCCACTGGGTCGTGCCTTCTACTTGGGGAGATCGTACTAAAGGGCATGGGGGGCTGGTCCTGCACATAGAGAACACCAGTGTGGAGGGTCACTTGTTGATGTGACCCCCCAAAGTGCACAGACTGGATTTCATTTGCATACTTGCAAGTGTAGTTTTCACTAAAATCTATGTGTATAAGGCAGTCCTTGGAGGTCAGGTTCTCTCTTAGATTTCTGTAAGCATTGTACTGCCAACGGATGTTGAAGATGTGTCTGCGGAACTTAAAGAGCCTATCTTGAAAATGGGTAGCAAGCTCATCCTCTGTTATTGGCACATCTTTCTTGACAGTGATTGTTCTTCTCTTCTCAGACTCTTCACCTGGTTTGGAATGGTCAATCTTCCCCAGACACCACTGGGTTAAAGTTACCAGTGTATTTGATGTTGATTCGGTGAGGGGATATGTGGTGCATTCACATTCTTGGCATTCACCATAGGCACATGACTTTGAGTTGTTGCAGACGGTGCTGTCAGCCATTTCATCCAGGTTTTTACACTCTGAGAGCCCAAGTTTGTACAGTGTATCTGCCATAAACTGAAGATTTTCATGAGTCTTGCACTGACATGTTTCTCTGTCCCGCTCATTTGGTGTCACAACCCAAAAGGGTCTCTGCCTGCAGAAGAAGGCATAAGAAATCTGTTCTCCATGCTCAGCAACAAATCTCTTGTGGAGGTTGAGCAGGGAGTCACAGAGTAACCTCCTCTGTTTCTTCACCTTCTGGAGAGTGATTGTGTTCTTCTTTCCTGTGGTCAGTCTGCTGACATCATCTCTGAGGTAGAACTGTCTCACAGTCTTCCTATTTTGCCCTAATAACTTTTGTTGAAGCTTTTATAAAAGCTCATTTACACAAAAACATCACTGGTGTTACTGATTGTCATTGGTGTTACCAGGAGGAGTAGTAACACCAATGACGGTAACACCAATGACAATTTGCAGAAAAAATGTTTTTTACAACATGGACGCCACCGTACCTCAGACCACATGTCTTCAATCATATTAAAATCATTCAAATATCTAATTTAATCAATTTCTATGATCAATTTCTCATTTCCCTTCCTATGAAATGACTAACACCAATGACATACTTAAAAGCCTCGCATTAAATTATCAACTAAATCATCAAATTTATAACAAATGAAGAGAGACAGCAGACTCACCAGGTGCCTCTGTTGGTCGCACTTCCTCCAATGACCTCTTGAACCAGGAAGTACTTCCAAAAGTCATTGCATTTTTTCAAAATAGTGTGTTTTGTGAAGCAGTAACACCAATGACATAACATGGGGTTACCGCTATTACCGTTATATTATTTATAATATTTAGTTGGTATTTTAGTTTTTTTAGGTTTCCATTCCATAAATGTGACATTTGTGTTTACTTAATGACATTTAAAGTAGGAGAAAAATATATTTTTAAACTCAGAATATGTCTCTAAACTTCCATACATGATCTGAGTGACAAGCAAATTGCTTGCACTTGGTTTTTTATATAAATTATAAAAAACAAGCATTGCTCATTACATGACTCAAATATGTTTTATTATTAAAAGAACAGTGTATATTTATCAAAAATATATATTACATGTGATCATTAAGTTCATTTAAAGTATTTTGCTTGCTGCAAAGGTGAGAGACAGGAATGCCACCGTTTCTGTAGAATGACCCTGCAGGGCTATGGGGAATGGGCAGGGGAGTGGGAGTAATTGGATAGTTGACGTCAGAAGAACTGCACAAGTGGAGTCTAGAGCCTTTTACAGAGAGAGGGAGAGGACATTGTCAGCACAGTCATTGTACATCATTGTCATTGAGCCCTGAATGTGCTGTGTGTTGCCTTATCATTTTATCACTGGATGGCCTCCTTCAGTGCTGTATCATTCTATGATTCTATTCTAATTCTCAACAGAGAATGCTTTTAAAAAATGTACTAATGGGCCAATGCAAAGATGATAAAATTGAAGAGTTCTTCAGATAAATAACTGGGGGCCAATTTTTGCTGAATACTTTAGGTGCTGCTACTTGCTGGGAGTATTGCACTGATATTTAAAACTGGAGCATTATCTGGTGAGATCAGCACACACAGTGCCTAATATGGATCACACACATCACTCAGACTCCTGATTTCCCAGTGCACAGAAACTACATCATCAGCCCCCATATTTGTATCAACCTGACTGTTTAAATGTATTTTTCCAATTTGCATTAACAATGATTCACATTAAAATTTACAATGAATTATTACAGGTATTGCAGGTACAGTTGGCTATTGTAACAAATAAAGTAGATGGAGAGGGGGTAATCTTCAACTTAGGGCTGAGGCGTATAACTGGTGTTGTGAGTTGGTCGCCCATTATAGAAACAGCCCAATGGAAAGGAAAAGCGGATAGTTTGTATAACTGGTCACCAACCCACAATGCCAGTTTAATGCTCCAGCGGTAAGTTGCAAATTACGCCCCATGGTTTCAATTTCTTGGCTCCATTTTCAAGTGGTTCATCAAATTAATGATTTCCATATATTTTTGTTAACACAGCCTAGGGGAGGCTCCTACAGAATGGGGATTCACGAGAGGCCTGACATTGGAGGACAGATGATGGAATTCATGGATGACTGTTAATCTGTTTACAATCATTTCCGCTACAGTGACATTCACTCCTGCCTTGTGATGGACGGTTACTGGGCCTTCTATGAACATCCCAACTACAGAGGCCGCCAGTACTTCATGAGTCCCGGTGAATACAGGAGATTCAGTGACTGGGGTGGCCACAGCTCAACTGTTGGCTCCTTCCGCCGTATCATGGATTTCTAAAACACGAATAGTCAATCTTGTTTTGCTGCAGTTGTCCTATGATTCAAAATTAAATAAATGTGTTTATATTCTATGCCTGTGTTTAATGTGTCTTTTTCAGGTTTAATACAGACATGTGAAAGGAGCTGATAATTTAATGAAATGTTACTTTGTGTGGGAGTTGGAGATATCACTGACACAGTACAGGTGCTCTTCTCAAGTGTGGTTAGGTCAAAGACCAAAAAATATTAATTGAAACAAGTTTCCCTTTCTTCATAAGAGATCTTGGCTGAGACTGGCAAAAAGGGAAAGAATGAGTTAAATGTTAGAAAGGGATTAGAGTTAGAGTCTTCCTTGGGACTCTAATGTTTTATTCCTGTAGGAGTGATCAAAACGATAATTCAGTGCTCTCTGGTAACCTAACAAACAGAAATGGAAATACTCTAGCTATCACTAATGGGCTACTGCCCTTATCATGACAGTCTATAAGACATGAAATAAATCATCCATGGGCACATGCAAAATTCCAAACATTTCGGACCTTTCACCAAGGATTGTCAGAATTTTAGAAATACTAATCCAACTAATTCAAGTTTGGTCCCTATGGTATTGTCTGTTACTTTCAATGGAACTGAAGGCTGGGAATTCTTCCAAAGGGTTGATTTCTGAAATTATATAAGAGAAAACCATTTACCAAAAAACGGAATATAAAGAGAGTGGAGAGAGGGAGGGGGAAGAAAGGAAAATACAGAAACATGGAGGAAAAGACATAAACTTGAAGAAAAATGAAATGAGCAAGATATTTTTGAAAAACTGACGGTCACAGTCACTGTGTAGTGTTCCTCCAATACATTTTGCTATGGAGCAGTAGGATGCAGGTCCAATCCAGCAAATCCCTGTCCAGTGATTTCTTCCTGTGTCAACAGTGCTGGCTTTTGAAGATGGTAATCCATCTTTGTATCTCACAGATATAGAAAGATGGAAAATTGGCACCAAGTTCAATGTCTAATGGTCTCACTCACTTCCTGAATGGAATGTACATGTTCAGCTCTCAATTCCGTTTGAGTAGAGGAAGCGGGTCATACCAGGATTATTACTTTTAAATACATATTTTAGGACCTATTATGTTATCAGAATTTCTCAATAACTTAACAATATTCATTTTCTGCTTTTGCGTATGTAATTTCAAAATATCATTATATGCTGGTGAAATGCAGAACTGTCAATACTGGGGTAGAAATTGGTATGTGTGCGCTCATTTTTTGGGCATAAAATGGGTGTAAAACATACCAATTTAGCAGTGGGACGGCCTGTGCTGAATTGACTCAGGCATTGGTCCCACTGCCAAATTTGTGGGGATTTTTTTAGGCGGGCTGGGTCTATTCCACTTCGATCATTGGTTACATTCACTGAAGGGGTGCTGGTTTCAAGATGTTCAGATAACCCTTCAGAAAAACTGTGCACACACCATAATATTGGGTTAAATTTGCTGATCAGGCAGCCTGTTCCCACACACTGGCTTGCTGCATCTTCAAGAAGTCCTTCAGGAGCAGTTTGAGATCACAATCCTCCTGAAACTTGTATCACATTCCCCACGGCTTGCAGGTGGAAGGTCACAGTTCTGGAGTCCATCCTTGTAAACAAACTGAGGGAAGAATTGCTCTGGTAACTCAATGTAGTATCGCAATAAACATGATCTTGTAGGAGTTCTCAACTCCTAACGAAAGTACTGAGATTGAAACTAGCAGTTAACCAAACGTGGTTTAATGCACTGATAAAAGTTAAAAACAAAAACGCAGGAGAAACTCTAAACAGGTCTGTACAATACTTGGTTCCATGAGGACTGAAAGGACACGCCTCTCCCCTCTGACGTTATGACGTCATCAAGTTTCCCACAGTTGGGTACGTCACGTGGCCTGCATGATGACGTCATCGCACTGGATCGACATTTTACCGAACACGCGCTATTTATACAGAGCAAACATTTAAAGATAACAAACCCCTGTTAAAGGCAATTATATACATTACTGCAAGAGTCTCTTGGTGGCTTTGCCACATACGCCCCCCCAGAATTGTCTTTAATAAGAAAAGTCAATCGCCGAGGCGGTCAGACGAGCCTGTTGGAACGACTCCTAAATTCCCGGAGAGGAAAACGCTGAGCAGGCGGTGAGCTGGCGGGTGGAGTGGCTCGGTCAGTGGCGGCAACAGCTGGTGGTCGGCCCCGGCGCGGTGGTTGAGCAGGCTCGACTGGCTGTTCTAGGTCCAGGTGCGCGGGCTTGAGGCGTTCGACGTAGATGTGGTCCGGCCGGCCCCCGAGGTCGACCAAAAAACTCTTAGCCCCCGTCTGTTAAACCCAGAAGGGACTCGTATACGGAGGCCTGAGCGGGCTGCGGTGGGCGTCGTGACGAACAAACATGAATTTGGCCTTCATCAACTCCACTGGAATGTGGGACGCAGGAAAACCGTGCTGTGACGTCGGAACCGGCCTGAAGCACTGGGCCGCTTCCCGGTGGGCTTCCCGCTGACTGGCCGCAGACCACGACTGTGTAGGGGACGGCAGGAATTCACCTGGAACCCGGAGTGGCTGGCCGTGAACCATCTCCGCGGCAGAAGACTGCAGGTCCTCCTTCGGCGCCGTGCGCAACCCCAGCATAACCCAAGGTAGTTTATCGAGCCATGCCACGTCCAGGAGGCTGGCTCTGAGCGACGCCTTCAACGAACGGTGAAAACGCTCACACAACCCATTCGCCTGCGGGTGGTAGGCCGTGGTGCGATGGAATGTGGTGCCTAAGGCCGAGGCCACCGCGTTCCAAAGCTCAGATGAGAATTGCGGACCGCGGTCGGATGAAATATCCGTTGGAACTCCAAAGCGTGCTACCCATGACGAGATAAAGGCTCGAGCGACATCCGCAGAGGTGGTAGACGTCAGGGGAACCACCTCGGGCCATCTCGTGGTGCGATCGACCATCGTCAGAAGGTGCGTGAAACCCTGCGACGGCGGGAGTGGCCCCACAAGTTCGACGTGGACGTGGTCGAACCGGCGTTCCAGCACCTCGAATGTGGCCAAGGGGGCCCTGATGTGTCGTTGGACTATGGCTCGTTGACAAACCACACAAGTGTTCGCCCAGTCGCGGACGTCCTTGCGCATCCCTCTCCATACGAATTTAGATGCCATCAACTTCTGCGACGCCCTCACACCAGGACGCGAAAGCCCATGTATGATGTCGAAAACCGTCCGGCGCCAGGCAGACGGAACAATCGGTCGGGGGTCCCCCAAGGAGACGTCGCATAGTAAAGCGGTGTCAACCGAATGGAATGGCACATCCCTCGGCTGAAGGCTGGCGGAGTCGGAACGAAAGGCTTGAGTCTCCAGGTCAGCAGCTTGGTCGGCCGCCATGTGCGCATAATCAATTCCCAATTGAATGGCCTGGACGGTGGCGCGGGACAGGCAATCCACTACCACATTGTCCTTCCCGGCCAACATGCCGGATGTCGGTGGTAAATTCGGAAATATATGTAAGCTGCCGTTGCTGACGAGCCGACCACGGTTCGGCAGTCTTGGCCATCGCGAACGTGAGCGGTTTGTGGTCGACAAACGCAGTAAAGTGGCAGCCCTCAAGGAGAAAACGAAAATGGCGAATGGCCAAAATCAACGCCAACAGCTCCCTGTCAAATGTACTGTACTGGCGTTCGTGCCATCGCAGCTGTCGGCTAAAAAACGCCAGTGGTTGCCACGTGCCGTCGACCCATTGCTCTTGGACGGCTCCAACGGCGTAGTCCGACGCGTCAGTTGTGAGGGCGATGGTGGCTCCTGGCAGGGGGTGTGCCAACATCGTCACATTTGTGAGGGTGGTCTTCATGTCTCCGAAGGCGCGGTCCATCTCCGGCGTCCAAACCACGGGCTCCTTACCCGGCTTCACTCTGAGGGCCTCGTAGAGCGGCCGCATTAGTTGCGCGGCCCTGGGAACAAAACGATGGTAAAAATTTACCATACCCAGGAACTCCTGGAGCGCCTTCACGGACTGCGGCCGCGGGAAAGCCGCGATCACCTCCACCTTGGCCCAAAGCGGCATGGCCCCCTCTGAAGTGATGCGGTGGCCTAGGAAGTCGAGCTGCTGCAGGCCGAACTGGCATTTGGCCGGGTTGACAATGAGGCCGTGCTGTTGAAGGCGACGAAAGAGGATGCGCAGGTGCTGGAGATGTTCCTCCTTTGTGGCGCTGGTGATCAGTATGTCATCCAGATAGACGAACAAAAATTTGAGATCCCGCAGCACTGAATCCATCACGTGCTGAAACGCCTGCACCGCATTTTTAAGTCCAAACGGCATGCGGAAGAACTCAAACAGGCCAAAAGGAGTGATGACCGCTGTCTTTTGGATGTCCTGGGGATGCACCGGTACCTGAAGGTGCCCACGGATGAGGTCGACCTTGGAGAAAACCGAAGTCCCCACCAGATGTGCGGAGAAATCTTGTATGTGTGGTATGGGATACCGGTCGGGAGTCGTGACATCGTTGAGGCGACGGTAGTCACCGCAGGGCCACCATCCACCCCCAGGCTTGGGGACGATGTGGAGAGGTGAAGACCAGGGACTCTTCGACCGGCGAATAATCCCCAACCTCTCCATCGCGGCGAACTCTGCCTTAGCAGCCGCGAGCTTACCGGGCTCAAGCCGCCGTGCCCTGGCGTAGACGGGAGAGCCGGTCATCGTTATATGGTGCTCCACCCCATGTTTGCTGGTCGAAGCCGAAAAGGTGGGCTTGGTCAGCTCGGGAAAGTCCCCGAGGAGGCGGGAGAAGTCGTCGGGAGGTGGCCGAGCGCAGGAGACCGAGTGTGGCGCGACCGTGCCGCGTACACATGGAATACAGTCGAACGTGGTGGCGTGAACGAGCCGACGATTTTTTAAATCAACCAGCAGGCCGTTGCCGCATAAAAAGTCAGCGCCTAGGAGTGCCTGTGAGATGCTGGCGGTGACGAAATCCCATCTAAAACGTTGGCCACCGAAGCAGACCTGGACCCGGCGGGTCCCGAAAGTACGAATCGCGCCCCCGTTGGCAGCTTGGAGGGGAGAATCCCACCTGCCGGACTGAAGGTCGAGGACCGACATGGGAAGGATACTGCATTGCGCCCCTGTGTCGCACAAAAAACGACGGCCCGAGATGGAGTCGGTTAAATAAAGTAATTTCCCGGAATCACCGACTGCCATTGTGGCTGTGGGGCACGCCCCGGATCTGGTGCTCTTGATGCGCAGGGGTCTGTTCATTGCTTTGGGCGCGAAACTGCAAGGCGGACGGCAGCATCTGGCCTTCATGCCAAACCGAGCGTGGTAATAGCAGAAGCCGGTTGGAGGAGGCGTCGAGGCAGGGCCCTTTGGGGCGGGGCGTCCCACGATGGCACAGTTTTGCTGTCGGACCGCATATATTTTATCCGCCTCTTTGGCGAGCGCTATGCAATCCCCGGCGTCCGATCTGGCGAGGGCCGCCTGCACCTGTTCGGGCAGTTGAGTGAGGAACAGTTCGCGGAACAGGAAACATTGCGGCTCCGACCCCAGGAGAGTGAGCATCTGGCTCATCAACTGCGAAGGTTTGGAGTCACCCAACCCGGGCAGCGTGAGTAGGCGGCGTGTGCGCTCTGCCTTCGTAAGGCCGAATACCTGCATGAGCCGAGCCTTAATGGCGACATACTTGTCGGTAGCTGGGGGGTTTTCCAGTAGGCTGATGATCCTCGACGCCGTCGAGCTGTCGAGTGCGGAGACCACGTAAAGATAACGGGTCTGATCTTGCACGACATTGCGGAGCTCGAACTGCCCCTCCGCTTGCACGAACCAGGAGGCCGCCTGTTGTTCCCAAAATTGGGGGAGCTTCAAAGCCACTGCGTTGGCTTCCATCATGGCCTGCGTTCCGTTTCCGCCGCGAAAAACGTCCGCGAGGATTCGGGGTCACCAATGTAGGAGTTCTCAACTCCTAATGAAAGTACTGAGATTGAAACTAGCAGTTAGCCAAACGTGGTTTAATGCACTGGTAAAAGCTACAAACAAAAACGCAGGAGAAACTCTAAACAGGTCTGCAAAATATTTGGTTCCACGAGGACTGAAAGGACACGCCTCTCCCCTCTGATGTCATGACGTCATCAAGTTTCCCGCCGTTGGGTACGTCACGTGACCTACGTGATGACGTCATCGCGCTGGATCGAAATTTTACCGAACCCGCGCTATTTATACAGAGCAAACATTTAAAGGTAACAAACCCCTGTTAAAGGCAATTATATACATTACTGCAAGAGTCTCTTGGTGGCTTTGCCACAATCTTTTTGAATGCATTTACAAAGTTGCTACACAGAGCAACCCAAGCATTTCTTCTCTTATTGTCTAACAGGCTGTGAATAAAATTAAAATTCCAACACTTGAAGTTGCCATGTAATCCTGGAAGAGAAGAGATGTAGGTGTATTAACTGAAATATGACAGGTGTTTTTAAAGTCTGCTGTTTAATTGTCATGACTGTCATTAATAAAGGAACCATATGTAGTTTAACTCCCTTTTTACAATTTATCCCTCATTGTAACTTTCTCTAATAGTCAGCTCTACCAGAGATGTTGTTATGGCTTGTAGGCATCCCAAGTTCAGGTCAGGAAACACACCCACTGAAAAATATATGGAAGAAGCAATAGGCTCTGATGAAACATTATTGTATTAATTGAGTCTAGAGATGCACTGATGATCTCTTATGGAAGCTCCATTCTGACCACTGTGAGCTGCCCTCCTTGAAATGAAGGGCCAGGGTCCTAATTTCTGGGCTTATTACTAAATAAATTGATATAAAATCCACATGACCTGTAAATCACATCATCATTTGTAGGAATTCCTATAGAGATTACGAACTGTGCAGATACCAAGAAGCTAGTGTCACTGCAGCAATTGACTGAAGAGGAGTGTAGACTACTCCCACCAGAGCTGCGCTAATCATTGGCTGTTAACTGAGCTACCTGATTCCAGTTTATGTCAAAACCTCAGGTGACACCAGATATGAAAACCTTATGAAATGGTGCGCTTTTAAATGAATTTAGTCTATACTGCACCATTCTCTATCAAGCTCTTTGACACAAACAAATTAAGTTCATTTTGGGTTTCTTGGGCATGGAATACCAACACTGAGGTACCTTTCCATCTTTCAAAGTTCATGGGCTCGATTTTCCCAGCCCCGAGGAGGCAGGTTTGGAGGCGTGCGAGTTGTTTAAATCACCGAAACTGGCGGGTGGGCCTGTTCCCGCCTCCTTCCCGCCTCCGAGCAATTTTCCCAAGTGCATGTTTTCTGACCCGCTTTCCATCCCACCTCCAAGAGGCCCTTAACAACCACTTAATTGCCTCTATAATCCCATTTTGAGAGGCCTTTCCGATTTTAACACATTTCCCCCATCCTACACACCTCCTCTGCAACACGCCAGGTAATCCTGGTGGCCTCACTAGTGGATTGCTGACGAACAGCTGCAGCTCCACCATTACAAAGGAGCTTTCACCGATGATCATTTGCAGGTGGCAGAACTTTGTTGTTTCAGGTCTGGGGGAACTTTTAGCAGGCATACACAGTGTTGTGGAAGTTTGGAGCCTGACACCCATCTCCAGTGTGACCTCCTTTGAAACCCCTCTCCGCACCTTGACTAAGCGCTTCCTCAACTGAGGCATATATACCAGAAGCATGGCGACCATTTAATTCCTTTCCTCCTGGACATCAGATTCGGATGAAGACCAGCCGTGGCAGCAGCAGATCCATGAGCAACAGCAGCACCAACAGCAGGAACATCAACAGGAGCGCCAAGCTGCTAGTCACCCACCTGAAGATGCACAGGCCAGAAGGCGCCAGAGCGCCACCATATTGCTGCGCGGGATGCAAGGGATGCACTCATCCTGGCCGGATTTGCTTAGCCTGCACAATCAAACACTTTAGTCTCGCTCCTTCTTACCAGATCATTGACAATGGAGAAGAACCTATGGAATCCTATCACTCTGACCACCATTCTGATAATCGCAAGGCGCCCTAAGCCCTCAATGTGAAAGTCCCATTTGCAAAATGACACAGGCCACAACTTCAACAGTTTGCCATCAAAACACTTTATAATACAATCACAATGATGGCTGATCCAAAAACAAAACAACACAGCACCCAAGTGACTACCCTTGTGACTACTTGTGCTTTATCTTCCTCTTACATGTGCTCCTACGTGGTGCTTCCCCTGTGGCTTCAGCAGATGTGGAGGCCCCTTGCTAGCTCTCTTGCTGCTGCTGTCTTGACGCCTTTGGCGGGCCTCCTCTGGGGTGGCGAACCTGTGCAGGCTCACCAACAGTCTGCTGCTCCTACGGCTGTGCAGGGGCTGAGATGTCCATCTCATTTGGGTGAGGACTCTGGTGGGGCTCTGACCGAAGGCTTTGCTGTGGCATGGTCGTGTGAGCGCTTGGAGAGGAGCCCCCACTTCCTTGTTGTCTGCCACCAACATCCCTCTCATGGGTCAGCCCCACTTCAGAGGTAGCAAGTGGCTTGACAGCACCTGGCTGCACTGCAGGGGGGCCATGAGGACCCATTTATGCACTGGAAGTCCTACTCCAGAGGACTTGCATGAAAGTCTGCTTTGTTTGCCCAATAGCTGACCATCGCTTCTCAAGAGATGTCGTTCTATTCTGAACAATGACCATGTTTTCAATACCCTTGCGACTAAGCTCCTCCATGGACCATGGAAGGAGTGAGTATAGTGAATGCATAGCATAGATGCTTAGAAGAATACAAAGGACCCTCCCTGTGTGTTGTAAGTAGTTGTTGTCATGGCATCACAGTGATAGGAAGTGTGAGGGCTGCATGGTCAAATAGTTAAGTGTTTGTGACCATAGAGAGAGAGGGAATGGGTAAGGGTGCAGGAATGTAAGTGTCAAGTGGGATGTGGAGGAAGAGGTTGGCAAAGCATAGTGCTGGTGAGGAGAGGCGATGGGGATCAGATTGAGGGTGATGGGAAAGTCATACTCACTTTTCTGGTGCGGAGAAGGTCATGAAACCTCTTCCTGCATTGCAGGTAGGTTCTGCGGCTCATTGAAATGGAGTTGGTAACCTGGGCCACTTGTAGCCACACAGCTTTTGTCTGCTGGGGTGGCTTTTTTCTGCCTGAGGAAGGGAATAGCACCTCCTTATTACAGCTGGTTCCGTACACCAGAGCTTGGAGGGAGGGCTCATCAAACCGAGGAGCACACTTTTGCTTGATCGTTGACATTTTCCACAATTCAACTCCTTCATATAAATTGCAGAGCCTTTGCAGTCTCTAGAAGAATCAAGGCTGCTTGCAGGCCTTAAACCCAATAGCATTGATGACGTAATCGGAGGCAACTTTCTGTATGAAAAGACTAATTGGGCCAGTGGTTCCCACATGCAGGAAATCAATTGGCCAATTAGGGGAAAGTCGCACTTTTTCAACAATTCATTAAGGAGTCGGGGTCCTGACACGATTTCCACCTGACATGCCCCAGCCCACCCACACTGGCAAAATCCAGCCCACTATCTCACTTTTATGTAACCTCTGCAAATTTTATTTTCCATTAAGTTGAAAAGACTATGATAAAAAGTAGAATTTGTGAACGGTACAGGAATATATTTGATATTGTGCTGAAAATTGACCAATATTGTAATATGTATCATATATTACCAATTTAATATTTGAATGGAAATAAGAACTTGTGGCAGAGCCACCAAGGGGTTCTTATATTGTTGTACATAATTGCCTGTAACAAAGTCAATCGGTATCTGTATTCGTTTGCTGCATGTTAACAGCGTGGTCTCTAAAGGGTTAAGACCAAGCGCGATGACGTCATCACGTGGGTCACGTGACGTTCCCAACGGCGGGAAATGTGATGACGTCATGACGTCAGACTGAGAAGCCTCCCCTCTCAGTCCTCATGGAGCCAGCTTTAAGCAAAGACCTGTGTTTGAGTTCTCCTGTGTTTTTGAATGTTACTTCCACCAGTTTGCATTAAACATCGTTTTGGTTAGCTGATTGCCTCGCTCTTAATAATTTCGTCAGGAATTCACGAATTCCTACAGTGGTGACCCCGATTCTTCGTGGATGATCTTTGCAGAGGAAGCGAGACGCAGTGACATGATGGAGGCCAAAGCAGTGGCTTTGAAGCTACCTCAGTTCTGGGAACAACAGGCGGCCTCCTGGTTCGTGCAAGCGGATGCTCAGTTCAAGCTCCGGAACGTAGTGCAGGATCAGACCTGTTGTGTATGTAACTGTTTACCTTTAAGGGAACTATAGAATGTAACCGTTCGCCTTTAAGAGCACTACTTTCGGTGTGGCACTATTTGTTGGCTCATGTATACTGTAATACCGATAGTGACCACACCAGTATATAAGGGTTGTAATACGTTAACTAGGGCAGAATCGCCCGAGCCTCAGAATAGTAAAGACGTGTTTTATTTTGTTAACCGTGGAGTCTGTGATTATTTATAATACAACCCACAGACTTAACATTGGCGACGAGTCAGGATTCGAACCCTGCGGCAGTTGTTCCACGGCGGCTTCGTCCGAAGACAGGACGTTGAAGAGAGGTTTCAATCCTCACCAGTCTGGAACCGACAGGCTGGAAGCGACAGGCATTAGGACCCTGAAGCCTCCATAACCTCGTGGGTAAGCCGAGCAGCGTAGGCTGCAAAGACAGGGGCACCGATCGGGAGATAAGGGCGATTGCAATCCCTGATAAGAGCCGCGGTGAAACGCGCGAGCGGGTAAGCCAGAGCCCGGGAGGGAGCGAGCAAGAGCCGCGCGAGCGGGTGAGCCAGAGGCCGGGGGCCGCTTTCAAGTGCGAGGCGCAGCTGGGCCATCGATCGCATCCACTGATAAGGGCCGCACTCGGGCTGAAAGACAGCGTCGGGGGACGGGTGAAGACCGTCAAGCGCAGGAAAACCGCCATTGAAGTGGGCGGGGAGAGCGAGAAGCGCGGGAAAGCCGCCATTTTTCGCGGGAAAACCGCTGGGGAAGAAGGCAGAAGCGGGAAACCGCCATCTTAGAAAATTAATTAGAATTTTCAGAAACAAGAAATAAGTAAAGCAATACTTGTGGTGTTCTCGGAAAGAGAAGAAGATGCCTAAGCGAGGAAATATTAATGATTTTAATGCTGAAATAGAAGACAGGGCCACGTATGGGGAACGCATAGGAATATATTGCGTAGCCATATACAAGGCAATAACTTTGTTAAATTCGATGGGAGCAAAAACATACGGGCTCTTGAAACATCTAATAGCACCAGTTAAACCAGTGGACCAGACCTTCGAAGAGATCGTAGCAGTGCTGAAGGATCAAATTACTGCAAGCACTTCCAAATGCTACCGTTGTGGAAAGACAACGCACGACCAGAATCAGTGCTGGTTTAAGAACCAAGAATGTAGGAAATGTGGCAGGATCGGGCACATAGCAAAAGTATGCCGGTCAAGAATGACGGACAACAAGAGGGAGTCCGCAAAAAAAGGGTACAAGAAGAGTCCAAGGGAACAAAAGTCCGACTCACACTTCAAATACAAGGGACTGGACAGTCTAAAAATTCACAACGTGAACAACGAAGCTGACAGACAAACCATTTGGATGACGCTGCGGATTGAAAAGGCCAAAGTCAAAATGGAAGTAGACACGGGATCGGCATTGACGGTCATGAATAAGCATGACTATAAAAAGTTTTTCAAACATATTCCACTACGGAATACAGAATTAGTACTACAGACATACACGGGACACAAAGTATTCCCTATTGGGAAGGCAGGAGTTAATGTGCGATACAAAGACAAAAATTACCGCCGTCTGGATCTGTATGTACTGCCTGAGGGAGGTCCACCACTTCTAGGACGGGAGTGGATCCGAAAAATAAAGATGGATTGGCATGAGCTAAACGCCATGTCGGTGGAGCACGAGAAAGAGGACGTCAAATCTGAACGGTTGTCCCGAATATTAGATGAAGCGAAAGAAGTATTCCAACAAGGGCTGGGTAAGCTGCGAGGTATTAAAGCAAGGGTTAAGATTGCAGAACATGCAAGCCCAAAGTTTTGTAAGGCCAGGTCGGTACCGTATGCAATACGACCAGCAGTGGAGGCAGAACTAGAAGAACTTGAACGATCAGGGGTTCTGTCAAAAATAGACTACAGTGAGTGGGCCACGCCCATTGTACCCGTCATGAAATCCTCACCAAGTAGTAAGCCAGGGGGACCGGGGAAGGTCCGTATCTGCGGGGATTTCAAGATCACAGTGAACCCAGTGCTTCATTCGGTGCAATACCCGCTGCCAAGGATTGAAGATATTTTCGCTTCGTTGGCTGGAGGAAAACACTTCACGAAGATAGACCTAGCTCAGGCATATTTGCAGATGGAGGTTGAGGAAGAGTCACGCCAATACCTAACTATCAATGCCCACAGAGGTTTGTACCGTTATAACAGACTGGTCTTTGGAGTGGCTTCGGCACCAGCAATTTGGCAGAGGGCCATGGAACAGGTGTTACAAGGAATTCCAAGCACGCAGTGCTATTTGGATGATATCCTAATCACGGGAATGGATGAAGAGGAACACCTCACGAATTTGAAACTGGTACTCACCAGGTTAAAGGAGTATGGCCTTAGGGTTAACCGCAATAAGTGTGAGTTTTTCCAAAAACGAATCTCATACTGCGGTCATATCATTGACCGCGAGGGACTACATAAATCACCGGAGAAGATAGAAGCGGTCGTGAAGGCTCCCACTCCAGGGAACGTGTCACAGTTAAGATCATTCTTGGGGTTGATCAATTACTACCACAAGTTCCTACCAAATTTGTCCACGGTGCTGCATCCACTGAATGAGCTGTTGCGAAAGGAGACACCATGGAAGTGGAGTGAGGAGTGCAAAAAGGCTTTTCGCAGAAGCAAGGAGTTGATTACCTCCGAGGAAGTGTTGGCTCATTTCAACCCAGCATTACCCCTTCGGCTGGCGTGTGATGCTTCACCGTACGGAATTGGAGCAGTACTTTCGCACAGGCTACCAAATGGCTTGGAAAGGCCAGTGGCTTTCGCGTCCCGATCTTTGACAACCGCGGAGCGAAATTACGCCCAGATAGACAGGGAGGCCCTCAGTCTTGTGTGGGGCGTGAAGAAATTCAACCATTACTTGCAATGTAAGAGGTTCACATTGCTGACAGACCACCAGCCGTTGGTGTCCATATTTAACCCGAACAAGGCCGTGTCCAACATGACAGCACAAAGGCTACAAAGATGGTCAGTCTTACTTGGGGCACACCAGTATGACATTGAGTACAAAAGGTCAACAAAACACGGAAATGCCGATGGGTTATCACGCTTACCATTGCCGACAGTAGAAGAAGCGAGTACAGGGGACCCAGTGGAGTTGTTCCACTCGTCCATTGTGGAATGTCTGCCGATAACAAACTCAATGATTGAGAAGGAGACAAGGAATGACCCGACTCTTTCACGAGTCTATGACTTAACGGTGAAGGGATGGCCAGCACAGAGCGAACCAACACTGCAGGCATTCTCACAGAGGAAAGAACAACTGTCGGTGTGCCGGGGAACCCTAATGTGTGGGTCGAGAGTGGTGATTCCGCCCAAACTCCAAAAGAAAGTACTCAAGGAGCTGCACGAAGGACATCTGGGTGGAGTAAAGATGAAGAATTTAGCGAGAGCATTTGTGTGGTGGCCAGGCATCGACGGGAACATAGAGGAGATCACCAAGAATTGCCTAGGATGTCAGAGGGTTCAGAACGCACCACCACCGGCTCCTCTGCACCCATGGGAGTGGCCCTCATCTCCTTGGCAAAGAGTACACATCGACTTTGCTGGTCCATTTATGGACTCGATGTTCCTGATAGCGGTAGATGCCCACTCCAAGTGGCCGGAAGTAATTAAAATGACCACCACCATGACGGAGAAAACCATCACGGTGTTAAGAACCATGTTTGCTCGGAATGGCCTGCTGGAACAGATCTGTTCCGATAACGGACCACAATTTGTGTCCGAGGAATTCAAGAAATTCCTAAAGAGCAATGGGGTTAAACATTACACATCAGCCCCATACCATCCCGCCTCCAATGGGTTGGCTGAAAGGTTCGTCCAGACCTTCAAGAAGGCCGTAAAGGCCATGAGTAATGAAGACATAAGTCTACAACATAAGGTAGACAGTTTTTTGTTGGCATACCGAAATGCAACACATGCGGTCACAAATCAAACTCCCGCAATGATGTTTTTTAACAGACGCTTAAGATGCCGGCTGGATCTACTTAAACCCAATGTCAGAAGGGACGTGGAGAACCGACAATTCCAGAACATCAATGACAGGGCAACTAGGTCTTTCAAGATGGGGCAACAAGTTTTGGCCCGGGACTATCGTACAGAAAAATGGCAGCCTGGAACTATTAAAAAAAGGCTAGGCCCGTTGATGTACACGGTGAACATTGGGGACAATGTAATAAGGCGCCATGTTGACCAGCTCATAGAGTCCGCCACAAATGAGCACTCGACTTCACCACCTGACCCGAGTAATGTTGAAACTGAAATACCTAGAACACCTACTGCTGATCTAGTAACATTGGATTCAGATGAACCTGACACTGTTGTTCCAGCTGAATCGATTTTGCCAGGCACCCCTACTGGGCCGCTAGGAATGACGACACCACTTCGGCGTTATCCAGAGAGATTCCGGAAACCTCCACAGAGACTAAACTTGTAAACTGTTATATGACGTTGACTCCATCGAGAGTATATCTGTAAACTGTTATATGAAGTTGAAGATTGTATGTTTAAAGGGGATTCTGTAAGTAATAAGCTAAAAAGGGAGGAGTGTTGTGTATGTAACCGTTTACCTTTAAGGGAACTATAGAATGTAACCGTTCGCCTTTAAGAGCACTACTTTCGGTGTGGCACTATTTGTTGGCTCATGTATACTGTAATACCGATAGTGACCACACCAGTATATAAGGGTTGTGATACGTTAACTAGGGCAGAATCGCCCGAGCCTCTGAATAGTAAAGACGTGTTTTATTTTGTTAACCGTGGAGTCTGTGATTATTTATAATACAACCCACAGACTTAACAAGACCCGTTACCTCTACATGGTTTCCGCACTCGACAGCTCCACGGCTTTGAGGATCATCAGCCTGCTGGAAAATCCCCCAGCCGACAGCAAGTATGACACCCTTAAGGCGCGGCATATCCAGGTATTCGGCCTCACAAAGTCGGAACGCGCACGACGGTTACTCACGGTGCCCGGGTTAGGCGACTACAAGCCGTCGGAGTTAATGAGCCAGATGCTCACGCTCCTTGGTTCAGAACCGCAGTGTTTCCTACTTCGGGAATTGTTCCTGAGCCAATTGCCCGAGCAGGTGCAGGCAGCCCTCGCGAGGTCGGAAACTGCGGATTGTGTGGCGCTCGCGGCCGAGGCTGACAACATTTATGCCGTCATGCAACAATACTGCGCTGCCTCGAGGCCTCCCTCCCAGAAAGGCCCCGCCCTGACGCCTCCACCATCCGGCTGGTGTTATTACCACGCCCGTTTCGGCCCGATGCTGCTGCCCTCCCTGCGGGTTCAAGCCTAAGGCAACGAATTGACACCAGCACCAACCGCGCGACGGGAAGACCGAACCTGAAGTAGGCCCCACGGCCGCGATTGCGATTGGCGATTCCGGGAAGCTACTCTATGTCACCGATTCCATCTCAGGCCGACGGTTTTTATGTGACACGGGAGCAGAGTGTAGCATCCTTCTCGCATCGGTCCTCGACATCCGGACTGGGAGGCGCGGTTGTCCACTCCAAGCTGCCAACGGCGGTGCTATTCGTACATTTGGGAAACGGCGGGCCCAGGTGTGTTTCGGCGGTCAACGCTTCCAATGGGAGTTTATCACTGCCAAGATTGCGCAAGCGATCCTCGGCGCCGACTTTTTATGCGCCAACAGCTTTGTAAGAGCCATAAAAGCTTAAGAAAATACTTTAAAATAGTGGCTAAATGGCATAATAGTTAATTTACCTGAACGACTTATTGTATTAAGAAACCCCCTATTTTCTTGCTCCAGTGGTATAGTCCGACACCCCCTTCATTCTTGCCACAATGGAACAGTCCCTAAGCCACACATTGGGTGCAGCCATTTCACAGTTTAAACTGCACGTGGTGAAAGAGGCAGAAGCTGTGAGGTTTGGAGCAGTACAGTTTTTGACCGTGTTCGTTTATACGTGTTTGCTTTGTAATTCCGTTTGTTAAGTGTTATAGTAAACAGTTTAAAAGACAAAGCTACGTTTGGGAACGTTTTATTTCGACACGCGTCTACTCGATGTTAAAGGCCCCACAGCCCAGTGGCCTGCCTGTTTGGAAACTAAGAAGCGCCACTACATGAGTCAAAAACTAGCTCCCTAAGAAGGAAGGGATGGAATCGTCGGCGAACATATACATGAATGGTCACGGAGCCAGACGACAATTTAAGAAAGCGAAGGTACAGTGACTGTTACTTGCTTTGTTCATTCTGTTGAGAAGCTAAATAAGAGCTGCGGGTAAAATGGCCGAGGCCTTAAGGAGCCAGGAGCTTCCCCCAGCCAGAAGGATTGCTGGCCAAAAGAGGGAAATAAAGCTCACCCCAAAGGCAAGGGAAGAGAAGTTACATAGAAGCATAGGTGCAAGGAAGGCTAAATTAGTTCAGATAACTGGAAAAATGAAGATAATTGATCGTCTCATGGAAGATAATGCTAATATTAAGAAAGCTGAAGACATGATGTATTACGATTTCTCCAAGCTGCATGAAGAATTTAATATACTCAATGAAGATGTATTAGCACTTCTGTCTGAAGAAGAGGGAAACACTGATCAGCACGACTGGTTTGATCTTAAATCAACCAGCATTAAGGATGATATCAAGGCCACGGAGCAGTGGATGTTAAAAATTCGTCAAGATGCTGATACAGCAGAGAAAGATAAGGTTGACGATGAAGTCGGACCAGACGATAGCATTTCAGAGACTTCCGCCAGACCGAGCAAAAATCAAAAAGAATGTAGCTCTGTTTCTGGACGCAGGTCAGTCGCTTCTACCACAAGCTCGGCGCGACGCATGAGAGCGGAGGCTGAACGGGCGGCGTTGATGGCGCGCGCAGCATCTTTAGATGAGAAGCAAGCTCTTGAACGGGAAGAGGCCCAACTGCAGGCCCAAGAGGCCCAACTGCAGGCCCAACTGCAGGCCCAACAGGCCCAACTGCAGGCTCAACTGCAGGCCCAACAGGCCCAACTGCAGGCCCAGCGGGCCCAGGTGCAGGCAAAGAAAGAACGGCTGGAGATGAAAACAGCTATCGAGGTCTCAGATGCCAGGTTGAGTGCGTACGAAGATTATGAAGGCTCACGGGACGGCGGGAGCCACTGCCAGTCAACGTTGCCACATAGAGTTGGATCCAGGGCACCTTCAAGAGTTACAACAGAGCCCGAAAGCAATTCCCCGGCATTACAGCGTGGAAGAGTGGCCTCTCCACTAACAGGAGCACGTGATGCTACCCCAGACGTCAGACAGTCTAGACTAGACCCTGCTGATGACCACCAGAGGCCTGAAGACACAGGGAGAAGCCTATACCGAGTGATGCAACATCAGAACAAAATTACAGAGATGCTTGTAAAACAACAGAATCTGTTTCGACTCCCTCAAAGAGACATACCAGTGTTCCAAGGCGACCCACTCAAGTATAAGCCCTTCATCAGATCCTTTGAACAAGCCATTGACTCCAAGACAGAGAGCAGCAGTGATAAGTTGTACTACCTGGGACAGTACACCAGTGGTAAACCACAAGACCTGGTCAGAAGCTGTGAACACATGAGACCGGACCGGGGATACATAGAAGCCAGGAAGTTGCTGCAGGAGCACTGTGGTAACGAGCTGAAGATAGCCACTGCATATATCGAAAAGGCTACCAAGTGGCCACAGATCAGATCGGAAGACGGAGAGGCCTTGAACGCATATGTTCTCTTCCTCATAGGATGTCGCAACACCATGGAGGATGTTGAATTCATGGAAGAGATGGACAATCCTACGACTATGAGAATCGTCATCTCTAAGCTTCCTTGCAGGATGAGAGAACAATGGAGAAGAACAGCCTTTGAGGTAATGGAGAGACGGAAAAGTAGAGCCAGGTTTGCAGACTTAGTGAATTTCATAGACAAACAGGCTAAAATTGCTAGGGACCCATTGTTTGGAAACATCCAGGATGTCAGCCCGACCACCGATGGAAGAGTGAAAGCCAAGCCTGCTGAATCAAAGACTCTCAGGAAAGGTGGTTCCAGGGGAAGCAGCTTTGCAACTATCATCACTCAGGCCGAGGAAGAAAGGCCCCAGAACTCATCTCCCAAAAAGAGCAGCACAGTGACGCCTGCTAATGCTTTTCAGAAGCCATGCTTATTCTGCCAGAAGAATCATACATTGGATTTCTGCAGCGACATCAAAGCACAGCCACATAAGGACAGAATCGAATTCCTGAAGTACAACGGCCTATGTTTTGGATGTCTCTCTCAGGGGCACCTGAGTAGAAACTGTAAGCAAAGAACAACATGCAGAGAGTGCACTCGGAAACATCCCAGTCTGCTGCATATCCATAAAGAAGAACAAGTCTCTAAGAAGAGTGAAGAAAACAATACCGACGAGAAGGTTGTTTCAAGTGCTCTGGTGTCGCTAGAACCAGAGACTTGTGGACTCACTGGGGCCGGTGACAGTGACTGTATTCTTGCCATCGTACCAGTAAGGATCAAGTCTAAGAGGAGTGAGAAGGTTGTGGAGACTTACGCCTTCATGGATCCAGGTAGTTCAGCAACGTTCTGCACAGAATCACTCATGCGACAGCTGAACGTTAGAGGCAGAAGAACAGAAATCCTATTACGCACCATGGGTCATGAGAAGTCAATGCAAAGTTATATCCTGTCAGACCTAGAAGTGTGTGGACTTGAAGAGAAGGACTTCATAGACCTGCCTAATGTTTTCACACAGAGGGAGATTCCTGTTAGAATAGGGAACCTAGCCCTGCAGAAGGATATGGATAGATGGCCCTACCTAGAAAAGGTGCGTCTCCCATACATTGAAGCAGAAATTGGCCTATTAATTGGAACCAATGCCTACAAAACTATGGAGCCATGGCAGGTGATAAACAGCAAGGATGACGGACCCTACGCCGTCAGGACAGCCCTTGGATGGGTAATCAATGGACCGGTAAGGAGAGATGATGGCCACAAGTCGAACAAGGAGGAACGACAAAACGTCACAGTTAATCGCATCTCTATCGCAAGCATTGAAGAGCTGTTGATACAGCAGTTCAACGCAGACTTCTCAGAACGCAGCTGTGAGGAAAAGACAGAGATGTCACAAGAAGACCATCAGTTCATGGGTTTGATGACAAGGTCTACACAGTTCATTGATGGCCACTATCACATTGGTTTGCCACTGAGAAGACAGACCGCGAAGATGCCGAACAATCGCTGCATAGCAGAGCAACGCGCCATCAGTCTAAAGAGAAAGCTGAACAAGAACCCCGACTTTCACGAAGACTACAAAGACTTCATGAGAAACATCATGGCGAAAGGCTATGCTGTAAAAGTGCCTGAAGAACAGTTGAACAGAGACGATGGAAGGGTCTGGTACATTACTCATCACGGGGTGTATCACCCAAAGAAGAAAAAGATCCGTGTAGTGTTTGACTGCGCCGCCTCATTCAGAGGAACTTCATTGAATGACCAGCTGCTTCAAGGTCCTGATCTTACTAATACCCTCATTGGCGTCTTGACTAGGTTTAGACAAGAGCTCGTTGCCATGATGGCAGACATAGAATCAATGTTCTACCAAGTCAGAATCCCTGACGAAGATGCTGATCTTCTGCGTTTCCTTTGGTGGCCAGATGGCGACGTTAGTGAAGCGATGGTGGAATGTAGAATGGCCGTACACCTGTTTGGAGCCACATCATCTCCCAGCTGTGCAAGCTACGCTCTCAGAAAAACTGCAGAAGATGGCAAGGGCAAAGCACCATCCGAGGCTGTGGAGACAATCTTCAGAAACTTTTATGTCGATGACTGTCTGAAGTCCGTGTCAACAGAAGACGATGCCATCGCACTGTCAAGAGACCTTAGAACTCTGTGTTCGAATGGAGGACCCCATCTGACTAAGTGGATAAGCAACAGCAGAGCAGTTCTAGCTTCTATCCCAGAAAAGGAAAGAGCCACTGAAGTCAAAGATCTGGACCTGAGCCACGATGTCCTTCCTATCGAGAGAGCGCTTGGTGTACAATGGTGCATCGAGTCAGACACGTTCAACTTCAGGATAATGGTGAACGAAAAACCATCCACAAGACGAGGGATTCTCTCCGTGGTCAGTTCCATCTACGACCCTCTCGGATTCCTGGCACCACTCATTCTGCCGGTGAAGCTGATGCTACGAGAGCTGTGTAGAGACAAGAGAGGATGGGATGAAGATATCCCAGAAGGTCAAGCTCAGAGATGGCACAGATGGCTGACAGATTTGCAACAACTTTCTAGCTTCAACGTCAGTAGATGCATCAAGCCCGCGAGTTTTGGAGTTACAAAGACGGCTCAACTACATCATTTCTCGGACGCCAGTGAGGACGGCTATGGCACGGCTACCTACCTCTTGCTGACAAATCAACAGGGCCAGAAACATTGTGCCTTCCTCATGGGAAAATCCAGGGTGGCTCCGCTGAAGCAGGTCACCATCCCGAGACTGGAATTGACGGCAGCGGTTGTTGCAGTTAAAGTTGACCAGGTGATGCGTAAAGAGTTACAGCTCCCATTAGAAGAATCTGTCTTCTGGACGGATAGCACGACGGTGCTGAAGTATATAGAGAATGAGAAGATACGCTTCAAGACCTTCGTAGCAAACAGAATCTCATCCATTAGAGAAGCTACACAACCATCTCAATGGAGGTATGTAAACACCTCATTAAACCCAGCAGATCAAGCCTCACGGGGATTGAAGGCTGAAAACTTCATGAGGAGTGAAACTTGGATACAAGGCCCAAGTTATCTGCTGGAAACAGGGAGATCATGGCCAGAAAGACCAGATATGCCAAGTCAGATTACTGAAGACGACGTCGAAGTCAAGAGATCAGTCACAGTAAATTTCATAACTACGAAAGAGAACTTTGATACAGTGAACAAGCTTGTTAACCATTTCTCAGGATGGCACCAGTTGAGGAAAGCAGTTGCATGGTTTCTAAGGTTGAAAGAGTTGCTGCTACACCTGAGCGGTAAGAGAAAAGAGTACCGAGCCACTATCAGTCAGTCTGAAAGTAACCCTGATAAGCAGAGAATGCTTCTACAGCAGTATATGCATCAGCACAAGACCACATTGAGCAAGAATTCATTGACCGTGGAGGATTTGGCCAAGGCTGAGAAGGAGATAGTTTGCTTCAGTCAAAGACAAAGATACCCAGAAGAAACCGAAGCTCTACAGCAAAATACTCCAATCAAGAAAGGTAGTCATATCTACAAGCTGGACCCTACACTGCAAGATGGAGTACTGAGGGTGGGAGGGAGACTAAACAAATCCGCTATGCCAGAGGAGGCCAAGCATCCTGCTATCCTTTCTAAGGACCTCCGGGTTGCTACTCTCATTCTTCAGCATATACACCAGAGTATTGGACACAGTGGGAGGAATCACGTGCTTGCGAAGCTAAGACAAAGATACTGGATTCCAGGAGCTAATTCCATAATAAGAAAAATACTCTCTGAATGTATTGTTTGCAGACGGTTACACGCTAGAGCTGGGGAGCAGAAAATGGCAGACCTACCTGAAGACTGTTTGTTACCAGACAAGCCCCCATTTACAAACGTAGGGGTGGACTATTTCGGGCCTTTCGAGGTAAAGCGAGGACGGAGCCTTGTCAAGAGATATGGTGTGCTTTTCACTTGTTTGACCATCAGAGCAGTTCATATTGAGGTGGCACACACGCTTGACACTGATTCCTGTATTAACGCCTTGCGGCGCTTTGTCTGTAGAAGAGGACAGGTGTCCATTATGCGTTCTGATAATGGCACTAATTTCGTCGGAGCGGAGAGAGAACTACGGGAAGCTATTGAAGGTTGGAATCAGCTTAAAATACAGGAAGCCATGATGCAAACAGGAATTAAGTGGATCTTCAATCCTCCAGCTGCATCCCACCACGGAGGTGTCTGGGAAAGACAGATACGCACCGTAAGAAAACTACTCAGTTCTGTACTGAAGCAGCAAGCGCTGGACGACGAGGGACTCCAAACCATTCTGTGCGAGGTCGAAGCCATCATTAATGACCGACCGATAACTAAGACATCAGATGATCCCAATGACCTCGAAGCCCTGACTCCGAACCACCTGTTGTTGTTGAAAACACAGCCAGCCATGCCCCCGGGAGTCTTCAAAAAGGAAGATCTGTATGCCCGTCGGAAGTGGAGGCAAGTTCAGTATATGTCAGACCTCTTCTGGACCAGATGGACAAGAGAATACTTACCTCTGCTACAGGAGCGTCAAAAATGGTCCAAAATAAAGAGGAACTTCATCGTCGGAGACATCGTCTTAATTGTGGATGATTCAGCCCCTAGAAATTCTTGGTTGATGGGAAAAATAATTAAGACCATGCCAGACTCCAGAGGCGTTGTTCGTCGCGTCTGTTTGCAAACCAAGACCAGTACCCTGGAGAGACCGATCACAAAGCTCTGCCTGCTACAAGAAGCAGCGTGAAAAGCTCCTGAACGAAAGAAAAAAGTGGACACTTGTATTGTAAATATGTTGAACTCATTAGTTTATGACTCTTAATGTTTGAGTAATTGATATGCTTCATGTGCCTAGTCAATTAGGGGCCGGAATGTAAGAGCCATAAAAGCTTAAGAAAATACTTTAAAATAGTGGCTAAATGGCATAATACAGTTAATTTACCTGAACGACTTATTGTATTAAGAAACCCCCTATTTTCTTGCTCCAGTGGTATAGTCCGACACCCCCTTCATTCTTGCCACAATGGAACAGTCCCTAAGCCACACATGGGTGCAGCCATTTCACAGTTTAAACTGCACGTGGTGAAAGAGGCAGAAGCTGTGAGGTTTGGAGCAGTACAGTTTTTGACCGTGTTCGTTTATACGTGTTTGCTTTGTAATTCCGTTTGTTAAGTGTTATAGTAAACAGTTTAAAAGACAAAGCTACGTTTGGGAACGTTTTATTTCGACACGCGTCTACTCGATGTTAAAGGCCCCACAGCCCAGTGGCCTGCCTGTTTGGAAACTAAGAAGCGCCACTACAAGCTTGTTAGTAGATTTGAAAAATTGTCGACTGATCAACGCCGCCACGTTCAACTCCATCCCGTGTTTTCAAGGTTCTGCCACATCGCACGCAGTCTCCTGCGCCTTGCCAGCGTCCAACTATTTCACCCGCCTCCTTGGGGAATTCCCAGAGTTAACCAGGCCCACCTTCTCTGCAACAACCGGCAAGCATGTGGTGGAGCACCATATTACGACGACTGGCTCCCCGGTTTACGCACGGGCTCGGCGATTGGAACCCAGCAAACTCGCGGCCGCGAAGGCAGAGTTCGCCACAATGGAGTGGTTGGGGATTATTCACCGGTCAAATAGTCCCTGGTCCTCGCCGCTCCATATCGTCCCCAAACCCGGTGGTGGATGGCGGCCCTGCGGTGACTACCGATGGCTCAACGAGGTCACAACTCCTGATCGGTATCCCATACCACACATTCAGGATTTCTCCACGCATTTGGCCGGGAATTTGATTTTTTCCAAAGTTGACCTTGTCCGTGGGTACCATCAGGTGCCTGTGCACCCCCAGGACGTCCCAAAGACAGCGGTTATTACCCCTTTCAGCCTATTTGAGTTTCTCCGAATGCCATTAGGGCTCAAAAATGCGGCACAGGCGTTTCAGCGCCTTATGGATTCGGTACTGCGGGACCTTAAGTTTTTAATTGTGTACCTCGATGATATTCTAATCACCAGCGCCACTAAAGAGGAACACATCGCTCATTTGCGCTTACTCTTTCGCCGCCTCCATCAGCATGGCCTGATTATCAACCCGGCCAAATGCCAGTTCGAGCTGCAGCAGTTGGACTTTTTGGGCCACCGCATCACTTCAGAGGGGGCGTTGCCACTTCCGTCAAAGGTGGAGACAATCGCAGCATTTCCGCAGCTGCAGTCCATCAAGGCCCTCCAGGAGTTCCTGGGTATGGTGAATTTTTATCATCGGTTTGTGCCCAGGGCCGCACCACTAATGCAGCCACTCTACGAGGCTCTCAGAGGAAAGCCGGGAAAGGGACCCGTGGTTTTGACGCCGGAGATGGATTGTGCCTTTGGGGACACGAATGCCGCTCTCGCGAATGCAACGATGCTCACACACCCACTGCCTGGTGCCACCATTGCCCTCACGACCGACGCTTCTCATTTCGCAAGAGCAGTGGGTTAACAGTGCGTGGCAACCACTGGCATTTTTTAGTCGCCAACTGCGCCGTAACAAGCGCAAGTACAGCATGTTCGACAGGGAGTTGTTGGCGTTGTTTCTGGCTATCCGCCATTTTCGTTTTCTTTTGGAAGGGCGCCATTTCACCGTGTTTGTGGACCACAAACCGCTGACGTTTGCTATGGCCAAGACTACCGAACCATGGTCGGCTCGGCAGCAGCGGCAACTCACCTTTATTTCAGAGTTCACCACAGACATCCGTCATGTGGCCGGCAAGGACAACGTGGTGGCCGATTGCCTTCACGTGCGGCCGTCCAGGCCGTCCAGCTGGGAATAAATTATTCACACATGGCTGCCGACCAAGCAGCTGACCCTGAAACTCAAGCTTTCCGTACCGACTCCTCCTGCCTTCAGCCGACGGACATACATTTCCACTCGCTGGGCACCTCTTTGCTCTGCAACGTCTCTATGGGGCCTCCCCGCCCAATCGTTCCGGTTTCCTGGCATCGCAAAGTTTTTGACGCCATACACGGACTTTCACATCCTGGCGTGAGGGCGTCTCAGAAGTTACTGGCATCCAAATTCGTCTGGAGAGGGATGCGCAAGGACGTTCATGACTGGGCTAATACCTGCATCGTTTGCCAATGAGCCAAGCTGCAACGTCATGTTAAAGCCCCCTTGGCCACCATCGAAGTGCTGGAACGCCGTTTCGACCACGTCAATGTCGACCTCGTTGGGCCACTTCCACCGTCACATGGTTTCACTCACCTCTTGACCATGGTCGACCACACTACAAGATGGCCGGAGGCGGTTCCGCTGATGTCCACTACCTCCACGGATGTCGCCAGGGCTTTTATTTCCTCGTGGGTGGCACGGTTCGGCGTCCTATCGGATATTTTGTCCGACCGCGGCCCACAATTCACATCCGAGCTTTGGAATGCTGTGACTATCGGTTTGGGCACCAAGCTCCATCGCACCATGGCCGACCACCCGCAGGCCTGTAATGTATGTACCTTTAAGGGGGAGAACTACTTTTTACAGCTCATGTATACTGTAGTACCGGCAGTGACCACACCTCTATATAACGTTGAGTAGTAATCTGTACAGTTCAGTTGCAGTCTGAGCCACATTGAGTAAACACCGTTTGTACCGTTCTCCGCAGTCTGTGTCTGATTATACACGGACGTAACAGCCAACGGGTTATGTGAGCGCTTTCATCGGTCGTTGAAGGCGGCGCTCAGAGCCAGCCTCCAGGGCACTGCATGGGTAGAAAGGCTGCCTTGGGTTATGCTTGGTTTGCGTACGGCACCAAAAGAAGACCTGCAGTCATCTGCCGAGGAACTGGTGTACGGCCAGACACTCCGGGTGCCAGGTGAGTTCCTGCCGTCACCAACGCAGTCGTGGTCCGCAACCGAGCAACTCAACGTCCACCGGGATGCTGCCTGGATGTTCCAGCCGATTCCGACGTCACATCACGGTCTTCTGGCCTCCCACATTCCAGTGGAGCTAATGCGGGCCAAGTTCGTTTTTGTTTGTCACGATGCCCATCGCAGTCCACTCAAGCCTCCTTACGCGGGGCCTTTCCGAGTATTGCGGGCGGGTGCCAAGAGTTTTTTGGTCGACATCGGCGGCAAACCCGACCACAGTTCAGTGGACCGCCTCAAGCCCGCGCACCTGGACCTCGAACAGCCAGTCGAAACCGCACAGCCACCGCGTCGTGGTCGGCTGCCCGTCGCTGCCATGCCCGGCCAGATCGTTCCACCTGCCAGTTCATCAACTGCCCAGCACATTCCTCTCCGGGAATATAGGAGTCATTCAAACAGGCTTGTCCGACCTCCTCTTCGATTGACTGCCGTTTTTAAGGACAATTCTGGGGGGGCGCATGTGGCAGAGCCACCAAGGGGTTCTTATATTGTTGTACATAATTACCTGTAACAAAGTCAATCGGTACCTGTATTCGTTTGCTGCATGTTAACAGCGCGGTCTCTAAAGGGTTAAGACCAAGCGCGACGATGTCATCACGTGGGTCACGTGACGTTCCCAACGGTGGGAAACTTGATGATGTCATGACGTCAGATTGAGAACCCTCCCCTCTCAGTCCTCGTGGAGCCAGCTTTAAGCAAAGACCTGTGTTTGAGTTCTCCTGTGTTTTTGAATGTTACTTCCACCAGTTTGCATTAAACATCGTTTTGGTTAGCTGATTGCCTCGCTCTTAGTAATTTCGTCAGGAATTCACAAATTCCTACAAACTTAAAAATGATAAGCACTTGGCTGGAAGATCATACTACTGTCATGACTTTTACTCAATGAACAATAATAGTTAACAAATAATTTGTGACTCACTGTAAACACATTGGCCCAGAAATTTGGGTCGGGGGCTTCCCGCTGGTGTGAGCCCCCGACCTGCACTTTCCTTGCACGCCGGCAGTTGAGCTGTAGGGCCCCGTGGAATTCCGCTCTGGGGCCTGGCCCAGCTGCTGGCGCACAGTGCTTGCATATCCCAGGGGCGTAGTTAGTTCGATGCGTCCCCTGGGATCACATGAGCCATGGGCAGCCAATCGGAGGAGGGAAAAGCCCATTCATAAGATTGACAGGAAGACCTGTCAAAACTTATAAATACTACGGGCCCCAAAATAGCAGTAAAGCTCCAAATAATTTTTTTTTTACAAATCACACTTTTTAAATAAACTATAAATTACATTAAATAACTATTTTAAACAATAATTTAAATTTTTGAAAAAAATAATTTTATATTCTAACGGGGCTAAAAATAAACTTACCTTGCTTTAAAGTATTTAAAAATAATAAACCTGTGGAAAAAATGTTTTAAGTTTAATTAATTGATCACTTGCCTTGCAAAAAGCAGGCCTTACGCCTGCTTTTTAAATGTGTAAATCCTGCAAGATCACATTTCGTTGTTCATGTACTTGTGCAATGACAATAAAGTTGAATTATTATTATTATTATTATTTTCCCCGGGAAAACCTGTAAAAAAAAAACTAAGTTCAAAGCGCACGCGCAGCCTCTCCTGCGCGCATGTTCGACCTCTGAACCCCTTCGTTCAGAGGATCGGAAGTGCCGGTTTCCCACGCATGCGCAGTGCATGCAGAAAACCGGCACTTCCATTCAGCCTACGGGTGAGTACCCCATGCGTACTCACCCGTGGAGACCCGAATTTCTGGACCATTGTGCTATGTGTAGTGTCCGAGTATAAATAATACACGGACTGCAGGAGAACAATAATAACAGGTATTTACTGAACAGAGGTTACTCTTTTATTTGGACCCAAAAAAAAAACCCAATTCAACTGTAAATAAACAAAAGTTCAACTAAAGCTTAACAAATCAAATTAAAATTTGGTTTTCTGTGTTGATGATGCACTCCAGGAGCAGGCCCACAAGGAGGTCCTCCAACCTGTCCGCTCCCCTCCGCACCGGGTGACCGTAGATCAAGAGCGTGGGACTGAAGTGCAACCAAAAATCGAGGAGCAGCCCCTTCAAGTAGTGAAAGAGGGGCTGCAACCTCTCACAATCCATATAAACGTGAAACACGGACTCCTCCAGGCCGCAAAAAATGCAGGCGGCCTGGGAGTCCGTGAACCTACTTAAAACCTTATTGCACGGGACCGCTCCGTGCAACACCCTCCAGGCCAAGTCCCCGATGGAACAAGGGAGGACTCCCGCATAGAGAGCCCTCCATTGGGGACCTCCGCTACCGCCGGTCGGCAAAACGCCACGCCAAGGCGTGTCCGGACGGTAGACGAAGATGGCAAAGTGGAGAGTGTGCAGGAGCAGCCCGTACAGGAAACCCCTCCGCGTGGAATGAAAAGGCACGGAGGGTATTTCCTCGAGACGGCTCAAGTTGTGAGGCGCCGGTTCCCGAGGGGAGTTTCGGGGCCGGGCGCCGATGAGGAATTCCGTCCGAACGGGGGTAAGCTCGGATGGGATCGCCCCACGTGCTTGAGCCGCCTCGATACACCTAGTGGAGTCGGGGCCCAGTGCCGCTTTTACCGATTCGATGGTTTCGACCGCGAGCTGGACGTTGGCCCAGGACAGGCGCCGCGCCAGCTCCTCCGGCGCCATCCAGCCCGCTCCTCCGCCATCGAGCAGGTCCCCGACTCTGGTCACCTTGCCAGCCACAGCCCTACCCTCCGCCAGCCGCCCGAACCCGTGTTCATGGAGGTGCGGATTCCTGAGCAGCGGCTCCCGAAGGAGAGCCGCCGCTCCTGACGGGGGAGAGCTCCGCCTGGAAGCGACGTAGTTCCAAACCCACAGTAGTTCCTGGTAGAAGCCAGGCAGCTCCCGCAGGCCGGCACGCCTGCTGCCCACTTTCGCAAACAGGAGCTGCGTGTCGTAATTGAGGCCATGCAGCTGGCGGAAGAAAAACGTCGCCAGCGCACACCATCTTGGAGGATTCTCGACGTACAGGTATCTCTGCAGCGTCTGAAGACGGAAAGTCGCAGCCTGGGTGCGAAGGCACATCAGCGCCTGACCGCCCTCCCTAAGCGGGAGACACAGAACCGCGACAGAGACCCAGTGCTTCCTTTTGTCCCAGAAGAAGTCGATGAGCTTCTTCTGAATCTTGGCGACAAACGCAGGGGGAGGGATCAAAGTGACCAACCGGTACCACAACATGGCGGCCACCAGCTGGTTTATGACCAGCGCTCGACCCCTGTAGGACAACACTCGGAGCAGTCCTGTCCAGCGTCCTAGGCGAGCGGTGACTTTGGCCTCCAGCTCTTGCCAGTTCGCCGGCCAGGCGTCCTCGGCAGGGCTAAGGTAGACTCCCAAATAGAGGAGGTGCGTGGTGCTCCAGGCGAAAGGCCTGAACTCCTCCGGCAGGGAGTCCACCCGCCACTGACCCACCAGGAGTCCGGAACATTTCTCCCAGTTGATCTTGGCGGAGGATGCGTCCGAGTAAATCTGCTGGCATTCCCGCATCCTCCGCAAGTCAGCGGGATCCGTGACCACGAGGAGCACGTCATCGGCGTAAGCCGAGAGGACCACCTCCACGCCCGGCCCTTGCAGAGCCAGTCCCCTCAACCTCTTCCGCAAGAGGCGCAGGAAAGGCTCCACGCAAATGGCATATAACTGACCGGACATGGGGCATCCCTGACGCACCCCCCTCCCGAAGCGAAGGGGCGCCGTCAAGGACCCGTTAACTTTAATCAGACACTCCGCGGCGGCGTACAGAAGTCGGATCCGGGCGACGAAATGCGTCCCGAACCCGAATGCGCGCAGAGTCCCGAAGAGATACTCGTGATCCACCCTGTCGAACGCCTTCTCCTGATCCAGGGAAAGGAAGGCGACCGACAGACCAGCCCTCTGGGAGTGGTGGACCAGGTCCCGGACCAGATGGATGTTATCGTGGATGGTCCGGCCCGGGACCGTGTAGGACTGGTCGGGGTGGATCATGTGGGCCAGCACGGTGCCAAGGCGAGCAGACATGGCCCTGGCAAAGATTTTATAGTCCGTGCTGAGGAGGGAGACCGGGCGCCAGTTCTTAAGGAGGCGGAGATCGCCCTTCTTAGGCAGCAGGACAATGACCGCCCTGCGCCAAGAGAGGGGCATCTCCCCGGTCGCCAAACTTTCCCCCAGGACCCGCGCGTAGTCGCCCCCCAAGACGTCCCAGAACGCCCTGTGGAACTCCACGGTCAGCCCGTCCAGCCCCGGGGACTTTCCCCTAGAGAGCTGGCGGAGGGCGCCGGTCAGCTCCGCCAGACTTAGCGGAGCGTCCAATTTTTCGGCGCCCTCCGGGCCAACCTTCGTCAGGTCCTCCCACAAAACTCTGCGCGCATCCTCGCTGGACGGATCCGGAGAGAACAGAGCCCCGTAATAGGCGCGGGTCTCCGCGCTGATTCCCTCCGGATCCGAGACCAGAGATCCGTCGTCGGCCAGCAGCCCCAAGAGCTGCTTACGGACCCCCGTCTTTTTTCCAGCGAGTAGAAGAAGGGGGAGCCGCGGTCCAGGTCCCGCAGGAGCTGGATCCGCGACCTCACGTACGCGCCTCGGGACCCGACGAGCTGCAGGTCCTTCAGCGCGCCCTTCTTCTCTTCGTACACCTTCCGCAGGGCCGGGTCCTCGACGACCTGACCGAGACGGGACTCCAGGTCGAGCACCTCCTTCTCCAACCGCCCGACCCGGGCCTCCCGCCTCTTGGTCGACCCCTTCGCGTACTCCTGACAGAAGAGACGGATGTGAGCCTTGCCCACATCCCACCATAGCCTCAAAGAGGGGAAGCCCCCCTGCTTCCTTCTCCAGTCGGCCCAGAATCGACGAAACGAATCCCGGAACCGTGCGTCCTCCAGCAGCAGGTTGTTAAAATGCCAGTACACGGACCCCCCCCGCGCGCGCAGCGGAGCGAGCTCCGCCCACACCAGGTGGTGGTCCGTGCACGGCACCGGCCGCATGGAAGCTGCCGGAACGCAGGAGACGAACGCCCGGGAAATGTAGAGGCGGTCGATTCTGGACCTTCCTCCCCCAGACCTCACGCTAGTGAAGGCGCTGGAGTCGGGGTGGAGATTTCGCCAGACGTCCACCAAGTCGAAGGACCCAACCAGGTCCCTCAACTTCTCCATCGCCGCCGGGCTTCGCGGGGGACCCGAACGGTCCCTCGCCTCGAGGGTGCAGTTAAAATCCCCCCCGAGGATGACGCACTCGCCCACGTCGATGGAGCCCAAGAGAGCGGACACTTCTTCGAAGAAGCGCACTTGCTGCGCACTGGTCTGAGGGGCGTACACGTTCACTAGATGGAGCGGCACGCCCCCCAGGCGAACAGTGACATGGAGCAAGCGGCCCGGCACGTGCTCCTTGACCCCCAAGATCTCCGGCTGAAAATGCGGGGCCAGCAAGATAGCCACCCCGCTGGAATTGTTGGAGAGGTGACTCATGCTGACCCCTCCTTGCCACTCCAGGAGCCACATGGCTTCGTCTCCCGGAACGGTGTGGGTTTCTTGCAGGAAGCACACCGCATACTTCCCGTCCCGAAGGACCGAGAAGTTATTGAATCTGCGGCGCGCCTCCCTGCTGCCGTTGATGTTGAGGCTGGCTATGGTTATCTTCATGTCAGAAGCATAGTGCAACCTCTACCTACACCTAACGGGGCGAGGAAGCGCAGCCGCTGGTCCGCCGCCACTTCCTCAGCAGCCCAGTGAGAAACGTTGTGAGCCGACGCAGCTCGAGCGGGTTCACACCCTCGTCCGCGCCCAAGATCTTAACGGCGGCGCGGACGGAATCGATGAGCAGCGCCAGCTCCGACCACCTGTCGAGGGCCAGCCGGACCTTATTGCGCTGACCCAGGCACGTGGCCATAAAATCCCGGAGTTCCCTTACGGAAATGAGGGGAGACTCGGCAAGGGGCACGAGGTCATCCATCGCCACGTCGGCGCTGGAGTCCGAATCGTCCTCCGTGCCCATCACCGAGTCCCCATCCTCCTCCAGGGGGTCGTCACCAGCGGCCGACCCGTCCGCCGCGCAGTGCGAAGCGAACGACTCGGCCGCGCCAGCCAGCCCCGCCTCCGCCCGGATCCCACCCCCAGGATCGGCGGCAGAGGATTTCTCCCTGGGCTCCTCTAGGGATGCCGGGCCAGAAGACGGCGGCGGTTCAGAGCTCCCCTCCGCCTCAGACGCCGGAACGACCGGAGAAACCGGGGAGAGAACAATTTCCAGCTCCTCCAGTACGTCTGGCACCAGAGACGCAGCCAGGGGGCCATCCTCCTCCCCGCCACCAACCTCCGACCCAGCGGACGGGGGGTTTTGAATTAAAAGCTCTACCAGGACGAGCATCCCCTGGGAGACGTCCGGGTCGCATTGGGCGAGCTCATTATCCTCGAGCTCGCCCGACCCAGCCTCCAGGCTGCCCGACCCGGCGAGGGGTAATGACACCGATAAAAGGTCAACTTCAATTACTGCCGCGGGTTGTTCCGCAACCCCCCCCACGGGCAGGGTCTCATCCCCATCCCCGGGAGGCACGTGCTGGACAGACACATCTGCCTCAGCCTCCCGAGGGACAGGCGACCCCTGCCGATCGCTGGTGATGACGACAGCGCTGGGGGGGGCGGGGGGGCGCAGTACCCGCGGCGGGCGACGACTCCCCCTGCTCGGAGGGACCTTCCTCCTCCCAGTCCTCCTCCTCATCCAGGGTGTCGCGCCTTCTTTTTAGCACGGAGGGAGCGAGGGAGACCTCCATGTCTGCAAAGGCCTCCTCCTCGACTCCCTCCGGCGGAGCAGGTTTGTCGGGTTCCTCGGGCCCGAGCCCGGCCGCAGGTATTGGCATTACCGCTGCGGCGGTTGCGGCCACAGGCTCGGGCACGGGGCCCCTCCCGCTCACATCTGCCCTGATCAACTCCGCGAGGAGCGCGGGTGTAAGGGGCTCAAGGGGCAACGGCTCACCATCCACGGGGGGGCCTGCCCCAAGGTGCTTCTTTTTTCCCCGCGCCTTCTTTCCGGCCGGACATGCTCCCTCCCCCCCGCCGGAGGCCTTGGTGGCATCGGCCCCCGACGTCAACCGCGCATCAGACGTACTTGACGCGCGGGCAGATCCGGGGGGAAGGGCGGCGGCGGCGGCGCCAGCCTCGGCCGCACGAGATGATCCGGCGGCCTTGGAGGCAGGGCAGTTCCTCCTGATGTGCCCCACCTCCCTGCAGGCATGGCACCTCACACCGTCCGACATCCAAAAGGCGCGGTAGGCGGTCCCCTCGTGGAGGACGACGAACGCCCCTTCAGTGTCCTCCTCCCGCGCCAGCTGGATAAACAGCTGGCGCCGGAAGGAGAAGACGTGGCGAAGGCTGGCCTCCCGGAAGCCGAGCGGGATGGGCGTGATCCCCGACCTCACCTCCCCAGTTGTCGCAAATGGGGAAGGAGGAGCTCACCAGGAACATAGGGCGGGACGTTGGAAATAATGATCCTCTGCGCGGTGGCCTCGAGAGGATCCACCGGCAGGAAGGTCCCGCCCACGGTGAGCCCCTTGGCGACAGCCAGGGACACCGCCCGCTCCGACCCCAGGAAGAACACAGCCTTCCCATACATTTTCGAGGCCGCGATGATGGCTGAGGGGCCGACAACCCCAGCCATGGCCTTGACGCAGGCCTCGATGGTCATAGTGGGGTGAGTGTAGCTCTTCACCCCAAGCTTTTTTGTTATTAATCGAAAAGGTGACGGGGCAGCAGGAACAGCGGGAGCAGCGGTGGCTGTGGCTACCACTCTCGCATAGGTCCCGGCTGGCCCCGCCACCGGCGAAGACGCAGTCGCCATTCTGGGGTGCTTTTTTTAAGGGCTACACTCACCCCAAGTCACAGGCCTGAAGGTGTTAATGGCCTCGGTGTATATATATTTTTTTTGTCCTCTATTGAGCAGAGGGAGCTGTTTAAAATGAGGACACACCTCTCTCCTTATTGATTTAAATTGGGAGAGGGGCCCTCTCCCCTCTGCTCAATTGGCAATTAATAAAATAGATGAAACTAAGGTGCCTTAGAAAGACAGGCAGAGAGAGACAAAGAGAGAGAGAGAGAGGTGGGGGGGTGGGAAGGAGGGAGGCCGCAAAGGGCAGTGTTGCCACTCAGGATGGTGGGTGGGTGTTGGCAGGGTTGCACTCTCCGATGGAAAAAGTCTTTGGTGGTGGTGGTCTTCTGGCAGGGGGAGAAGACGTCTTCACCTGGAAAAGCTGGAGAAGCCACACACACTACACCCCTTGATGATCCGGTCTTGCTTCTTCTTTTCTCCCCCCACCTAAAATACAAAGTCTTGGGAGAGTGCCCCAAATAACACCCACCTGTAGATGTTCCGGATGAAGTTTTCTTCCCTCCTTTCAAGCAGTTGGTTTCTCTCCCCTCTCTCCCTCTCCTGAAGTGGAGGCCAATTTGGGGAGGCAGTGATAGAAAAGGCCTCTCCCCTGGTTGATGTTGATGTAGGCCTCCTTTCTCCTTCTCCTCCTCTGTCCTCTCTCTCCAGGCACCTCAGTTGATGTAATGATGGTGGAGTTGGTGGTGGTGGTGGTCCAACGTTCTCCTCCTCTTCCTGGTCAGGGGACCACCACTTTGATCCACTCTCCAAAGTCTGGCTGCTCCCTCTGCTCGTGCTTGCAGCTGCACAGCCAACAATGCTGTGCAAACTGAACAGAGGGTAACTTAAGACTGAAATACAGAAGCCTGCTATGGCTTTATATACAGGGGTGGTCACTGCCGGTACTGCAGTATGGAATCAGTTCTTCTCTTAAAGGTACATACACAACAATTCCTCCCCTTTTAGATAAACAGTACATAACATTCATTTAACAACTAAATAATAACTAATTACAATTACAATTTTCTCTGTACTATATACATCAACTGAATTAATCATTTATAAGTTCAGTCTTTGAGGAGGCTTCCTGATCCTGACTGGATAGCGCCTTTCTCGAGTATCCTGTTCTTGTGGCGGAGTTGATTCTGGCTCATTGTCATTGGTTGGTTCATCAGCTTCCAATACCACTGCTTCTGAGGTAGACGCAATCTGTACTTCGGGTTGATTACCAGGTGCACCTGTTCGTGGTATGGGTTTGGCTTGTTCCTGTGACTCTAGAATCTGGTCAGCATGGCGTCTCACGATGCTCTCTCCAACGTCCACTGTGTACATTAGTGGTCCCTGCTGTGTGCATATCATTCCTGGCTGCCATTTTTCTGTTCGGTAGTCGCGGGCCAAGACTGGTTGTCCTATCTTGAAGCTCTTGGTTGGCTTCTCATTTATGTGCTGGAATTGCTTATCCTCAACATCTCGTCTTATGTTTCGTTTGAGCAAATCCAGGCGACATCTTAGCCTTCGGTTGAAGAACATTATGGCTGGAGCTTGGTTGGTGACTGCATGTGTCGCATTCCGGTAAGCAAACAAGAAATTATCCACCTTGTGTTGTCGTGGTATGTCGTCATTATGCATTGCCTTTATTGCCTTTTTAAAGGTCTGAACAAACCTCTCAGCCAATCCATTTGTGGCTGGATGATATGGGGCAGATGTGTAATGTTTCACCCCATTATTCCTCAGAAACCTCTGGAAATCCTCGGACACAAACTGTGGCCCATTGTCGGAGCAAACCTGTTCTGGCAAGCCATTCCTGGCGAAGATGGTCCGTAGGACTGCAATAGTTTTCTCTGGTGGTGGTGGAGGACATTTTGATGACCTCTGGCATTTCGAATGGGCGTCCACAGCGATTAGGAACATTGAGTCCATAAATGGACCAGCAAAATCAATGTGTACCCGTTGCCATGGAGATGAGGGCCACTCCCATGGATGTAGCGGGGCCTGTGGTGGAGCATTTTGGACCTTCTGGCATCCTGTGCATCTCTTGGTCATATCCTCAATTTCTTTATTGATTCTTGGCCACCACACAAATGCCCTGGCTAGGCTCTTCATTTTTACCCCTCCCAGATGACCCTCATGAAGCTCATTGAGCACTCTATCTCTCAACTTGGGTGGAATTATCACTCGGGATCCACACATCAAGGTCCCCCGGCACACTGACAGCTGTTCTCTCCTTGGCAAGAATGCTGGCAACAGTGAGTCGCCATGTGCTGGCCATCCCTTCACCGTCAAATCATAGGCCCGAGAGAGTGTCGGGTCATTTCGGGTTTCCTTCTCTATACTTGAGTTTGTAACAGGTAGACATTCGACTATGGTTGCATGGAATATCTCAACAGGGTCCACTGCAGATGCTTCCTCTACCGTAGGCAACGGTAGGCGCGACAGCCCATCAGCGTTTCCATGCTGTTTTGTACCCTTGTACTCTATGTCGTACTGATGTGCCCCTAGAAAAAGTGACCATCTTTGCAGCCGTTGCGCCGTCATCACCGGAACGCCCTTCTTTGGGTTAAAAATGGAGACCAGGGGCTGATGATCAGTCAGTAGGGTGAATTTCTGCCCGTAAAGATAGTGATTGAACTTCTTCACACCCCACACCAGGCTGAGGGACTCCCTGTCAATCTGGGCATAGTTACGCTCGGCTGAGGTTAACGAGCGCGACGCAAAGGCTATTGGCCTCTCTGAACCATCAAGGAATTTGTGTGACAGCACCGCTCCGATGCCGTAGGGAGACGCATCACATGCTAACCGAATCAGTAGTGTTGGATTGTAGTGGGCCAATACTTCTTTTGAAGTGATTAGGCATTTACATTTCTGAAAGGCACGCTTACACTCATCACTCCATTTCCATGTTACTCCAGTTTGCAGCAGGGCGTTCAGTGGGTGCAGAATTGTAGATAAATTCGACAAGAACTTATGGTAGTAGTTCACCAACCCGAGGAACGACCTCAGTTGCGACACATTTTCCGGTGCTGGAGCCTTGACTACAGCCTCAATCTTGTCTGGCGACTTATGCAACCCTTCCTCATCAATCATGTGGCCACAATATGAGATTTGTCTCCTGAAGAACTCGCATTTGGGGCGGTTGGCTCATAGCCCATATTCCTGTAATCTCGTGAGCACCTGCTCCAGGTTGGCAAGGTGTTCACTGTCATTTTCGCCCGTAACCAGGATGTCGTCCAAATAACACTGGGTCCCCGGGATCCCTTGCAGGACTTGTTCCATCGCCCTCTGCCAAATAGCCGGGGCTGATGCTACCCCGAATACCATTCGATTGTACTGGTAAAGGCCTTTGAGAGTGTTTATCGTGAGGTATTTCCTAGATGCTTCTTCCACCTCCATTTGTAGATACGCTTGGGCCAGATCAATCTTTGTAAAGCGTTTCCCTCCAGATAGTGAGGCAAAAATATCTTCTATCCGTGGAAGTGGATATTGTACTGTGTGCAGGACTGGGTTCACAGTTACCTTGAAGTCCCCACAGATGCGAACCTTCTTCGGTTCCCCAGGCGTGCTGCTCAATGATTTCTTCGTTACAGGAACGATGGGTGTGGCCCACTCGATCCAGTCCACCTTGGACAGCACACCCGAACGCTCCAGACTCTCCAACTCTGCTTCAACGGCTGGGCGGATCGCGTAAGGTACTGGTCTGGCCTTAAAAATTTTGGGTTTGCGTTATCTTCGATTTTTATCGTTGCCGTTACTCCTTTTAGAGTCCCAAGTCCTTGTTGGAACACCTCTTTCGCGTCAGTTAGAATCTTTGACAGTCGTCCAGGTGTGACGTCATCATCCTTTTTATCTGTCACAGTTAGCGCCTGAATGGAATGCCAATCCAATTGTATTTTTCGGATCCATTCACGTCCCAATAATGGTGGTCCTCCATCTGGTAGTATATATATCACAGTTTCTGTGTTTCCTTGCCGTTGTATTCAACTGGCACCCTTATTTTTCCTCTGGGGTAGACTTTTTGCCCCGTGTATGTCTTCAATACAATGAACGTGTCCTTCAAGGGTATGTGTGGGAATAGCCGCTCATAGTCTTGTCGATTCATGACAGTTAGGGCTGATCCTGTGTCCAATTCCATCTTTACTGAAGACCCTGCTATCATGAGGGTGACCCAAATGGTTCGGTGATCCTCCTTTGCGATCACATTGTGTAACTTTAGACAACTTAGTCTCCTGCTCCTGGAGTCCTTATCACTCTCCTGATCTTCCGAACTACTGTCTGTCAATTTCTTTACTTTCTTGTACTTTTTCTTAGTAGTTCTTGTAGTGTTGGTTTTCTTTCCCGACCTGCAGACTCTTGCTATGTGTCCCATTTTCCCACATTGCCTGCATACTTTGTCCTTAAACCAGCAGTCCTTCTGATCATGGGTTGTTCTGCCGCAACGATAGCACTTTTCTGCTCCATACGCCATTTCGTTTGTGCTGTATTCTTGTGGTTTCTGTTGTATTTCTGCAGCTCCCCGTGCTCCTGCTTCGTAGGATACTGCCATGCTGAAAGCCTGTTCTAGCATCAGGTTCTTTTCTGAAAGTAGTCGTTTCTGGGTTCCTTCACTCTGGAGCCCGCAGACAAACTTATCCCATAAAGTGTCTGCCAGTCCTGCTCCGAACTGGCAGTGCTTCAATAACTTGCGTAGTTCCGTAAGATAGTCAGCATTGCTCTCATCTTTGTGCTGGTTGCTTTTATGGAACTTGAATCTTTCTGCTATCAGCAGCGGTGTAGGGTTTAGGTGTTCCTGTAAGGTATTAACAATCTCTTCAAAACTTTTCTCCATTGGTTTAGCTGGGGTAATTAAATTCCGCAATAGGCCGTACGTTCTCGCGCCCATCAAATTTAATAATACCGACGCCTTCTTTCCATCGGCCACCTCATTTGCCTTGCAGTACACTTCAATTCTTTCCACATACGTGGTCCAGTCTTCTACCTCGTTGTCAAAAGCAGTGATACTGCCACTTTTTGGTATCTTGGGTGATTTAAAATGGCGCCTCCCACGCTTTTTCTTCTTCACCAATGGATTAAAATGGCGCCTCCCGCGCTTTTCCTTCTTCCCCAATAGAATAAAATGGCGCCTCCCATGATTTTCCTTCTTCCCCTTGCTGCCACGCTGCTCCTAGCGTTCTGCAGTGTAATGGCGGCGACCCGCGGCTTCGGCGCGTCTCACTTTTCCTTCCCCTTGTTTTATTTTCGCTATGCTGCCCGGTTCTTGAGCACCGACCGCGCCCTGTGCGCTCCACCCTCTCTCTCTCTCTCTTTTCCTCCCGACAACGCTGCACGGCCCCTTTTCAGAGCCGCTCGATCGAGCTCGAGCCCGCCGCAGTCCGGAAGGGTCAGCGCACTACCTGCTACCAGCACGATTTGCTGGAACACCTTGACTGGGGAGACAAGCCCAGCTCTCCACAGCCTCTCCTGCAACTCTCCGAACTCCGATGGATCCTTGGGCGGTTGCCCGCGGTCGACACCTTTTGTTCTGACTTCGACCTCCAAAAGCTTCTTCTCAGGGAAAGATCCCCGTGAGGTGATGCAGTACTGCAGGTGAGTTCGAAACTGTTCATCGCCAATGTAGTGTCCGAGTATAAATAATACACGGACTGCAGGAGAACAAAAATAACAGGTATTTACTGAACAGAGGGTACTCTTTTATTTGGACCCAAAAAAAAACCCAATTCAACTGTAAATAAACAAAAGTTCAACTAAAGCTTAACAAATCAAATTAAAATTTGGTTTTCTGTGTTGATGATGCACTCCAGTCCCCGCGGCGCCCATCAGTCGCGGAAATACTCAAGCGCACCGGCGGACACCGCGTGCTCCATCTCCAGGGCCACCCGGGCGCGAACATGGCCGCGGAAGAGATGCAGGCAATCCGGCTGGACAATCCCCTCGACCGCCCGCTGCCTGGACCAATTGATGGCTCTTTTAACCAGGCCCAGGAGCAGGCCCACAAGGAGGTCCTCCAACCTGTCCGCTCCCCTCCGCACCGGGTGACCGTAGATCAAGAGCGTGGGACTGAATTGCAACCAAAAATCGAGGAGCAGCCCCTTCAAGTAGTGAAAGAGGGGCTGCAACCTCTCACAATCCATATAAACGTGAAACACGGACTCCTCCAGGCCGCAAAAAATGCAGGCGGCCTGGGAGTCCGTGAACCTACTTAAAACCTTATTGCACGGGACCGCTCCATGCAACACCCTCCAGGCCAAGTCCCCGATGGAACAAGGGAGGACTCCCGCATAGAGAGCCCTCCATTGGGGACCTCCGCTACCGCCGGTCGGCAAAACGCCACGCCAAGGCGTGTCCGGACGGTAGACGAAGATGGCAAAGTGGAGAGTGTGCAGGAGCAGCCCGTACAGGAAACCCCTCCGCGCGGAATGAAAAGGCACGGAGGGTATTTCCTCGAGATGGCTCAAGTTGTGAGGCGCCGGTTCCCGAGGGGAGTTTCGGGGCCGGGCGCCGATGAGGAATTCCGTCCGAACGGGGGTAAGCTCGGACGGGATCGCCCACGTGCTTGAGCCGCCTCGATACACCTAGTGGAGTCGGGGCCCAGTGCCGCTTTTACCGATTCGATGGTTTCGACCGCGAGCTGGACGTTGACCTAGGACAGGCGCAGCGCCAGCTCCTCCGGCGCCATCCAGCCCGCTCCTCCGCCATCGAGCAGGTCCCCGACTCTGGTCACCTTGCCAGCCACAGCCCTACCCTCCGCCAGCCGCCCGAACCCGTGTTCGTGGAGGTGCGGATTCCTGAGCAGCGGCTCCCAAAGGAGAGCCGCCGCTCCTGACGGGGGAGAGCTCCGCCTGGAAGCGACGTAGTTCCAAACCCATAGAAGTTCCTGGTAGAAGACAGGCAGCTCCCGCAGGCCGGCTTCCTTTTGTCCCAGAAGAAGTCGATGAGCTTCTTCTGAATCTTGGCGACAAACGCAGGGGGAGGGATCAAAGTGACCAACCGGTACCACAACATGGCGGCCACCAGCTGGTTTATGACCAGCGCTCGACCCCTGTAGGACAACACTCGGAGCAGTCCTGTCCAGCGTCCTAGGCGAGCGGTGACTTTGGCCTCCAGCTCTTGCCAGTTCGCCGGCCAGGCGTCCTCGGCAGGGCTAAGGTAGACTCCCAAATAGAGGAGGTGCGTGGTGCTCCAGGCGAAAGGCCTGAACTCCTCCGGCAGGGAGTCCACCCGCCACTGACCCACCAGGAGTCCGGAACATTTCTCCCAGTTGATCTTGGCGGAGGATGCGTCCGAGTAAATCTGCTGGCATTCCCGCATCCTCCGCAAGTCAGCGGGATCCGTGACCACGAGGAGCACGTCATCGGCGTAAGCTGAGAGGACCACCTCCACGCCCGGCCCTTGCAGAGCCAGTCCCCTCAACCTCTTCCGCAAGAGGCGCAGGAAAGGCTCCACGCAAATGGCATATAACTGACCGGACATGGGGCATCCCTGACGCACCCCCCTCCCGAAGCGAAGGGGCGCCGTCAAGGACCCGTTAACTTTAATCAGACACTCCGCGGCGGCGTACAGAAGTCGGATCCAGGCGACGAAATGCGTCCCGAACCCGAATGCGCGCAGAGTCCCGAAGAGATACTCGTGATCCACCCTGTCGAACGCCTTCTCCTGATCCAGGGAAAGGAAGGCGACCGACAGACCAGCCCTCTGGGAGTGGTGGACCAGGTCCCGGACCAGATGGATGTTATCGTGGATGGTCCGGCCCGGGACCGTGTAGGACTGGTCGGGGTGGATCATGTGGGCCAGCACGGTGCCAAGGCGAGCAGACATGGCCCTGGCAAAGATTTTATAGTCCGTGCTGAGGAGGGAGACCGGGTGCCAGTTCTTAAGGAGGCGGAGATCGCCCTTCTTAGGCAGCAGGACAATGACCGCCCTGCGCCAAGAGAGGGGCATCTCCCCGGTCGCCAAACTTTCCCCCAGGACCCACGCGTAGTCGCCCCCCAAGACTTCCCAGAACGCCCTGTGGAACTCCACGGTCAGCCCGTCCAGCCCGGGGACTTTCCCCTAGAGAGCTGGCGGAGGGCGCCGGTCAGCTCCGCCAGACTTAGCGGAGCGTCCAATTTTTCGGCGCCCTCCAGGCCAACCTTCGTCAGGTCCTCCCACAAAACTCTGCGCGCATCCTCGCTGGACGGATCCGGAGAGAACAGAGCCCCGTAATAGGCGCGGGTCTCCGCGCTGATTCCCTCCGGATCCGAGACCAGAGATCCGTCGTCGGCCAGCAGCCCCAAGAGCTGCTTACGGACACCCCGTCTTTTTTCCAGCGAGTAGAAGAAGGGGGAGCCACAGTCCAGGTCCCGCAGGAGCTGGATCCGCGATCTCACGTACGCGCCTTGGGACCCGACGAGTTGCAGGTCCTTCAGCGCGCCCTTCTTCTCTTCGTACACCTTCCGCAGGGCCGGGTCCTCGACGACCTGACCGAGACGGGACTCCAGGTCGAGCACCTCCTTCTCCAACCGCCCGACCCGGGCCTCCCGCCTCTTGGTCGACCCCTTCGCGTACTCCTGACAGAAGAGACGGATGTGAGCCTTGCCCACATCCCACCATAGCCTCAAGGAGGGGAAGCCCCCCTGCTTCCTTCTCCAGTCAGCCCAGAATCGACGAAACGAATCCCGGAACCGTGCGTCCTCCAGCAGCAGGTTGTTAAAATGCCAGTACACGGACCCCCCCCGCGCGCGCAGCGGAGCGAGCTCCGCCCACACCAGGTGGTGGTCCGTGCACGGCACCGGCCGCATGGAAGCTGCCGGAACGCAGGAGACGAACGCCCGGGAAATGTAGAGGCGGTCGATTCTGGACCTTCCTCCCCCAGACCTCACGCTAGTGAAGGCGCTGGAGTCGGGGTGGAGATTTCGCCAGACGTCCACCAAGTCGAAGGACCCAACCAGGTCCCTCAACTTCTCCATCGCCGCCGGGCTTCGCGGGGGACCCGAACGGTCCCTCGCCTCGAGGGTGCAGTTAAAATCCCCCCCGAGGATGACGCACTCGCCCACGTCGATGGAGCCCAAGAGAGCGGACACTTCTTCGAAGAAGCGCACTTGCTGCGCACTGGTCTGAGGGGCGTACACGTTCACTAGATGGAGCGGCACGCCCCCCAGGCGAACAGTGACATGGAGCAAGCGGCCCGGCACGTGCTCCTTGACCCCCAAGATCTCCGGCTGAAAATGCGGGGCCAGCAAGATAGCCACCCCGCTGGAATTGTTGGAGAGGTGACTCATGCTGACCCCTCCTTGCCACTCCAGGAGCCACGTGGCTTCGTCTCCCGGAACGGTGTGGGTTTCTTGCAGGAAGCACACCGCATACTTCCCGTCCCGAAGGACCGAGAAGTTATTGAATCTGCGGCGCGCCTCCCTGCTGCCGTTGATGTTGAGGCTGGCTATGGTTATCTTCATGTCAGAAGCATAGTGCAACCTCTACCTACACCTAACGGGGCGAGGAAGCGCAGCCGCTGGTCCGCCGCCACTTCCTCAGCAGCCCAGTGAGAAACGTTGTGAGCCGACGCAGCTCGAGCGGGTTCACACCCTCGTCCGCGCCCAAGATCTTAACGGCGGCGCGGACGGAATCGATGAGCAGCGCCAGCTCCGACCACCTGTCGAGGGCCAGCCGGACCTTATTGCGCTGACCCAGGCACGTGGCCATAAAATCCCGGAGTTCCCTTACGGAAATGAGGGGAGACTCGGCAAGGGGCACGAGGTCATCCATCGCCACGTCGGCGCTGGAGTCCGAATCGTCCTCCGTGCCCATCACCGAGTCCCCATCCTCCTCCAGGGGGTCGTCACCAGCGGCCGACCCGTCCGCCGCGCAGTGCGAAGCGAACGACTCGGCCGCGCCAGCCAGCCCCGCCTCCGCCCGGATCCCACCCCCAGGATCGGCGGCAGAGGATTTCTCCCTGGGCTCCTCTAGGGGTGCTGGGCCAGAAGACAGCGGCGGTTCAGAGCTCCCCTCCGCCTCAGACGCCGGAACGACTGGAGAAACCTGGGAGAGAACAATTTCCAGCTCCTCCAGTACGTCCGGCACCAGAGACGCAGCCAGGGGGCCATCCTCCTCCCCGCCACCAACCTCCGACCCAGCGGACGGGGGGTTTTGAATTAAAAGCTCTACCAGGACGAGCATCCCCTGGGAGACGTCCGGGTCGCATTGGGCGAGCTCATTATCCTCGAGCTCGCCCGACCCAGCCCCCAGGCTCCCCGACCCGGCGAGGGGTAACGACACCGATAAAAGGTCAACTTCAATTACTGCCGCGGGTTGTTCCGCAACCCCCCCCACGGGCAGGGTCTCATCCCCATCCCCGGGAGGCACGTGCTGGACAGACACATCTGCCTCAGCCTCCCGAGGGACAGGCGACCCCTGCCGATCGCTGGTGATGACGACAGCGCTGGGGGGGCGGGGGGGCGCAGTACCCGCGGCGGGCGACGACTCCCCCTGCTCGGAGGGACCTTCCTCCTCCCGGTCCTCCTCCTCATCCAGGGGGTCGCGCCTTCTTTTTAGCACGGAGGGAGCGAGGGAGACCTCCATGTCTGCAAAGGCCTCCTCCTCGACTCCCTCCGGCGGAGCAGGTTTGTCGGGTTCCTCGGGCCCGAGCCCGGCCGCAGGTATTGGCATTACCGCTGCGGCGGTTGCGGCCACAGGCTCGGGCACGGGGCCCCTCCCGCTCACATCTGCCCTGATCAACTCCGCGAGGAGCGCGGGTGTAAGGGGCTCAAGGGGCAAGGGCTCACCATCCACGGGGGGGCCTGCCCCAAGGTGCTTCTTTTTTCCCCGCGCCTTCTTTCCGGCCGGACACGCTCCCTCCCCCCCGCCGGAGGCCTTGGTGGCATCGGCCCCCGACGTCAACCGCGCATCAGACGTACTTGACGCGCGGGCAGATCCGGGGGGAAGGGCGGCGGCAGCGGCGCCAGCCTCGGCCGCACGAGATGATCCGGTGGCCTTGGAGGCAGGGCAGTTCCTCCTGATGTGCCCCACCTCCCTGCAGGCATGGCACCTCACACCGTCCGACGTCCAAAAGGCGCGGTAGGCGGTCCCCTCGTGGAGGACGACGAACGCCCCTTCAGTGTCCTCCTCCCGCGCCAGCTGGATAAACAGCTGGCGCCGGAAGGAGAAGACGTGGCGAAGGCTGGCCTCCCGGAAGCCGAGCGGGATGGGCGTGATCCCCGACCTCACCTCCCCAAGTTGTCGCAAATGGGGAAGGAGGAGCTCACCAGGAACATAGGGCGGGACGTTGGAAATAATGATCCTCTGCGCGGTGGCCTCGAGAGGATCCACCGGCAGGAAGGTCCCGCCCACGGTGAGCCCCTTGGCGACAGCCAGGGACACCGCCCGCTCCGACCCCAGGAAGAACACAGCCTTCCCATACATTTTCGAGGCCGCGACGATGGCTGAGGGGCCGACAACCCCAGCCATGGCCTTGACGCAGGCCTCGATGGTCATAGTGGGGTGAGTGTAGCTCTTCACCCCAAGCTTTTTCGTTATTAATCGAAAAGGTGACGGGGCAGCAGGAACAGCGGGAGCAGCTGTGGCTGTGGCTACCACTCTCGCATAGGTCCCGGCTGGCCCCGCCACCGGCGAAGATGCAGTCGCCATTCTGGGGTGCTTTTTTTTTAAGGGCTACACTCACCCCAAGTCACAGGCCTGAAGGTGTTAATGGCCTCGGTGTATATATATATATATTTTTTTGTCCTCTATTGAGCAGAGGGAGCTGATTAAAATGAGGACACACCTCTCTCCTTATTGATTTAAATTGGGAGAGTGGCCTCTCCCCTCTGCTCAATTGGCAATTAATAAAATAGATGAAACTAAGGTGCCTTAGAAAGACAGGCAGAGAGAGACAAAGAGAGAGAGAGAGGTGGGGGGGGTGGGAAGGAGGGAGGCCGCAAAGGGCAGTGTTGCCACTCAGGATGGTGGGTGGGTGTAGGCAGGGTTGCACTCTCCGATGGAAAAAGTCTTTGGTGATGGTGGTCTTCTGGCAGGGGGAGAAGACGTCTTCACCTGGAAAAGCTGGAGAAGCCCAGGCTTAGTCCTGCAACAGGTCTTAACGATGTAATTAAATTAAATTAAGGACTTCACCTTGGGCAGCTCCAAGCTCTCCCAGGGCAGGCAATAGAAGGGATGCTAATTAGTGGTGTGTGTGGCCTAGCTTTTAACAAGAGCACACACACACTACACCCCTTGATGATCCGGCCTTGCTTCTTCTTTTCTCCCCCCACCTAAAATACAAAGTCTTGGGAGAGTGCCCCAAATAACACCCACCTGTAGATGTTCCGGATGAAGTTTTCTTCCCTCCTTTCAAGCAGTTGGTTTCTCTCCCCTCTCTCCCTCTCCTGAAGTGGAGGCCAATTTGGGGAGGCAGTGATAGAAAGGCCTCTCCCCTGGTTGATGTTGATGTAGGCCTCCTTTCTCTTTCTCCTTCTCCTCCTCTGTCCTCTCTCTCCAGGCACCTCAGTTGATGTAATGATGGTGGAGTTGGTGGTGGTGGTCCAACGTTCTCCTCCTCTTCCTGGTCAGGGGACCACCACTTTAATCCACTCTCCAAAGTCTGGCTGCTCCCTCTGCTCGTGCTTGCAGCTGAACAGAGGGTACTCTTTTATTTGGACCCAAAAAAAAAAACCAATTCGACTGTAAATAAACAAAAGTTCAACTAAAGCTTAACAAATCAAATTAAAATTTGGTTTTCCGTGTTGATGATGCACTCCAGTCCCCGCGGCGCCCACCGGTCGCGGAAATACTCAAGCGCACCGGCGGACACCGCGTGCTCCATCTCCAGGGCCACCCGGGCGCGAACATGGCCGCGGAAGAGATGCAGGCAATCCGGCTGGACGACCCCCTCGACCGCCCGCTGCCTGGACCAATTGATGGCTCTTTTAGCCAGGCCCAGGAGCAGGCCCACAAGGAGGTCCTCCAACCTGTCCGCTCCCCTCCGCACCGGGTGACCGTAGATCAAGAGCGTGGGACTGAAGTGCAACCAAAAATCGAGGAGCAGCCCCTTCAAGTAGTGAAAGAGGGGCTGCAACCTCTCACAATCCATATAAACGTGAAACACGGACTCCTCCAGGCCGCAAAAAATGCAGGCGGCCTGGGAGTCCGTGAACCTACTTAAAACCTTATTGCACGGGACCGCTCCGTGCAACACCCTCCAGGCCAAGTCCCCGATGGAACAAGGGAGGACTCCCGCATAGAGAGCCCTCCATTGGGGACCTCCGCTACCGCCGGTCGGCAAAACACCACGCCAAGGCGTGTCCGGACGGTAGACGAAGATGGCAAAGTGGAGAGTGTGCAGGAGCAGCCCGTACAGGAAACCCCTCCGCGCGGAATGAAAAGGCACGGAGGGTATTTCCTCGAGACGGCTCAAGTTGTGAGGCGCCGGTTCCCGAGGGGAGTTTCGGGGCCGGGCGCCGATGAGGAATTCCGTCCGAACGGGGGTAAGCTCGGACGGGATCGCCCCACGTGCTTGAGCCGCCTCGATACACCTAGTGGAGTCGGGGCCCAGTGCCGCTTTTACCGATTCGATGGTTTCGACCGCGAGCTGGACGTTGGCCCAGGACAGGCGCCGCGCCAGCTCCTCCGGCGCCATCCAGCCCGCTCCTCCGCCATCGAGCAGGTCCCCGACTCTGGTCACCTTGCCAGCCACAGCCCTACCCTCCGCCAGCCGCCCGAACCCGTGTTCGTGGAGGTGCGGATTCCTGAGCAGCGGCTCCCGAAGGAGAGCCGCCGCTCCTGACGGGGGAGAGCTCCGCCTGGAAGCGACGTAGTTCCAAACCCATAGTAGTTCCTGGTAGAAGACAGGCAGCTCCCGCAGGCCGGCACGCCTGCTGCCCACTTTCGCAAACAGGAGCTGCGTGTCGTAATTGAGGCCATGCAGCTGGCGGAAGAAAAACGTCGCCAGCGCACACCATCTCGGAGGATTCTCGACGTACAGGTATCTCTGCAGCGTCTGAAGACGGAAAGTCGCAGCCTGGGTGCGAAGGCACACCAGCGCCTGACCGCCCTCCCTAAGCGGGAGACACAGAACCGCGGCAGAGACCCAGTGCTTCCTTTTGTCCCAGAAGAAGTCGATGAGCTTCTTCTGAATCTTGGCGACAAACGCAGGGGGAGGGATCAAAGTGACCAACCGGTACCACAACATGGCGGCCACCAGCTGGTTTATGACCAGCGCTCGACCCCTGTAGGACAACACTCGGAGCAGTCCTGTCCAGCGTCCTAGGCGAGCGGTGACTTTGGCCTCCAGCTCTTGCCAGTTCGCCGGCCAAGCGTCCTCGGCAGGGCTAAGGTAGACTCCCAAATAGAGGAGGTGCGTGGTGCTCCAGGCGAAAGGCCTGAACTCCTCCGGCAGGGAGTCCACCCGCCACTGACCCACCAGGAGTCCGGAACATTTCTCCCAGTTGATCTTGGCAGAGGATGCGTCCGAGTAAATCTGCTGGCATTCCCGCATCCTCCGCAAGTCAGCGGGATCCGTGACCGTGAGGAGCACGTCATCGGCGTAAGCCGAGAGGACCACCTCCACGCCCGGCCCTTGCAGAGCCAGTCCCGTCAACCTCTTCCGCAAGAGGCGCAGGAAAGGCTCCACGCAAATGGCATATAACTGACCGGACATGGGGCATCCCTGACGCACCCCCCTCCCGAAGCGAAGGGGCGCCGTCAAGGACCCGTTAACTTTAATCAGACACTCCGCGGCGGCGTACAGAAGTCGGATCCGGGCGACGAAATGCGTCCCGAACCCGAATGCGCGCAGAGTCCCGAAGAGATACTCGTGATCCACCCTGTCGAACGCCTTCTCCTGATCCAGGGAAAGGAAGGCGACCGACAGACCAGCCCTCTGGGAGTGGTGGACCAGGTCCCGGACCAGATGGATGTTATCGTGGATGGTCCGGCCCGGGACCGTGTAGGACTGGTCGGGGTGGATCATGTGGGCCAGCACGGTGCCAAGGCGAGCAGACATGGTCCTGGCAAAGATTTTATAGTCCGTGCTGAGGAGGGAGACCGGGCGCCAGTTCTTAAGGAGGCGGAGATCGCCCTTCTTAGGCAGCAGGACAATGACCGCCCTGCGCCAAGAGAGGGGCATCTCCCCGGTCGCCAAACTTTCCCCCAGGACCCGCGCGTAGTCGCCCCCCAAGACGTCCCAGAACGCCCTGTGGAACTCCACGGTCAGCCCGTCCAGCCCCGGGGACTTTCCCCTAGAGAGCTGGCGGAGGGCGCCGGTCAGCTCCGCCAGACTTAGCGGAGCGTCCAATTTTTCGGCGCCCTCCGGGCCAACCTTCGTCAGGTCCTCCCACAAAACTCTGCGCGCATCCTCGCTGGACGGATCCGGAGAGAACAGAGCCCCGTAATAGGCGCGGGTCTCCGCGCTGATTCCCTCCGGATCCGAGACCAGAGATCCGTCGTCGGCCAGCAGCCCCAAGAGCTGCTTACGGACCCCCCGTCTTTTTTCCAGCGAGTAGAAGAAGGGGGAGCCGCGGTCCAGGTCCCGCAGGAGCTGGATCCGCGACCTCACGTACGCGCCTCGGGACCCGACGAGCTGCAGGTCCTTCAGCGCGCCCTTCTTCTCTTCGTACACCTTCCGCAGGGCCGGGTCCTCGACGACCTGACCGAGACGGGACTCCAGGTCGAGCACCTCCTTCTCCAACCGCCCGACCCGGGCCTCCCGCCTCTTGGTCGACCCCTTCGCGTACTCCTGACAGAAGAGACGGATGTGAGCCTTGCCCACATCCCACCATAGCCTCAAGGAGGGGAAGCCCCCCTGCTTCCTTCTCCAGTCGGCCCAGAATCGACGAAACGAATCCCGGAACCGTGCGTCCTCCAGCAGCAGGTTGTTAAAATGCCAGTACACGGACCCCCCCCGCGCGCGCAGCGGAGCGAGCTCCGCCCACACCAGGTGGTGGTCCGTGCACGGCACCAGCCGCATGGAAGCTGCCGGAACGCAGGAGACGAACGCCCGGGAAATGTAGAGGCGGTCGATTCTGGACCTTCCTCCCCCAGACCTCACGCTAGTGAAGGCGCTGGAGTCGGGGTGGAGATTTCGCCAGACGTCCACCAAGTCGAAGGACCCAACCAGGTCCCTCAACTTCTCCATCGCCGCCGGGCTTCGCGGGGGACCCGAACGGTCCCTCGCCTCGAGGGTGCAGTTAAAATCCCCCCCGAGGATGACGCACTCGCCCACGTCGATGGAGCCCAAGAGAGCGGACACTTCTTCGAAGAAGCGCACTTGCTGCGCACTGGTCTGAGGGGCGTACACGTTCACTAGATGGAGCGGCACGCCCCCCAGGCGAACAGTGACATGGAGCAAGCGGCCCGGCACGTGCTCCTTGACCCCCAAGATCTCCGGCTGAAAATGCGGGGCCAGCAAGATAGCCACCCCGCTGGAATTGTTGGAGAGGTGACTCATGCTGACCCCTCCTTGCCACTCCAGGAGCCACGTGGCTTCGTCTCCCGGAACGGTGTGGGTTTCTTGCAGGAAGCACACCGCATACTTCCCGTCCCGAAGGACCGAGAAGTTATTGAATCTGCGGCGCGCCTCCCTGCTGCCATTGATGTTGAGGCTGGCTATGGTTATCTTCATGTCAGAAGCATAGTGCAACCTCTACCTACACCTAACGGGGCGAGGAAGCGCAGCCGCTGGTCCGCCGCCACTTCCTCAGCAGCCCAGTGAGAAACGTTGTGAGCCGACGCAGCTCGAGCGGGTTCACACCCTCGTCCGCGCCCAAGATCTTAACGGCGGCGCGGACGGAATCGATGAGCAGCGCCAGCTCCGACCACCTGTCGAGGGCCAGCCGGACCTTATTGCGCTGACCCAGGCACGTGGCCATAAAATCCCGGAGTTCCCTTACGGAAATGAGGGGAGACTCGGCAAGGGGCACGAGGTCATCCATCGCCACGTCGGCGCTGGAGTCCGAATCGTCCTCCGTGCCCATCACCGAGTCCCCATCCTCCTCCAGGGGGTCGTCACCAGCGGCCGACCCGTCCGCCGCGCAGTGCGAAGCGAACGACTCGGCCGCGCCAGCCAGCCCCGCCTCCGCCCAGATCCCACCCCCAGGATCGGCGGCAGAGGATTTCTCCCTGGGCTCCTCTAGGGGTGCCGGGCCAGATGACGGCGGCGGTTCAGAGCTCCCCTCCGCCTCAGACGCCGGAACGACCGGAGAAACCGGGGAGAGAACAATTTCCAGCTCCTCCAGTACGTCCGGCACCAGAGACGCAGCCAGGGGGCCATCCTCCTCCCCGCCACCAACCTCCGACCCAGCGGACGGGGGGTTTTGAATTAAAAGCTCTACCAGGACGAGCATCCCCTGGGAGACGTCCGGGTCGCATTGGGCGAGCTCATTATCCTCGAGCTCGCCCGACCCAGCCCCCAGGCTGCCCGACCCGGCGAGGGGTAACGACACCGATAAAAGGTCAACTTCAATTACTGCCGCGGGTTGTTCCGCAACCCCCCCCACGGGCAGGGTCTCATCCCCATCCCCGGGAGGCACGTGCTGGACAGACACATCTGCCTCAGCCTCCCGAGGGACAGGCGACCCCTGCCGATCGCTGGTGATGACGACAGCGCTGGGGGGGCGGGGGGGCGCAGTACCCGCGGCGGGCGACGACTCCCCCTGCTCGGAGGGACCTTCCTCCTCCCGGTCCTCCTCCTCATCCAGGGGGTCGCGCCTTCTTTTTAGCACGGAGGGAGCGAGGGAGACCTCCATGTCTGCAAAGGCCTCCTCCTCGACTCCCTCCGGCGGAGCAGGTTTGTCGGGTTCCTCGGGCCCGAGCCCGGCCGCAGGTATTGGCATTACCGCTGCGGCGGTTGCGGCCACAGGCTCGGGCACGGGGCCCCTCCCGCTCACATCTGCCCTGATCAACTCCGCGAGGAGCGCGGGTGTAAGGGGCTCAAGGGGCAAGGGCTCACCATCCACGGGGGGGCCTGCCCCAAGGTGCTTCTTTTTTCCCCGCGCCTTCTTTCCGGCCGGACACGCTCCCTCCCCCCCGCCGGAGGCCTTGGTGGCATCGGCCCCCGACGTCAACCGCGCATCAGACGTACTTGACGCGCGGGCAGATCCGGGGGGAAGGGCGGCGGCGGCGGCGCCAGCCTCGGCCGCACGAGATGATCCGGCGGCCTTGGAGGCAGGGCAGTTCCTCCTGATGTGCCCCACCTCCCTGCAGGCATGGCACCTCACACCGTCCGACGTCCAAAAGGCGCGGTAGGCGGTCCCCTCGTGGAGGACGACGAACGCCCCTTCAGTGTCCTCCTCCCGCGCCAGCTGGATAAACAGCTGGCGCCGGAAGGAGAAGACGTGGCGAAGGCTGGCCTCCCGGAAGCCAAGCGGGATGGGCGTGATCCCCGACCTCACCTCCCCAAGTTGTCGCAAATGGGGAAGGAGGAGCTCACCAGGAACATAGGGCGGGACGTTGGAAATAATGATCCTCTGCGCGGTGGCCTCGAGAGGATCCACCGGCAGGAAGGTCCCGCCCACGGTGAGCCCCTTGGCGACAGCCAGGGACACCGCCCGCTCCGACCCCAGGAAGAACACAGCCTTCCCATACATTTTCGAGGCCGCGACGATGGCGGAGGGGCCGACAACCCCAGCCATGGCCTTGACGCAGGCCTCGATGGTCATAGTGGGGTGAGTGTAGCTCTTCACCCCAAGCTTTTTCGTTATTAATCGAAAAGGTGACGGGGCAGCAGGAACAGCGGGAGCAGCTGTGGCTGTGGCTACCACTCTCGCATAGGTCCCGGCTGGCCCCGCCACCGGCGAAGATGCAGTCGCCATTCTGGGGTGCTTTTTTTAAGGGCTACACTCACCCCAAGTCACAGGCCTGAAGGTGTTAATGGCCTCGGTGTATATATATATATATTTTTTTTTTTTTTTTTTTTTTTTTTTTTTTTTTTTTTTTTTTGTCCTCTATTGAGCAGAGGGAGCTGATTAAAATGAGGACACACCTCTCTCCTTATTGATTTAAATTGGGAGAGGAGCCCTCGCCCCTCTGCTCAATTGGCAATTAATAAAATAGATGAAACTAAGGTGCCTTAGAAAGACAGGCAGAGAGAGACAAAGAGAGAGAGAGAGGTGGGGGGGTGGGAAGGAGGGAGGCCGCAAAGGGCAGTGTTGCCACTCAGGATGGTGGGTGGGTGTAGGCAGGGTTGCACTCTCCGATGGAAAAAGTCTTTGGTGATGGTGGTCTTCTGGCAGGGGGAGAAGACGTCTTCACCTGGAAAAGCTGGAGAAGTCCAGGCTTAGTCCTGCAACAGGTCTTAACGATGTAATTAAATTAAATTAAGGACTTCACCTTGGGCAGCTCCAAGCTCTCCCAGGGCAGGCAATAGAAGGGATGCTAATTAGTGGTGTGTGTGGCCTAGCTTTTAACAAGAGCACACACACTACACCCCTTGATGATCCGGCCTTGCTTCTTCTTTTCTCCCCCCACCTAAAATACAAAGTCTTGGGAGAGTGCCCCAAATAACACCCACCTGTAGATGTTCCGGATGAAGTTTTCTTCCCTCCTTTCAAGCAGTTGGTTTCTCTCCCCTCTCTCCCTCTCCTGAAGTGGAGGCCAAATTGGGGAGGCAGTGATAGAAAGGCCTCTCCCCTGGTTGATGTTGATGTAGGCCTCCTTTCTCCTTCTCCTCCTCTGTCCTCTCTCTCCAGGCACCTCAGTTGATGTAATGATGGTGGAGTTGGTGGTGGTGGTCCAACGTTCTCCTCCTCTTCCTGGTCAGGGGACCACCACTTTAATCCACTCTCCAAAGTCTGGCTGCTCCCTCTGCTCGTGCTTGCAGCTGAACAGAGGGTACTCTTTTATTTGGACCCAAAAAAAAACCAATTCGACTGTAAATAAACAAAAGTTCAACTAAAGCTTAACAAATCAAATTAAAATTTGGTTTTCCGTGTTGATGATGCACTCCAGTCCCCGCGGCGCCCACCGGTCGCGGAAATACTCAAGCGCACCGGCGGACACCGCGTGCTCCATCTCCAGGGCCACCCGGGCGCGAACATGGCCGCGGAAGAGATGCAGGCAATCCGGCTGGACGACCCCCTCGACCGCCCGCTGCCTGGACCAATTGATGGCTCTTTTAGCCAGGCCCAGGAGCAGGCCCACAAGGAGGTCCTCCAACCTGTCCGCTCCCCTCCGCACCGGGTGACCGTAGATCAAGAGCGTGGGACTGAAGTGCAACCAAAAATCGAGGAGCAGCCCCTTCAAGTAGTGAAAGAGGGGCTGCAACCTCTCACAATCCATATAAACGTGAAACACGGACTCCTCCAGGCCGCAAAAAATGCAGGCGGCCTGGGAGTCCGTGAACCTACTTAAAACCTTATTGCACGGGACCGCTCCGTGCAACACCCTCCAGGCCAAGTCCCCGATGGAACAAGGGAGGACTCCCGCATAGAGAGCCCTCCATTGGGGACCTCCGCTACCGCCGGTCGGCAAAACACCACGCCAAGGCGTGTCCGGACGGTAGACGAAGATGGCAAAGTGGAGAGTGTGCAGGAGCAGCCCGTACAGGAAACCCCTCCGCGCGGAATGAAAAGGCACGGAGGGTATTTCCTCGAGACGGCTCAAGTTGTGAGGCGCCGGTTCCCGAGGGGAGTTTCGGGGCCGGGCGCCGATGAGGAATTCCGTCCGAACGGGGGTAAGCTCGGACGGGATCGCCCCACGTGCTTGAGCCGCCTCGATACACCTAGTGGAGTCGGGGCCCAGTGCCGCTTTTACCGATTCGATGGTTTCGACCGCGAGCTGGACGTTGGCCCAGGACAGGCGCCGCGCCAGCTCCTCCGGCGCCATCCAGCCCGCTCCTCCGCCATCGAGCAGGTCCCCGACTCTGGTCACCTTGCCAGCCACAGCCCTACCCTCCGCCAGCCGCCCGAACCCGTGTTCGTGGAGGTGCGGATTCCTGAGCAGCGGCTCCCGAAGGAGAGCCGCCGCTCCTGACGGGGGAGAGCTCCGCCTGGAAGCGACGTAGTTCCAAACCCATAGTAGTTCCTGGTAGAAGACAGGCAGCTCCCGCAGGCCGGCACGCCTGCTGCCCACTTTCGCAAACAGGAGCTGCGTGTCGTAATTGAGGCCATGCAGCTGGCGGAAGAAAAACGTCGCCAGCGCACACCATCTCGGAGGATTCTCGACGTACAGGTATCTCTGCAGCGTCTGAAGACGGAAAGTCGCAGCCTGGGTGCGAAGGCACACCAGCGCCTGACCGCCCTCCCTAAGCGGGAGACACAGAACCGCGGCAGAGACCCAGTGCTTCCTTTTGTCCCAGAAGAAGTCGATGAGCTTCTTCTGAATCTTGGCGACAAACGCAGGGGGAGGGATCAAAGTGACCAACCGGTACCACAACATGGCGGCCACCAGCTGGTTTATGACCAGCGCTCGACCCCTGTAGGACAACACTCGGAGCAGTCCTGTCCAGCGTCCTAGGCGAGCGGTGACTTTGGCCTCCAGCTCTTGCCAGTTCGCCGGCCAAGCGTCCTCGGCAGGGCTAAGGTAGACTCCCAAATAGAGGAGGTGCGTGGTGCTCCAGGCGAAAGGCCTGAACTCCTCCGGCAGGGAGTCCACCCGCCACTGACCCACCAGGAGTCCGGAACATTTCTCCCAGTTGATCTTGGCAGAGGATGCGTCCGAGTAAATCTGCTGGCATTCCCGCATCCTCCGCAAGTCAGCGGGATCCGTGACCGTGAGGAGCACGTCATCGGCGTAAGCCGAGAGGACCACCTCCACGCCCGGCCCTTGCAGAGCCAGTCCCGTCAACCTCTTCCGCAAGAGGCGCAGGAAAGGCTCCACGCAAATGGCATATAACTGACCGGACATGGGGCATCCCTGACGCACCCCCCTCCCGAAGCGAAGGGGCGCCGTCAAGGACCCGTTAACTTTAATCAGACACTCCGCGGCGGCGTACAGAAGTCGGATCCGGGCGACGAAATGCATCCCGAACCCGAATGCGCGCAGAGTCCCGAAGAGATACTCGTGATCCACCCTGTCAAACGCCTTCTCCTGATCCAGGGAAAGGAAGGCGACCGACAGACCAGCCCTCTGGGAGTGGTGGACCAGGTCCCGGACCAGATGGATGTTATCGTGGATGGTCCGGCCCGGGACCGTGTAGGACTGGTCGGGGTGGATCATGTGGGCCAGCACGGTGCCAAGGCGAGCAGACATGGTCCTGGCAAAGATTTTATAGTCCGTGCTGAGGAGGGAGACCGGGCGCCAGTTCTTAAGGAGGCGGAGATCGCCCTTCTTAGGCAGCAGGACAATGACCGCCCTGCGCCAAGAGAGGGGCATCTCCCCGGTCGCCAAACTTTTCCCCAGGACCCGCGCGTAGTCGCCCCCCAAGACGTCCCAGAACGCCCTGTGGAACTCCACGGTCAGCCCGTCCAGCCCCGGGGACTTTCCCCTAGAGAGCTGGCGGAGGGCGCCGGTCAGCTCCGCCAGACTTAGCGGAGCGTCCAATTTTTCGGCGCCCTCCGGGCCAACCTTCGTCAGGTCCTCCCACAAAACTCTGCGCGCATCCTCGCTGGACGGATCCGGAGAGAACAGAGCCCCGTAATAGGCGCGGGTCTCCGCGCTGATTCCCTCCGGATCCGAGACCAGAGATCCGTCGTCGGCCAGCAGCCCCAAGAGCTGCTTACGGACCCCCCGTCTTTTTTCCAGCGAGTAGAAGAAGGGGGAGCCGCGGTCCAGGTCCCGCAGGAGCTGGATCCGCGACCTCACGTACGCGCCTCGGGACCCGACGAGCTGCAGGTCCTTCAGCGCGCCCTTCTTCTCTTCGTACACCTTCCGCAGGGCCGGGTCCTCGACGACCTGACCGAGACGGGACTCCAGGTCGAGCACCTCCTTCTCCAACCGCCCGACCCGGGCCTCCCGCCTCTTGGTCGACCCCTTCGCGTACTCCTGACAGAAGAGACGGATGTGAGCCTTGCCCACATCCCACCATAGCCTCAAGGAGGGGAAGCCCCCCTGCTTCCTTCTCCAGTCGGCCCAGAATCGACGAAACGAATCCCGGAACCGTGCGTCCTCCAGCAGCAGGTTGTTAAAATGCCAGTACACGGACCCCCCCCGCGCGCGCAGCGGAGCGAGCTCCGCCCACACCAGGTGGTGGTCCGTGCACGGCACCAGCCGCATGGAAGCTGCCGGAACGCAGGAGACGAACGCCCGGGAAATGTAGAGGCGGTCGATTCTGGACCTTCCTCCCCCAGACCTCACGCTAGTGAAGGCGCTGGAGTCGGGGTGGAGATTTCGCCAGACGTCCACCAAGTCGAAGGACCCAACCAGGTCCCTCAACTTCTCCATCGCCGCCGGGCTTCGCGGGGGACCCGTACGGTCCCTCGCCTCGAGGGTGCAGTTAAAATCCCCCCCGAGGATGACGCACTCGCCCACGTCGATGGAGCCCAAGAGAGCGGACACTTCTTCGAAGAAGCGCACTTGCTGCGCACTGGTCTGAGGGGCGTACACGTTCACTAGATGGAGCGGCACGCCCCCCAGGCGAACAGTGACATGGAGCAAGCGGCCCGGCACGTGCTCCTTGACCCCCAAGATCTCCGGCTGAAAATGCGGGGCCAGCAAGATAGCCACCCCGCTGGAATTGTTGGAGAGGTGACTCATGCTGACCCCTCCTTGCCACTCCAGGAGCCACGTGGCTTCGTCTCCCGGAACGGTGTGGGTTTCTTGCAGGAAGCACACCGCATACTTCCCGTCCCGAAGGACCGAGAAGTTATTGAATCTGCGGCGCGCCTCCCTGCTGCCATTGATGTTGAGGCTGGCTATGGTTATCTTCATGTCAGAAGCATAGTGCAACCTCTACCTACACCTAACGGGGCGAGGAAGCGCAGCCGCTGGTCCGCCGCCACTTCCTCAGCAGCCCAGTGAGAAACGTTGTGAGCCGACGCAGCTCGAGCGGGTTCACACCCTCGTCCGCGCCCAAGATCTTAACGGCGGCGCGGACGGAATCGATGAGCAGCGCCAGCTCCGACCACCTGTCGAGGGCCAGCCGGACCTTATTGCGCTGACCCAGGCACGTGGCCATAAAATCCCGGAGTTCCCTTACGGAAATGAGGGGAGACTCGGCAAGGGGCACGAGGTCATCCATCGCCACGTCGGCGCTGGAGTCCGAATCGTCCTCCGTGCCCATCACCGAGTCCCCATCCTCCTCCAGGGGGTCGTCACCAGCGGCCGACCCGTCCGCCGCGCAGTGCGAAGCGAACGACTCGGCCGCGCCAGCCAGCCCCGCCTCCGCCCGGATCCCACCCCCAGGATCGGCGGCAGAGGATTTCTCCCTGGGCTCCTCTAGGGGTGCCGGGCCAGAAGACGGCGGCGGTTCAGAGCTCCCCTCCGCCTCAGATGCCGGAACGACCGGAGAAACCGGGGAGAGAACAATTTCCAGCTCCTCCAGTACGTCCGGCACCAGAGACGCAGCCAGGGGGACATCCTCCTCCCCGCCACCCACCTCCGACCCAGCGGACGGGGGGTTTTGAATTAAAAGCTCTACCAGGACGAGCATCCCCTGGGAGACGTCCGGGTCGCATTGGGCGAGCTCATTATCCTCGAGCTCGCCCGACCCAGCCCCCAGGCTGCCCGACCCGGCGAGGGGTAACGACACCGATAAAAGGTCAACTTCAATTACTGCCGCGGGTTGTTCCGCAACCCCCCCCATGGGCAGGGTCTCATCCCCATCCCCGGGAGGCACGTGCTGGACAGACACATCTGCCTCAGCCTCCCGAGGGACAGGCGACCCCTGCCGATCGCTGGTGATGACGACAGCGCTGGGGGGGCGGGGGGGCGCAGTACCCGCGGCGGGCGACGACTCCCCCTGCTCGGAGGGACCTTCCTCCTCCCGGTCCTCCTCCTCATCCAGGGGGTCGCGCCTTCTTTTTAGCACGGAGGGAGCGAGGGAGACCTCCATGTCTGCAAAGGCCTCCTCCTCGACTCCCTCCGGCGGAGCAGGTTTGTCGGGTTCCTCGGGCCCGAGCCCGGCCGCAGGTATTGGCATTACCGCTGCGGCGGTTGCGGCCACAGGCTCGGGCACGGGGCCCCTCCCGCTCACATCTGCCCTGATCAACTCCGCGAGGAGCGCGGGTGTAAGGGGCTCAAGGGGCAAGGGCTCACCATCCACGGGGGGGCCTGCCCCAAGGTGCTTCTTTTTTCCCCGCGCCTTCTTTCCGGCCGGACACGCTCCCTCCCCCCCGCCGGAGGCCTTGGTGGCATCGGCCCCCGACGTCAACCGCGCATCAGACGTACTTGACGCGCGGGCAGATCCGGGGGGAAGGGCGGCGGCGGCGGCGCCAGCCTCGGCCGCACGAGATGATCCGGCGGCCTTGGAGGCAGGGCAGTTCCTCCTGATGTGCCCCACCTCCCTGCAGGCATGGCACCTCACACCGTCCGACGTCCAAAAGGCGCGGTAGGCGGTCCCCTCGTGGAGGACGACGAACGCCCCTTCAGTGTCCTCCTCCCGCGCCAGCTGGATAAACAGCTGGCGCCGGAAGGAGAAGACGTGGCGAAGGCTGGCCTCCCGGAAGCCAAGCGGGATGGGCGTGATCCCCGACCTCACCTCCCCAAGTTGTCGCAAATGGGGAAGGAGGAGCTCACCAGGAACATAGGGCGGGACGTTGGAAATAATGATCCTCTGCGCGGTGGCCTCGAGAGGATCCACCGGCAGGAAGGTCCCGCCCACGGTGAGCCCCTTGGCGACAGCCAGGGACACCGCCCGCTCCGACCCCAGGAAGAACACAGCCTTCCCATACATTTTCGAGGCCGCGACGATGGCTGAGGGGCCGACAACCCCAGCCATGGCCTTGACGCAGGCCTCGATGGTCATAGTGGGGTGAGTGTAGCTCTTCACCCCAAGCTTTTTCGTTATTAATCGAAAAGGTGACGGGGCAGCAGGAACAGCGGGAGCAGCTGTGGCTGTGGCTACCACTCTCGCATAGGTCCCGGCTGGCCCCGCCACCGGCGAAGATGCAGTCGCCATTCTGGGGTGCTTTTTTTAAGGGCTACACTCACCCCAAGTCACAGGCCTGAAGGTGTTAATGGCCTCGGTGTATATATATATATATTTTTTTTTTGTCCTCTATTGAGCAGAGGGAGCTGATTAAAATGAGGACACACCTCTCTCCTTATTGATTTAAATTGGGAGAGGAGCCCTCGCCCCTCTGCTCAATTGGCAATTAATAAAATAGATGAAACTAAGGTGCCTTAGAAAGACAGGCAGAGAGAGACAAAGAGAGAGAGAGAGGTGGGGGGGGTGGGAAGGAGGGAGGCCGCAAAGGGCAGTGTTGCCACTCGATGGTGGGTGGGTGTAGGCAGGGTTGCACTCTCCGATGGAAAAAGTCTTTGGTGATGGTGGTCTTCTGGCAGGGGGAGAAGACGTCTTCACCTGGAAAAGCTGGAGAAGTCCAGGCTTAGTCCTGCAACAGGTCTTAACGATGTAATTAAATTAAATTAAGGACTTCACCTTGGGCAGCTCCAAGCTCTCCCAGGGCAGGCAATAGAAGGGATGCTAATTAGTGGTGTGTGTGGCCTAGCTTTTAACAAGAGCACACACACTACACCCCTTGATGATCCGGCCTTGCTTCTTCTTTTCTCCCCCCACCTAAAATACAAAGTCTTGGGAGAGTGCCCCAAATAACACCCACCTGTAGATGTTCCGGATGAAGTTTTCTTCCCTCCTTTCAAGCAGTTGGTTTCTCTCCCCTCTCTCCCTCTCCTGAAGTGGAGGCCAAATTGGGGAGGCAGTGATAGAAAGGCCTCTCCCCTGGTTGATGTTGATGTAGGCCTCCTTTCTCCTTCTCCTCCTCTGTCCTCTCTCTCCAGGCACCTCAGTTGATGTAATGATGGTGGAGTTGGTGGTGGTGGTCCAACGTTCTCCTCCTCTTCCTGGTCAGGGGACCACCACTTTAATCCACTCTCCAAAGTCTGGCTGCTCCCTCTGCTCGTGCTTGCAGCTGAACAGAGGGTAACTTAAGACTGAAATACAGAAGCCTGCTATGGCTTTATGTACAGGGGTGGTCACTGCCGGTACTGCAGTATAGAATCAGTTCTTCTCTTAAAGGTACATACACAACACTATGTCCCTAGATTTGTAAGCAATATAGAAATAAATTAATAATACTTTCATGAGGCATCTGTAATAAAGTTGCACACAATCTAGAAGCTATCATAGAATATGTGATGGAAGCAGAGCAATGTAATAACACTGTACTTTGTGTTTGTATATAACTGACGTAGATTTGTCATAATGAATATATTGGGGGCATTAAAAGGAGATATTTAGTATGTTCAATCTCAAAGAATGATTGTAATTTGCTGCAGTATTATTCTGTGGTACTCCCTCCCCAAATCCCTTTAATTGTCTGGACAGTTAAAAGCCTGCTTAAGGTCAATTTTTCCCATCAAGCTTCTGGTTACCGCTCCAATCCAAAGTGAAGCACTTTCACATGTTTTTCCATGTTAAAATCCTGATATGTTGCAATCATTCCATTTGACCTCATGCAATAACATGCAATTTTTTTAAGGTTATGAGTTTAAGACCAATTGTTTGAAAATACACTAGCCATTCAATAACTGTATACGCAGCTGAACGTTCCACTCACTGCAATTAGAATGTTTGACAAGACAAAGATGCCCAAAATGCAGTGTGGAAAAGCAATGAACTTAGACGTTTGCAACAAAAGATGGAAGGTGTCAGGGACAATTCTGCTTACATAGGTCTACAGTGATTTCACTAACAATGGCCCAGACCTTGGTGTCAGGGGCTTGCCGCGCATGCAAGCCCCTGATGTGCACTCACCCTGCGCGCCGACATCTGAAACCTGGCCCGCAGTGGATTTCCTGTCAGTGGCCAGGTTCTGATGTCGGCGCGCTGTGCTAACCTGACCCAGCGGCGTAGTTAGTGCGATGTGCCGGCTGGGATCAGGTGAGCACTGTTCAGCCAATCAGGGGAGGGGAAACTTCATTCATAATTTTGAGAGTAAGAACTGTCAAACTCATGAGAAGTACTGCACCCCAAAACACTACTTAAACTTTAAATAAAATTTTAAAAAACATCCCAATCATTAAATTAAGTATAAATAACTTAAAAAAAATAATTTAAACAATAATTCTTTTTTTTGAAAAAAATAAATTTTTAATAAAAAGGGCCTAAAACTAAACTTACCTTATTGTAGATTCTTTAAAATAATAAACCTGTGGGAAAAAAAATTCTAAATTGCACTAAAACACCGCTTACCAGTAAAAATAAATACTTACATGTGCTTTTTACAAGCGTAAAGACCGGAGGCCTTTACACATGCGCAAATCCCCCAATACATAGGAAATCCAAGACGCACGCGCTGCCCCCTACAGCGCACGCGCTAGCCTCTTCACCTCTTGGGTTACAGGAGAGGAAATGTCGGTTTTCAGCGCATGCGCTGTGCATGCTGAAAACCGGCATTTCCTCCGGCCAGACGCGTGAGTACCCCTTCCGTACTCACGCGTTTGGGGAGGAATTACTGCCCCAATGTGTTTTGCTACTTTGCTCTTTCAGAGGGATGTATAAATAGCCCAGCTCCACTGTCCCTCGTCACAGTCACTGAATCACAGAACAAAATGGGGAAGGTAAGAAGTCTTTACTGAGCAATATTCTGATACTATTTTAGTACTGCTTTGCAGAAATATTACCTGAAGTAATTATTTTTCTCTAGATCACCTTTTACGATGACAGCAACTTCCAGGGTCGGCACTACGAGTGCAGTACTGACTGTGATGACCTGCAATCTTACTTCAGCCGCTGTAACTCCATCCGTGTTGAGAGTGACTGGTGGGTGCTGTACGAGAGACCCAATTACATTGGATACCAGTATGTTCTGAGCTAGGGAGAATATCCTGACTACCAGCGCTGGATGGGATTCAATGAAACATCAGGTCATGTCGCACTTACCCATATGTAAGTTTTGCACTTATTTTATTTATTCAGTTTTCATTGTTCTTCTAACACTGATGTAACTATTAAGCACTTCAACTTTTAATCCCACAGTGGTTGATTCTTCATTCAACACAGCGGTAATTAATATTTAAAATATTGCACAGGCTGAGACATTCTTGTCAATGTAATTCATCTCCCCAATAAAGAAATATTCACCATGTCACTCACCACAGAACTTCCACAAAAAGTAGCTTCCATAACTCATTGAGGCTTGACTTCCATTTCAATTGATTAAGTACAAGTAGCTGGAAAGTGGACAAGTGGAATGTTCGATATTTTCCCGTCATGAAGATGATTCATGAATTTACCACTGGTAACTAATTAAAACCACTTTACCAAATGTAAACAAACAAGATATCCCATAATACTTCCCACCCATTGAGCATCTTGTGCATCACGTAATAATTGAAAACATACTAAAAACTATAAAGATAAATTACCTGTAAACTTCTGGCTAGTTTTATAACTGTGATAAATCTTTTGTCCATTTTGGGGCTTAACATATTGACTGACATGATTCACTTACCATTGCAGTCCAGCAGTAACTCCTACAGAATGAAGATTTAAGAGAGGCCTGACTTTGGAGGACAGATGATGGAATTCATGGATGACTGTCCATCTGTGCACGATCGTTTCCGCTACCATGACATTCATTCCTGCCATGTGATGGACGGTTGCTGGAACTTCTATGAACATCCCAACTACAGAGGCCGCCAGTACTTCATGAGACCCGGTGAATACAGGAGATTCAGTGACTGGGGCGACAGTTGTCCATCCGTTGGCTCCTTCCGTCGTATGATGCATTTTTAAAATTTCACTGTGCTGCTTTAATTTGTTCAAACAAATGATTAAATCAAGCCGAAGTAATAAATAATTGAGATTTTATTGAGTCTTTGTCTCTTCTGATCTTTATTTGTAGGCTCTGTCGTAGATACTGTAATTATAGGATATTTACAGTCTATTAACATATCCAGCCGAATCCACTTTCCAGCTCTTGGTTCGTAGCCCCGTAGGCTACGGCACTTCAAGTGCATATCCAAGTACTTTTTAAATGCGATGAGGGTGTCTGCCTCTACCACCCTTTCAGGCAGTGAGTTCCAGACCCCCACCACCCTCTGGGTGAAAAAAGGTTCTTCTCAACTCCCCTCTAATCATCCTACCAATTACTTTAAATTGACGCGCCCTGGTTATTGACCGCTCTGCTAAGGGAATAGGTCCTCCCTATCCACTCTAAGCCCCGTGTAATTTTATACACCTCAATTAAGTCTCCCCTCAGCCTCCTCTGTTCCAAAGAAAGCAACCCTTGCCTATCCAATCTTTCTCATAGCTAAAATTCTCTAGTCCTGGCAACATCCTCGTAAATCTCCTCTAGTGCAATCACATCTTTCCTGTAATGTGGTGACCAGACCTATACACGTACTCTAGCTGTGGCCTAACTAGAGTTTTATACAGTTCAAGCATAACCTCCCTCCTCTTATATGCTATGCCTCGGCTAGTAAAGGAAAGTATCCTGTATGCCTTCATAACCGCCTTATCTACCTGCCTGGCTACGTTCAGGGATCTGTGGACATCCACTCCAAGGTCCCTCTGTTCCTCTATGCTTCTCAATATCCTACCATTTATTGTGTATTCCCTTGCCTTGTTAGCCCTCCCCAAATGCATTACCTCACACTTCTCCAGATTGAAATTCATTTGCCCTTTTCTGCCTACCTGACCAGTCCATTGATATTATCCTGCAGTCTACAGCGTTCTTCCTCACTACCAATCACACGGCCAATTTTTGTATCATCTACAAACTTCTTAATCATCTTCCCTACATCGAAGTCTGAATCATTGATATATACCACAAAAAGCAAGGGACTTAGTATTGAGCCCTGCGGAACCTCACCGGAAACAGCCTTCCAGTCACAAAAACACCCATCGACCATTACAATTTGCTTCCTGCCACTGAGCCAATTTTGGATCCAACTTGCCACTTTCCCTTGGATCCCATTGGCTTTTACTTTTCTGACCAGTCTGCCATGTGGGACCTTGTCAAAAGCCTTGCTAAAATCCACGTAGACTAAATTGAACGCGCTTCGCTCATCGACCCTCCTTGTTACCTCCTCAAAAAAGTCAATCAAGTTAGTCAGACATGACCCCTAACAAATCCATGCTGACTGTCCTTGATTAATCCGTGCCTTTCTAAATGACGAGTAGTACTGTCCATCAGATTTTTTTCTAATAAATTGCCCTCCACCGAGGTTACGCTGACTGGCCTGTAAGCTCTCGGCCTACCCCTTTCTCCTTTTTTAAACAACTGTACATTAGCAGTCCTCCAGTCCTCTGGCACCATGCCTATAGCCAGAGAGAATTGGAAAATGATGGTTAGAGCCACCCAGGTCTCGTTGCACTTCCCCTTCTCCCAATCTATTGCTGTTCAGATAATAATCTGCCTTCCTGTTTTTGCCACCAAAGTGGATAACCTCGCATTTATCCACATTATACTGCATCGGCCATGCATCTACCCCATCACCCAACCTGTCCAAATCATACTGGATTTTCTCGGCATCCCCCTCACAGCACACACGCCCACCCAGCTTTGTGTCGTCTGCAAACCTGGAGATATTACATCTAGTTCCCTCGTCTAGATCATTGATATATATTGTGAACAGCTGGGGTCCTGGCACCGATCCCTGCGGCACCCCACTATTCACTGCCTGCCACTCGGAAAAAGACCCGTTTATTCCAACTCTTTGCTTCCTGTCTGCCAACCAGTTCTCTATCCAAGTCAGTACCTTGCCCCCAATCCCTTGTGCTTTAAATTTACATGCTAATCTCTTATGCGGGACCTTATCGAAAGCCTTCTGAAAGTCCAAATACACCACATCCACTAGTTCTCCCTTATCTATTCTATCAGTTACATCCTCAAAAAATTCCAGTAGATTAGTCAAGCATGATTTACCTTTTGTAAATCCATGTTGACTTTGTCCGATCCTATCACTGTTTTCCAAGTGCTCTGCTATTACATCTTTTATAATGGACTCTAGCATTTTCCCCACTACCAATGTCAGGCTTACCAGTCTATAATTCCCTGATTTCTCTTTACCACCTTTTTTGAATAGTGGGGTAACATTAGCTACCCTCCAATCCATGGGTACTGTTCCAGAGTCTATAGAATTCTGGAAGATGACCAGCAATGCATCTACTATTTCTAGGGCCATTTCCTTAAGTACCCTAGGATGTAGATTATCAGGCCCTGGGGATTTATTGGCCTTCAATCCCGTCAATTTCCCTAACACCATTTCCCTACAAATACTGATTTCATTCAGTTCCTCCCTTTCGTTAGACTCTATGTTCCCCGACATCTCTGGGAGTTTATTTGTGTCCTCCTTTGTGAAGACAGAACCAAAGTATGTATTTAATTGGACTGCCATTTCTTTGTTCCCCATTATAATTCCCCTGATTCTGACTGCAAGGGAACCACGCTTGACTTCACCAATCTTTTTCTCTTCACATATCTTAAAAGCTTTTACAGTCAGTTTTTATGTTCCCTGCAAGCTTACTCTCATACTCTATATCCCCCCTCTTAATTAATCCCTTTGTCCTCCTTTGCTGCATCCTAAACTGCTCCCAATCATCAGGTTTGCTGCTTTTTCTGGCCAATTTATATGTGCTCTCCTTGGATCTTATGCTATCCCTAATTTCCCTTGTCAGCCACGGTTGAGTCACCTTTTCTGTTTTATTTTTATGCCAAGCAGGGATGAACAAATTCTGTAGTTCATCCATGCAATCTTTAAATGTTTGTCATTACCGTCAACCCTTTAAGTAACGTTCCCCAATCCATCCTACCCAACTTGCGCCTCATACCATCGTAGTTTCCTCTATTTAAATTCAGGACCCTAGTCTCTGAGTCAACTACTTCACTCTCCATCTTAATGAAGAATTCGATCATATTATGATCACTCCGCCGCAAGGGGCCTCACACAACATCATTGCTAATTAATCCTTTCTCATTACATAATACCCAGTCTAAGATGGCCTGATCTCTAGTTGGATCCTCAACATATTGGTCCAGGAAACCATCCCGTATACACTCCAGGAATTCCTCCTCCACAGTATTGTTACTAATTTGGTTAGCCCAATCTATATGTAGATTAAAGTCACCCATGATAACTGCTGTGCCCTTATTGCACGCATCTCTAATTTCCCATTTAATGCCGTCCCCAACCTTAGCATTACTGTTTGGGGTTCTGTATACAACTCCCACTAACGTTTTCTGCCTCATGGTATTTCTCAGCTCTACCCATACAGGTTCCACATCATCAGAGCTAATATCCTTCCTTACTATTGTGTTAATCTCCTCTTTAACCAGCAATGCTACCCCACCTCCTTTTCCTTTTTGCCTGTCTTTCCTGAATATTGAATACCCCTGTATGTTGAGTTCCCAGCCTTGATCACCCTGGAGCCATGTTTTGGTAATCCCAATCTTATCATATCCGTGTACATCTATTTGCGCAGCTAATTCATCCACCTTATTACGAATGCTCCTCGCATTAAGACACAAAACCTTCAGGCTTGTTTTTTTAACACTCTTAGACCTTTTAGAATTATTATTTACTCTGGCCATGTTTGATTTAAACCCTTGATTTCTCTGACTGCCACTTTTGGTTTTCTCCTTCCTGTCTTTTGCTTCTATCCTTGTTTCCCTTTCCTCTGTCTCCCTGCACAGGTTCCCAACCCCATGCCATTTTAGTTTAAACCCTCCCCAACAGCACTAGCAAACACTCCCCCAAGGACTTTGGTCCCGGTCCTCCCTTGCTTCTTTTAACAGCCTGGGATACATTTCATCCGGGCCTGGCGATTTATCTACTTTCAATGATGCTAAACCACTTAATATTTCCTCTCTTACTATGTTTATCTCATCTAATATTTCACACTCCTCCTCCTTAACTACAATGTCTACATCGTCCCTTTCTATTGGGAAGACAGACGCAAAGTATTCATTAAGAATCATACCCACATCATCTGCCTCAACACACAGGTTATCTTTTTGGTCTCTCATAGGCCCTACACTTTCTTCAGTTATCCTCTTGCTCTTTATGTATTTATAAAACAGCTTTAGGTTTTCTTTGATTTTACTTGACAATATTTTTTCATGCCCTCTCTTTGCTTTCCTAAATTCCATTTTAATTTCACCCCGGCACTTTCTGTACTCCTCTAGGCTTTCTGCAGTATTTACATCTTGGTATCTGACAAAAGCTTTCCTCTTTTGCCTTATCCTACCCTGTATGGCCCTTGACACCCAGGGGGCTCTAGATTTGGGAGTTCCACCCCCATGTTAAACATTCATACACAAGGGAGTAATAAAATATTCCAGATTAGTGAATAACATACTATTTGAGTGATGACCCTTTACAGCATGGGTGTCCAAAATTTTGGACTTCCTAGATATGTATCATGGATCTTTTGGCCACCTGGGAAGGTTAAATCCATTTTCCCAGTAATTTGCATATATCTCACATTGCTGATAGTGATAGAGCTTGGCATTGTGATTTTGCATTTAGCCACCAATGAGACAACAGTGAGAGAAACAGTTGTTTCCAAACCTCCTGGTGCAGAACATTGAAACAGGGGCAATTGGTGGAACATAGATATTGGTAGGACAGCTTCACAGGCTAGACTGTAGGCCTCAGGAAGCACATGTGGCCCAGGAACAGCTGTTTGGACATCCCTGATTTACAATCTCTAATCAAATTCAGAAAATAGTCACAGTATAAAATACTACGTCACCTAAAGTTAACCATTCCTCTTGAAACATCATGGAATTTTAACTGTAAGACAAAAGTGAAAGAAATATATAACAACTGATCCTGAATATATATTTTTATTCATACTAGAGTTCACAAATCCCTTAATCTGAGGGGAAAAACATATCCGTTTTGCTAAAATGATAAGGTGACATACAACACACGCAGGGGTCAATGACAGTGAAGTGCAATGACTGTGCTGACAATGTCCTCTCCCTGTCTTTGTAAAAGCCTCTAGACTCCACTGAGCACTTCTTCTGATGTCATGGCTGAGGCCTGTCACTCACGATATGGGAACTGTAGATGCTAACCCACATTCAAGCACGCAGTGGAACAATGCAGTCGCCACCCAGCGCCTATATCTTGCAGTTCTTTCACTTGTTTCTTTTTCTGTGTCTCTTCCCCAGTACTCTCTTAATTTGTTATTTTTATGGTTCTTTCTTTTCATTCATTCTGTCTGTCTCTGTTTCTCTCTTTCTGTTTCACTCACTTTCCATCCTTTTTCTGTATATGTTTTCCACTTATGCCTCTGTTGTGTTTTTTACGCAGTGAGTTGTTGTGATCACAGAATCACAGAACAGAAACCCCACAGTGCAGATAGAGGCCATTTCAGCCCATCGAGCCTGCACTGACACATATCCCACCCAATCCCCGTAACCCCTACACCAACACATATCCCACCCTATCCCCGTAACCCCACGTATTTAATCCCCCTAACACTAAGGGTCAATTTATCATAGCCAATCAACCTAACCCGCACATCTTTGGACTGTGGGAGGAAACCGGAGCACCCGGAGGAAACCCACGCAAACACGGGGAGAATGTGCAAACTCCACACAGACAGTCGCCCGAGGCCGGATTCGAACCCGGGTCCCTGGCGCTGTGAGGCAACAGTGCTAACCACTATGCCACCGTATCTGGAATACACTGCCTGAAATGATGATGGAAGCAGATTCAATATAACTTTCAAAAGGGAATTGGATAAATACTTGAAGAGGAAACATTTGCAAGCTATGGGGAATGGGCAGGCGAGTGGGAGTAATTGGATAGTTGACGTCAGAAGAACTGCACAAGTGGAGTCTAGAGCCTTTTACAGAGAGAGGGAGAGGACATTGTCAGCACAGTCATTGTACATCATTGTCATTGAGCCCTGAATGTGCTGTGTGATATCTTATCACTTTATCACTGGATGGCCTCCTTCAGTGCTGTATCATTCTATGATTCTATTCTAATTCTCAACAGAGAATGCTTTTAAAAAATTCACTAATGGGCCAATGCAAAGATGATAAAATTCAAGAGTTTTTCAGATAAACAACTGGGGGGCAATTTTTGCTGAATACTTTAGGTGCTAACGGCGTGGCCAAGATGAGGTCTTAAGCTGAAATGCTGGTTTAGCCACATTTAGTGCAAGACGTCATACTGGTAAAGGAGTTGGAGCAGCACTAGGAATGGCCGCCGAGAGGCTAGTTAAACAGCTAATTGCCACTTAAAATGCCTGCCAGCGCTCATTAAAGAGGCTGCACAGCATTTTGGTGTCCAACACTTCAAATGATGGCCGCTCCTAACAGTGACCAGCTGTTTGGGAGCAAACAAGTTGTTGATGTCGATTTCAAGCACTACATAAAGGGATGCTCACCATTTCATGATCATTGCATGATGTGAGTGGACCTCTGAAACACATCGGGAGACTTCCTGGGACACTTTGTCAAGACATCACCAATACTCGTGTAACATTTATTCCAGGAACTCTCTGAGGACTTCAGCTAATAAGAGTGAATGCTGTGCTACTCCACCTTATTGGACAACTTATAGGAGTCACCAGGAGAAACAGAATGAATGGTCATGGGCATCTTGCTAGGGCTCCCCTTGGTCTGGAGGAGGAATCGGAGGAGGAGATGAGGCCTGGCAGAGCAGCTGCAGGAGATAGGGACAGGAGGTCAAGGTGGACTCCTTCCCCCCTGTAGGTACAGGAGGTCCCTCCTCCTCTTGACCTCCTCTACCAGGACTCCCAGTACCGCGTTCGAGAACCTGTGCATCCTCTCCCTCAGTCCCTGAGCCATCCTGCAGCATGCCACTGTGTGCCAATCAGAGCACGCCACACCTTCAGTGGAAGTGACCGCGAGGAGCCCACATTTTGTGGGTGATTTTCCCAGCCCTGAGGAGGCGGGTTTGGAGGCATGACAGTTGGCAAATTGGCAAAAACTGATTGACGGGTTTGGAACCTGCCTCCAACCCGCATCCGCGCAATTTTGCCGGAGGCGGGTTTGATGGGTGCGATTTGGTCCCGCCTTCATCGGTCGGGAGAGGCAGTTACAACCGTTAAAAAGTAGTTAAAGGCCTCTATAATCCTATTTTGACAGGCCTTTGTTATTTTACCACATTTTCAGCGTGTTGTGCTACCCTCCTAAACCACGCCAGCTAATCCTGGCAGCTTGACAAGTGAGTGACCTGCTCATAGCTGCTGCTCCACCATTAAAATGGAGCTTTCATCAGGGAGCAGTTGCAGGTGGCAGAACTTTTGCTCTAAAGGTCTTTCAGCACTTTTAACAGGCCTACCGAAGTCGGAGGTGCTGCAGCTTCTATCTCTCAACTGTAGGACCTCCTTGGAAGACCCTCTCCCCGCTTGGACTGAGCGCTTCCCCAAAGGAGGTATCTGCCAGCACCATGGGAACCATGTATTTCCTTTCACCATGGACCTCAATTTCGGATGAGGAGCAGCCACGGCAGCAGCAGAACCAGGCAGCTCAGCAGCAACAGCAGCAGGAGCCCCAACCTCCTGCTCACCCACCTGATGCTGCACAGGGCAGAAGGTGCCAGTGCATGGAAGCACGTTGTGCAAGGAATGCACTCATCCTGGCCAGATTTGCATAGGTTGCCCATTGTGGCACATGTGCTTGGCTCCTTCTTAAAACATGATAGACAATGGACATGACTCTCTGGCCTCCTTTCACTCAGACCACCAACCTGACCATGCAAGTGTCGTGGAGCCTGCAATGTGGAGCTGCCTGAGCAGAAATAACAGCTGCCATCACGCTAACAGTTTGCCATCACCTAATTTTAATACATTCTCACAGGGATGGCATTTCATCAATAAACAGGAACAATCACCCAATCTGCACACCGATCTGGAGGTTATATCCCTTGCTAGCTGGACCCACACAGCCTTGGTTTCTTTGGGAGGCCTCTTCCTCACAGATGAGGGGAAGAGCACCTGCCTGCTAGCTCTCGCCCCCCCAACCAGCATACCCAGCGCCTCATCCAAGAACCTCGGGGAGGCCCTTGCCTTGGAGATGGCCATTCTTCAAGGAGATAACAGCTTGGAGGTGGTGCAGCATCGACCAAAAACCAGTGAATGGGCCAAGGCAGCAAGCAGCCCTTAAATGAAGCTGGATAAGTGATGTCAGTAGAGGTGAGTTTCAGTCCCAAAACACGATTTGGCACAGGGGAACCCACACCTCTGAAATCAAGTGGCCAATTTGGGGAAAATCACAAATTTTCCCCACCTCAGTGGAGGCGGGTTTGGAACCCACCCAAACCGTAACCCGTCTCCAATGGGAAAATCATCCCCATTCTTCTCCACGAAAATTGCATCTAATCAGTTCCTGAGTGCTAAACCTGCAGTTGCCTGTTTAGCACCTCCAGGCAAATTCAAGTTATGGTAATCAGCAATTAGGATCAAAATTGTGTGCTAAATCCAGACATTCAAACAGGTGTGTCTTATTAGCACTGCACACATTTAGTGCCTTTTTTCACACTTAGGCCTTTTGATGGGTAATGAAAATCTTGCTCTTGCGGGTCCAAACAATAACTACCACCACTTACTTTTCATGGATGTCCCTTCGGCTCATCCTCTCATGCCTAAGTATCGCCTCTGCCACTACCATATAACTACCAAAGTTAAAGCTATTTCCAAGAAGCCCAGTTTTATTTTTCGCCTCAAGCACTTCTTTTCTTTTCAATAATTGTTTCCTGAAGCAAAACTTGATCCAAAGCTTGTTGTTAAACTTGATCCAAAGCTTGTTGTTTGATAGTCAATATATCTCTCCTCTCCAGCCTCAATCTGTTAATCCATTTCAATCCTTTTTGTCACTGTGTTTTATCACAGGAACATAGGAGCATGCAGAACCAGAAAAGACTAATGCAGCTCATCTGGCCAAAGCCAGTGTCGAGAGAATATCATATCCCATAATACCTCTCATACCCTGCTAGCAAATTCTTCACCAGATACTTATCCAACTCTCTCTTAAATCATTCATCACTGCCTCCCTCTGCAGTCAATGACGTGTGAGCACTAGCCACTGCCTAAACTGTTTTTTCACCCACCCTCTTCTAAGTTTTGGGCTCTGACCTCTTGTTCTGAAGTCTGTAAAATGTTAAAGCATCTTGAGGTTTATCTCGTCTATACCATTTTGAATCTTCAATACTTCAGTAAGATCACCCTAAGCCTTCTTTACTCCTGTGTAAACATTCCTTGATACTGCAGCCTCTCCTTATAACTCAGGTGCCTAAGTGCAGATATCAATTTAGTTACCCTTTGCTGCACCCTCTCCAAAGCTGGGCTAGCTTTTTTATAATATGGTGACTGGAATTGAACCCATGATTCCAGGTGAGACCGAACCAGCAGTCTGTAAAAAACCCAGAATCACTTCCTGAGATGTGAGCTCTATTCCTCTGGCTATTCAGCTCCCCAGTCTATCCCGATCCTATTTTCTGTTTATTGTTGCCACTCACTGTGCTGACGACTTCAGCAATCTACCCGCCAGTATATTTAAATCACTCTTGTTTGTTGTGCTGGAGACTAGTATCACTTAACTTGTATTGCTAGTGTTTATTATTCTTTTATAGTCTCATGACTTTGCATTGGTTTACATTAAATGATATTTACTATTCTTCAACTCAACTCCCCAAGCTATCCAGGTCCTTCTGTATTTCATCAGCCTATACCCTATTGTTTGTACTCCCTCCCAGCCTGGGATCACCTGCAAATTCGGGGAGTTTGTTTATGTCCTCACTTTCAAGTCATGTGTATACATTGTAAACAGCAATGGCCCCACCAGTTATCTCATTTCATGGCAATCTAACTTTACATGCAATGACCCTTTGCTTCCTCTGCTTCAGCCAATTCTTGGCCCATTTCCGAAGCACCCATCTATGCTAAGCTTTCCAACCTCCTCCTATGTGGCACTGTATCAAAAGCTTTGCCGAAATTGAAATAACTAACATCCACTGGGGTGCTCCTATCCCCATGGTTTGTTATTTCCTCAAAGAAGTTCATGAGTTTTGTCAGATATGATCTACCTCCAATAAAGTCATGCTAGCTCCCTGCTAAAATTCCAAATTGCTCCAGGAAGTTCATCATTTGTTCCTTCAGGACGTCGCCCAATACTTTCCTTACAATGGACGTCAGGCTGACTGGCCTATGGTTCCCTGGTTTATTTCTTAACTCCTTTTTATACAGTGGCATCATGTTCCCTTTTCTCCAATCCTTGGGCAAAGTGCTAGTTTCCAGGGATTCTCTAAAGATACCTTCTAGATCTGTTCAATTCTATTGGTGTAGTCATTTCCTGACGTACTCCAGAAGTCAATCCATCTGTACCTGTACCTTGGCTTCCCTCAATGCCTTTGACCTGTCCATCACCTACTCATCAATCACATTCATTCTTGATAGAATGTCATCATCTTGCTTTTGATGTTCTAGCCGACCAGCAGAAAGGCTTCAAGGTCCTAATCTTTCACTGTTGGCTATGAATATATTAACTCAAGCCTTTCACATTTACCCAGCAATTCTCATCCTGTCTACTTATGACTCTCCAGGCAAGTTTTTATCCTCCCTATTCTTATGCTCATCCATGTCCTCTGATCTACCCACAGTTTTATACTTTCGAGAAACTCATTTGTCCTCCTTACCCCTGGCCTGACTCATCTTGTTGCCCACAGCAGTCTCCTTTTTTCTCTGGTTTATCTTTTACAGCTGCAACATAGGTCTTTTTTATTGATAGTAGTGTATTTCTGAAATTGTTCAACTTTTCTTCTGTACTCCTCCCTTCTAAAATATTATCAATACCATGATGTACATTGCTTCTTAAAACTTTGCTCTCTTGTACCACCCAAGATCCAAATATGCTCTCCATCAGTCTTCTCATCCTTGTAAACTCCCAAATTATTGTCATCTACTTTTTCAATCTCAGACGGGACCTCAGTTTAACATCTTATCCGAAAGATGGCATCTCTGCTAGTGTAGTACTATCTCAGCACTGCACTGAAGTGTCAACCTAGATTATGTGCTCAGGCCATAAAGTGAGACTTGAACCCACAACATTCTAGGTGTAGCGTATGTACCTTTAAGAGAGAACTACTTTTACAGCTCCTGTATAGTGTAGTACCGGCAGTGACCACACCTGTATATAAGACTTGAGCATGCCTCTGTACTGTCAGTCTTTAGACTACCCTCCTCCAGTAAACACCTGTTGATTGTTAAGTTACAGCCTCCGTGTAGTTATTGGAAAACATCATACTTTAAGAATCACGGATTCAACAGTGGCGACGAGGTCGATTCGAATCTACCTGCAACTCTGCATTTCCCTTCAAGGATTCGCTCCGGGAGGGCGGTGGAAGAAAGTCGAGGCCAGAAGCACGGGCGTCGACCACGAGCAACCGCCCAGTCATCTGGCAGAGAGTGAACATCGCAGGGGAGGCTGTTGAGAGCCGGGCTTGGTTCCCCAGCCACGACGATCCAGCAACAGACTGGCAACAGGTACAGCGCAGACCCTTCCCGGACAGCGGGGGCTGGAGCCGACCGATGGCAGAGAAAAAGCCGAGCAGCGTCGCCGGGGTAAGAGAGAGGGTGAAGCACACAGGGTGCAGCCGGGGGTTGAAAACCGAGCGGCGTCGAGGAAAAACAAAACAGAGAGAGAGGGTAAAGCAGCAGCCGGGTTCAGGACCGAGCGGCGGCAACGGGAAAGGCGCACAGGAGAACGTGCAAAGCACAGCCAGGGCTCAAGGGCTGAACAGCGTCCGCGGGGAGAAGAAGGGAGAGCGCGGGAGACGCCATTGAGCCGCGGAGAAGAAGGGAGAGCGCGGGAGACGCCATTTTTAGAAGCCGCAGCGGAGAAGAAGGGCGAGCGCGGGAAGAAAGGAAAGTGCGGGAGACGCCATTTTGTGCCAGCGGAGAAGAAGGGAGGGCGTGGGAGACGCCATTTTAGACAGTTAAATCACACCCAGGGATGCCGAAGAGTGGCAGTATCACTACGTTCGACAATGAAGTCGAAGATAGGGCGACATATGTGGAACGCATTGAGGTGTACTGCAGGGCGAATGAAGTGCCAGATGCTAGGAAAGCACTGGTTTTGTTAAATTCCATGGGTGCAAAAACTTATGGCTTACTGCGAAACTTAATAACCCCAGAGAAGCCCGTGGATAAGAATTTCGAAGGCATAGTACAAATCCTACAGGACCACTTAAACCCCACACCGCTGCTGATAGCAGAAAGATTTAAGTCCAACAAAAGGAACCAGCATAAAGACGAAAGTAATGCTGAGTACTTAACGGAACTGCGCAAGCTATTGAAACACTGACAGTTTGGAGTGGGACCAGCAGATACGTTAAGGGACAAGTTGTGTGTGGGCTTCAAAGTGAAGGAAGCCAGAAACGGCTTCTATCAGAAAAGGATCTTACGCTGGACAAGGCTTTCAGCATGGCAGTATCACACGAAGCAGCTGCACGGGGCACTGCAGAGATACAACGGAGGCCGCAAGAATATGGCACCAATGAAATGTCATATGGAGCAGGGAAGTGTTATCGCTGTGGCAGAACAACACACGACCAGAAGGATTGTTGGTTCAAGGACCAAGTGTGCAGACAGTGTGGAAAAGCAGGACACATAGCAAGAGTCTGCAGGTCAGGGAAGAAAACCAACAGCAAGAAATCTCCACAGGAGAAGTACAAAAAGGTACATAAGGTGATGGACAGTAGTTCAGACGAACAGAAAAGTGACACAGACTCCGGAAGCAAGGAGCTGGGTTGTCTGAAACTACATAAGGTAACCAAAATGGAGGATCACCAGACTATCTGGGTCACACTCAAGATAGATGGAGTCCAAGTGAAAATGGAATTGGACACAGGATCAGCCCTAAAGTCATAAACCAAAGGGACTACAAGCGGCTATTTTCACATATACCCTTGAAAGCTACAGAGATTGTCTTGAACACCTACACGGGGCAAAAAGTCTACCCCAAAGGAAAAATAAGGGTGAAAGTGATATACAAAGGCCAGGAAATACCTAAAATGGACCTATATGTATTGCCAGATGGAGAACCACCACGACTAGGACGTGAATGGATCCAGAAGAAACAATTAGATTGGCATTCCATACAGGCACTGATGGTTGAGGCCAAAAAGGATGACGACGTCACACCTGGACGACTGTCAAAAATGCTAACTGATGCACAAGAAGTGGTCCAGGAGGGACTCGGAACACTAAAAGGCATAACAGCAATGATTAAAATAGAGGAAAATGCAAGCCCAAAGCTTTTTAAGGCCAGACCGGTGCCTTATGCGATCCGACCAGCCGTCGAAGCAGAGCTGGAAGGGTTGGAACGTTCACGAGTACTGTCCAAAGTAGACTGGAGCAAGTGGGCTACACCCATCGTTCCTGTAATGAAGAGGTCGTTGAGTAATACGCCTGGGGAACCAAAGAAGTTCCGCATCTGTGGGGATTTTAAGGTGACAGTGAACCCAGTCCTTCACACAGTACAATATCCGCTTCCACGGATTGAGGATATTTTCGCCTCGCTATCTGGAGGTAAACCCTTCACCAAAATTGATCTGGCCCAGGCGTACTTGCAAATGGAGGTAGAAGAAGCCTCGAAACAGTACCTCACGATCAATACTCATAAAGGTCTCTACCAGTACAACCGGCTGGTGTTCGGGGTAGCATCGGCTCCGGCTATTTGGCAAAGGGCAATGGATCAAGTCCTGCAAGGGATCCCAGGGACCCAGTGTTATTTGGACGACATCCTGGTCACGGGCGAAAATGACAGTGATCACCTCGCCAACCTGGAGAAGGTGCTCACTAGATTAAAGGAATATGGGCTACGAGCTAATCGCCACAAGTGCTAGTTTTTCCAGAAGCAGATCTCGTATTGTGGCCACGTTATTGATGAAGAAGGGTTACATAAGTCCCCTGGAAAGATTGAGACAGTAGTCAAGGCTCCAGCACCGGAAAATGTGTCACAACTGAGGTCGTTCCTCGGGCTGGTAAACTACTACCATAAGTTCTTACCAAATTTGTCTACAGTATTACACCCACTGAACACCCTACTGCAAACGGGGGTACCATGGAAGTGGAATGACGAATGTAAACAAGCTTTCCAGAAGTGCAAAGAATTGATCACATCAAAAGAGGTGTTGGCCCATTTCAACCCAGCACTACCAATTCGGTTGGCATGTGATGCATCACCCTATGGTATTGGAGCGGTGCTGTCGCACAAATTCCCAGACGGGTTGGAGAGGCCAGTAGCCTTTGCGTCTCGGTCACTAACCTCAGCCGAGCGCAACTATGCCCAGATTGACAGGGAGGCCCTCAGCCTAGTATGGGGAGTAAAAAAATTCAACCACTATCTGCATGGGCAGAAGCTCACCTTGCTAACTGACCACCAACCACTTGTCTCCATCTTTAATCCAAAGAAGGGCGTTCTGGTGATGACTGCACAACGGTTACAAAGATGGTCCCTTTTTCTAGGGGCGAACCAATATGAAATAGAATATAAAGGCACGAAACAGCATGGAAATGCTGATGGGCTATCACGCCTGCCACTGCCTACTGTGGAGGAAGCACCAGCAGTGGACCCTATCGAGATATTTTATTCGTCAATAATTGAACGATTGCCAGTAACTAATGCGGATATAGAGAAGGAGACCCGCAATGATCCGACACTGTCTCGGGTATATGATTTGACGGTGAGGGGATGGCCAACACATGGCGACTTACTGTTGCCAGCATTCTCATCCAGAAGAGAACAGCTGTCAGTATGTCAGGGGACAGTGATGTGTGGATCCCGAGTGGTAATTCCACCCAAGTTAAGGGAGAGAGTGCTCAATGAGCTTCACGAAGGTCATCTGGGAGGGGTGAAAATGAAAAGCCTTGCTAGGGCTTATGCGTGGTGGCCGGGGATCGATCAACAAATCGAGGACCTAACCAAGAGCTGCTCAGGATGCCAGAAGGTCCAAAATGCACCACCACATGCCCCTCTACACCCATGGGAGTGGCCCTCCTCTCCATGGCAACGGGTGCATATTGATTTTGCTGGTCCATTCATGGACTCAATGTTCTTAATAGCAGTGGATGCTCACTCGAAATGGCCTGAGGTGATAAAAATATCCTCAACCACTACAGAGAAAACGATTGCAGTCCTACGGACCATATTTGCCAGGAACGGCTTGCCAGAACAGATTTGCTCTGATAATAGACCACAGTTTGTGTCCGAAGAGTTTCAGAAATTTATGAGAAGGAATGGATTAAGGCATTACACATCCGCCCCGTATCATCCAGCCGCAAATGGATTGGCTGAAAGGTTCATACAAACCTTTAAAAAGGCAATAAAGGCCATGTGCGATGATGAAATTCCACTACAGCATAAGGTGGACAATTTCCTGTTAGCCTGCAGAAATGCGACACATGCAGTTACCAACCAGACCCCGGCCATGATGTTCTTTAACCGAAGGTTGAGATCTCGTCTGGATTTGCCCAGACCAAATGTGCGAAGAAATGTTGAGGATAAACAATTCCAGCACATCAATGAGAAGCCGACAAGGAGCTTCAATGTAGGATAACCAGTCTTGGCCCGTGAGTACCGAACAGAGAAATGGCAACCCGGAACGATATGCACACGGCAGGGGCCATTAATGTACACAGTGGATGTCGGGGAGAACATTGTGAGACGCCACGTCGACCAGATCTTAGCATCACAGGAACGAGTCAACCCCATGTCTCGCGTCCCTGGGGATGAACCCGACATACCGGTAGCATCTACCTCAGAAACAGTAGCAATGGAAACTGATGAAATAATCGACGAAAAGGGGCCAGAATTGCCTCCGCACTAAGAACAAGAACCTCAGGAAAGGCGCTATCCAGAAAGGATCAGGAAGCCGCCCCAAAGACAGAATCTATATATGGACTATTTCAGTTTAATGTGCATGTTAAAGTGTTAATTGTTATTTGAACATTATGGGTACTGCTAATCTAAAAGGGGAGGAATTGTAGTGTATGTACCTTTAAGAGAGAACTACTTTTACAGCTCCTGTATACTGTAGTACCGGCAGTGACCACACCTGTATATAAGCCTTGAGCATGCCTCTGTACTGTCAGTCTTTAGACTACCCTCCTCCAATAAACACCAGTTGATTGTTAAGTTACAGCCTCCGTGTAGTTATTGGAAAACATCATACTTTAAGAATCATGGATTCAACACTAGGCAATACTTTCCTTGGCTCATTGAACAGAACATTCACATGTGTGCCATGTGGGAAATCTTCCTTTCCCTTCCAGAGTCGAAGGCCTGGAAATTTCTGAGTCACTGATCTGCTAATGTAAGTGCAGCAGAGAAGAGCCCTACCCAACCTTTGTCCAAGGCCAGAATCCCCATCTATTGTTCCAGGGACAGCATCATTTGCTTTATTGGGGCAGCCCATGGCTACCCTGCCGTGAGCTCATCCCATGCCAAGTCTCAACCAGAAGGAGTTCCACTGAGGTCGTTCAATGGCTTAAACTGAGGAATTTCTCAGGAAAGCCTGGGACCTCACCTTCTCACCCCCGACACCCCCTCACCCCCCTCAACTCCAAACCCCCGCACCCCCCTCTTGATGTAGGAGTGGGCAGGCGGAAGATGTTACCATAGTCTCACTGACCGTAATTTAAAGGTTCCAGATCCAACCCACATTTCAGTTTACTCCCATGCATGGATAAACTTTACGCCCTCTCTAGCACCAGGAATTTGGGGCCAAATGGCCTTGAAATTATCCTGTGGATTTAGTGTATGAAATTCCTTTTCTACATTTTAATGGAGGCATTAAACTGGTTATTTTAACTGGATCAATGCCTGCTTTAAAATAGCACATAAAGGAACTTCACACAAATTTGCTAAGTGTTCATACAAATATCACATACCATTATTTCAAAACTTCATTGCGAGCACAGCTCCTATTCAATAACTGTATACGCAGCTGATTCTAAAACTCACTACAATAAGGATGTTTGACAATACAAAGATGCCCAAAATGCAGTGTGGAAATGCAATGAAATTAGACCTTTGCAACAAAAGATGGAAGGTGTCAGGGACAATTCTGCTTACATAGGTCTACAGTGATTTCACTAACAATGTGTTTTGCTACTTTGCTCTTTCAGAGGGATGTATAAATAGCCCAGCTCCACTGTCCCTCGTCACAGTCACTGAATCACTCAGAGCAAGATGGGAAAGGTAAGAAGTTTTTACTGAACAATATTATAATATTATTTTATTACTGCTTTGCAGAAATGTTACCTGAAGTAATTATTTTTCTCTAGATCACCTTTTACGAGGACAGGAACTTCCAGGGTCGGCACTACGAGTGCAGTATGACTGTGCTGACCTGCACTCTTACTTCAGCCGCTGTAACTCCGTCCGTGTTGAGAGTGACTGGTGGGTGATGTATGAGAGACCCAATTACATGGGATACCAGTATGTTATGAGCAGGGGAGAATATCCTGACTACCAGCACTGGATGGGATTCAATGACAGCATCGGGTCATGTCGCACCTACCCATACGTAAGTTCTAAACTTGTTTTATTTATTCAGTTTTCATTCCTGATTTTGGGCCGCAGGCCCCTTCCAAGGGGTGGGCTTATAGCTGTGAACATTGGGACAATCCTAACACCTGAACCCAGGCAGCCAAAAGTCATGTCAGGTGGACAGCACCTTGGATGCGCCGCACCTGACCTGCTCCCAGGGCTGGTGGTGGCAGGGAAGGAATGCTCCCAAACTATGTTTGCAATATTCTTCGCTAAATATAATTTATAATTGATTTTTGATTTCCTTTTCAACTGATTACACAACACAATTTTTAACAAGCAAGAATGGAATACTCAATAATTCCAGTCGTGACAAAGATTTCGATAATCGTTGATGAATTCATCAATCATGACTATTTGATCTTCTTTATCAAGGATAAATAAACAAGACATTCCATTGTACTTCCCAGCCATTCAGAGTCCTGTGGATCAATTAGTAATTGAAAATATTTTTTAAAAATTGTTAAGGTAAATAACCTGTAGACATCTGGCTATTTATATAAACACGACTAAAGATAAAGCACGTTGTCCAATTTGTGCTTCAGAAATTTCCTACAAGTTCTGCTATGTAAGTGGTGCAGATGATAAAATCAGTAAAAATAGAAAAAAATTGCTGACATGACTCACTTATCATTCCAGTTCAGCAGTAACTCCTACAGAATGAAGATTTACGAGAGGCCTGACTTTGGAGGACAGATGACGGAATTTATGGATGACTGTCCATCTGTCTACGATCGTTTCCGCTACCGTGACATTCATTCCTGCCATGTGATGGACGGTTACTGGACCTTCTATGAACAGCCCAACTACATGGGAAGGCAGTACTTCATGAGACCCGGTGAATACAGGAGATTCAGTGACTGGGGCGGCAGTTGTCCATCCGTTGGCTCCTTCCGTCGTATGATGTATTTCTAAAATTTCACTGTGCTGGCTGACTTGATTTGTTCAAACAAATGGTTAAATCGAGCTGAAATAATAAATAATTGAGATTTTATTGAGTCCTAGCCTTGTTTGATCTTTATTTGCTGGTTCTGTTATAGATACAGTAATTAAAGGATATTTGCAGTCAATTACCTGTATTTTAAACACAAACTGACAACTTGCGATGTTGATCTTAGGAAACGCTTTGTTGAACAGCAGCAATTTGTCTGTTGAAGATAATCCGAGTGATGTCATGTCAAACATAAATACACAAGAGGGGACTAAATCATTCCACATTAGTGAATAAAATATTATTCAAATGATGATCTTTTCCAGTCTCAAGTTATATGCAGAAATCATTTTAGTATGAAGTAAAATAGTAAAAACTTACTTATCATGAGTTTTTGACAAGAAAACCAAAGTGAGTTAAACATTTATCCACTGATCCACAAAGCATACTTCACTTCATAGGTGGAGCTCACAAAGTCTATATCATCAGGACAGAACCATATCCATTTCAGTAGAAATCAAAGGACCTTTGAACACATGAAATTCGGGTTGCAAATGGGACTGATGCACAATCACTCTACTGTGACCCTCCTCTTGGGGGAATGCACCTAGATCCCACTTTTCAGCTTCTTCACCAGTCGTAGTTGAGGTCAGCATCTCATCACATGTGGAACTGAAGGTGCTAACCCACAACCAACCCCAAAGTGGTACAATGCATTGCACAACCTGCATGTAGGACCTATACGTTTCAGTTCTTTCATTTGGTTGTCTTTCTCTGTATCCTATCCGATATTCCATTTGGTTCTTTTGTTCCTTTAGTGTCTGTATGTTTCCATTCTCGCATCTTTGTTCTGCTCCTCTTCCTTTGTCCCTTTGTCTTGGTCTCTCTTTGTTGTTTCACTCTTCCTGTATCTGTATTCTATCTTTATGTCTATTGTCTCTTTTGTGACAGTTCATGACAAACTTTTGAAATGGCATCTTTCTAGATATTTGTGAAACAACACCAATTCAGAGTGATGTGCAGACTTGACTATTGTTCCCATATCTGAAGCAGCTCTTCTAATAACTCCCTTACCCTCATGGATAGGATACAAGAAAAAGCTTGTCATCTTCCTAGATGATGCTTCTCTCATCTCCAGCCTTCAATCTCACTATAACTTTAATTTGCCTTTTTGTCTCTGTGTTATCAATGTGTAGGATTTGCAAAATTTCCACATTTCCCCAAAGGTTGTTATTAATAAAAGGGACACTGCATGGACATTTTAAAAAGGGTACCCAAAGATGGCGTCCGCACCTCGTGGCCAAAAGAGTGTAAGACTTTAAAAGCTTGGGCTCTGTGGCACAAGCAACTTTTGGGGAAATTGAAACCTAAAATGCAGTTTCTGTGAAGAAGGACTTTTGTATTTTGAAAAGCAGACAGCAGGACTTTGAATATGCATTAAACCAAATCGTAGACAGACCAAAACCAGTTAGGCCTATATTTCAGACCATCAAGCAGTTTGCATAAATAATCGGAAACAGCTTAAGGAAGCCATCGAGGCTGGTCAGGCCGATTAAGATGCATTAATATCAATACAGCTCAGGCATCAGGCCAGTAGGTGCGATCACCGGCCATCTAAAAACAGTTAGTTTAGATTGCTGCAATTATTTAAACTAGCTCGCCAAGATTGGGACAATGAACTAACCTGATTTGTCGCGCAGATAAGGGCCATCCGAAGGAGTATAACTGAAGGCCCCGGGTAGCAATCTCTCTCTCTCTCTTGCTCTCCTCCCTTCTTCCTGCCCCTTGCCCTCATGGCTACTGCTCTCCCCTGTCCCGCGCTTACCGCCTGGCCACCGCCCATGCCTTTCCCCATCCCATCAGGAATGCCCAGCATTGCACCAGGCGGACACGGACAAACCAGGCCAGGCGAGGTGGGATGAGACGAGGCGAGGTGGTGAGACGAGATGAGATGAATTAGGAAGACGATTGAAGAACGCTTCGTATAATCGGGCTTTCAATCCAGCCGACCTGCAAGTATCTTCATGCAAACTCCAACTGCTGCCCGAGGAAGAGGAACCATCATCCCTGTACTTTAACCTTGGGGTACTTGTACCTGGACGACACCCTTGCAGCGCCCTGAGATCACGTGATGACGGCAGGCCCCAGAGAGCACAAAGAGCGAACCCCAAGCCCCACCACTGTTTGAATTTTGCAGATTTTGGATTGGTGAGCATGAATTCTGGCCCCACAGAGCTTAATCTAGTTAGGTATAGGGGGTGAGATAAGGATAAGGGGATTGTTAAGATAGTTGTTTTCCCTCGATGTGCCGTGTGTTCCCCATTCCCTGTATAAGTATAGTTATTTTGTAGTTGCCTGTAATTTTATACTAGTAACTTCTCATAAGAATGTTTTAATTTATATTTTAATAAAATCTTGGTTTTCTTACATCCAAACCACCTGTCTACTCGAGTCTTTTCTGTATCGCCGCCTGTACCTAAGTCCGGTGTCTAGAACCCAGGGGCGTGGGAGCGATTCGAACCCCTCACAAACAGTCAGGGGCATTACTGACTGGGTGCATGCGCCAACCACCACCGCCCCCTACAGAAATGGTGACCACGGCAGGACACCGGCAACAGGGTTGCGATACAGTAGACAATGGTTTGGATGAGCAAACCATGATGGAGGAAAGGATTTCTGATTATGTGTTTAGCAAGGTGAATATCACCAAGAAGTGGATCACCACTCTGTTGAAGGCTGGGCATCCGGTAGATGCAGCAGCTAAGTGGACAGAGGGAAAGGAACACAAGAAGTTCATAGAGAAGGCAGTTTGGCTGATGTGTTTTAAAAAGCAGGTCCAGCTGTTGGACAGGCTCGTTGCAGCACAGGCAGCCGAGTTAAGGGAGTCAGCCCTGGAGGTCCAGGATAAGGCTCGAGCAGGGGAGAAGTTATTCGTACCATTGCAGGCCCTGAATCAGGAGAGAGTGCATTTAATGGGAGAACACAAGGACCAGTTGGAATACCTACGGTGCCAAGTCTCCGAGGCCAAGGGAAATGAGTTAAGGTTGCGGGAGAAAAACGCCCGCTTGGCAAGGCAGATTAGGGAACAGGAAGAGAAAGTACAGGAGGTAAAGGCAAAAGGTATGGTATGCCTCATAAGCCCAAAGGCAGGCCAGGCAGATTTTATGGGGAACGAGGGGAGGACAGTTCCAATGTCACCGGTAGTGCCTAGGGACCACCCGGTTGAGAGAGAGGAGACCTCACAACCACCACCCGTAGCGCCAAGTTTCAGCGAGGTTTGGCAGCAAGGGGGGGTGGAACCGGGAGTGGAGCCAGAGGTGGAGGCGGAGGTAGAGCAAACCCTGCCCGAGAGGTCGGAACCGGGACCGATGTGCCCAGCATGGCATCGGAGCTTTGGCCCACCCACCAATCCAATGGCGACAATGCGGGACCCCTCCAAAACCAGTTCGTACCCTTTAACACCCAACAACTTAGGGCTATGGTCAACCATATCGCGAGGCTCTCCAAAAAGGGAGACCCCACGATCCACTTCAGGGAAGTAGAGCAGGCAGCCAGCGTCAACGACTGCGATGATGCTGAGAAGGCCAAGATACTGCTATTCTCCCTGGAGAGTAGTCTCCTCCAATCCCTCTCTGACGAGTGTAAAAGGGGGCAGAGCGGGTACGAGGAGCTTAGAGATGCGGTTCTGGAGGCCATGGGGATGAATGAGGGAAGTCCCTTCTCTCGTGTGGAGAAGACGATCCAGCTCCCAGGGGAAACCCCGTAGGCTTTTGCGGACCGGCTGTGGCCAGTGTACCGGAAGGCCTGCCCAGGGACGCTGGACCGAGTGTTCCTGAACAGGGATTCCCTGGCCCATTGGCTCCGTTGCCTGGTGGCAAACAGCTTGCCACAGGTCCGGGCCAAGGCAGAAGCCTGGTTCGACCCCAAAGATCCCCAGACCACCGAACTCACGGTGATTAGGCAGCTCACTCTGGCCTATAAAAACGGTAGGGGAGCCGATGCACACCCACCCAAGGGAAAGGTGCATGAGGTAAAACCCGGACCGGGTAGGAAAGAGTGGCACCAGGAAGGGAGTAACCCCCCCAATACAAAGACCAATTGTTATGGGTGTGGGAAGGATGGTCACTGGCAGAAGGAGTGCAAAAACCCTTGGAAAGATAACAAGGGAAAGCATTCCACAGCCCCAACCCAAAAGGCGGGGGCAGGGATCCCTTCCACAGAGGTCGAGTCACTTTTGGACACCATGAGGTCCTTATTGACTGGCCAGGGGAGAGCAGCAGCCGCCACCGGTGCTCTCACCCCATCAGCCCCATCCAACCCACAGCCATGACTAGAGCCAGCGCAGCCTGTTTATCTGTGTTCTCTCCGGTATGATGAGTGGAAAAGACCCCTTTTGGAGATGGAGGTGGAAAAGGTGATGGGGACCTATCTGTTAGACACGTGGTCTACTCAGCTAACCCCACCGCCTCGCCTCTCTCTAACGGGGTCCCATACAGTCTATCGGGGTTCATGGGTAAAGAACAGGCTGGCTCGTTTTCCATCCCGCTCGCCATTCGGTTAGGACCGCTCCGCTCCAAGTGGACCTGTGTCCTGATGAAATGGGAAGTGGAAAGTGGAAGAGGGGTCCTGGGGGCCGACTTTATTGTAGGCCACGGGATCCTAGTGGATTTGAGGAATCATTGCCTTTGGGGGGCAGGTAAAGTAAAGAATGGAGAGGTAGTAGTAATCCCGGGAAAGGAAGGGAAGGGGACCCTCTGCACCATGAAGCCCAAAGAGGATTATAACCTCGGGTCCATGGTCAGCAACACCCCACAGGAGTTCCAGGCATTTGTGCAGGCCCACCTGGCCACATTTGCCACTCACAAATACGACTGCGGGAGGGTCAACGGGTTTGAGGTCAGCGTAGACGGGGACCCCATGGCCCAACCACAGAAACAGTATAACTTCCCCAGGGAAGCAGAGCCGGACATGGAAGCAGCCATGTCCTCGTTAGTGCAGCAGGGAGTTCTGAGACCGATAGCTATCCACGTGAATTCTCCGTTATGGCCGGTCATAAAGCCGGACAATTCCTGGAGGGCCACGGTGGACTATCGAGTGCTCAATAGCAACATCCCAGCCTGTGCACCCACAGTAGCAGCAGTTGCCGACCTCATAGGGAGTATTCCAGCATCCGCGACCACTTTCACGGTGCTGGATATTTCCAATGGGTTTTGGTCCATCCCTGTAAGGAGGGAGAATCAGTACAAGTTTGCCTTTACGTTTAAAGGGCAACAGTACACGTGGAACTGTTTGCCGCAGGGCTTCCACAACAGCCCCAGCATTTTCCATCAGTGCATGGCCAACAGTTTGAAGGATTTTAGCCAGCCCAGACAGTTGGTCCAATATGTGGATGACCTGCTCCTGTTCACTGATTCGAAAGAGGAGCATGGCCCGCTATTGGCCGAACTGCTGGAGCTGCTAGGGCAGAAGGGTTTTAAGGTAAACCCAAAGAAAACGCAGATCGGCCAGCAGGAGGTAAAATTCCTTGGCCTAACCATCCGCGCTAGAGAAAGGGCCATAGATAAGGCTAGGAGGGAGGTGGTACAAGAACTACCGGTCCCCAACACAGTAACGGGTGTGAGGTCGTTTCTAGGGCTAACCGGGCACTGTAGAGACTTTATTGAGGACTATGCAGCCACCGCAGCCCCTCTGCTCCGAGTCCTACACAAGGGAGTGGAGTGGCTTTGGGATGAGGGTTGCCAGGCAGCATTTGTCAGGCTCAAGAAAGACTTGCAGGCTGCGCCAGCTCTGGAGGCTATAGATGGGGGGAAAGAGTTTTTCCTGGAGGTAGCAGCCAGCGGGGATGCCTGAGTGCTGTGCTGCTCGAAGAGTGGCACGGCCGGCTGTGGCCGGTGGTCTGTGTCGTGTCCGTGTATAATAAGACACAGACTGCGGAGAACGGTACAACAGGTGTTTACTCAACGTGGCTCACACTGCAACTGATCTGTACAGATTACTACTCAGTGTTATATACAGGTGTGGTCACTGCCGGTACTGCAGTATACATGAGCTGTAAAAGATAGTTCCCCTTAAAGGTATATACATTACAATTCCTCCTCTTTTAGATTAACAGTACCATAACACTCATTTAACAATTAAATATCAAACTAATTACAATTAACACTTTTAACATGCAACATTAGCTGAAAATAGTCTATTTATATATTCAGTCTTTGGGGAGGCTTCCTGATCCTTTCTGGGTAGCGCCTTTCCCGAGTGTCTTGCTCTTGGTGCGGAGGCGATTCTGGCCCCCTGTCGTCGGTTGGATCATCAGCTTCCGATGCTACTGTTTCTGGGGTAGATGCGACCTGTACGTTGGGTTCATCACCAGGCACGTATGGGCGAGGCATAGGGTTGACTTGTTCCTGTGACGCTAGGATCTGGTCAGCATGGCGTCTCACGATGCTCTCCCCAACGTCCACTGTGTACATTAATGGCCCCTGCCGTGTGCATATCGTTCCTGGCTGCCATTTTTCTGTTCGGTAGTCGCGGGCCAAGACTGGTTGTCCTACATTGAAGCTCCTTGTTGCCTTCTCATGGATGTGCTGGAATTGCTTACTCTCAACATCTCTTCGTACATTTGGTCTGAGCAAATCCAGGCGAGATCTTAACCTTCGGTTAAAGAAAATCATGGCTGGGGCCTGGTTGGTGACTGCATGTGTCGCATTCCGGTAGGCGAACAGGAAATTGTCCACCTTGTGCTGCAGCGGAATGTTGTCATTGTACATAGCCTTTATTGCCTTCTTAAAGGTTTGTACGAACCTCTCAGCCAATCCATTTGTGGCTGGGTGATACGGTGCGGATGTGTAATGCCGTACCCCATTCTTTTTCAAGAACCTCCGGAACTCTTCGGACACAAACTGTGGTCCGTTGTCGGAGCAAATCTGTTCTGGCAAGCCATTCCTGGCAAAAATGGTCCGTAGGACTGCAATAGTTTTCTCCGTGGTGGTGGAGGACATTTTGATGACCTCAGGCCATTTCGAGTGCACATCCACGGCTATTAAAAACATTGAGTCCATGAATGGACCAGCAAAATCAATATGCACCCGTTGCCATGGAGATGAGGGCCACTCCCATGGGTGTAGAGGGGCCTGTGGTGGTGCATTTTGGACTTTCTGGCATCCTGAGCAGCTCTTGGTCAGGTCCTCGATTTGTTTATCGATTCCCGGCCACCACACATAAGCCCTGGCTAGGCTTTTCATTTTTACCCCTCCCAGATGACCCTCATGAAGCTCATTGAGCACTCTATCCCTTAACTTGGGTGGAATTACCACTCGGGATCCACACATCAAGGTCCCCTGGCACACTGACAGCTGTTCTCTCCTTGTCGAGAATGCTGGCAACAGTGAGTCGCCATGTGCTGGCCATCCCTTCACCATCAAATCATATACCCGAGACAGTGTCGGGTCATTTCGGGTTTCCTTTTCGATACAAGCGTTAGTTACCGGTAGGTATTCAACTACAGTCGAATGGAATATTTCGACAGGATCCACTGCTGGTGCTTCCTGCGCAGTAGGCAGTGGCAGGCATGACAGCCCATCAGCATTTCCATGCTGTTTCGTGCCCTTATATTCAATCTCATAGTGGTGCGCCCCTAGAAAAAGTGACCATCTTTGTAGTCGTTGCGCAGTCATCACCGGAACGCCCTTCTTCGGAAGAAAAATGGAGACAAGAGGCTGGTGATCAGTCAGCAAGGTGAATTTCTGCCCGTGCAGATAGTGATTGAACTTTTTCACTCCCCACACTAGGCTGAGGGCCTCCCTGTCAATCTGGGCGTAGTTACGCTCGGCTGAGGTTAGTGATCGTGACGCAAAGGCTATTGGCCTCTCTGAGACGTCCGAGAATTTGTGCGACAGCACCGCTCCAATGCCGTAGGGTGACGCATCACATGCCAACCGAATTGGTAATGCTGGGTTGTAATGGGCCAATACCTCTTTCGATGTGATTAGTGTTTTGCTCTTCTGTAAAGCTCGTCTACATTCGTCACTCCACTTCCATGGCACCCCAGTTTGCAGTAGGGTGTTCAGTGGGTGTAGTATTGTAGACAAATTTGGCATAACTTATGGTAGTAGTTTACTAGCCCGAGGAACGACCTCAGTTGTGACACATTTTCCGGTGCTGGAGCCTTGACTACTGCCTCAATCTTCTCTGGGGACTTATGTAACCCCTCTTTATCGATAACGTGGCCACAATACAAGATTTGTTTTCTAAAAAACTCTCATTTGGGGCGGTTAGCTCGGAGCCCATATTCCTGCAATCTAGTGAGCACCTGCTCCATGTTAGCAAGGTGATCACTGTCATTTTCGCCCGTGACCAGGATGTTGTCCAAATAACACTGGGTCCCTGGGATCCCTTGCAGGACTTGTTCCATTGCCCTCTGCCAAATAGCTGGAGCTGATGCTACCCCGAATAACAGCCGGTTGTATTGGTAGAGACCTTTATGGGTGTTGATTGTGAGGTATTTTTTTGATGCTTCTTCTACCTCCATTTGCAGATACGCCTGGGCCAGATCAATCTTAGTGAAGCGTTTCCCTCCAGAAAGCGAGGCGAAAATATCTTCAATCCACGGAAGTGGATCTTGTACGGTGTGAAGGACCGGGTTCACTGTTACCTTAAAGTCCCCACAGATGCGAACCTTCCTTGGTTCCCCAGGCGTGCTGCTCAATGACTTTTTCATCACAGAGACGATGGGTGTAGCCCACTCGCTCCAGTCTACCTTGGACAGTACACCTGAATGTTCCAGACTCTCCAGCTCTGCTTCGATGGCTGGGCGGATCGCATAAGGTACAGGTCTGGCCTTAAAAAATTTTGGGCTTGCATTTTCTTCAATTTTAATCGTCGCTGTCATGCCTTTTAGTGTTCCGAGTCCTTGCTGAAACACTCCTTTCGCGTCAGTTAGGATCTTTGACAGTCGCCCAGGTGTGACGTCGTCATCCTTTTTGTCAGCCACAGTCAGTGCCTGTATGGAATGCCAATCCAGTTGTATTTTCCGGATCCATTCATGTCCCAGTAATGGTGGTCCTCCATCTTGCAATACATACAGGTCTAGTTTTGGTGTTTCCTTACCGTTATATATAACGGTCGCCCTTATTTTTCCTTTGGGGTAGACTTTTTGCCCCGTGTACGTCTTCAAAATAATTTTTGTATCTCTCAAAGATATGTGTGAGAATAGCCGCTCGTAGTCCCATCGGTTTATGACTGTTAGGGCTGATCCTGTGTCCAATTCCATCTTTACCTGGACTCCTGCTAACTTGAGAGTGACCCAAATGGTTCGGTGCTCCTCCATTGTGATCACATTATGTAGTTTCAGACAACTCAGTTCCCTGCTTTCGGAGTCATTATCACTCTTTTGTTTGTCTGAACTATTCTCCATCATCTTATTTATGCTAATATATATGTACAAATGTAAGTTGAAATGTTTAAGTGTCCTAATCCAAATTGTACACTCTCGGGAGCTGCAAGCCTACATTTCGTTGTACTGCACTTGTGCACTAACAATGACAATAAAAGTTGATTTGATTTGATTTGATTTGATTTGATTTGATTTGATTTGATTTGATTTTTTGATTTGATTTGATTTGATTTGATTTGATTTGATTTGATGTACCTTCTTGTACTTTCCTTTGGTAGGTTTCTTATTGCTGGTTTTCTTTCCCGACCTGCAGACTCGAGCTATGTGTCCTACTTTTTCACACTGTCTGCACACTTTGTCTTTGAACCAGCAATCATTCTGGTCGTGTGTTGTTCTTTCGCAGCGATAGCACTTCTCTGTTCCATGTGACATTTCGTTTGTGCCATATTCTTGCGGTCTCTGTTGTATCTCTGCAGCGCCCCGTGCTGCTGCTTCATATGATACCGCAATGCTGAAAGCCTTTTCCAGCGTAAGGTCCTTTTCAGATAAAAGCCGTTTCTGGGTTCCTTCACTTTGAAGCCCACACACAAACTTGTCCCTTAAGATATCTGCCAGTCCCGCTCCAAACTGGCAGTGTTTCGATAGTTTGCGCAGTTCTGTTAAATAATCAGCATTGCTTTCATCCTTATGCTGGTTCCGTTTGTGAAACTTGAATCTTTCTGCTATCAGCAGCGGTGTGGGGTTTAAATGTTCCTTTAGTATCATTACTATGTCTTCAAAACTCTTTTCCATTGGCTTCGTTGGGGTTACTAGGTTTCGTAATAAACCATACGTCTTTGCACCCATTAAATTTAACAATACCAACGCTTTCTTGTCATCTGACACCTCATTTGCCTTGCAGTACACCTCTATTCATTCGACATATGTAGTCCAATCTTCGACTTCTTTGTCAAATGCGGTGATACTGCCACTCTTCGGCATTTTGGGTGTGGTTTAAAATGGCGTGTCCCAGTGGCTTAAAATGGCGTCTCCCGCGCTTTCCTTCCTCCCCCGCTGCTGCCAACGCCGCTCCCGGCGGTTCTTGTGGCAATGGCGGTGCCATGTAGGTTTCGCGCGCTTCTCCTGCGCTGCTGCCAACGCCGCTCTCGGCGGTCCTCGTGGCAATGGCGGCGCCCTGTAGGTTTCACGCGCTTCTCCTGCGCTGTTGCCAATGCTGCTCTCGGCGGTCCTCGTGGCAATGGCGGCACCTCGTGGGTTTCTGCGCATCTCTCTCTCCCTCTCGCCGATGCTGCTCGGCCCCTGAACACCGGCTGCGCCCTGTGCGCACTGCCCTCTCTCTCTCTCCCCCGTCGACGCTGCTCGGCCCTTTGCTGTGCCGCTCGGTCGGGCTCTAGCCTGCCGCTGTCCGGGAAGGGTCTGCGCACTACCTGTTGCCAGCCTGTTTCGCTGGACCACTTCGACTGGAAAGCCAAGCCTGGCTCTCGACAGCCTCCCCTGCAATTCTTGAGTCTCTGCTGGATGACTTGGCAGTTGCCCGTAGTCGACGCCCGAGTCTCTGGCCTTGACCTCCAATCCACTGATCTCCAGGAACAAATCCCCGGGAGGTGATGCAGAGTTGCAGGTAGGTTCGAACTTGCCTCGTCGCCAATGTCATGTCCGTGTATAATAAGACACAGACTGCGGAGAATGGTACAACAGGTGTTTACTCAGCGTGGCTCACACTGCAACTGATCTGTACAGATTACTACTCAGTTTTATATACAGGTGTGGTCACTGCCGGTACTGCAGTATACATGAGCTGTAAAAGATAGTTCCCCTTAAAGGTATATACATTACAGTCTGCTCCTCCCGAATACTCACGGATGTGGAGAGGAGCTACTCCAACTGTGAGCGGCACCTTTTGGCCACACATTGGGCTGTGAAGAGATCACTGACCTTCACAGGCACCTCTCCCATCATCCTCCTCACCCATCACACACCCACCCAGATGCTTCTGGATGGGAGGATCAAGGATGGGACAGTGAGCAGTGCCCGCATTGCCCGCTGGACCTTGCTCCTCTCACAGAAGGATCTGAAGGTGAAGGGTCTCTGTGAGCCAAAGCTCGCAGCCAACCTGGTATGTCCTGGAACAGCCCAACAGTGTTCCATTGAAGGGGTTTGGGAAGTAAACATAGGTTTACGGGCTGGGATACATCCCACAGGCCGCGAAATCTGTGTAGACGGTTCCAGCACGGTATCTGCTGGCGAGCATCTCACGGGGTGTGGAGTTTATGACCCAGCGGCAAACATTGCCCTGGCGATTAAGCTCCCCAGCACCATGAGCGCCCAGCAGGCTGAACTGTCTGCGGTTGTGTACGTTGTTACACACCCCGAAATCTTCCCCACCCTCTACACGATTTGCTCGGACAGCATGTTCATGTACAATTCGTGTACGGAGTACCTGGCCATCTGGTCCCGCCGCAGATACACCTCCGCTAACGGGAGACCCCTCACAGTAAAACCCCTGCTGGAAAGATCCTGGCAGCAGTGGGGGAGGAAGGGGAGGTTTTCATCCACAAGGTGAAAGCCCATTCCTCCACAGAACACCGCGGCCAAGGCAACCAGCAGGCTGACTTGCTCGCCAAGGAGGGTGCCCGCACAGGCACTTTCTGGGACCCATTTGGGTCCAGACCCATGGCGGCAGTCAGAGGTAGGGACGGGACCCAAGGGAGTGTAGGGGTAGCATTAGCCCCGGACCTTAAGATGGTCCAAGCCCAAGACCCTGTCCTCAAAGCAGCCCTCAGCGCTGTAGCTGAGGGAAAGGAGTAGAGGGTCCGTACGGCACAGCGACCCTGTCCGTTAAAGAGGGCATGCTGTTCCGGGGGGAACAGTGGGTTGTGCCACAGCAGCACCAGAGGGACTCCCTTCAACTGGCCCATGAGGGTCCGGGAGCGGGACATCCCGGGCCTGAGACCACCTGGCAATGGGTGGAACAGGCGGGATGGTGGCCGGGACTCAGGGACGATGTCTGCGAGTTCTGTGCAGGCTGTCTTGTGTGTGCTGCGAATAACCCCGACCCCCATAAAAGGAAGGTACCTATGGGACACATCAGGAGGGTAGAGGGACCATGGCAGTCGATACAAGTCGACTACATCGGGCCCCTGCCCACTGCCCAGGGAGGCTATAAGTACTGCCTAGCCCTGGTGGACGTGTTTACCAAATGGGTAGAGGCCTTTCCCTGCAGAACTGCCACAGCTCTGGGTACTGCCAGGATCCTGGTCCGGGAAGTGTTATCGCGGTGGGGACTACCACAGTATGTGGAGTCCGACCGAGGGGGTCACTTTACCGGACAGGTGATGCAGAACACCCTTATGCTGCTAGGCATTGAGGGGAAATAGCACGTGGCCACAACCCCCAGTCATCCGGGATTGTAGAACGTATGAATCGGACCCTAAAGGAAAGGTTAAGGAAGGAGACGGTAGACTCACCCCGTAAATGGGCCGAAGTCCTACCGTTGGTTTTGATGGGGATCCGGGCCAGCCAGTCGAAAAGCACGGGGTATTCCCCATACGAGCTGATGACCGGCAGGGTTATGCGGACCCCCACCATGTGCTAGCCCCGGTGCTCATGGAGGGTCAGCTCAGGGAGGTGAACCGGGACAGGTTCGCCCGAAACCTCTTTGAGCACCTGAAGCAGGTCCACGGGCAGGCAGCTGGGAACATGGGAAGGCAGCATCGGAGTAACCGATTACTGCTCGAGCTGAGAATGCACCACGAGTGGGAGGTAGGAGATCAGGTTATGGCAACCATTGTACATGGGGCCCTACAGTATTGTAGATAAAGCTAGCCCCATGGTATATGCCGTGAAGATGCCCTGGCGTACAAAATGGTTCCATATCAACCAGTGTAAGCTGTTTACACCTGAAAGGGGAAAGCAGCCAGTTGGGGTAAGGCCTAAGGATAAAGGTCCTCAGCCTGCAGCAGGAGCGAGTTCACAGACTGCACAGGCAGGCACTGTGGCTTGCTTGAAGGGAGGGGCCATCACGCCCATCGATTGGGACATGCCCCTACTCTTCTGGGATCCAGACGAGGGGGAGGGACTTGAGGGCGAAAACCCCGCCCCTAACCCAGGTGTAGAGAGGGAGGGACCTGAGGTCGAAAGCCCTGCCCCGGACCCAGCCATGGGACCTGGGGGCGGAGACTCTCAGCTTGCAGCAACAGGCTGCGAAGAGTTACCTGCCCCTGGCCCAGGTTCGGGAGAGGTCAAGCCTGAGGGAACGGCGGTTCGGGTTAAAGGCCCATCAGCCAAGAAAGCCCCACCCGCCAAGGCCCCTAGAAGGTCCCCACGGACGCCCCAGCCGAGAAAGCCATGGTCACCAGCTCTCCAGTTACCAAGGGCCGCCCCTCGAGTCAGGGGGAGGTCCAAGGACAGAGGTCCTCAGCCAGCAGCCATGGGCTGCGAGGGACCAACAGTGCAGGATGGTGCGGCCATGCCGGAGGTAGCGGTGAGCCGCAGTCCAACCAGGAATTAGCCTGGCTGCCCGGAGACGGGCGGCGGATGTATATAGTTTTAGTTTAAGTTTTGGTTATTGTTAAGTTAGTTATTGAGAAGTTTAAGTATTTAGCTTAAGTTTGGGTGTTTTAGTTTAAGTTAAATAAGGTGATGGGTAGTTTTAAGTAAGTAATCTGCTAAGAGTGTGTCTATTTGGGTCGAGGTCGCGGGACCCGACCATGCTTCACCAAGCCTGAGAATCTCTTGGGGACCTGGCTGCATGTTTTTACATCTTTTGCAGAAAGTCTTTCAGGATGAAGGGGATCGTGATCCTATTCGCCCTGATTGGGATGAGCATCGGAAGACGAGGCGACGTACAGGATTCCCACATTTCCGGGTGCTCGGGAGACAGGGCGCCTATAGCGACCGATGCGGAGGAGACCACCGTCTACGTCCACGAGGGAAGGTGGCCAGGATGGCTGGGGTCCAATTCATCTCAGTACTCCAGCCAAACCGGATTCACTTACGGGGTGTCCTCCCTCCTGTGCCCCAGGGTACGGGTCGTTACCACGAGGGTCAGCATCACCGTTGGAAAGCGAATATGTTTAACGTGTAAAGGACACATTCCTCTGGATAGGTGGTGGTGGCTCAGAAAGCTGAGCAAAGACATGAGGAACTCTGAAGTTGAGTGGGAACGATTGGGGAACAACACCCACCGGACGATTACAGGGACTCATGGAGGATTAAGTGTGTGTTGGGACAAGTGGTGGGAACCGGACCAAGGGATTTATATCTGTATGTGGGGGTCAGAGGAGGTCTGCCCCGCAGGCATATCCAGCGTTTTCCATTGGCAGTGGCACGACACCGGGAAGGGGATGAGGTGGGATGCCAGCTGGAAGATGTGCGTAGTCCCATTCTCCCCGATCCCAGTGAATGCCACAGAGCTTGTAACCCGCCCCCGTAAGCCCCTGCCCACGGCGCAGGCGGCGAGGTTACCCAGGGAAGGTTGCCCCACCACCACCAAGGGACCAGGGAATGGGTTGGTACTAGTCCCCACCGATCAGATGCTGTACCAGGGGGTACACTACGCGGTAGCCTCCTTGATTTTAAATCTTACCGAGATACATTTACCGGAGTGGTGTCCCAAAGAAACAGAGCAGTTATACCAGGCCCTATTAAAGGACATGTTCAAGAAGTTCTATGAGTTCGATTTCGCCCACGTGGACAAGACCGAACTCTACACCACACATCGAGAGTTTTTGGGTAATGCAGGGAGGCAAAGAAGGGGAGTATGGAATGATGTTTTTACTGCGTTTAATACTAGGTCCTCTGTCATCAACAGTTTGGATGACATAGAGCTGCAGACCCAGATAAACGGTTTAGAAACACAGTTAAAGAAAATATAACTGGTTGAGAACAAGGTAGTGGGCTCGGAGTTGCATGAGGACCAGGCCATGCCAGTCCATTTAAAGGAAATCATAGCCGAGTTGGAAAAGCATGCAAAGACGGTAAATGCTCTCATAAGGGAGGACAGAAATGCTTCTGGCCAGGCTGCGCAGAATGAGTTGTGCGTGCTATACAGGGTGTGGTTGCTGGGCGAGGGCCGCAGTAATCTGGAGGATTTAAAACAGGATTTAGTCCCCTCCTGGATTAGCAACAAACACCTCGCAGCCCTCCACCCGTTTGAGAATGCATTAAGCCCGTGCCAACTCCGGCTAGCCTCCGAAGCCTACCCAGTCCCCGTGGATTGTGGGCGGTCCAACCACACAATCATGGGAGTAGTAGTTAGGATGCCGGTCATGGGTAGGACAGCCCGACCCGCGCCAGTATACAGGGTTGAGAATATTGGAGTCATTCAAGGGGGTGCACGCATTCATTTCACAGCGGTCCCGCCTTACGTCATAAAGTGGGAGCACGCTATGACAGGTACTGACCTCTCAGGGTGCCGGAGCCGGGGAGCACACATAATCCTGTGTCCCCAGCACTTGAATGCCTTTCCAAAATGCAGTGTGGGATCAGAGCTGCTAGCGCGAAACCTATAAATTGTACCATGGAGGCAATGGCACAAGGCCATGTTCCCCCGCAGGTAGCATATATAGGAGGTGGGACATATTGTGTCACCACCGGCACGTCCCACTACCAGCATGGACAGCATAGCTGGTGTCCGATTAGTGACAGCAGTTTCTGTTTTAAACCCGAGGCAGAAGTTCAAGTGGCCCAGGAGTGAATTGTCCCCATTCTTGAACCCTCCACTGTTCACCTCACTGTGAAGGAGAATTTTACGAATTTGCAGAAGTACGCTCTAGAGCAGAAAACAGTAGAGATAGGGACTAAGATATTGGATATTGTGATTCCACCCTGGTGGGACATTTTCAATAACATAGAGGTTCCTTCGTGGATCAGACTGGCTTCCCACATTCTCGTGGTTTGCCAGTTAGGGATAGTGTTGTATCTAGTTTGCATTCAATGTAAGGGAAAAGATCAGTTGTTAGAATTCCAAAACCAGAGGATCTGGAAGGAACATTATGTAAAGGTGGAGGGAGATACGGTGGCATAGTGGTTGGCCTAGAAATTCAGTTGGCTGCGCCAGGCGCTAACGCCAAAAAAGGGCTATATTTCCGTCGATAAAGCCTTAGCGCCGGAATGCAGACCGATCTGCGCCGACGCCCAAATTCATTTGAGATTTAGCGCCGGCGCAAAGTGTTAGCGCCTGCTCGGGTGCGCCCGCAGCTTATGACGTCATATCCTCGCGCAACGCTGTTTTAGCGCCCCAACCCGGAAATTGAGTGGCGCCCGCCCAATGTGGGCGTGGCGCTATTAGGAATTGTAAAATGGAACGTTGCAGAGGCCCTGTGGGCCTCGGGGAGCGCAAATTAAAGGGCACCTCCACTGACCTATAAAGCCCAGCCATTTTGCTGCAATGACTTCACTGCTTTGGATTTCTACACAGAGACCAAGGGACAGAGATTCCAGATTTGGGACAAGATAGGAGAGCTCTTTCTGGCTTCTAGCCAGTGCTTTGACATTTGACTCTTGCTGATTTCACTGTTGCGACCTTGATTATGGGGGCTGCATGGGGGGCCAACATTGAGTTGCAGCATTATGTGCGGAGGGCTCGCAGACGCTGTGAGAGACGGGCAGCCATGCGTAGACACAGAAGGGCCATCAGGCGTCGCCAACATAGGCCTTATGCACCCAGGCAATACCGGCAGCAGGTGTCCTATGTCACCATGTCTGCGGCACTTTGTGTAAAGAGGCTGCACTTCAGAAAGGAGGTGGTTGGAGAGATCTGCCAGCTGCTTCACGCAGATTTGCAGCCACAGCTCATGTCCAGGACGTCTCTCTCGGTGGAAGTGAAGGTCACGGTGGCTCTCAGCTTTTATGCAAGCGGCTCGTTCCAGGCCGCTGCTGGGGACATCGCGAACATCTCCCAGTTCGCCGTACATCGCTGCATCTGGCAGGTCACCGATGCACTGTTCGCGAGGAGACACCAGTTCACCTCCTTCCCCATGACCCAACAGAGGCAGCAGCAGCGTGCAGTGGGATTTGGCAGGATCGCGGGCTTCCCCATGGTGCAGGGCGCCATTGACTGCACGCATGTGGCTATGCGGGCACCTATAGACAATCCCGAGGTTTACCGCAACCGCAAGGGCTACCATTCCCTCAATGTGCAGCTGGTGTGTGACCACAGGCAGCGCATCCTAGCTGTAAATGCCCGCTTCCCAGGAAGCAGCCACGATGCTTTTATCCTGCGCCAGACTACTGTGGCTGACATGTTCCAGGCACAGCCTCCACCAAGGGGATGGCTTATCGGGGACAAGGGCTACCCTTTGTGCACATGGCTCATGACCCCGCTCCGCGCGCCCAGGACCCCAGCGGAGGACTCATACAACGAAAGCCATCAAGCAACAAGGAACGTCATAGAGCAAACCATAGGCGTCCTCAAGCAACGCTTCCGCTGCCTGGATCGCTCCGGCGGCTCTCTACAGTATTCGCCGGATAGAGTGTCCCAGTTCGTCGTCGTGTGCTGCATGCTGCACAACCTGGCTATCCGCCGGACGCAGGCACTGCCACCTGACATTGCACCACCACCTGAGGAGGACGAGCAGGAGGACCATCAGGAGGAGGAGGGGGAGGAGGAGGAGGAGCAGGCCAGGAGGGGGCCAGAAGGGCCAAGGGCCGTACGCCGGGGGCTTATTGCTCGACACTTCTAGGCCCGCTGTGAGGGAATGGCCTGTGGGAATGAGCGCACCTGAAGGCAGCCGCTCCGGAAGCCGTCAGCCGGTTAACGCAGCAAACACTTGAAACATGACACCTGGACAAGCTGAATAAATAAAAACCTTTATTTAACAAACTGAGGCCCCTTCCCACATGAAACTCAAAAACACAGAACACACCCAAAAAACAGTCACAAACATATGTCACTCCCCCAACCTGGGGAGGACTAACAAAAGTTGGCCATCCACATGGCCTTCAACATTGGCCGTAACAAAAAAAGGGCCCCCCTCGCCAACAGAAAGACCCCCATAAAAACAAAAAATGCCTTCAATTTCGGCCATCCACAAAAATCAGCCCCCAAAACACAATCCCCCCCATATATACAATGCCGCAGAGACCACACTCTAGCGGCTGTGCCGAGAGGGCGAGTCCTTAGAGAGCCTTCCCCGGCCCCTGCCCGGCCTGCTGCTCCGCCTCAACGTGGGCCCTGTGGCGGCCTCAAGGCTGGGGCAAGGCTCATGAGGGCCCCCATGCGTCGCGACAGATGCCCTTGGGGGTCGGCCAACACGACGCACGTCCCGAGAGGGGCCGGCTGCTGACTGCTTCGGCTGTGGCTGGCCAGCATCAGTGGCAGCAGCAGCTCCTCGCACCCTGGCTGGGGGAGTGGCAGTGTCGGATGCTCCAAGGGGGGCAAGCTGGCTGCTGCCAGGCGCGCGAGGCTCAGCAGACACAGTGGCAGTCGTCCGGCCTGGCAGTTCAGCTGGCGCAGCTATGTGCTGGAGGCCAGCCCGCTGTGTTGCAGCAGGGCGGCGGGTGCGGGTGCGACGCCTCTGCGTCAAAGCGAGTGTGGCAGAAGTCAGTGACCGCACTGCCCGGGTATGTGCCTCCAGCTGCTGTGACAGTGTGTCGAAGGAACCACCTCTCTGGCGACTCTCCTCCTGCAGTGCCGCGAGTAGTTCGACCCCCCTGGCGTGCGCTGCGGCCAGTTGCTCCACCCCCCTGGCCTGTGATTGGCCGAATGCTGCCACACTCTGAGCCAGGGACTCGATGGCGTGCGGCATCTGCTGCACAACCCCCATGAACTCATGGTGGCGCCGGTCAGACGCCACCGAGATCTCTTGCAGGAGGCGCACCTCCTGGCCGAGGCCACTCTACGGACTGGAGAGAGGACTCTGCAGCTGGGGAGAAGCCGGCCGAGCTGGCCGACCCCTGCCGCCTGCCTGGACCCCACTGCAAGCAGGATCTGCCCTCCCCTGCAACACCTCCCCCTGGCTCTCCTGCATGCCAGACATCCCCCCTTCATTGCCATCCCCTGGCACGGCTGAGGGCTCGCCCGATGGCCCGGCTTCCTCCTCGTCCTGGACGTCCTCCTCCTCCAAGGGCCTGGCACCCGGCGCCTCAGGGACCACCTCCTCCTCAGCAGCTGAAAGCAGGAAGGCACAGGAGTAGCTTTAAAGTGAGGACAGGGCGTCAGCGAGGGACGCCTGAGCAGTGGCATTATGCGCATTTGTCCGTCAGTGGGAAAGGATTTAGGTCGGAAGCACTAGGGCAACGAGAGAGCTGCAAGCGGTCATCTCCTTACCAGTGGCTTCCAGCACAGGGTCCGCATCCCCGATGGCTACAGGGCCAGTCACCCGGGGACGCAGGAGTCCAGCGACGCTCTCCTCCAGAGCACTTAGAGCCTGGTAGTGGGGCCGTCCACCACCGGTCTCCAGCCGGCTGCGCGCATTTCTTGCCAGCTTGGCCTGCAAGAGAAAGGACGGACTCTAAGTACAGTGTGGTGCCCTGTTGCTGTGTGTACTGCCTCCCATGGTGGAATAGCCTGGCCAGTGTGGTCAGTGCAGAAAGTGCTGCTGATGATCATGCCAGTGGCATTGTTGCGTGAGGAGGGCTGCCCATTATGCCTTTGAGGTCCCTTTGCCCATAGTGTGAGGCTCACATGCAAGGATGAGGAGGACAGTGGAAAGGGTACTCACCTTCACCAGCCGACAGAGGTCATTGAACTTTTTGCGGCACTGGTCCGCAGTCCTGGGCACATCTGAGTTTGAGGAGACCCTGCGTGCGATGCTCCTCCAGGCTTTCCTGAACTCTCTCCTGGGAGCCTTTCTGCCATTGTCCGGGCACAAGATGGGTCTTCTCTCCTGGACAGCATCAATCAGCACCCTCAGTGCATGGTCTGAGAAGCGCTGGGCTCTTTCACGGGCCATCTCCATCTGTTCTGGCGCTATTTTGTCCCACCAGCACTGTTGAGGCCTAGCAGCAGGGCTCCAGTGTGCAGGGCGTGGCAGCAGTCAAAGTTGACCCTTCCCCCTTTAAGAGCAGGCCGGCGTCAGGGTGTCTGCTGTCAAGCTACACATGACCGTACCTGCGCTGCGCCCGGCATCGGCGTTATCAGGCCGCAGCGCCGGTTTAGCGCCGGAACCGAGCATTGCAACGCCGGTTTCAGCGCTCGCCAAAACTCTTGGCCAAATCCACTGAATTTCGGCGCGGTTGCCTGCAGTTTCCGGCGGGCGCTAAATTTACCGAACGCCCAACTTTAGCGCCCCAAAACTGTGCAAACTGAATTTCTAGGCCGTTATGTCACTAGACTAGTAAGCCAGAGGCTCAGTCAAATGCTCTGAGAATAGGGGTTCAAATCTCACCACGGCAGCTGGTGGAATTTAAATTCAATTCAATTTAATTCTGGAATTAAATGTTAGTCTTAGTAATGGCGACCATGATACCATTGTCGATTGTTGTAAAAACCCATCTGGTTCACTAATGTCCTTTAGGAAAGGAAATCTGCCGTCCTTACCTGGTCTGGCCTACATGTGACTCCAGACCCACAGCAATGTGGTTGACTCTAAATGGCCTAGCAAGCCAGTCAGTTGTAAACAACCGCTGCGAAAAACAGTAAGAATAAAACCGGACGGATCGACCGCAGCACCGGAAACGACAACGACAACGACAACGGCAAACCCAGCCCTGTCGACCCTGCAAAGTCCTCCTTAGCAACATCTGGGGGCTTGTGCCTAAATTGGGAGAGCTGTCCCACAGGCTAGTCAAGCAACAGCCTGACATAGTCATAATTACCGAATCATACCTTACAACCAATGTCCCAGACACCACCATCACCATCCCTGGGTATGTCCTGTCCCACCAGCAGGACAGACCCACCAGAGGTGGTGGCACTGTGGTATACAGTCGGGTGGGAGTAGCCCTGGGAGTCCTCAACATTGACTCAGGACCCCATGAGGTCTCATGGCATCAAGTCAAACATGGGCAAGGAAACCTCCTGCTAATTACCACCTACCATCCTCCCTCAGCTGATGAATCAGTACTCCTTCATGTTGAACACCAATTGGAAGAAGCACTGAGAGTAGCAAGGGCACAAAATGTCCTCTGGGTGGGAGACATCAACAAGAGTGGCTCGGTAGCACCACAACTGACTGAGCTGGCCGAGTCCTAAAGGACATAGCTGCCAGACTGGGTCTGCTACAGGTGGTGAGGGAAAAACCTACTTGATCTCATCCTCACCAATCTACCTGTTGCAGATGCATCTGTCCATGACAGCATTGGTGGAAGTGACCACCGCACAGTCCTTGTGGAGATGAAGTCCCGTCTTCATGCTGAGGATACCCTCCACCGTGTTGGGTGGCACTACCACTGTGCTAAATGGGACAGATTTCGAACAGATCTGGCAACTCAAAACTGGGCATCCATGAGGCGCTGTGGGGCAGCAGCAGAATTGTATTCAACCACAATCTGTAACCTCATGGCCCGGCATATCCCTCACTCTACCATTACCATCAAGCCGGGAGATCAACCCTGGTTTAACGAAAAGTGTAGGAGAGCATGCCGGGAACAGCACCAGGCATACCGAAAAATGAGGTGTCAACCTGGTGAGGCTACAACACAGGGCTACTTGCATGCCAAACAACGGAAGCAACATGCGATAGACAGAGCTAAGCGATCTCACAACCATCGGATCAAATCAAAGCTCTGCAGTCCTGCCACATCCAGTCGCGAGTGGTGGTGGACAATTAAACAGTTAACAGGAGGAGGAGGCTCCAAAAATATCCCCATCCTCAATGATGGTGGAGCCCAGCACATGAGTGCAAAAGACAAGGCTGAAGCATTTGCAACTATCTTCAGCCAGAAGTGCCAAGTGGATGATCCATCTCGGCCTCCTCCTGAGGTCCCCAGCATCACAGATGCCAGTCTTCAGCCCATTCAATTCACTCCACGTGATGTCAAGAAACGGCTGAAGACACTGGATACTGCAAAGGCTATGGGCCCTGACAACATTCCGGCAATAGTACTGAGGACTTGTGCTCCAGAACTAGCTGCGCCCCAAGCCAAGCTGTTCCAGTACAGCTACAACACTGGCATCTACCTGGCAATGTGGAAAATTGCCCAAGTATGTCCTGGCTACAAAAAGCAGGACAAATCCGACCCGGCCAATTACCGTCCCATCAGTCTACTCTCAATCATCAGCAAAGTGATGGAAGGTGTCATCGACAGTGCTATCAAGCGGCACTTACTCAGCAATAACCTGCTAACTGACACCCAGTTTGGGTTCCGCCAGGGCCATTCAGCTCCTGACCTCATTACAGCCTTCGTCCAAACATGGACAAAAGAGCTGAACTCAAGAGGTGAGGTGAGAGTGACTGCCCTTGACATCAAGGCAGCATTTGATTGAGTGTGGCACCAAGGAACCCCAGCAAAACTGAAGTCAATGGGAATCAAAGGAAAATTCTCCATTGGTTGGAATCATACCTAGCACAAAGGAAGTTGGCTGTGGTTGTTGGAGGTCATTCATCTCAATCACATGGCATCACTGCAGGAGTTCCTCAGGACAGTGTCCTAGGCCCAACCATCTTCAGCTGTTTCATCAATGACCTTCCCTCCATCATAAGGTCAGAAGTGGGGATGTTCGCTGATGATTGCACACTGTTCAGCACCATTCGAGACTCGTCAGATACTGACGCAGTCCGTGTCCATATGCAGCAAGACCTGGACAACATTCAGACTTGGGCTGACAAGTGGCAAGTAACATTCGCACCACACAAGTGCCAGGCAATGACCATCTCCAACAAGTGAGACTCTAACCATCTCCCCTTGACATTCAATGGCATTACCATCGCTGAATCCCCCACTATCAACATCCTGGGGGTTACCATTGATCAGAAACTGAACTGGACCAGCCATATAAATGCTGTGGCTACAAGAGCAGGCCAGAGGCTGGGAATTCTGCGGCGAGTGTCTCACCTCCTGACTCCCCAAAGCCTTTCCACCATCTACAAGGCACAAGTCAGGAGTGTGAAGGAATACTCTCCACTTGCCTGGATGAGTGCAGCTCCAACAACACTCAAGAAGCTCGACACCATTCAGGATAAAGCAGCCCGCTTGATTGGCACTCCATCCACCACCTTCAACATTCACTCCCTCCACCACCGGCGCACTGTGGCTGCAGTGTGTACCATCTACAAGATACACAGCAGCAACTCGCCAAAGCTCCTTCAACAGCACCTTCCAAACCCGCGACCTCTACCACTTAGAAGGACCATCCTGACTTGGACCTGTATCGCCGTTCCTTCACTGTCGCTGGGCCAAAATCCTGGAACTCCCTTCCTAACAGCATTGCGGGTGTACCTACACCATATGGACTGCAGCGGTTCAAGAAGGCGGCTCACCACCATCTTCTCAAGGGCAATTAGGGATGGGCACTAAATGCAGGCCTAGCCAGCGACGCCCACATCCCATCAATGAATTATAAAAAAGTATTTTTCCCTGTATTTTGATTAAAGATTGTTGTTATTTTTGTGTTCGTGGTTTTAATAAAGGTTTTTCTGTTGTTTTTTTTGCGACGCATTTAATAAAGATGTATGTGTACCAGGTGGTGCAGGGGCGTCGGAACCCTCCGTGCTTGGATGTGTGTAAAGTCTGTAATTTATCCTATGTATGCTTATGTATGCTACATTTTCGTGGAATGGGAAGTGCATGTGTCGTGGGTATATTAGATAGGTAATTAGAGGGGAAGGTTGATTATGGAGGGTCAGAAAAATTTTGCTCACCTTGTAAGAATGATACTTCAAGCAAGTTTTAGTATCACAGGACAGAGTGTAGGATTCACAAAATTTCCACATTTCCCCAAAGTTTACTATTAATAAAAGGGACCCTGCGTGGACATTTTAAAAAGGGTACCCAAAGATGGCGTCCGCACCTCGTGGCCAAAAGCCTGTAAGATTTTAAAAGCTTGGACTCTGTGGCACAAGCAGCTTTTGGGGAAATTGAAACCTAAAATGCAGTTTCTGTGAAGAAGGACTTTTGTATTTTGAAAAGCAGACAGCAGGACTTTGAATATGCATTAAACCAAATCGTAGACAGACCAAAACCAGTTAGGCCTATATTTCAGACCATCAAGCAGTTTGCATAAATAATCGGAAACAGCTTAAGGAAGCCATCGAGGCTGGTCAGGCCGATTAAGATGCATTAATAACAATACAGCTCAGACATCAGGCCAGTAGGTGCGATCACCGGCCATCTAAAAATAGTTAGTTTAGATTGCTGCAATTATTTAAACTAGCCCGCCAAGATTGGGACAATGAACTAACTTGATTTGGCGCGCAGATGAGGGCCATCCAAAAGAGTATAACTGTAGGACCCAGGTAGCAATCTCTCTCTCTCTCTCTCTTGCTCTCCTCCCTTCTTCCTGCCCCTCGCCCTCGTGGCTGCTGCTCTTCCCCCGTCCCGCGCTTACCGCCTGGCCACCGCCCGTGCCTTTCCCCATCCCATCAGGAACGCTCGGCATTGCACCAGGCGGACATGGACAAACCAGGCCAGGCGAGGCGGGACGAGACGAGGCGAGGTGGTGAGATGAGACGAGACGAATTAGGAAGATGATTGAAGAACGCTTCGAATAATCAGGCTTTCAATCCAGCCGACCTGCGAGTATCTTCATGCAAACTCCAACTGCCGCCCGAGGAAGAGGAACCATCATCCCTGCGAGGTAAAGTACCCAAGCAAAGACTTTAACCTTGGGGTACTTGTACCTGGACGACGACCTTGCAGCGCCCCGAGATCACGTGACGACAGCAGGCCCCAGAGAGCACAAAGAGCGAACCTCAAGCCCCACCGCTGTTTGAATTCAGCAGATTTTGGATTGGTGAGCATGAATTCTGGCCCCTCATAGCTTAATCTAGTTAGGTATAGGGGGTGGGATATGGATAAGGGGATTGTTAAGATAGTTGTTTTCCCTCGATGTGCCGTGTGTTCCCCATTCCCTGTATAAGTATAGTTATTTTGTATTTGCCTGTAATATTATACTAGTAACTTCTCATAAGAATGTGTTAATTTCTATTTTAATAAAATCTTGGTTTTCTTACATCCAAACCACCTGTCTACTCGAGTTTTCTGTATTGCTGCCTATACCTAAGTCCGGTGTCTAGAACCCAGGGGCGTGGGAGCGATTCGAACCGCTCACAAACAGTCAGGGGCATAACTGACTGGGTGCACGCACCAACCACCACCACCCCCTACAGATGCTCGACACTTTTGATCCTCTTAAATTTGTCCTCTTGCAAACTCTTTCTCAGCCCTGTTTCTCCACTTCATTGAAATGTTGTTTCATATGACAGGAACAGCTTATAATGGAAGTCTAGTTTGGCTATCCATTCGATGGCCTCCTGAGATGCCAAGTGGAGAAATGAGATGCCTCCCGCAACAGACCTTAGTGGGCGGGTTGATGTGATCTGTTCCATGGTCTGGGACTCATGGACACAGTCGCACTTCGGGTCGTCCCTCATTTTCCACCTGTGGAGCAGGTGGACGCATCGTCCATGCTCTGTGAAGATTGGGTTGAGCCTGTCCACTCTCTTGGAGGGACCTCTGCTGTAGGATCAGTGATGAGGTGTTTGTTCTTTATGTTGCATGCGTCCCACAATTCTGTCCCTCTCGATAGTGGGTCGATACCAGCTGCAGGAATATTGGCTGCTGTTTCCCAGAATGTCCGGCACGATTTTAAGTGCTTTTGCAGTGAGTTTTTCAAGTCTCCGTGAATGGGAAGGTCGATGTTGCTCATGATTTTTTCCATCTCACAGAGCACGGTGGTGTCGCAGCGAATGGCAGGCGGGGCAATGTGGGACAGCACTGGGGGGCACTTAGTTGGAGTGGACTTAAGCCGTCCTCATGGTGGTGTTTAGCTGCACGTCCATGATCTTTGTGTGACGGCTGCAGGACCATCAGGCAGAGGAGCATTCTGCAGCAGTGTAGACCAGGGCCACTGTTGCACTGCAAAGTGTTCTGGCTGTGCTTCCCCATGACGTCCCAGCGAGTTTCCGGACCAGATTCACCCTGGTTTTTAGTTTTTGGCCGGTGTTGGTGAGATGAGGCTGATAGGTGAGAGTCCTGTCCAAGGGTGACGCCCAGGTAATTTGAATGGGGTTCATGGGTAAGCCGCCTTCCGCAGAAGGAAACTTGTTCTTTCCCGGCGACATTCTTGTTCAGATGGAACGCCGGCACAATTGTCTTCTCTGGATTGGGGCAGAGGCACCAGGTCCAGAAGGAGCATTCCAGTAGGTCCAGGTCTCTTGTTAGTGTCCTTCTTGCTTCCTCTAATGTTGATGCCTGCGTCAGCAGTGCTATGTCATCGGTATATGCGAACTTCCGGGATTTGGTGCAGGGCATGTCCTCCATATAGATGTTGAAAAAGGCCGGTGCCTTTGTTGAAATTAAGACTCATCACACCATCACTTACTTCAATACATTCTTTCTTGGGCTTTTAAAAGTGTACAGTTTCAAATCTTCCCAAGTCTTTCTTTCATTCTGCAATCAATAGCAATGACAATCGGAAGGTTTCTACACTGGGTGGTCAATCACAATGCCAGTTTTACGCCCAGTGGGCAACTTGAAAATCTACTCCATTATGTTTAAGTCCTTAAATGGGTTCCAACTCTTCTGATTCAGAGATGAGAATGCTACCAGCTGAGCTAAGGCGGATACTCAGAACAGTGATAGAGTGCTTTCACTCATTTGACATTGTGCAATTGTATTCAGAAATTATATGCTTTATAAAATTCTGTAGAGAACTATACAGATAATGTTCATGGAGATTTATTCAATTCCTCAGATAATTTGGCAGAATGTACCTGGCACTTCTTTTGAATCTTTGGCCAAGTGTGTTACCTTCAGCATAAATCCGGACGAGGGAATTATTCCCTAATGCCACAGACATTGCAGTGATTTATCATGATTGAAGAATGTTCATATTTAGATTCAACCAAGCAAACAATGTTTCAATATAAAATTTTCTGCCAAAATTAAGAGTTCGCTATTAATTCTTAAATCTGATGGTTTTTGGTGAAGATGGTAAAAATTCCAAATAGAACTGCTATTTCAGTAGTACTGTCGAAACAAAGTGAATGACAGAGTGAGTGCCAAGAAGGCCAAATCCATCACTCAGTCACAACTCATTATTAAAGATAAATGGAGGTGAACGTGAGAGGAGTTATGCTACCAATAACTAAGTTGCGCCCCAACTACATAATTATAGGCCCTTCTTGTGTTTCCTGAAACTGATCTGCGGAATTAAGCTAATATGCTTTTTCTTCTAATTTCCTCTTGAGATTTGATCATTTTGAACCTGTGACCTCTAGTTCTGTACTTGTCTAAGGCAAATAACTTGCTCTCATCCACATCATCTTTGCCTCTCGATGTTTAATAACTTGGACCATGTCCCCCTCAATCATTTTTCCTTCAATGAAACCACGGGCTGGATTTTGCCAATGGGGAGCCTTTGGAGGCGGGACTCCCACTTGTCAGGTTTCAGTCCCGCCTCCATCAACTTCTGGCCAACCCATGCTATTTTCCCTTGAATGACCTTGTTAAGCCCGCCCAGCGGGTTTAGCAGACCAATTAAGGGAAAGCCGGTTACAGAGAATGTCAACATATGACCTTTCATCTGTCAAAAATTTTTGACAGATGAATTGTCATCATTTGACAGCTCTGTGAAACTGTCAAACACTGACATTCTCTGTAGTTTCTTTTGCAGAAATGAGATGGTTGTTGCATTGGAGAATGCAGTGGCCATCTGTCATCTCTACCGTGGAGGTGCGAGACTCTCCGCATACCCACCGATTGAAGCCTGCAGCAAGAAACACTTTTTCTAAGACTTTCCACTTACCTCAGATACTCACCGCTCTACACTTGCACCCATCACTTACCTCCACAGCACACTTTTGGACCCCTCCGACCCCCGCAGACTGACTACTTGCCTCGGTGACCCTAGCGGGTTTTGGGGCCTTCGGGAAGCTCGCACTTGTTTGGGCAAAATGGGGATAATCCTATTTTCTGCCTGTTAACTACCTGTTAGCAGGCAGTTAAGTGGCTGTAATCCCTTCCCGCCTCCAAGGAGACGGGACCCGGCGCGGTACAGCTACCCACCTCCTGGCAAGATGGCATGGAGGTGAGCTGGGGGTGGGTTAGTCACCCGCCCCCAAATTCTGCCATTTCCCCGGCAGTCCCGCCTCCAAACCCGCCTCCCCAGGGCTGGCAAAATCCAGCCCCACATTCAGCTCTATGGGGGTAATTCTGGCTTTGTGTGACAATGTAAAATGGGTGATAGCATATCGGCAGCCCATTTTACATCATTTCTGATCTTTATTTCCATTGAAGTTAATAGACGCATTTTACGCTATTGTACAAATTCATAATTACCCCCTGTATGTCTAAGAGTTGAGAACTCCCAGTCCTTATTGTATTTAATTGTTGAATGCCTGCCTTTCTCTTTTCCTGACTGTAGGATTCACAAAATTCCGGGACCCCCTACTCAATGGACATGTGTCTGGAATTTAAAAAGGGACTGTGTTGGACCTTTTGGAGGAGAAATGAGGAGAGAAATATCTCACTATTAGGCACCTTTGGGCTAAACTAGGGCCTATTGGATTGAGTTTGGACATTTTAAATTGTATGCTGGGTCTGCACAGGGAAATGGGATCCCTATAGGGCTGCTAACCCACCTGGGAGGGAGACATTAGCAGTCTAACAAAAGCCCACTTACCAGGGACCCAGATACATCCATATTTTAATAGTTCTTAAAACGGCTCTACAGAAAAACCCTGGCATCAGCAAAACACACAATGGACAGTATCAAGACCTGATTACATTCTAACAGCACCATTCAAAAACCACATCTTGTATCGTGCTAATGCTCAATCTGCCCACCAAAATTCTCACAAAGGGATCACATCAGAGTTGATCAGCCTGCCAAAATCGCACAAAAGGGAGTCATCTAAAATCAATTGTGCACCTGAGTTTTGGTGCAAAAGTTTAAGCAGCCTCTCAGGTATAACTGGAGGCTTGCTAGCAGCTAAAGAGACATCAACAGACGGGCTGAAGAGAGAGAGTACCGGCGGGCAGCAGCAGCAGCACACCAGAGCAGAAGAAACGTACCCGAGAACACGCTGGAAAAGCACTTGGACTCTGGGCTCTTTGACTCTGGCTTTGAAACATCTACCTTGCCACACGAGGTTACAGCAACGCAACAAGAAAACCTAACAAGAAGCCTGGGAGTCACTGAAAGATCAACCATCATCCAGCGCTGACTCTAGGAAAAACTTGTTTACCGAGGTTAAGCCTGGCAGTATAGAGAGAGTGTGGCACCGAGGAAATACAAGGGGTGTCAGGACCGGGGCCGATGTACCCGATCCGACAACAACAGTATGGTGCCGGCAATGGTGGTCAGGGACAAGGGGCCCTGGAGAGCCAATTTGTAATTCCCCATGGAACCCAGCAGCTCCGGGCAATGGTAGGTCATTTAGAAAAGTTAACCCCTCAAGGGGACCCCTCGGCCCATTTTATGGACATAGAGCAGGCAGCCGGTATAAACGGCTGTGATGAGGCCGAACAGACTAAAATGTTGCTTTTCTCTTTGGATCGCAAGGTATACCAGGCCCTCTCTGCAGATAGCAAGAGGAAGCAGAGCACATACGCTGCGATCCAAGAAGAGGTGTTAGAGGTTCTGGGCCTAAATGATGGAAGTCCGTTTTCCTGGGTCGAGAAGACCCTGCAACAGGTAGGTGAAACCCCACAGGCTTTCGCAGACAGGCTGTGGCCCGTCTACGAGAGAACATGTGGAGGAGATCTCGACCGGGAACACCTGGGCCGGGAACCAACAGCTCACTGGCTTCTCAGCCTAGTGGCTAACTGCCTGCCACGAGTAAAGACTAAAGCTGAGCTGTGGTTCAACCCCAGAGACCCCACCGCTACCGAGGAGTCAGTGGTTAGACAGTTAACCCTGGCTTACCGGAATGGCAGAGGGGCAGTTGAGGCCCCACAAAAAGGAAAGGTCCACGAGATCCGGCCCAGTAATTCCAGGAGAGAATGGCACCAGGAAGGGGGGAGCCCTTCAGATTCAAAGAGTACGTGCTATGGGTGCTGAAAAAGTGGACACTGGCGGAAGAATTGCCGAAATCCTTGGAAAGATAGGGCAGAAAAGGAATCCTCACCCTTAAAGGATTCCCCTGCCACAAAAGGTTTAACAGCCCTGGCTCAAAGAGCCGGGCCTGTGGCACACAATCCCTCTGGCAGTTTCAATGAGACCGTGGCCGCGCTCTGAACTATGATAATGTGCTCAGGGAAGGTAGCTGTAGCCACCGGCGCAACCCCATCTGCCCCACCTAATCCTGATCCATGACTAGAGCCAGTGCAGCCTGTATACCTGTGCCCTTTACACTATGATGAGTGGAAACGGCCTTGCATGAAGATGGAGGTGGAGAGGGTTAAAGGGACCTATCTGCTAGACACTGGTGCTTCTAGCACCATCGTCTATGCGGATAACCCAACCAGCTCACCTCCGTCAAACGGAGTCCCGTATTCCTTGGTAGGGTTCACAGGTAACGAGCAGGCTGGCTCGTTCTCTATTCCACTGTCAATTGACTTAGGAGCACTCCACACCAAGTGGAAGTGTGTCCTAATGAAGTGGGAGAAAGAGGGAACAGGGATCCTAGGCGCAGATTTCATTATTGGCCACAAGGTCCTAGTGGACCTCAGAAATCATTTTCTATGGGGAGCGGTGTGCATGGGGGAAGAGAAAGAAGTTGTAGTGATCCCGGGGATACAAGGCAAAGGGACCCTATGCACGGTAAAGCCAAAAGAAGGCTATGACCTTGAGTTACTGGTAAGCAGTACCCCCAGAGAGTATCAGGCATTTGTGCGGGCAAATCTCGGTGCATTCGCCACCCACAAGCATGATTGTGGAAGGGTAACAGGGGTCGAGGTTAGCATAGATGGGGATTCCATGGACAGGCCCCAAAAACAGTATAAGTTCCCTAGGGAGGCGGAGGCAGACCTGGAGATTGCCCTGGGTTCCCTAGTCACATAGCGAGTGTTGCGGCCGATAGCCACCCACGTGAACTCACCACTTTGGCCGGTTAGGAAACTGGACAATTCGTGGAGAGCCACTGTGGACTACCGGGTCCTCAACCGTAATATCCCAGCCTGCGCGCCCACGGTCGCTGTAGTCGCTGATCTAATTAGAAGCATTCCGGCATCCGCGCGCACCTTCACGGTGCTGGATATCTCAAACGGTTTTTGGTCCATCCCGTTAAAGAGAGGGGACCAGTACAAATTTGCTTTTACCTTCAAGGGCCAGCAATACACGTGGAACTGCCTTCCCCAGGGGTTTCATAACAGCCCCAGTATATTCCACCAATGCATGGCCAATTGTCTAAAACACTTCAGCAAGCCCCAGCAGTTGGTACAGTATGTGGATGACCTGCTCCTATTCACCGACAAGGGTGAGAAGCACGGCCCACTGCTGGCTGAACTGCTGGAACTGCTAAAGGAATAGGGTTTTAAAGTCCACCCAAAGAAGGCGCAGATTGGCCAGCTAGACGTAAAATTCCTGGGGCTGACTGTGTGCACAGGCGAGAGGGCAATAGATAAGGCCAGGAGAGAAGCAGTGCAGGAATTGCCAGCCCCTCGTTCTGTTACTGGAGTAAGATCTTTCCTAGGGCTTACTGGTTACTGCAGGGATTTCATTGAGGACTACGCAGCCACAGCAGCCCCCCTACTCTGACTCCTTCACAAAGGAGTGGAGTGGGACAAGGATAAAAGCTGCGGGGAGGCGTTCACTCAATTTTAAAAAAATCTGCAAACCACGCCAGCTTTAGGGGCTATTGATGGGGATGAGGAGTTTTTCCTGGAAGTAGCAGCCAGTGGGGATAGCCTGAGCTCAGTGCTGCTTCAGAAGCGACATGGCCAGCTCAGATCGGTGGTCTACTCCTCCAGGGTCCTCACAGATGTGGAGAAGGGATACTCCAACTGTGAGGGACACCTCCTCGCCACTCATTGGGCAGTAAAAAGATCCCTTATTTTTACAGGGGTGTCTCCAATTATGCTCCTCACCCATCACACGCCCACCCAAATGCTCCTAGATGGGAGAATTAAAGACGGGACAGTGAGCAGTGCCCGCATTGCTTGCTGGACCCTACTTCTCTCCCAAATTGACTTAAAGGTGAAAGGTCTTTGTGAGCCTAAAACTAGCGGCCAACATGATCTACTCAGGGGTGGCCCATAGGTATTCCATAGAAGGGGTATGGGACGTCGATGTAGGATTTCGGGCCAGGATACATCCCGCAGGCCGCAAAATCTACGTTGACGGCTCCAGCACAGTGTCGGCAGGCGAGCGACTCACGGGCTGCGGGATCAATGACCCACGGGCAGGCATTGCCCTGGCGATTAAGCTCCCGAGCACCATGAGCGCCCAGCATGCCGAACTGTCGGCGGTGGTGTACGCTGTGACCCACCCCGAGGAGTTCCCTACCCCGTACACGATTTGTTCAGATAGCATGTTTACCTGCAATTCGTGTACAGAATACCTGGCCATCTGGTCCAGTCGCGGCTATACATCTGCGGACGGGAAACCCCTAGCGACCAAACCATTGCTGGAGAGAATCATGCGGGCTATAGGCAGTGAAGGGCAGGTGTATATACATAAGGTAAAGGCCCACTCAAAGGCCGAACCCCGTGGGGAGGGTAACCAGCGGGCAGACACCCTAGCAAAAGAGGGTGCTTGTACGGGCAGTTTCTGGGACCCGTACATTTTAGGACCCGTGGCAGCAATTAGGGGCAGAGACAGGACACAAGGGAGTGCAAGGGTAGCGTTGGCCCAGTACCTGAAAACGGTTCAGGCGCAGGACTCCGCCCTGAGATCTGTTTTGAGTTTGCTCGCCAAGGGGGAGAAGGTAGAGGGTCCATACGGCGCAGCTAAAGCGGCCGTAAAGGAAGAAGGAAGGCATGTTGTTCCATGGGGATCAGTGGATTGTTCTGCAGCAGCACCAAAGGAAATTCCTCCAACTGGCCCATGAGGGTCCAGGAGCTGGACACCCCGGACCTGAGAATACCTGGCAATGGGTGGAACAGGCAGGGTGGTGGCCGGGACTCAGGGAGGATGTCCAGCAGTTTTGCTCGGAGTGTTTGGTGTGTGCAGCCAACAACCCTGACCCCCAGAAAAGAAAGGTGTCCATGGGGCATATCAGAAGGGTAGAGGGACCATGGCAGTCGATTCAGATCAACTACATCGGGCCCCTACCCACCACCCAGTGAGGATACAAATACTGCCTGGTTTTGGTAGATGTTTTCTCCAAGTGGGTGGAAGCCTTCCCGTGCCGCACAGCAACCGCACCAGGCACAGCTAGAATTTTAGTTAGGGTAGTGTTCTCCCGGCGGGGACTTCCACAGTATGTGGAGTCCGACCAGGGAAGTCATTTTACCGGGAAGATGATACAGGCTACCCTTAAGGTGCTCGGCATCGAGGGGAAATGGCATGTCGCCCAAAACCCACAGTCATCGGGCCTTGTGGAGCGACTGAATTGGACTATAAAGGAGAGGCTGCGAAAGGAGACGGGAGACTCACCCAAGGCATGGGTGGAGGTCTTGCCATTGGTCCTAATGGGGGTCCGGGCCAGCCCGTCAAAAAGCACAGGGTATTCCCCGCACGAGCATATGACTGGCCGGACCATGCGAACTCCCACCCATGTGCTAGCCCCGGTGTTTACTGAGGGCCAACTCAGGGAAGTGAGCTGGGACAGCTTCACTAAGAATCTGTTTGTGCACCTCAAACAGATTCACTGGCAGGCTGCTGGTAACATGGGAAGGCAGCACAGGAGTAACCGATTGCTGTTGGAACCCCGTAGATGCCAGGAATGGGCGGTAGGGGATCAGGTGATGGTGAGGAACTTCGCGCGGGTAGGTGTTTTTGAAGCACTGTACATGGGGCCATACAATATTGTTGATAAAGCAAGCCCCATGGTGTATGCTGTCAAATTGCCCCGCCGCACGAAATTGTTCCACATCAACCAGTGCAAGCTGTACAACTCAGGGTCAGCTAAGCAAAAAGGGCAGCCGGGAGGGATGAGCCGTCCTCAGGACAAGGGCCCCCAGCCGGCAGCCTCCGACTGTGGGGGAACCGCAGGGGTAGTGGGGGCAGACTCACAGGCCGTACAAGTAGGGGCCGTGAGCTGCATTGCTGGAGGGGCTGTCCCACCTATAGTTTGGGACTCGTATGAGCCCCAGGTACTCGGAGGCCTTAGAAGGACCTTCCGTACCCCACAGCCCAGGTTCCCATGGTCCTCTTCCCTATGATACAGACTGCTCCATCCCGAGAGGGACTCCAGGAAGTAAAGACTGCGGAAGGCGGGAGACCGCTTACGGGCAAAAGGTCCCAGGCCTGCAGTGCCCGACTGTAGGGAAACGGCAGGAGAGGCAGCAGCCCTACCGGTCGTAGCCTCTGAAGGGAACGAGCCCACAACAGAGGTAACAGCCCCACCAGGCACTGAACCCGATTATGGGAAGCCTGCGGGGGAAGTAGCAGCCCCACCGGACATAGGTTCTGACTATGAGGAACCAACAGGGGAGATAGTAGTCCCACTAGCTTTAGGGTTAGGCGCGGTTCACTGCATAGAGGGAAGGGCCATCCCGCCTATGGTATGGGACTCGGAAAAACCTCTGAGTACCGACTCCGTGAGAAGGAGTAGCCGAGTCTCACGGCCTAGGACGCCATGGTCCCCGGTACAAATGCTGCCCAGGTACCGCAGAAGGCACAGGACATCCAGGATGTAACCTGGCCACACGGAGACGGGTGGCGCTGTATATAGCTTTGGTTTAAGTTAGTATCTAAGTTAAAGGGGTTTTGAGTTTTAAGTTAGTAGTTTGGTTTGGATTTTAGAGCTTTCAAGTTTAAATTTGAATAAGATTACCTTGTAGCCAAGCCAGAGAACGTTTTCTCAAAGGCAAGGCTGTCGGTTTATGACCCCTCCAGGAAAAACCAGAAGATGATGGAAGGAATCCTGTTCCTACTCGCCCTACTGGGGGCAAGCACCGGCAAAAGAGGTGATGTCGAGGAGTCCCGGATCTTTGGGTGCTCGGGTGGAAGAGCGCCCATCGTTACTCCCGGGGATGGTACTCGAGGCGCGAGTGAGGTCGCCATCTATCACCACCAGGGAAGGTGGCCAGGATGGCTGGGGTCCAATTTGACCAAATACCCCAGCCAGGCCGGGTTTATTTACGGGGAGGTGTCTCTCCCATGCCCAAGGGTACAAATTGTTGCTTCCCGGGTTAGGGTGACGGAAGGAAAGAGGGTGTGTTTGAGTTGTAAAGGACGATTACCCTGGGCAGGTGGTGGTGGTTCAGCAAGCTGAGCAAGGACGCGGGGGACCAGGAAGCGGGGTGGGTACGACTTAACAATGACACCTACCGGACCATTACGAGTGCCCCAGACGGAGTGAGAGTATGTTGGGATAAATGGTGGGAGTCAGAGCAAGGAATGTATGTGTGCATGTGGGGATCGGAGAAAGTCTGTCCAGCAGGCATCTCTATAGTGTTCGTTAGACAGTGGCAGGATTCAGGGAAGGGGATGGTATGGGACCAAAGCCTACATGCCTGTGTGATCCTACGTCCCCCGACCCCAATAAATGCCATGGAATTAGTCGCACACCCTAGAGGGGCCCCACCGACCGCCCCGCCAGCTAAGACCATACTAGAGAGGTGTCCCACAACTACCAAGGGACCAGGGAATGGGCTAGTTTTAATGCCTACAGGAAAAATCCTATACCGGGGGTACACTATGCAGTGGCATCAGTAATACTAAATCTGACAGAAGTCCACTTACCGGCATGGTGCCCCAAGGAGACAGAGTGATTGTATCAAGCTTTACTTTGGGAAATATTTCGACGTTTCTACGAGCTAGACTTTGGGGAGGTGGATAAAGAACATTTGTACAGTTTCCCCGCAGAGCAAAATAGTGGTAGAGGGAGGCAGAGAAGGGGGACGTGGAACAATATTTGTATGGCTTATAACACTGGGTCCTCAGTCGTCAACAGCATGGACGATGTGGAACTCCAGATTCAAATTAATGGACTTAAGGATCAGTTATGCAAAATACTGGGGGATGAGAATACAGTGGTGGGTTCAGAGCTACATGAGGACCAAGCTATGATGGTCCATTTAAAAGATATTATTGAAGAGCTGGAAAGACATGCAAAGACTGTGAATGCACTGATACGGGATGATCGGAATGCTTCGGGTCAGGTGGCACAGAATGAGGTGTGCATGCTGTACGGGGCATGGTTGCTGGGCGAGGGCTGCAGCAACCTGGAGGACTTGAGCCAAGGTCAAGTCCCCTCCTGGATTAGTAACAAGCACCTCGCAGCTCTCCACCCATATAGTCATTCACTAAGTCCGTGTCAGCTCCGTCTAGCCTCTGAAGCCTACCCCGTACCGGTAAACTGCGGACGGTCCAACCATACACTTATGGGGGTAGTGGTCAGGGTGCCAGTCATGAGTGAGACATCCCGACCAGCACCCGTTTACAGAGTGGAGAATATAGGGATCATTCAGGGAGGAGCACACATTCGTTTCACAGCGGTCCCACCTTATGTCATAAAGTGGGAGCACGCTATGACAGGTACTGACCTCTCCAGGTGCTGGAGCCGGGGTGCACATGTAATACTGTGCCCCCAGCACTTGAATGCCTATGCAAGATCACAATGCGGGTTTAAAGCTGCTGGCGCATGGCCTATCAACTGCACTATGGAGGTGATGGCCCAAGACCACGTTCCTCCACAAGTGGCATATGTAGGGGGTGGGACATATTGTGTCACCACCAATGCGCCCCACTATCAACACGGACCCTACCTCTGGTGCCCGGTGAGAGAAAGCAGTTTCTGTTTTAAACCCGAAGCAGAAGTTCAAGTGGCCCAGGAACGAATATTACCCATTCCTGAACCCTCTACCATTCACCTCACTGTCAGGAGCAATGTAACAAACCTGCAAAATTACGTTGCACATTTTGGGTATACAATCCCCCCCTTGCCTGAACATCTCACCGCTCTGCTCAAGGCAGTGGAGGTGTCCCAGAAACATTTCTACACGCTAGAACAGAAAACAGTGCAAATTGGAAGTGAAATCACAGAGATAAAAGTTCCACCCTGGTGGGATTTGATGGAGAACGTAGAAGTCCCTCCATGGATTCAGATTGCCTCCCATACTCTTGTTTTGTGTCAGCTTGGCATTGTCGTGTATTTACTGTGGACTAGTTGCAGGAAGAGGAAAAAAGGCCGCCGATCCCGGCACCAGAGGGTATTCGATGAGCCCTGAATAGGCTGTGAGACATGTGTGTGGAGGGAGGGAGTAAAACATGGAACAGAGATATGAGGCATGGCAGTACGATCACAGGGATTTCTAGTTAAATTTAAAGTCCCAGACCACCTGCTGTACAAGCGCAGGAGTTTGGGTTAAAAGGGAAAGTGCGGTATTTTTATTTTTTATAGAAGTGGTGTGTAACCTGAATGTTTGGTTAATGCGTAACTGACCTCTCGGCTGTAAGGTATGCCTAAATTTTGTGATGTTTGTGTTTGTAGTGTACCTTGAAGAATCTGTATTATATATTGAATGTATAACTGAGGGGGTGGGGGTCAGATCCCCTCGGCCAATGGAACTTGTAACACAAAAGGCATACTTGATGTACTGTATTCGTGAGGGAAATGTAATGTTTCGAGTTTTTTTTTTACAATTACTAGGTAATTGAGGGAAGGTTTGGCTCTGGGATATTAGGAATTTTGTTCACCAATGGTGACACTATAAGGGAATAGTGTCAAAGGCGGGACTGTAGGATTCACAAAATTCCGGGACCCCCTACTCAATGGACATGTGTCTGGAATTTAAAAAGGGACTGTGTTGGACCTTTTGGAGGAGAAATGTGGACAGAAATATCTCACTATTAAGCGCCTTTGGGCTAAACTAGGTCCTATTGGATTGAGTTTGGACATTTTAAATTGTATGCTGGGTCTGCACAGGAAAATGGGATCCTTATAGGGCTGCTAACCCACCTGGGAGGCAGGCCCCTAGGGAGACATTAGCAGTCTAACAGAATCCCACTTACCAGGGACCCAGATACATCCATATTTTAATAGTTCTTAAAACGGCTATACAGAAAAACCCTGGCATCAGCAAAACACACCATGGACAGTATCAAGACCTGATTACATTCTAACAGCACCATTCAAAAACCCCATCAACACCTTTGGGAAGCTTGTATCATGCTAATTCTCAATCTGCCCACCAAAATTCTCACAAAGGGATCACATCAGAGTTGATCAGCCTGCCAAAATCGCACAAAAGGGAGTCATCTAAAATCACGTGGTCACCTGAGTTTTGGTGCAAATGTTTAAGCAGCCTCTCAGGTATAACTGGGGGCTTGCTAGTAGCTAAAGAGACCTCAACAGATGGGCTGAAGAGAGAGAGTGCCGGCGGGCAGTAGCAGCAGCACACCAGAGCAGAAGAAACATACCCGAGAACACGCTGGAAAAGCACTTGGACTCTGGGCTCTTTGACTCTAGCTTTGAAACATCTAACTTGCCACACGAGGTTACAGCAACGCAACAAGTAAACCTAACAAGAAGCCTGGGAGTCACTGAAAGATCAACCATCATCCAGCGCTGACTCTAGGAAAAACTTGTTTACCATCAAAACGTCGACCAGTGCTAATACCGAAGACACCGCAACCAGCCAAGGAGTCCACAAGATTGAGAAGAGAGAAAGCAACTGGCCTAAACTGTGGAGAAATCCTTTGGTGAGCATAGTCTCTGTAATTTCAGAGCCTAACTTAGTTAGTGTAGTGGTGGGAGGTGGTTTTATTATTATTTTTTCTCTCACTGCATAATCTCTGTACCCGTTGCGTATATGTTTTTGTTTAGTTAATTCATGTGGTGTGCGATTTCTAAATAAAATATTTGTTCTTGCACCAAACAGTTGTCTGCCTACGTCTAGCACATCCCCTAAATAATTCCAAGCCCCAGAACCAGGGCGTGGGATGACTCGAACTGTCAAGGCCAATTTAAAAGGCCGACAAACCCACCACCCCCTACATGACTAAGATCCTAGTGGAGAAATCTGGACCTTGGCAGGAAGTAATCTTTCTCTGCTCTTTTTTGTCATTCTGCCTCTCCCTTCAAATTTCTGTGCACCTATGTTGTCCATTCTGTAAGGACAGCTCTGTGTCTAAACAACCACATAAAGTACATTTAACAGAGCTCCAAATTAAAATAAGTAGGTTAAAAACTGCAATTAAATGTGCCAAGAGGTATTTATTGCAAATGTGTTAACCAAATAGAGCAGAGAAGAAATTAAACTGAAAGAAGAAATGACTGAGTGGCTTGGAAATTAACATGATAATCCTGCCATCTCAAGGCATCCTACCCAAAATGGGGAGGGGAAAAAAGCATTCACGATCATTTTTGAATCTGGGTTAAGCCACTGTATATAATTAGTATACCAGTTAGCACATAAGAAAGAGCAGCTCATGCTAATATTTGACAAAGAATAAAGTGGAAAAGTTAATAATGGCATTCCATTAAAAAATTTAAAAAAAATAATGGCATTCCATTGCCAACATTGTTAAAAATGGGATATATTTAATAAACCAGGTGAATGCCTGAATCCCAGTCAAAGCTTAATCTAAGAACAAGTTAAACATTTAAAAGGCAAAAACAGTAACATACCCAGCACAAATTGAAATTCAAAGCTATAAACAGAAAGAAACAAGACTGAACAAAATCGACATGACTCTTTTTAAAGATTTATATCTGCAATGAACCTGTGCTAGAAAAAATAGAGTATTGATTAAAGCATAATATAATGACCCATAACACTGCAGCCATTCTCTTCACTAAATGCTGTTATGGAGGGAGAGTTGCTCTGGTTTCTGTATATAGTGACATTGTAAATGAATTCAAAAAGAACATGTTTGTGACATCACTAAACAGTGCAATCCTGCCATCAATAGCTTATATTCTCAAAACGAATGGGTCCTTAGAAACTGACACATCCAATTCTGACCAGGTGGCAGATGAGCCTAAAGGGATGATTCCACGGTCCTGTGTTCAACTAGTGCTGAATGAGCATTGAATTGGGAGAGCAGACTCTCCAACGATATTTTTATCCCTGCAATTCTGCGCTCTCCTATTTTTAGTACTGAAGTGATTGAGTCCATTTCCTGCGCGAGCCTCAGTAAGACCCCAGATTTATGGTCATGCGTTGGCTCACGGGTTGCCCTATCATCGCCAGGTCACAAGGCCGTGGAGTCAAGCTCCATCCAGGATTCATCACGTAATCTAGGCTGACACTTCAATGTAGTACTAAGTGAGTGTTGCATTGTTGGAGGTGCTGTCTTTTGGATGACAAGTTAAACTAAGGTCCCATCTACCTTGAATGTAAAAAAAAACTTACAATGGATTACTTTTCAGAATAGTAATATAGTGGGCGCAAAATTCGGATCCATAGCACCCATTTTTTCAGTGCTACAAGGGCCCTCACAGATCCAAAATGGCATCTACGGCACGTGCACACACTTCTGGTGCGAATGGCACCGGACGCTCTATTGGTGAGGGCATTTGTGCGCACACAGCGAGCATTCACCAGAAGTATACAGAGAAGGCAGATCATGATGTCAAACAGCATGCAACGCTGATTTGATGCCAGCGCTGCCATTTTGGAGCTCAAAGCTCCAGCCAATGCCCTCTCTTAACCTCTCACAACTGAGCACATGATCAGCAGCAGGAAGACCCCCCACCAGCGCTATTTGTAGGGATCATCAACTACTCACAGGTTAGTTGCTGGTTAATTTCTTTCTTTAATGGCTGTTGCTATGACTTTACATGTGTTTGGTGCTTTCTATAGTTGTTTAAAGTTGCTAAAGTTTACAGGGAGTGTTGTGGCAGATGCTGAGGACTTTTTCCTGTCCTCAAGGCTTCTGCACAAACCACTTGTTGACAGACAGGAGTGCACTGGTAGGCATTCCCCTTGGAATAATGCATGACTGGGAGAATGAGCAGAGGCCACGCAGTGCAGGACAAACTGCTGGAAGAAAGAAAAGAAAGACTTGCATTTATATAGCACCTTTCACGACCACCGGACGTCTCAAAAGCGCTTTACAGCCAATGAAGTACTTTTGAAGTGGAGTCACTGTTGTAATGTGGGAGGGAAGAGAAGGAGAGGGGAGAAGGGCTCTCAGCAGGAGGCCATATGCACCCAGGGTGTTCAAGGAGCAATTCTCCTACCTGAACCTCAGCAAGGAGCAATGTTTGAGATGTCTGCGCTTCACTAAGGAGGTCCTCACTGAAATCTGCCACCTGCTGCAGCCACAACTCCAACCTCAGAGCAGGGCAAGGACCGCACTGCCAGTGGCTGTGAAGATAACCGTGGCGATGAACTTTTATGTGTTGGGCTCCTTCTAGTCTGGAGCTGGAGATATTTGCAACAGTTTGCCATCCACTGTTGTGTAAGGGAGGTTATTGAGGCTCTGTATTCAAAGAGAGCTGAATACATTTCATTCTCTCTTGTCAGATAGCAGCAGGCGGAGCGAGCATGCGGCTTCGTTAGGATTGCAAACTTCCCCATGGTGCAGGGTGCCATTGACTGCATGCATGTCACTTTGTGGGCGCTGGATGTCAACTCTGACATGTACTGCAACCAAAAGGGATTCCACTCCCTCAGCATCCAGCTGGTGTGCAACCATAGGCAGAAAATCATGCAGGCTAATGCCCGGTACCCTGGCAGCAGTCACAATGCCTTCATTCTGCGGCAGACTGCTGTGCCATCTGCATTTGAGCCACCACAGCAAACCAAAAGATTGGCTACTGGCCAATAAGGGCTATTCGCTGACAACATGGCTCATGACTCCGGTGCGCAACCCACACACACGTGCGCAGTATGCATACACTGTAAGCCTTGCTGCCACATGCAATGTGATAGAAGAGACCATTGGTCTGCTGCCTGGACTGCTCTGGAGGAGTCCTGCAGTGCTCGGCAGAGCGGGTATCAAGATTCATGGTAGTCTGCTGCATGCTGCACAACCTCACCATCATGAGGGCACAGCCCTTGCCACCAGCTATACGGCGAGCAGCTGAGGAGCAGGAGCATGAGGAGGAGGAAGAGGAGGAACAGGAGGAGGAGGAGGAAGAGTGGAGGTAATCTAGACAGCCCCTTTCTGACCGTATGTGAAGAACTCATGCAAGTGCATTACTAATAAACCCAATTCCCCATTCCCCAATAGTCCCACACCTTACCTTCCCTCTGTCACTGACCATCACAGCATCCACTTGGCCAGAATGCAAAAATAAAAGCCAGCATAAAATAAACATTCCAAACCAAATCTATAAATAAAATCATGTCATATTGCATACAAACATAAGCTAATCACCCTTGTGCATTTCCTTACAGCTTGTCTTCTTGTGCCTTTGCCTACCCTAGTGCTCCTACGCAGTGCTACCCCAGTGGCTGCAGCATGGGTGGTGGAAGGCTGCTAATTTTCAGTGGGGGAGACTGCAGATGGCTTTGGAGGACGACCTCGAGCATCTCTGGGCCTAGAAGGCCCGACTTCAGATTACACCATCTCGGCATGGGTGGCAGCAGTCTGGGCTGGCTGGCTGACAGGCAACAGCAAGGGCACAGTCGGAGTGGCAGAGATGGGAATACGATTGCAGTTATCCTAAGAGAGGAGAGCAGGCTCATGCTCCATGGAGCCACTGCCACTCCCCTGGGGTGGCGCCTCAGCAATCCTAGTAATCTGTTGGAGGACAGATTGCTGGACTGCTGTGACACCCTGCAATCCCCTTTGAACACTGGTACCCACAGCTATGATGGCAGCAGGCTGAGTATGCGTGGCAGCAAGCTGACCTTGTATGACAGCAGTCTGAGCTTCCACTGCATCACTCAGAGGTTGGTTGGCTGCAGCTTGCGCTGCAATGGAAGCTGAGACATCATCATCTGACACTGTATCACGGTTGGGTCCGCAAGTGTGCTAATAGAGTTGGCCACCACTTCCATGCTGGAAAGGATGGGCTCCAAACTCTGCGCAAAGCCCTGTGCCAAGTTGGTGCTGGACTCCTCCATGCTCCTTGACATTGCATGGAAGCTTTCTGGCAGGCTTCCCAATGCACCAAACATTTCATTGTGCATACCCACCAGCCTTCTTCTGTAGCCTGCCCCATCCTCTGCAGCAGAACTCGTGTGCAACCTCATCATTGGTGAACTGGCCCGTGTGCTACCCTTTCCCCCAGCCCTGGCTGCAGGCCACTGGTGCCTGGTGTCCCACCATATGCAGATCTTGCCTCTTTGCTATCCTCTGAATTACGTGCAGCGCCAGTATCATAGCTGGTGGCTGCGAGTGTGAAATCAAGTGATGGTGTTTCTTCATCATCACTGTCCTCTTGCTCTTCCAACTGTTGCTCATCCATGACTGCCTGGCCAGGTTGTAGTCCTTGGGTATCTGAAAGGAGAAAGGCACAAGGGTAATGTTATGGTGGGGGGAGGGGGAGAAAGCAAGAGGTGCATGCTTACACCATTTGCAGCTTGTAAATCAGAGAGATTGTGGGATGAAGGAGAAGTGGGCTGTGAGAAGGAGGATTAGGTATGAGGACACCGTCATCTTCTCTGGTTTCAGCCCCGCCGCTGGCCACGGCCTGAGCAATGGCCATTCCAATGATAGCGAGCACCTTCTCTTCCTTGGGGGTTAGGACATGAAGGTGCGCCTCTCCCCCATCGGCTAGTTCCTGCTGCCTCTGGTTGTGCACCACATTGTCCTGCAAGAGAGAGGGAAGTGTGCCAGTAAGTGCGGTGCAATCTGTTTGTGTGATGTGGCTGTCATGGTTGAATAGCTGGCAGTGTGTGCAAGCTGTGAGATGTGGGTGTGAGGCTTGCATCTCTGCTATGTATTATGAGGGCAGATTGGATAAACTTGGCTTGTACTCCCTCGAGTATAGTAGATTGAGGGGTGATCTGATTGAGGTGTTCAAAATATCATAACGATTTGATAGGGTAGAAGAAACTACTTCCTCTGGTGGGAGAATCAAGAAAAAGGGGACATAATCTTAAAATTAGGGCTAGGCCATTCAGCACAAATCAAGGAGCACTTTTTCATGCAAAGGGTAGAAGGAATTTGGAAATCTCTCCCCAAAAGATTGTGGATGCTAGGTCAATTGGCGCTATCAAGAATGAGATAGATAGATTTCTGATAGGTAAGGGTATTAAGGGTTATGGAGCAAAGGCAGGAAAATTCAGTTGAGGTGTAGATCAGCCATGATGTAATTGAATGATGGTGAAGGCCCAAGGGACTGAATGGCCAACTCCTGTTCTCATGTTACTGTAGGCTAAATTTGATAGCTGCCAAAAACGGGCTCGGGGATCATGATGTGCGATTGACCCGTGCCCGTTGTAAGATTCGAAATTTTCAGTAATTTAATCACGCAACAAAACAGGGTTAATAAAACAGTTTTATTGACCAAAAGAAGCTTGTGCAGAAAAACCTTTGATAAAAAGGGCATACAAAATGGCTGCCGGACCTCGTGATCAGTTTCTGGGGCCATTTGATTTCTGTTACTGCAAGCCAGACAGGCTTGTGGATTGAGGACAGTGATACGCTTATCAATTACTTCGTAAAAGGTGATGAGTCGAAGAAGAGATGATGAGTCGAAAGAAGAGATGAATAAGGCTTTTATTAGCTAAGAAGAGACCATGCTTCTTCGTGAGTGACTGAACAAGTCTGAACGAAACCCACACAGTGGTGGGTGGAGTCAGCTGAGGCATGCCTCCATACACAGCACCACCCAGAGGTGGCAATATACAATACAGTGGTTTACCACAGACAGTAAGCCCGCGAAAGCCAGTATAGGGAAAACGAAACTCAGGAAACTGAGCATACATATTAATTGGATTCTAAGTACAGGACAGTTTCAGGTAACAGGATGGGGCCCATCAAGAAATGGGTGGACTTTTGAATGAACACTTAAACCCATTTACTGTACAAAGGAAAAACCGTTTAACAGCCATCAAGGGCAATCTCCAGACCGATCAATATACGAATCGAGTTACGGTGACAAAGTAAAAGACATTATCGGCCAGGAAGGCCAGTTAAGCTACCACCGGCTCCCGTTACAAGACAAAGCGCCCCTGCAGAGATTTCTGCCCGCCAAAAATATTACAAAGACTGGACTATGATTTGGCGGGAGATAAGACTGTCCCAACAAGGTATAACTGTGGATTGAAAGGTCCATCAGGGCTGCACTTCGGTTTTCATTTCTTCAACGCTTGGGAGTACGCTTCGGCGCTTCACTTCAGATTCACATTTCGGGACGGACTCTTCGGTTAAGGCAGCGTGGTCGGTGTTCGGCCAGGCAAGGCTCGGCCACAACGGGAAGACGACGAGGGTGGCCCGGGTACTTTTGTCGGGAGATCATCGACGACCCAGGCCGAAGGAGAAGACACCCTCAGGAAAACCGACGAGCCAGGCCGCAGGGAGAAATAAAAAGGACACTCCGGGCCTAGCCCTCCAGGGCCTCAACATACCATTCGACCAGGAATTTTCCCTGTGCAGCTCTGCAACGTCGCATCGGTGACTGAGTCTTCCATGGGCATCCAGTTCTTAAAGTCCCGCCGGTAACGGATTCAGTCATGACGAGCGCTCATCAAGACTGTATCTGCTGCTCCATCGCCTGAGAGAAAAACAAACTGCGCCAGAAGTTTCCAAATCCACGTGACGACGGAAAGCTGTGCCAAAAGGCTGCGAACCCCCTCTTTTGCGAATCTGAAAGTGGTGAGCATGATCCCGAGTTCCTCAAGTCAAAACTTAGTTTAGGTCTAGGGGAGGGGGTTAAGGGTAATCGTAATGTGTTTCCCCTTTTACGACGTGCCGTGTGTTCCCCATTTCTATCGAGTTAAGTTTATAGATATGTGCATGATTGTAGTTATTTTGATCTGTGCTTATGTCATGTATTTTACAATGCTGCAAACTGTTTTATAATAAAAGCCTCCATTTCGTGTTGTTCAACCTGGTCTATTGAGTTTTTCTCTGCACTACAGTTCCCTGCACCTAAGTCCAAGGTCTAGAACTGTAGGGAAGAGTGGGTCGAACCACTCAAGGGTAATTATTGCACGAAGCCTGGTAGGAGACCAGAACGAGCAAGAGAAACCCCCTACAGAGATGGCAACCGCGGCAGGACCTTGACAGCAGGAATGTAGTGTGTTAGATCAAGGTCTGAATAAACGAAATGTGATGGATGAGAGAATAGCGGACTATGTTTTTGGGAAGGTAAACCTTACAAAACAGTGGATATCTGACCTATTAAGAGATAGGCGCCCGCTAGACGCAGCCATCAAGTGGACAGAAAGTAAAGAGCATAAGAAATCTGTAGAAAAGGTGGTCTGGCTGATGTGTTACAAGAAGCAAGTCCAGCTTTTGGACCAGGTCGTTGTAGCACAGACAGCCCAGATCAAAGGGCTGCTTACAGAAGTAGAGGAAAAGGTTGCGGGAGGTCAGAAACTGATTCAATCGCTTAACGCGCTGAATCAGGAACGCCAATCCGCAACTCACCGCCATGAGACCTGGATAGAGTATTTGGAATGTCAGGTCATTGAGGCCAAGGCCAGTGAAGGTAGAATGAAAGAGAGGTGTTTCCGCCTAGCTAAGCAGATAGCGACACAGGAGGAAAGAATATTGGGGGCTAGGGCAGCATATAAGATGGCCATGGAGGATAGGTCTGAGAACACCAATCATAGCGCTTGCCACAGGGAGCTAGAGGACCTGAGAATGGCCCTAGCGAAGGCAAACGGCTTGGTGTGTCTCATAAACCTGCCAGCGAGCCAGTTACTGTTAGCCAAGGAATCAAAAAGACCAATTCCACAGGAGGCAGTTAGGGTACCAACCCCCGAGCCCTCGGCACCTCCCGCCTATACTGAGTCTTGGACTGCGGGGAAGGAAACGGTGGAGTTAGTCGAAGAGATTCCTGAGGTAGAGCAGCCCCAGGTAGTAGGGTCGAAGCCGGCACCGATGTGTCCCGCTCGACACCGAAGGCTCGGTCCGGACCAAGCGAATGGCGATGACGGACCCCTCGTGAATCAGATCATAATGCCCCACAGCGCACGACAGCTAAGGGAAATGATCAGTAACATCCCAAAACTCTCCGAGTCAGGAGATCCCTCCGTGCATTTTAGGGACGTGGAGCAAACCGCAGCAGTTAATGACTGCGATGGGGCCGAACTGTCCAAAATGCTCCTGTTCTCCCTGGACAGCTCGCTCCTCCAGTGTCTCCCTGACGAGAGCAAGAGAGGGCGCAAGACGTATGAGGAGGTACGGGATGAGATCCTGGAGATTATAGGGGAGGGTGACGGAACTCCGTTCCTCCGATTGGAAAGGACGGTACAGCTAGAGGGAGAACCCCCACGGGTTTTTGCCGGAAGGTTGTGGCCAGTGTATCGGCGCAGCTGCCCGGGAGGACCGGACCGGAACGCGCTAAATGATGACCAAAGGGCTCATTGGCTCCGGTGTCTGGTCGCCAATTGCTTGCCACAGGTGAGGGAGCAGGCCAAAGCATGGTTTGACCCCACTAACCCCCGCTCCACGGAGGACGTAGTACTTGATCAGCTCACGATAAGTTACAGGAACAACAAGAGTAGGGATGTGCCTTCCTCAAAGGGAAAGGTGCATGAGGCAAGGCCAGCAGCTCCTGCCAAAAAGGAATGGCATCAGGAGGGGAATCGCCCTCCCCAAGCCAAGAGCAGTTGTTACGGGTGTGGGAAGGAGGGTCATTGGCGCCGAGACTGTAAAAATCCCTGGAAGGATTTAAAGGGAAAAACTTCCCCAGCCCCAGCCCAAGCGCCCGTCCGGGAGAAGGGAGCCGATGTGTCGATCCATCCCGATACGATCGAGTCGGTTTCAGAGGCAATGCGGTCTCTAATGACCTCGCAGGGGAAAGTGGCAGTTGTCAGCAGCCCTGTTGCTTCCCCAACCCCAACCGAAGCGCCCAAATGACTGAAGCCCGCGCAGCCCGTCTACCTGTGTCCGCTCCGCTATGACGCGTGGAGAAGACCCGTTGTGGAGATGGAGGTGGAGAAGGAAAAGGGTAGTTGCCTGTTGGATACGGGAGCATCATGCACCGTGATCCACACAGCTAAGCTTTTTGCCTCACCTCTATCTACCCAGGCTCCATTCTCAGTAGCGGGTTTCACAGGCAGAGAACAGGCTGGCGCGTACTCCATCCCGCTCTCCATTCATTTGGGAGCACTCCACACCACATGGACGTGCATCCTATTGAAGTGGAATGAGGGGGGTGGGAAAGGCATCCTCGGGGCTGATTTCTTGGTGGAACACGGGATCCTCGTGGACCTTAGAAATCACTGTCTCTGGGGAGCCGAGAATGGGTTGGGCAAGGTAGTTGTAATCCCAGGAAGAGGAGAAAAGGGGACCCTGTGCACCATGAAGCCGTCAGGGGGTTACGACCTCGAGCTTCTGGTCGCGGACGTCCCAACGGACTTGCAAGCGTGTGTGTCGGGCAATCTGACCGCGTTTGCCACCCACAAGCATGACTGTGGGAGAGTCACCAGGTTTGAGGTCAGCGTAGACGGGGACCCCATGATCCGACCCCAAAAACAGTATAACTTCCCCAAGGAGGCAGAACCCGACATGGAGACAGCAATATCTTCCTTGGTGCAGCAGGGCGTGTTGAGACAAATAGTCACTCACGTGAACTCCCCATTATGGCCGGTAAAGAAGCCGGACAATTCGTGGAGGGCCACGGTGGACTATAAAGTCCTCAACAGTAACATCCCAGCCTGCGCGCCCACGGTAGCAGCAGTTGCCGACCTAATAGGGAGTATTCCAGCATCCGCGACCACGTTCACGGTGCTGGATATCTCGAACGGTTTCTGGTCCATTCCGCTGCGGCGGGAGGATCAGTACAAGTTTGCCTTTACTTTTAAAGGGCAACAGTACACCTGGGACTGCTTGCCACAGGGTTTTCACAACAGCCCCAGCATTTTCCATCAATGCATGGCAGGAAGTTTAAAAGAATTTAGCCAGCCCAATCAGATAGTGCAGTATGTGGACGACTTACTCCTGTTCACGGACTCAAGGGAGGAGCACGGCCCACTATTAGCCGAATTATGGGAGCTGCTGGAAAGGAAGGGTTTCAAAGTAAACCCAAAGAAAGCACAGATCGGCCAGCAGGAGGTGAAATTCCTGGGTCTGGCCATCCGCGCCGGGGAAAGAGCCATAGATAAGGCTAGACGGGAATCGGTGCAAGATCTACCGATCCCTAACACAGTAACGGGTGTAAGGTCCTTTTTGGGATTGACCGGGTACTGCAGGGATTTCATCGAGGACTATGCAGCCACAGCAGCCCCGCTACTCCGACTCTTACACAAGGGAGTCGAGTGGTCTTGGGATGAGGGTTGTCAGGCAGCATTCGAGAAATTGAAAAGGGATCTGCAGACCGCGCCAGCCCTAGGGGCCATAGATGGGGGGGTGGAGTTTTTCCTGGGAGTAGTCGCTAGTGGAGACAGCCTGAGCGCCGTGCTGCTCCAGGAGCGACACGGCAAGCTGAGACCAGTAGTCTCTTCCTCCAGGGTGCTTACGGGTGTGGAGAGGGGTTTTTCCAATTGCGAACGGCATCTCCTGGCCACGCATTGGGCTGTGAACAGATCAGTGATCTTCACAGGAACTTCTCCCATCACTCTCCTCACCCATCACACACCCACAAAGATGCTTCTGGATGGAAGGATTAAGGATGGGACCGTAAGCAGCGCTCGGATTGCGCGCTGGACACTCCTCCTTTCCCAGATGGATCTCAAGGTTAAAGGTCTCTGCGAGCCAAAGCTCGCAGCCAACATGGTATATCCCGGAACAGCCCATCGGTGTTCCGTAGAAGGGGTATGGGAGGTCGACATAGGTTTGCGGGCCGGGATACACCCCACGGGCTGCGAGATCTACGTAGACGGTTCCAGCACGGTATCTGCTGGCGAACGACTCACAGGGTGTGGAGTTTATGACCCTACGGCAGACATTGCCTTGGCAATTAAGCTCCCCAGCACTATGAGCGCACAGCAAGCTGAACTGTCCACGGTGGCGTACGTGGTTACCCACCCCGTGATCTTCCCAACCCCATACATGATTTGCTCGGACAGCATGTTCACGTGCGATTCGTGTACGGAGTACCTCACCATCTGGTCCCGCCGCGGATACACCTCCGAAGACGGACGACCTTTAACAGTTAAGCCCTTGCTGGAAAAGATCCTGGCAGCTGTGGGGGAGGAAGGGGAGGTGTTCATCCACAAGGTGAAGGCTCATTCCACCACAGAACCCCGCAGCCAGGGCAACCAGCAGGCAGATGCGCTAGCCAGGGAGGGTGCCCGCAACGGCATTTTCTGGGACCCCTATGGACCCGGACCCGTGGCAGCGATCCGAGACAGGGAGGGAACTCCAGGGAACACGGGGTGACAACGCCCCTAGACCTAAAGACCATCCAAACCCTGGATCCCGCCCTAAAAACAGTCCTAAAAGCCATTACTGAGGGCAAGCAGGTAGAGGGTCCGTACAGTACGACAGCCCTCTCAGTCAAGGAAGGCATGCTGTTCCGAGAGGAACAGTGGGTTGTGCTGCAGCAGCACCGGAGGGAATTCCTTCAACTGGCCCATGAGGGTCCAGGAGCAGGACACCCCGGGCCTGAGGTTACCTGGCAACGGGTAGAGCAGGCGGGATGGTGGCCGGGACTTAGAGACGATGTCCGCGAGTTCTGTGCAAGCTGTCTTGTGTGCGCTGCGAACAACCCAGACCCCCAGAAAAGGAAGGCGCCCATGGGGCACATCAGGTGGGTAGAGGGACCATGGCAATCAATTCAGGTCGACTACATAGGGCCCCTGCCCGCCGCCCAAGGAGGCTATAAGTATTGCCTTGTCCTGGTGGATGTGTTCACCAAATGGATAGAAGCTTTCCCGTGCAGAACAGCTACGGCGCTGGGTACTGCCAAGATCTTGATCCGGGAAGTATTCTCACGGTGGAGGCTCCCCCGTTTTGTTGAGTCCGACCAAGGGAGTCAGTTCACCGGTCAAGTGATGCAGAACACCCTCATGCTCTTGGGCATTGAAGGGAAGTGGCACGTAGCGTACAATCCCCAGTCATCCGGGATTGTTGAACGCATGAACCGGACCCTCAAGGAAAAGCTGAGGAAAGAGACAATGGGCTCGCCCCAGAAATGGGCGGAGGTCCTGCCTCTAGTCCTCATGGGGATCCGGGCCAGCCAGTCCAAAAGTACGGGGTACTCCCCGCACGAATTAATGACTGGAAGGATCATGCGAACACCCACCCATGTACTAGCCCCGGTGCTCACTGAGGGCCAGCTCCAAGAGGTGAAGCGAGACAAGTTCGTCCAAACCCTTTTGGAGCGCCTGAAACAGATTTATGGGCAAGCGGCTGGGAACATGGGGAGACAGCATCAGGGGAATCGACTGTTACTGGAACCTCGTAAGCAACAAGAATGGGAAGTCGGAGACCAGGTCATGGTTAGGAACTATGCCCGGGTGGGGAGCTTTGAACCACTGTACATGGGGCCTTATGACATTGTAGACAAGGCCAGCCCCATGGTGTATGCAGTGAAGGTGCCCCGACGTACTAAATGGTTTCACATTAACCAGTGCAAACTGTTTAAGTCGGGTGCACAAGGGCCAACAACAGTGGCCAGGTCTGAGGACAAAAATCCTCAGCCTGCGACAGAGTCACAGACCACACAGGCTGGAACAGTAGCCTGCGTGAAGGGAGGAGTCATCCCATTGGAGTGGGAGGTCTCCCCTCTGATTTGGGATTCGGACGGGGAAGAGCCCGAACAGCTCGACCCCACCCTTGACCCGATCACGGAGGAGGAAGAGTCAGAGGACGAAGATCCCGCCCTCGACTCAAGCTTAGGGGAGGTAGGGATTGGGGGCGGAGACTCACTGCCTGTCGGGACAGGTGAGGTGGGGTCGGATGCCACAAATCCCGGCCCCGGGGGGGCGGAGCCTGAGGGAAGGGAGCCAGAGCCGGCAGCTGTGGTGGAACCACAGGCTGTGACGGTGAAAGCCCCAACCCCCGGTCCGTCAGCCCTGGGAGCCTCACCCAAGGCAGCCCCTCGTAGGTCGACTCGAACGCCCCAGCCCAGAAAGCAATGGCCAAATTCTCCCTATCTTCCCCAACCTCGGTACAGAGCAGCCCGAGGAAGGCACGATTCCCGTTCAGCAGCGAAAGGCTGCGGGGGATCAAAGCCGAAGGTCAGTGCAGCCCCGCCACAGGGAGCGGCACGCTGCAGCCCTCACAGGAATTAAGTAGGCCGCCCGGAGGAGGGCGGCGCTGTACATAGGTGTTAGGAAATGATGAGTTAAGTTAGGTAATTGTAATGATAGTTTAAGGTGTGTAAAGTTTAAGATGATGGGGATGTTTAAAAGGTAGTTTTCGGAGTCTGCCCAGAATGTGTGGTTGTTTGGAAGCGGGGTCAGAGGACCTGCGCGTCCGTTTAATTAAGCCAGCACCTATTGGGAGCCTGGCTACATCATCTTATCGGTTACAGAAACCAGGAATACAATGGAGAGGATTCTCGTGATACTCGCGGCGATCGGGTGCGGGCTGGCCTACCGGGGCCGCACCAAGGACGTCATCATGTTCGATGTTCCGGGGACACAGCCCCCATCGCGACGGATGGGATGGGGAAGCGAGAGGTTGAGGAAACCGCCACCTATTTTCACAAAGGAAGATGGCCAGGATGGCTGGGGACGAATTCTACGGAATACTCCAGCAATTTCGGTTTCGCCTACCAAGAGACTTCATTAATGTGCCCTCGGGTGAGGATCCTTGCACCCAGAGTCAGCGTTACCGTGGGAAAGAGGATCTGTTTGGTGTGTAATGGGAACGTACCGTTAAGTAGATGGTGGTGGTTACGAAAGCTGGGGAAGGACATGAAGAACTCTACTATCGAGTGGGAACGACTGAGTAACAATACCCATCGGACAATTACGGGGACTCACGGACAATTACGTGTGTGTTGGGACAAATGGTGGGAACCAGATGAAGGCATATATGTCTGTATGTGGGGTTCAAAACGCGTTTGCCCCAAGGGCGTATCCATCTTTTTCCAGAGGCAGTGGCAGGATGAAGGAAAGGGGATGAGATGGGATGTCAGCACTCGGGCATGCGGAGCCCCATACTCCCCGATTCCAGTAAACGCCACTGAACTCATCACCCGCCCACGCAAGACCCTGCCCACGATTCCGGTAGTGTTAGCCCAGAAGGAAGGGCACCCCACCACCACAAAGGGACCTGGGAACGGTTTAGTATTGGTACCCACCGGTCAGGTGCTGTACCAAGGGGTACACTACGCGGTGGCCTCAGTGATTTTAAACCTCACTGAGGTACGATTGCCAGAGTGGTGTCCCAGGGAAATGGAACAATTGTACCAGGTCCTGTTAACCCGAATGTTCAGACAATTTTACGAGTTTGATTTTGCCGACATCAACAAGGCCAAATTGTACACCACACCACAGGAAGTCTTGGATCGGGTAGGAAGGCAAAGAAGGGGTACTGTAAATGACATTTTCACTGCTTTTAACACCGGAACGTCTGTTGTCAATGCTCTAGACAACGTGGAGCTGCAGACACAGATCAATGGTTTAAAGGCCCAGTTAAGGAACATACTGACAAGCGAGAATAAGGTAGTGGGTTCTGAGCTACATGAGGACCAAGCCATGACACTACACTTAAAAGAAATAATTGCTGAGCTGGAGAAACACGCTAGAACGGTAAATGCGCTCATTAAGGAGGATCAGAATGTGTCCGATCAGGCTGCGCAGAACGAGGCCTGTGTGCTATACGGGGCGTGGTTACTGGGCGAGGGCCGCAGTAATCTGGAGGAATTAAAACAAGGTTTGGTCCCATCCTGGATCAGCAACAAGCACTTGCAAGCGCTCCACCCTTTTGACAATGCATTAAGCCCGTGCCAGCTCAGACTAGCTGCAGAAGCGTACCCAGTCCCAGTGGACTGCGGACGCTCAAACCACACTATTATGGGAATAGTGGTAAGGATGCCGGTGTTGGGTCCCGCAGCAAAGCCCGCCCCGGTATACAGGGTGGAGAACATTGGAGTCATTCAGGGGGGTGCGCACATTCGTTACGCAGTGGTCCCGCCTTATGTCATCAGATGGGAGCGTACGGTGACAGGCACCGACCTCTCGGGGTGTCGTAGCCGGGGAGCACACATCATCCTGTGTCCCCAGCACTTGAATGCCTTTTTGAAACCACGGTGCGGGTTCAGAGCCGCTAGCGCGAAGCCGATAAATTGCACCATGGAGGCAATGGCAAAGGGCCATGTGCCCCCGCAGGTAGCATATATCGGAGGTGGGACATACTGTGTCACCACTGCAGCGCCTCACTACCACCACGGACAGCACGAGTGGTGTCCGGTCAGTGACAGCAGTTTCTGTTTCAAACCCAGGGCTGAAGTTCAAGTGGCACAACAACGGATTGTCCCCATTCCTGCACCCTCCACCGTTCACCTCACTGTAAAAGAGAATTTCACGGACTTGTAGCGATTCATCGCGCATTTTGGTTATGTCATTCCCCCTCTCCCCGAACACCTCACCAAGATTTTAAAAGCCGTTATAGTTTCACAGAAGCATTTCCACACACTGGAGCAGAAGACATTAGAGATAGGGAAAGACATACTGGACATAGTCACCCCACCATGGTGGGACCTGTTCACCAATATAGAGATCCCGGCCTGGATTAGAATAGCATCCCACATCCTAGTAGTGTGTCAGGTTTTAATTGTAATATTTTTATTGTTCGTGCATTGCAAGAAGGCAAACGCCTCCAGAGGCACGAGAACACAGGAGAATGGAGAGAACGCTATGTATGAGTGGGGGAAGAGGACACCCCAGTGTAAGCGGCTAGTATTAAAAGTTAAAGCGTCCCTCCATTTTTGGATTTCAGCCACTGCATGATTTAAGTGTGTGAATACTGTAGTGTTATAGCCGTTGGTGAAGTTTTGTTTTGTTTGATTAATGAAAGGTGTATGCAGGTGGTGCAAGGGGCATTGGCCTCCTTCACATCTGAAAGATGAATGTGTTATAGTGTAAGATAATACTGCCTATGATTGTCCAACAGTTTACACAAGGTAATTTTTCTGAAATGGGAACTGCATATGTCGTAAGGGCCATAGATAGTTAATTACCAGGAATGTTTGGATGTGAGGAATCAGGGAAAATTTGCTCACCAAGGATTATTGATACTTTAAGCAAGCTATCAGTATCACAGGGGGGACTGTAAGATTCAAAATTTTCAATAATTTAATCACGCAACAAAACAGGGTTAATAAAACAGTTTTATTGACCAAAAGAAGCTTGTGCAGAAAATCCTTTGATAAAAAGGGCATACAAAATGGCCGCCGGACCTCGTGATCAGTTTCTGGGACCATTTGATTTCTGTTACTGCAAGCCAGACAGGCTTGTGGATTGAGGACAGTAAGCCCGCGAAAGCCAGTATCGGGAAAACGAAACTCAGGAAACTGAGCATACATATTAATTGGATTCTAAGTACAGGACAGTTTCAGGTAACAGGATGGGGCCCATCAAGAAATGGGCGGACTTTTGAATGAACACTTAAACCCATTTACTGTACGAAGGAAAAACCGTTTAACAGCCATCAAGGGCAATCTCCAGACCGATCAATATACGAACCGAGTTACAGTGACAAAGTAAAAGACATTATCGGCCAGGAAGGCCAGTTAAGCTATCACCGGCTCCCGTTACAAGACAAAGCGCCCCTGCAGAGATTTCTGCCCGCCAAAAATACTACAAAGACTGGACTATGATTTGGCGGGAGATAAGACTGTCCCAACAAGGTATAACTGTGGATTGAAAGGTCCATCAGGGCTGCACTTCGGTTTTCATTTCTTCAACGCTTGGGAGTACGCTTCGGCGCTTTGCTTCAGATTCACGTTTCGGGACAGACTCTTCGGTTAAGGCAGCGTGGTCGGTGTTCGGCCAGGCAAGGCTCGGCCACAACGGGAAGACGACGAGGGTGGCCCGGGTACTTTTGTCGGGAGATCATCGACGACCCAGGCCGAAGGAGAAGACACCCTCAGGAAAACCGACGAGCCAGGCCGGAGGGAGAAATAAAAAGGACACTCCGGGCCCAGCCCTCCAGGGCCTCAACATACCATTCGACCAGGAATTTTCCCTGTGCAGCTCTGCAACGTCGCATCGGTGACTGAGTCTTCCATGGGCATCCAGTTCTTAAAGTCCCGCCGGTAACGGATTCAGTCATGACGAGCGCTCATCAAGACTGTATCTGCTGCTCCATCGCCTGAGAGAAAAACAAACTGCGCCAGAAGTTTCCAAATCCACGTGACGACGGAAAGCTGTGCCAAAAGGCTGCGAACCCCCTCTTTTGCGAATCTGAAAGTGGTGAGCATGATCCCGAGTTCCTCCAGTCAAAACTTAGTTTAGGTCTAGGGGCGGGGGTTAAGGGTAATCGTAATGTGTTTCCCCTTTTACGACGTGCCGTGTGTTCCCCATTTCTATAGAGTTAAGTTTATAGATATGTGCATGATTGTAGTTAATTTTATCTGTGCTTATGACATGTATTTTACAATGCTGCAAACTGTTTTATAATAAAAGCCTCCATTTCGTGTTGTTCAACCTGGTCTATTGGGTTTTTCTCTGCACTACAGTTCCCTGCACCTAAGTCCAAGGTCTAGAACCGTAGGGAAGAGTGGGTCGAACCACTCAAGGGTAATTATTGCACGAAGCCTGGTAGGAGACCAGAACGAGCAAGAGAAACCCCCTACACCGTTCAATGTGATGCAGGCAGCATGCCAACTTCGTGCTGCCTGCTCATTTCCATGATTGCACGCCTAAGCAGGGGGCCCAAAATCATGAGAGGTTAGCACCATTTAAAGCTAGCCTGCACCTCTTAAAGGGGAGGTGCATTGTGGCTGGAGCAGGTGGTGGAAGGCGTACAACACATTCTGACCTGGGAAACACTCAATAGTGGTACAACATGGGAGAAAGCAGGCTCAACGTTTTTCTGATGCTGCACTAGAGGCCTTGGTGGAGAGGTGAAAAGGAGAACAGATGTGCTGTATCCACAGGGGGCCAGGAGGCCCTCCAGACAAATGCTCAGAAGACAGTGGGAGCCATGGCAATCTCACTGGCGGCAGCAGCGAGAGCGGCCCTGGGTGGAGACTGAGCGCAGAGACTGAGGATTTAAGGAGAAGGGAGAGATAGAAGTAAAAAATAATCGAAGTGTGATGTCACCAGAAAGCAGGTAAGTGATTGGTTGGTGAGCATTTCTCTCTTTCTCGCTTTTTTCCAAACTTAATTTTTGTGGTTTACACTTTATAGGGTCTCTGTTGTGTAGCGGGGAGTGCTAGTAAACAAGGGCCCTTGAGTACATCATTTAATTGTAGTGTAATTAGTGGTATTGATTTTGTAGAGTCCGAGTATAAATAATACACGGACTGCAGGAGAACAATAATAACAGGTATTTACTGAACAGAGGGCAACTCTTTTGTTTATACCCAAAAAACCCAAATTGGACTGTAAACAAAAGTTCAACTAAAACTTAACAAATCAAATTAAAATTTGGTTTTCCGGGTTGATGATGCACTCCAGTCCCCGGTGGACACCGCGTGCTCCATCTCCAGGGCCACCCGGGCGCGAACATGGCCGCGGAAGAGAGGAAGGCAATCCGGCTGGACGACCCCCTCGACCACCCGCTGCCTGGACCAATTGATGGCTCTTTTAGCCAGGCCCAGGAGCAGGCCCACAAGGAGGTCCTCCAACCTGTCCGCTCCCCTCCGCACCGGGTGACAGTAGAGCAAGAGCGTGGGACTGAAGTGCAACCAAAAATCGAGGAGCAGCCCCTTCAAGTAGTGAAAGAGGGGCTGCAACCTCTCACACTCCATATAAACATGAAACACGGACTCCTCCAGGCCACAAAAAATGCAGGCGGCCTGGGAGTCCGTGAACCTACTTAAAACCTTATTGCACGGGACCGCTCCGTGCAACACCCCCCAGGCCAAGTCCCCGATGGAACAAGGGAGGACTCCCACGTAGAGAGCCCTCCATTGGGGACCTCCGCCACCGCCAGTCGGCAAGGCACCACGCCAAGGCGTGTCCGGAAGGTAGACGAAGATGGCAAAGTGGAGAGTGTGCAGGAGCAGCCCGTACAGGAAACCCCTCCGCGCGGAATGAAAAGGCACGGAGGGTATTTCCTCGAGACGGCTCAAGTTGTGAGGCGCCGGTTCCCGAGGGGAGTTTCGGGGCCGGGCGCCGATGAGGAATTCCGTCCGAATGGGGGTAAGCTTGGACGGGATCGCCCCACGTGCTTGAGCCGCCTCGATACACCTAGTGGAGTCGGGGCCCAGTGCCGCTTTCACCGATTCGATGGCTTCGACCGCGAGCCAGACGTTGGCCCAGGACAGGCGTCGCGCCAGCTCCTCTGGCACCATCCAGCCCGCTCCTCCGCCATCGAGCAGGTCCCCGACTCTGGTCACCTTGCCAGGCACAGCCCTGCCCTCCGCCAGCCGCCCGAACCCGCGTTCGTGGAGGTGCGGAATCCTGAGTAGCGGCTCCCGAAGGAGAGCCGCCACTCCTGATGGGGGAGAGCTCCGCCTGGAAGCGACCTAGTTCCAAACCCATACTAGTTCCTGGTAGAAGACAGGCAGCTCCCGCAGGCCGGCATGCCTGCCGCCCACTTTCGCAAACAGGAGCTGCGTGTTGTAATTGAGGCCGTGCAGCTGGCGGAAGAAAAACGTCGCCACCGCACACCATCTCGGACGATTCTCGACGTACAGGTATCTCTGCAGCGTCTGAAGACGGAAAGTCGCAGCCTGGGTGCGAAGGCACACCAGCGCCTGACCGCCCTCCCTAAGTGGGAGACACAGAACCGCGGCAGAGACCCAGTGCTTCCTTTTGTCCCAGAAGAAGTCGATGAGCTTCTTCTGCATCTTGGCGACAAACGCAGGGGAAGGGATCAAAGTGACCAACTGGTACCACAACATGGCGGCCACCAGCTGGTTTATGACCAGCGCTCGACCCCTGTAGGACAACACTCGGAGCAGTCCTGTCCAGCGTCCTAGGCGAGCGGTGACTTTGGCCTCCAGCTCTTGCCAGTTCGCCGGCCAAGCGTCCTCGGCAGGGCTAAGGTAGACTCCCAAATAGAGGAGGTGCGTGGTGCTCCAGGCGAAAGGCCTGAACTCCTCCGGCAGGGAGTCCACCCGCCACTGACCCACCAGGAGTCCGGAACATTTCTCCCAGTTGATCTTGGCGGAGGATGCGTCCGAGTAAATCTGCTGGCATTCCCGCATCCTCCGCAATTCAGCGGGATCCGTGACCGTGAGGAGCACGTCATCGGCATAAGCTGAGAGGACCACCTCCACGCCCAGCCCTTGCAGAGCCAGTCCCGTCAACCTCTTCCGCAAGAGGCGCAGGAATGGCTCCACGCAAACGGCGTATAACTGACCGGACATGGGGCATCCCTGACGCACCCCACTCCCGAAGCGAAGGGGCGCCGTCAAGGACCCATTAACTTTAATCAGACACTCCGCGGCGGCAAACAGAAGTCGGACCCGGGCGACGAAATGCGTCCTGAACCCGAATGCATGCAGAGTCCCGAAGAAATACTCGTGATCCACCCTGTCGAACGCCTTCTCCTGATCCAGGGAAACGAAGGCGACCGACAGACCAGCCCTCTGGGAGTGGTGGACCAGGTCCCGGACCAGATGGATGTTATCGTGGATGGTCCGGCCCGGGACCGTGTAGGACTGGTCGGGGTGGATCATGTGGGCCAGCACGGTGCCAAGGCGAGCAGACATGGTCTTGGCAAAGATTTTATAGTCCGTGCTGAGGAGGGAGACCGGGCGCCAGTTCTTAAGGAGGCAGAGATCGCCCTTCTTAGGCAGCAGGACAATGACCGCCCTGCGCCAAGAGAGGGGCATCTCCCCGGTCGGCAAACTTTCCCCCAGGACCCGCGCGTAGTCGCCCCCCAAGACGCCACAGAACGTCCTGTGGAACTCCACGGTCAGCCCGTCCAGCCCCGGGGACATTCCCCTAGAGAGCTGGCGGAGGGCGCCGGTCAGCTCCGCCAGACTTAGCGGAGCGTCCAATTTTTCGGCGCCCTCCGGGCCAACCTTCGTCAGGTCCTCCCACAAAACTCTGCGCGCATCCTCGCTGGATGGATCCGGAGAGAACAGAGCCCCGTAATAGGCACGGGTCTCCGCGCTGATTCCCTCCGGATCCGAGACCAGAGATCCGTCGTCGGCCAGCAGCCCCAAGAGCTGCTTACCGACCCCCCGTCTTTTTTCCAGCGAGTAGAAGAAGGGGGAGCCACGGTCCAGGTCCCGCAGGAGCTGGATCCGTGACCTCACGTACGCGCCTCGGGACCCGACGAGCTGCAGGTCCTTCAGCGCGCCCTTCTTCTCTTCGTACACCTTCCGCGGGGCCGGGACCTCGACGACCTGACCGAGACGGGACTCCAGGTCGAGCACCTCCTTCTCCAACCGCCCGACCCGGGCCTCCCGCCTCTTGGTCGACCCCTTCGCGTACTCCTGACAGAAGAGACGGATGTGAGCCTTGCCCACATCCCACCATAGCCTCAAGGAGGGGAAGCCCCCCTGCTTCCTTCTCCAGTCGGCCCAGAATCGACGAAACGAATCCCGGAACCGTGCGTCCTCCAGCAGCAGGTTGTTAAAATGCCAGTACACGGACCCCCCCCGCGCACGCAGCGGAGCGAGCTCCGCCCACACCAGGTGGTGGTCCGTGCACGGCACCGGCCGCATGGAAGCTGCCGGAACGCAGGAGACGTACGCCCGGGAAATGTAGAGGCGGTCGATTCTGGACCTTCCTCCCCCAGACCTCACGCTAGTGAAGGCGCTGGAGTCGGGGTGGAGATTTCGCCAGACGTCCACCAAGTCGAAGGACCCAACCAGGTCTCTCAACTTCTCCATCGCCGCCGGGCATCGCGGGGGACCCGAACGGTCCCTTGCCTCGAGGGTGCAGTTAAAATCCCCCCCGAGGATGACGCACTCGCCCTCATCGACGGAGCCCGAAAGAGCGGACCCTTCTTCGAAGAAGCGCACTTGCTGCGCACCGGTCTGAGGGGCGTACACGTTCACTAGATGGAGCGGCACGCCCCCCAGGCGAACAGTGACCTGGAGCAAACAGCCCGGCACGTGCTCCTTTACCCCCAAGATCTCCGGCTGAAAATGCGGGGCCAGCAAAAGAGCCACCCCGCTGGAATTGTTGGAGAGGTGACTCATGCTGACCCCTCCTTGCCACTCCAGGAGCCACGTGGCTTCATCTCCCGGAACGGTGTGGGTTTCTTGCAGGAAGCACACCGCATACTTCATGTCCCGAAGGACCGAGAAGTTATTGAATCTGCGGCGCGCCTCCCTGCTGCCGTTGATGTTGAGGCTGGCTATGGTTATCTTCATGTCAGAAGCATAGTGCAACCTCTACCTACACCTAACAGGGGGAGGAAGCGCAGCCGCTGGTCAGCCGCCACTTTCTCAGCAGCCCAGTGAGAAACGTTCTGAGCCGATGCAGCTCGAGCGGGTTCACACCCTCGTCCGCGCCCATGATCTTAACGGCGGCGCGGACGGATACGATGAGCAGCGCCAGCTCCGGCCACCTGCCGAGGGCCAGCCGGACCTTATTGCGCCGGCCCAGGCACGTGGCCATAAAATCCCGGAGTTCCCTTACGGGAATGAGGGGAGACTCGGCAACGGGCACGAGGTCATCCATTGCCTCGTCGGCGCTGGAGTCTGAATCGTCCTCCGTGCCCATCACCGAGTCCCCATCCTCCTCCAGGGGGTCGTCACCAGCGGCCAACCCATCCGCCGCGCAGTGCGCAGCGAATGGCTCGGCCGCACCAGCCAACCCTGCCTCCGCCCGGATCCCACCCCCAGGATCGACGGCAGAGGATACCTCCCTGGGCTCCTCTAGGGGTGCTGGGCCAGAAGACAGCGGCGGTTCAGAGCTCCCCTCCGCCCCAGACGCCGGAACGACCGGAGAAACCGGGGAGAGAACAATTCCCAGCTCCTCCAGTACGTCCGGCACCAGAGACGCAGCCAGGGGGCCATCCTCCTCCCTGCCACCAACCTCCGGCCCAGCGGATGGGGTGCTTTGAATTATACCTCTATCAGGACGAGCAGCCCCTGGGAGATGTTCGGGTCGCATTGGGCGAGCTCATTATCCTCGAGCTCGCCCGACCCAGACCCCAGGCCGCCCGACCCGGCGAGGGGTAACGGCACCGATAGAATGTCAATTTCCGCCGCGGGTTAGTCCGCGACCCCCCCCACAGGCAGGGTCTCGTCCCCATCCCTGGGAGGCACGCGCCGGACAGACACATCTGCCTCAGACTCCCGAGGGACAGGCGAACCCTGCCGATCGTTGGTGATGACGACAGCGGGGGGGGGCGCAGTACCCGCGGCGGGCGATGACTCCCCCTGCTCGGAGGGACCTTCCTCCTCCCGGTCCTCCTCCTCTTCCAGGGGGTCGCGCCTTCTTTTTAGCACGGAGGGAGCGAGGGAGCTCTCCATGTCTGCAGAGGCCTGCTCCTCAGCTCCCTCCGGCGGAGCAGGTTTGTCGGGCTCCTCGGGCCCGAGCCCGGCCGCAGTTAATGGCATTTCCGTTACGGCGGTTGCGGCCACAGGCTCGGGCACGAGGCCCCTCCCACTCGCGTCTGCCCCGACCAACTCCGCGAGGAGCGCGGGTATCAGGGGCTCTAAGTTTAGGGGCTGGCCATCCACGGGGGTACCCGCCCTGAGGTGTTTCGATTTTCGCCGCGCCTTCCTTCCGCCCGGACGCGCTCCCTCCCCTCCGCCGGAGGCCCTGATGGCATCGGCCTCCGACCGCGCATCAGTGGCTCCCGATGCGCGGACAGAACCGGTGGGAGGAGCGGTGGCGGCGCCAGCCTCAGCTACGCCAGCCGATCTGGCGGCCTTGGAGGCGGGGCAGTTTTTTCTGATGTGCCCCACCTCCTTGCAGGCGTGGCACCGATAGAATGTCAATTTCTGCCACGGGTTGTTGCGCGACCCCCCCCCCCACGGGCAGGGTCTCGTCCCCATCCCCGGGAGGCACGTGCCGGACAGACACATCTGCCTCAGCCTCCCAAGGGACAGGCGACCCCTGCCGATCGCTGGTGATGATGACAGCGGAGGGGGGGGCGCAGTACCCGCGGCGGGCGACGATTCCCCTTGCTCGGAGGGACCTTCCTCCTCCCGGTCCTCCTCCTCTTCCAGGGGGTCGCGCCTTCTTTTTAGCATGGAGGGAGCGAGGGAGACCTCCATGTCTGCAGAGGCCTCCTCCTCAGCTCCCTCTGGCGGAGCACGTTTGTCGGGTTCCTCGGGCCCGAGCCCGGCCGCAGGTATCGGCGTTTCCGCAATGGCGGCTGCGACCACAGGCTCAGGCACGAGGCCCTTCCCACTCACGTCTGCCCCGATCAACTCCGCAAGGAGCGCGGGTGTAAGGGGCTCAAGGGGCAAGGCTGGCCCTCCACGGGGGGGGGGGGGACCCACCCTAAGGTGTTTTGATTTTATCTGCGCCTTCTTTCCAGCCGGACGCACTCCCTCCCCCCTGCCGGAGGCCTTGGTGGCATTGGCCCCCGACGTCAACCGCGCATCAGATGTTCTCGACGCGCGGGCAGATCCGGGGGGAGGAGCGGCGGCGGCGCCAGCCTCGGCCGCACGAGATTATCCGGCGGCCTTGGAGGCGGGGCAGTTTTTCCTGATGAGCCCCACCTCCTTGCAGGCGTGGCACTGCACACCGTCCGACGTCCAAAAGACGCGATAGGCGGTCCCCTCGTGGAGGATGACGAACGCCCCGTCGGTGTCCTCCTCCCGCGCCAGCTGGATAAACAGCTGGCACCGGAAGGAGAAGACGTGGCGAAGGCTGGGCTCCCGGAAACCGAGCGGGATGGGTGTGATCCCCGACCTCACCTCCCCAAGTTGGCGTAAATGGGGAAGGAGGAGCTCACCAGGAACATAGGGCGGGACGTTGGAAATGACAATCCTCTGCGCGGCGGCCTCGAGAGGATCCACCGGCAGGAAGGTCCCGCCTACGGTGAGCTCCTTGGCGACGGCCAGGGACACCGCTCGCTCTGACCCCAGGAAGAACACAGCCTTCCCATACATTTTTGAGGCCGCTACGATGGCTGAGGGGCCGACAACCCCAGCCATGGCTTTAACGCAGGCCACAATGGTCATAGTGGGGTGAGTGTAGCTCTTCACCCCAAGCTTTTTGGTTATTAGTCTAAAAGGTGACGAGGCAGCAGAAGCAGCGGGAGCAGCTGTGGCTGTGGCTGCCACTCCCGCATAAGTCCTAAGTGGCCCCGCCACCGGCGATGAAGCAGACGCCATTATGGGGTGTTTTTTATTAAAAAAAGAGCCACACCCACCCCAAGTCACAGGCCTGAAGGTGTTAATGGCCTCGGGTTAAAAGTCCTCCCTTGAGCAGAGGGTGCTGTTAAATTGAAGGCACACCTCTCCCCCTATTGATTGGAATTGGGAGAGGGGCCTTCTCCCCTCTGCTCAAGTGGCAATTAATAAAAAGATTAGTAGAGGTGCCTCTTGAGAGAGAGAGCAGAGAGAGACAAAAAGAGAGAGAGGGGGGGGTGTTTAGGAGGGAGGCCGCAAAGGCAGGGTCGCCACTCAGGATGGCGGGTGGGTGGGTGTTGGCAGGGGTGCACTCTCCTGATGGAAATTTAAAGTCTCTAATAGTGGTGGTCTTCTGGCAGGGGGAGAAGATGTCTTCACCTGGGAAAGCTGGAGATGCCCAGGCTCAGTCCTGCACCCGGTCTTAACTATGTAATTAATGGAATTAACCACTTCACCTAGGCAGCTCCAGCTGTCCCAGGTCAGGCAATAGAAGGGATGCTTATTAGTGGTGTGTGTGGCCTAGTTTTTAACAAGAACCACACACACACACACACACCCCTTGATGTTCCGGCCTTGTTTCTTCTTTTCTCCCCCCACCTAAAATACAAAGTCTTTGGGAGAGTGCCCCAAATAACACCCACCTGTAGATATTTTGAAAGATGATATTCCTCCCTCCTTCTGAACAGTTGGTGTTGGTTGATGGTGGTTTCTCTCCCCTCTCTCCCTCTCCTGAAGTGGAGGCCAATTTGGGGAGGCAGTAATGGGAAAGGCCTCTCCCCTGGTTGGTGTTGTTGCTGGCCTCCCTTCTCCTTCTCCTCCTCTGTTCTCTCTCTCCAGGCACCTCAGTTGCTGTGATGATGGTGGAGGTGGAGGTCGTGGTGGACCAGCGTTCTCCTCCTCTGCCTGGTCAGGGGGCCACCACTTTAGTCCACTCTCCTAGTCTGGCTGCTCCCTCTGCTTGTGCTTGCAGCTGCACAGCCAGCAATGCTATAACAGAGGGTAACTTAAGACTGAAGTACAGAAGCCTGCTATGGCTTTATATACAGGGGTGGTCACTGTCGGTACTGCAGTATAGAATCAGTTCTTCTCTTAAAGGTACATATACAACAATTCCTCCCCTTTTAGATAAACAGTACATAACACTCATTTAACAACTAAATAATAACTAATTACAATTAAAATTTTCTCTGTACTATATACATCAACTGAAATAATAATTTATAAGTTCAGTCTTTGAGGAGGCTTCCTGATCCTGACTGGATAGCGCCTTTCTCGAGTATCCTGTTCTTGCGGCGGAGTTGATTCTGGCTCATTGTCATTGGTTGGTTCGTCAGCTTCCAATACCACTGCTTCTGAGGTAGACGCAATCTGTACTTCGGGTTGATTACCAGGTGCACCTGCTCGTGGTATGGGTTTGGCTTGTTCCTGTGACTCTAGAATCTGGTCAGCATGGCATCTCACGATGCTCTCTCCAACGTCCACTGTGTACATTAGTGGTCCCTGCTGTGTGCATATCGTTCCTGGCTGCCATTTTTCTGTTTGGTAGTTGCGGGCCAAGACTGGTTGCCCTATCTTGAAGCTCCTGGTTGGCTTCTCATTTATGTGCTGAAATTGCTTATCCTCAACATCTCGTCTTATATTTGGTTTGAGCAAATCCAGGCGACATCTTAGCCTTCGGTTGAAGAACATTATGGCTGGAGCTTGGTTGGTGACTGCATGTGTCGCATTCCGGTAAGCAAACAAGAAATTATCCACCTTGTGTTGTAGTGGTATGTCGTCATTATGCATTGCCTTTATTGCCTTTTTAAAGGTCTGAAAAAACCTCTCAGCCAATCCATTTGTGGCTGGATGATATGGGGCAGATGTGTAATGTTTCACCCCATTATTCCTCAGAAACCTCCAGAAATCCTCAGACACAAACTGTGGCCCATTGTCAGAGGAAATCTGTTCTGGCAAGCCATTCCTGGTGAAGATGATCCGTAGGACTGCAATAGTTTTCTCCGTGGTGGTGGAGGACATTTTGATGACCTCTGGCCATTTCAAATGGGCGTCCACAGCGATTAGGAACATTGAGTCCATAAATGGACCAGCAAAATCAATGTGTACCCGTTGCCATGGAGATGAGGGCCACTCCCATGGATGTAGCGGGGCCTCTGGTGGAGCGTTTTGGACCTCTGGCATCCTGTGCATCTCTTTGTCATATCCTCAATTTCTTTATCGATTCTCGGCAACCACACAAACGCCCTGGCTAGGCTCTTCATTTTTACCCCTCCCAGATGACACTCATGAAGCTCATTGAGCACTCTATCTCTCAACTTGTGTGGAATTACCACTCGGGATCCACACATCAATGTCCCCCGGCACACTGACAGCTGTTCGCTCCTTGGCGAGAATGCTGGCAACAGTGAGTCGCCATGTGCTGGCCATCCCTTCACCGTCAAATCATAGACCCAAGAGAGTGTCGGGTCATTTCGAGTTTCCTTCTCTATACTTGAGTTTGTAACAGGTAGACATTCGACTATAGTCGCATGGAATATCTCAACAGGGTCCACTGCAGGTGCTTCCTCTACCGTAGGCAACGGTAGGCGTGACAGCCCATCAGCGTTTCCATGCTGTTTCGTACCCTTGTACTATATGTCGTACTGATGTGCCCCTAGAAAAAGTGACCATCTTTGCAGCCGTTGCACCGTCATAACCGGAATGCCCTTCTTTGGGTTAAAAATGGAGCCCAGGGGCTGATGATCAGTCAGTAGGGTGAATTTCTGCCCGTGCAGATAGTGATTGAACTTCTTCACCCCCCATACCAGGCTGAGGGCCTCCCTGTCAATCTGGGCATAGTTACGTTCGGCTGAGGTTAACGAGCGCGACGCAAAGGCTATTGGCCTCTCTGAACCGTCAAGGAATTTGTGTGACAGCACCGCTCCGATGCCGTAGGGAGACGCATCAAATGCTAACCGAATCGGCAGTGTTGGATTGTAGTGGGCCAATACTTCTTTTGAAGTGATTAGGCATTTACATTTCTGAAAGGCACGCTTACACTCCTCACTCCATTTCCATGTTACTCCAGTTTGCAGTAGGGCATTCAGTGGGTGCAGAATTGTAAATAAATTCGGCAAGAACTTATGGTAGTAGTTCACCAACCCGAGGAACGACCTCAGTTGCGACACATTTTCCGGTGCTGGAGCCTTGACTACAGCCTCAATCTTGTCCGGCGACATATGCAACCCTTCCTCATCAATCATGTGGCCACAATACGAGATTTGTCTCCTGAAGAACTCGCATTTGGGGCAGTTGGCTCATAGCCCATATTCCTGTAATCTCGTGAGCACCTGCTCCAGGTTGGCAAGGTGTTCACTGTCATTTTCGCCCGTAACCAGGATGTCGTCCAAATAACACTGGGTCCCCGGGATCCCTTGCAGGACTTGTTCCATCGCCCTCTGCCAAATAGCCGGGGCTGATGCTACCCCGAAACCAGTCGATTGTACTGGTAAAGGCCTTTGTGAATGTTTATCGTGAGGTATTTCCTGGATGCTTCTTCCACCTCCATTTTTAGATACGCTTGGGCCAGATCAATCTTTGTAAAGCGTTTCCCTCCAGATAGTGAGGCAAAAATATCTTCTATCTGTGGAAGTGGATATTGCACTGTGTGCAGGACTGGGTTCACAGTTACCTTGAAGTCCCCACAGATGCGAACCTTCTTCGGTTCCCCAGGCGTGCTGCTCAATGATTTCTTCATTACAGGAATAATGGGTGTGGCCCACTCGCTCAAGTCCACCTTGGACAGCACACCCGAATGCTCCAGACTCTCCAGCTCTGCTTCAACGGCTGGGCGGATCGCGTAAGGTACCGGTCTGGCCTTAAAAAATTTTGGGTTTGCGTTATCTTCGATTTTTATCATTGCCGTTACTCCTTTTAGAGTCCCAAGTCCTTGTTGGAACACCTCTTTCGCGTCAGTTAGAATTTTTGACAGTCGTCCAGGTGTGACGTCATCATCCTTTATATCAGTCACAGTTAGCGCCTGAATGGAATGCCAATCCAATTGTATTTTTCGGATCCATTCACGTCCCAATAATGGTGGTCCTCCATCTGGTAGTATATATATGACAGTTTCTGTGTTTCCTTGCCGTTGTATTCAACTGGCACCCTTATTTTTCCTCTGGGGTAGACTTTTTGACCCGTGTATGTCTTCAATACAATGAACGTGTCCTTCAAGGGTATGTGTGGGAATAGCCGCTCATAGTCTTGTCGATTCATGACAGTTAGGGCTGATCCTGTGTCCAATTCCGTCTTTACTGGAGACCCTGCTATCATGAGGGTGACCCAAATGGTTCAGTGATCCTCCTTTGTGATCACGTTGTGTAACTTTAGACAACTTAGTCTCCTGCTCCTGGAGTCCTTATCACTCTCCTGATCTTCCGAACTACTGTCTGTCAATTTCTTTACTTTCTTGTACTTTTCCTTAGTAGTTCTTGTAGTGTTGGTTTTCTTTCCCGACCTGCAGACTCTTGCTATGTGTCCCATTTTCCCACATTGCCTGCATACTTTGTCCTTAAACCAGCAGTCCTTCTGATCATGGGTTGTTCTGCCGCAACGATAGCACTTTTCTGCTCCATATGCCATTTCGTTAGTGTTGTATTCTTGTGGTTTCTGTTGTATTTCCGCAGCTCCCCGTGCTGCTGCTTCATAGGATACTGCTACGCTGAAAGCCTGTTCTAGCATCAGGTCCTTTTCCGAAAGTAGTTGTTTCTGGGTTCCTTCACTCTGGAGCCCGCAGACAAACTTATCCCATAAAGTGTCTGCCAGTCCTGCTCCGAACTGGCAGTGCTTCGATAACTTGCGTAGTTCCGTAAGATAGTCAGCATTGCTCTCATCTTTGTGCTGGTTGCTTTTATGGAACTTGAATCTTTCTGCTATCAGCAGCGGTGTAGGGTTTAGGTGTTCCTGTAAGGTATTAACAATCTCTTCAAAACTTTTCTCCATTGGTTTAGCTGGGGTAATTAAATTCCGCAATAGGCCGTATATTCTCGCACCCATCAAATTTAATAATACCGACGCCTTCTTTCCATTGGCCACCTCATTTGCCTTGCAGTACACGTCAATTCTTTCCACATACGTGGTCCAGTCTTCTACCTCGTTGTCGAAAGCAGTGATACTGCCACTTTTCGGCATCTTGGATGATTTAAAATGGCGCCTCCCGCGCTTTTTCTTCTTCACCAATGGATTAAAATGGCGCCTCCCGCGCTTTTCCTTCTTCCCCAATGGAATAAAATGGCGCCTCCCGTGCTTTTCCTTCTTCCCCTTGCTGCAACGCTGCTCCTAGCATTCTGCAGGGTGATGGCAGCGACCCGCGGCTTCGGCGCGTCTCACTTTTCCTTCCCCTTATCTTATTTTTGCTACGCTGCCCTGTTCTTGAGCACCGACCGCGCCCTGTGCGCTCCACCCTCTCTCTCTCTCTTTTCCTCCCGATGATGCTGCACGGCTCCTTTGCAGAGCCGCTCGATCGAGCTCGAGCCCGCCGCAGTCCGGAAGGATCAGCGCACTACCTGCTACCAGCATGATTTGCTGGAACACCTTGACTGGGGAGCCAAGCCCAGCTCTCCACAGCCTCTCCTGCAACTCTCCGAACTCCGATGAATCCTTGGGCGGTTGCCCGCGGTCGACGCCCATTGTTCTGACTTTGACCTCCAAGAAGCTTCTTCTCAGGGAAAGATCCCCATGAGGTGATACAGTACTGCAGGTAAGTTCGAACCTGTTCGTCACCAATGTAGTGTCCGAGTATAAATAATACACGGACTGCAGGAGAACAATAATAACAGGTATTTACTGAACAGAGGGTACTCTTTTATTTGGACCCAAAAAAAACCAATTCGACTGTAAATAAACAAAAGTTCAACTAAAGCTTAACAAATCAAATTAAAATTTGGTTATCTGTGTTGATGATGCACTCCAGTCCCCGCGGCGCCCACCGGTCGCGGAAATACTCAAGCGCACCGGCGGACACCGCGTGCTCCATCTCCAGGGCCACCCGGGCGCGAACATGGCCGCGGAAGAGATGCAGGCAATCCGGCTGGACGACCCCCTCGACCGCCCGCTGCCTGGACCAATTGATGGCTCTTTTAGCCAGGCCCAGGAGCAGGCCCACAAGGAGGTCCTCCAACCTGTCCGCTCCCCTCCGCACCGGGTGACCGTAGATCAAGAGCGTGGGACTGAAGTGCAACCAAAAATCGAGGAGCAGCCCCTTCAAGTAGTGAAAGAGGGGCTGCAACCTCTCACAATCCATATAAACGTGAAACACGGACTCCTCCAGGCCGCAAAAAATGCAGGCGGCCTGGGAGTCCGTGAACCTACTTAAAACCTTATTGCACGGGACCGCTCCGTGCAACACCCTCCAGGCCAAGTCCCCGATGGAACAAGGGAGGACTCCCGCATAGAGAGCCCTCCATTGGGGACCTCCGCTACCGCCGGTCGGCAAAACGCCACGCCAAGGCGTGTCCGGACGGTAGACGAAGATGGCAAAGTGGAGAGTGTGCAGGAGCAGCCCGTACAGGAAACCCCTCCGCGCGGAATGAAAAGGCACGGAGGGTATTTCCTCGAGACGGCTCAAGTTGTGAGGCGCCGGTTCCCGAGGGGAGTTTCGGGGCCGGGCGCCGATGAGGAATTCCGTCCGAACGGGGGTAAGCTCGGACGGGATCGCCCCACGTGCTTGAGCCGCCTCGATACACCTAGTGGAGTCGGGGCCCAGTGCCGCTTTTACCGATTCGATGGTTTCGACCGCGAGCCGGACGTTGGCCCAGGACAGGCGCCGCGCCAGCTCCTCCGGCGCCATCCAGCCCGCTCCTCCGCCATCGAGCAGGTCCCCGACTCTGGTCACCTTGCCAGCCACAGCCCTACCCTCCGCCAGCCGCCCGAACCCGTGTTCGTGGAGGTGCGGATTCCTGAGCAGCGGCTCCCGAAGGAGAGCCGCCGCTCCTGACGGGGGAGAGCTCCGCCTGGAAGCGACGTAGTTCCAAACCCATAGTAGTTCCTGGTAGAAGACAGGCAGCTCCCGCAGGCCGGCACGCCTGCTGCCCACTTTCGCAAACAGGAGCTGCGTGTCGTAATTGAGGCCATGCAGCTGGCGGAAGAAAAACGTCGCCAGCGCACACCATCTCGGAGGATTCTCGACGTACAGGTATCTCTGCAGCGTCTGAAGACGGAAAGTCGCAGCCTGGATGCGAAGGCACACCAGCGCCTGACCGCCCTCCCTAAGCGGGAGACACAGAACCGCGGCAGAGACCCAGTGCTTCCTTTTGTCCCAGAAGAAGTCGATGAGCTTCTTCTGAATCTTGGCGACAAACGCAGGGGGAGGGATCAAAGTGACCAACCGGTACCACAACATGGCGGCCACCAGCTGGTTTATGACCAGCGCTCGACCCCTGTAGGACAACACTCGGAGCAGTCCTGTCCAGCGTCCTAGGCGAGCGGTGACTTTGGCCTCCAGCTCTTGCCAGTTCGCCGGCCAAGCGTCCTCGGCAGGACTAAGGTAGACTCCCAAATAGAGGAGGTGCGTGGTGCTCCAGGCGAAAGGCCTGAACTCCTCCGGCAGGGAGTCCACCCGCCACTGACCCACCAGGAGTCCGGAACATTTCTCCCAGTTGATCTTGGCGGAGGATGCGTCCGAGTAAATCTGCTGGCATTCCCGCATCCTCCGCAAGTCAGCGGGATCCGTGACCGTGAGGAGCACGTCATCGGCGTAAGCCGAGAGGACCACCTCCACGCCCGGCCCTTGCAGAGCCAGTCCCGTCAACCTCTTCCGCAAGAGGCGCAGGAAAGGCTCCACGCAAATGGCATATAACTGGCCGGACATGGGGCATCCCTGACGCACCCCCCTCCCGAAGCGAAGGGGCGCCATCAAGGACCCGTTAACTTTAATCAGACACTCCGCGGCGGCGTACAGAAGTCGGATCCGGGCGACGAAATGCGTCCCGAACCCGAATGCGCGCAGAGTCCCGAAGAGATACTCGTGATCCACCCTGTCGAACGCCTTCTCCTGATCCAGGGAAAGGAAGGCGACCGACAGACCAGCCCTCTGGGAGTGGTGGACCAGGTCCCGGACCAGATGGATGTTATCGTGGATGGTCCGGCCCGGGACCGTGTAGGACTGGTCGGGGTGGATCATGTGGGCCAGCACGGTGCCAAGGCGAGCAGACATGGCCCTGGCAAAGATTTTATAGTCCGTGCTGAGGAGGGAGACCGGGCGCCAGTTCTTAAGGAGGCGGAGATCGCCCTTCTTAGGCAGCAGGACAATGACCGCCCTGCGCCAAGAGAGGGGCATCTCCCCGGTCGCCAAACTTTCCCCCAGGACCCGCGCGTAGTCGCCCCCCAAGACGTCCCAGAACGCCCTGTGGAACTCCACGGTCAGCCCGTCCAGCCCCGGGGACTTTCCCCTAGAGAGCTGGCGGAGGGCGCCGGTCAGCTCCGCCAGACTTAGCGGAGCGTCCAATTTTTCGGCGCCCTCCGGGCCAACCTTCGGCAGGTCCTCCCACAAAACTCTGCGCGCATCCTCGCTGGACGGATCCGGAGAGAACAGAGCCCCGTAATAGGCGCGGGTCTCCGCGCTGATTCCCTCCGGATCCGAGACCAGAGATCCGTCGTCGGCCAGCAGCCCCAAGAGCTGCTTACGGACCCCCCGTCTTTTTTCCAGCGAGTAGAAGAAGGGGGAGCCGCGGTCCAGGTCCCGCAGGAGCTGGATCCGCGACCTCACGTACGCGCCTCGGGACCCGACGAGCTGCAGGTCCATCAGCGCGCCCTTCTTCTCTTCGTACACCTTCCGCAGGGCCGGGTCCTCGACGACCTGACCGAGACGGGACTCCAGGTCGAGCACCTCCTTCTCCAACCGCCCGACCCGGGCCTCCCGCCTCTTGGTCGACCCCTTCGCGTACTCCTGACAGAAGAGACGGATGTGAGCCTTGCCCACATCCCACCATAGCCTCAAGGAGGGGAAGCCCCCCTGCTTCCTTCTCCAGTCGGCCCAGAATCGACGAAACGAATCCCGGAACCGTGCATCCTCCAGCAGCAGGTTGTTAAAATGCCAGTACACGGACCCCCCCCGCGCGCGCAGCGGAGCGAGCTCCGCCCACACCAGGTGGTGGTCCGTGCACGGCACCGGCCGCATGGAAGCTGCCGGAACGCAGGAGACGAACGCCCGGGAAATGTAGAGGCGGTCGATTCTGGACCTTCCTCCCCCAGACCTCACGCTAGTGAAGGCGCTGGAGTCGGGGTGGAGATTTCGCCAGACGTCCACCAAGTCGAAGGACCCAACCAGGTCCCTCAACTTCTCCATCGCCGCCGGGCTTCGCGGGGGACCCGAACGGTCCCTCGCCTCGAGGGTGCAGTTAAAATCCCCCCCGAGGATGACGCACTCGCCCACGTCGATGGAGCCCAAGAGAGCGGACACTTCTTCGAAGAAGCGCACTTGCTGCGCACTGGTCTGAGGGGCGTACACGTTCACTAGATGGAGCGGCACGCCCCCCAGGCGAACAGTGACATGGAGCAAGCGGCCCGGCACGTGCTCCTTGACCCCCAAGATCTCCGGCTGAAAATGCGGGGCCAGCAAGATAGCCACCCCGCTGGAATTGTTGGAGAGGTGACTCATGCTGACCCCTCCTTGCCACTCCAGGAGCCACGTGGCTTCGTCTCCCGGAACGGTGTGGGTTTCTTGCAGGAAGCACACCACATACTTCCCGTCCCGAAGGACCGAGAAGTTATTGAATCTGCGGCGCGCCTCCCTGCTGCCGTTGATGTTGAGACTGGCTATGGTTATCTTCATGTCAGAAGCATAGTGCAACCTCTACCTACACCTAACGGGGCGAGGAAGCGCAGCCGCTGGTCCGCCGCCACTTCCTCAGCAGCCCAGTGAGAAACGTTGTGAGCCGACGCAGCTCGAGCGGGTTCACACCCTCGTCCGCGCCCAAGATCTTAACGGCGGCGCGGACGGAATCGATGAGCAGCGCCAGCTCCGACCACCTGTCGAGGGCCAGCCGGACCTTATTGCGCTGACCCAGGCACGTGGCCATAAAATCCCGGAGTTCCCTTACGGAAATGAGGGGAGACTTGGCAAGGGGCACGAGGTCATCCATCGCCACGTCGGCGCTGGAGTCCGAATCGTCCTCCGTGCCCATCACCGAGTCCCCATCCTCCTCCAGGGGGTCGTCACCAGCGGCCAACCCGTCCGCCGCGCAGTGCGAAGCGAACGACTCGGCCGCGCCAGACAGCCCCGCCTCCGCCCGGATCCCACCCCCAGGATCGGCGGCAGAGGATTTCTCCCTGGGCTCCTCTAGGGGTGCCGGGCCAGAAGACGGCGGCGATTCAGAGCTCCCCTCCGCCTCAGACGCCGGAACGACCGGAGAAACCGGGGAGAGAACAATTTCCAGCTCCTCCAGTACGTCCGGCACCAGAGACGCAGCCAGGGGGCCATCCTCCTCCCCGCCACCAACCTCCGACCCAGCGGACGGGGGGTTTTGAATTAAAAGCTCTACCAGGACGAGCATCCCCTGGGAGACGTCCGGGTCACATTGGGCGAGCTCATTATCCTCGAGCTCGCCCGACCCAACCCCCAGGCTGCCCGACCCGGCGAGGGGTAACGACACCGATAAAAGGTCAACTTCAATTACTGCCGCGGGTTGTTCCGCAACCCCCCCCACGGGCAGGGTCTCATCCCCATCCCCGGGAGGCACGCGCTGGACAGACCCATCTGCCTCAGCCTCCCGAGGGACAGGCGACCCCTGCCGATCGCTGGTGATGACGACAGCGCTGGGGGGGCGGGGGGGCGCAGTACCCGCGGCGGGCGACGACTCCCCCTGCTCGGAGGGACCTTCCTCCTCCCGGTCCTCCTCCTCATCCAGGGGGTCGCGCCTTCTTTTTAGCACGGAGGGAGCGAGGGAGACCTCCATGTCTGCAAAGGCCTCCTCCTCGACTCCCTCCGGCGGAGCAGGTTTGTCGGGTTCCTCGGGCCCGAGCCCGGCCGCAGGTATTGGCATTACCGCTGCGGCGGTTGCGGCCACAGGCTCGGGCACGGGGCCCCTCCCGCTCACATCTGCCCTGATCAACTCCGCGAGGAGCGCGGGTGTAAGGGGCTCAAGGGGCAAGGGCTCACCATCCACGGGGGGACCTGCCCTAAGGTGCTTCTTTTTTCCCCGCGCCTTCTTTCCGGCCGGACACGCTCCCTCCCCCCCGCCGGAGGCCTTGGTGGCATCGGCCCCCGACGTCAACCGCGCATCAGACGTACTTGACGCGTGGGCAGATCCGGGGGGAAGGGCGGCGGCGGCGGCGCCAGCCTCGGCCGCACGAGATGATCCGGCGGCCTTGGAGGCAGGGCAGTTCCTCCTGATGTGCCCCACCTCCCTGCAGGCATGGCACCTCACACCGTCCGACGTCCAAAAGGCGCGGTAGGCGGTCCCCTCGTGGAGGACGACGAACGCCCCTTCAGTGTCCTCCTCCCGCGCCAGCTGGATAAACAGCTGGCGCCGGAAGGAGAAGACGTGGCGAAGGCTGGCCTCCCGGAAGCCGAGCGGGATGGGCGTGATCCCCGACCTCACCTCCCCAAGTTGTCGCAAATGGGGAAGGAGGAGCTCACCAGGAACATAGGGCGGGACGTTGGAAATAATGATCCTCTGCGCGGTGGCCTCGAGAGGATCCACCGGCAGGAAGGTCCCGCCCACGGTGAGCCCCTTGGCGACAGCCAGGGACACCGCCCGCTCCGACCCCAGGAAGAACACAGCCTTCCCATACATTTTCGAGGCCGCGACGATGGCTGAGGGGCCGACAACCCCAGCCATGGCCTTGACGCAGGCCTCGATGGTCATAGTGGGGTGAGTGTAGCTCTTCACCCCAAGCTTTTTTGTTATTAATCGAAAAGGTGACGGGGCAGCAGGAACAGCGGGAGCAGCTGTGGCCGTGGCTACCACTCTCGCATAGGTCCCGGCTGGCCCCGCCACCGGCGAAGACGCAGTCGCCATTCTGGGGTGCTTTTTTTAAGGGCTACACTCACCCCAAGTCACAGGCCTGAAGGTGTTAATGGCCTCGGTGTATATATATATTTTTTGTCCTCTATTGAGCAGAGGGAGCTGATTAAAATGAGGACACACCTCTCTCCTTATTGATTTAAATTGGGAGAGTGGCCTCTCCCCTCTGCTCAATTGGCAATTAATAAAATAGATGAAACTAAGGTGCCTTAGAAAGACAGGCAGAGAGAGACAAAGAGAGAGAGAGAGGTTGGGGGGGGGGGGGAAGGAGGGAGGCCGCAAAGGGCAGTGTTGCCACTCAGGATGGTGGGTGGGTGTTGGCAGGGTTGCACTCTCCGATGGAAAAAGTCTTTGGTGATGGTGGTCTTCTGGCAGGGGGAGAAGACGTCTTCACCTGGAAAAGCTGGAGAAGCCCAGGCTTAGTCCTGCAACAGGTCTTAACGATGTAATTAAATTAAATTAAGGACTTCACCTTGGGCAGCTCCAAGCTCTCCCAGGGCAGGCAATAGAAGGGATGCTAATTAGTGGTGTGTGTGGCCTAGCTTTTAACAAGAGCACACACACACACTACACCCCTTGATGATCCGGCCTTGCTTCTTCTTTTCTCCCCCCACCTAAAATACAAAGTCTTGGGAGAGTGCCCCAAATAACACCCACCTGTAGATGTTCCGGATGAAGTTTTCTTCCCTCCTTTCAAGCAGTTGGTTTCTCTCCCCTCTCTCCCTCTCCTGAAGTGGAGGCCAATTTGGGGAGGCAGTGATAGAAAGGCCTCTCCCCTGGTTGATGTTGATGTAGGCCTCCTTTCTCCTTCTCCTCCTCTGTCCTCTCTCTCCAGGCACCTCAGTTGATGTAATGATGGTGGAGTTGGTGGTGGTGGTCCAACGTTCTCCTCCTCTTCCTGGTCAGGGGACCACCACTTTAATCCACTCTCCAAAGTCTGGCTGCTCCCTCTGCTCGTGCTTGCAGCTGAACAGAGGGTAACTTAAGACTGAAGTACAGAAGCCTGCTATGGCTTTATATACAGGGGTGGTCACTGCCGGTACTGCAGTATAGAATCAGTTCTTCTCTTAAAGGTACATACACAACAGATTTGATTTAATCTAATTTGAATTAATAAAAGGGTAAGTCATGGCAGCACAGCTCGGCCCTGTGGCATGCTCCTCCTAAACTATGTGGGAAATCAGGGACACTTCCTGTGTCCCTGACGACCATGTGTGCGGGAAGTGTATCCAGCTGCAGCTACTGGCAGACCGCATTGCAGCGCTGGAGCTGCGAATGGATACATACTGGAGCATTCACGATGCTGAGGACATCGTGGATAGCACATTTAGGGATTTGGTCACACTGCAGGTAAAGGCTGCACAGGCAGGAAGGGAATGGGTGAACTCCAGGCAGAGTAGTAGGCACAGGCAGGTAGTGCAGGGGTCCCCTGTGGCCATCCCCCTCTCAAACAGATATACCACTTTGGATATTGTTGGGGGAGTTGGCTTATCGGGGGAAGGCAGCAGTAGCCAACTTCCTGGCACCATGGGTGGTTCTGCTGCACAGGACGGGAGGAAAAAGAGCGGGAGAGCTATAGTGATAGGGCATTCTATTTTAACGGGAATAGATAGGCATTTCTGCGGCTGCAAACGAGACTCCAGGATGGTATGTTGCCTCCCTGGTGCAAGGGTCAAGGATGTCTCGGAGCGGCTGCAGGGCATTCTGGAAGGGGAGGGTGAACAGCCAGCTGTCGTGGTGCATATAGGCATCAACGATATAGATAAAAAGATGGGATGAGGTCCTAAAAGCTGAATATAGGGAGTTAGGAGGTAAATTAAAAAATAGGACCTCAAAGGTAGTAATCTTAGGATTGCTACCAGTGCCAAGTGCTAGTCAGAGTAGAAATAGAAGGATATTTCAGATGATTACGTGGCTAGAGCAATGGTGCAAGGGGGAGGGATTCAAATTCCTGGGACATTGGAACCGGTTCTGGTGGAGTGGGAGCAGTACAAACTGGATGATTGGCACCTGGGCAGGACCAGGACCGATGTCCTAGGGGGAGTGTTTGCTAGTGCTGTTGGGGAGGGTTTAAACTAAAATGGCAGGGGGTTGGGATCCTGTGCAGGGAGACAGAGGAAAGGGCAGCAAGGATAGAAGCGAAAGAGAGGAAGGAGAAAAGCAAATGTGGAAGGCAGAGAAATCAAGTGTATAAATCAAACAGGGCCACAGTAAATAATATTTCTAAAAGGACTAAGAGTGTTAAAAAAAACAAGCCTGAAGGCTTTGGCCTAGAAATTCACTATAGCCCTGTTTGGGGCGCCAGCCTCACCAGGGCGCTAAAAGTAGTGCCCCGGAAGCATTCGCGGCCGCCCGGCAGAAATTCAGTTGGAGCGCCCCAGAGGGAAGCGCGGTGCTACTGGAGGGGCCCCGGATCCCTCTTGGGGCGCTGCAACTGAATATCATAGCGCTATGTGCCGCAGCGCCACACGCTGCGGCATGTCGCGCTGCGGTACTGCAGGCCATCCTCCCCTACTTAAAGGGGAGGGGCCTTGTTCTGCGAGATTTGGGGCCCAGCTGGACCCCCGAGGATCGCGAGTGCCGGCAAAAGAGCCCGGCACCGAGGAGAAGTGCCGGGCTCTTGGAACGCAGCCGGCACTCTGCGGGGCGGGTGGGATCAGGAGGCCGGGGACGGCAGCGCTGAGAGGTGTTGGCAGGCGGCCAGCAACAAAAATGGCCCACCCAGCACCTCTCCTTTAATTCGCGCCTCTACCGCCGCAGGTAGGCCGTCCTGAACCGGCCGCACATAGCGTCTGGCGGTAAATCAGGGGGCGCTTCCTAATATCGCAGCTGGGGCATCAGCGGGGCGCTGCGTACACCAATGACATCATCGGTAGTGGCGCAGCGCTAACGGCTAGCGCCACCATTAGTGTCCCGCTGAATTAAGCGGGAGACGTGGCCAGTGGTTTCCGACCCACTTAGCGCCCTCTTAAGGCGCTAACGGGTAGCGCAGCCCACTGAATTTCTAGGCCTTTGTGTCTTAATGCGAGGAGCATTCGTAATAAGGTGGATGAATTAGCTGTGCAAATAGATGTAAATGGATATGATATAATTGGGATTACGGAGACATGGCTCCAGGGTGACCAAGGCTGGGAATTCAGCATCAAGGGGTATTCAATATTCAGGAAGGACAGGCAAAATGGAAAAGGAGGTGGGGTAGCATTGCTGGTTAAAGAGGAGATTAACACAATAGTGAGGAAGGATATTAGCGCTGATGATATAGAACCTGTACGGGTAGAACTGAGAAATACCAAGGGGCAGAAAACATTAGTGGGAGTTGTATACAGACCCTCAAACAGTAATGCTGAGGTTGGGGATGGCACCAAACAGGAAATTAGAGATGCGTACAATAAGGGCACAGCAGTTATCATGGGTGACTTTAATCTACATATAGATTGGGCTAACCAAATTAGTAACAATACTGTGGGGGAGGAATTCCTGGAGTGTATACAGGACGGTTTCCTGGACCAATATGTCGAGGAACCAACTAGAGATCAGGCCATCTTAGACTGGGTATTATGTAATGAGAAAGGATTGATTAGCAATCTTGTTGTGAGAGGCCCCCTGGGGAGGAGCGATCATAATATGAGAATTCTTCATTAAGATGGAGAGTGAAGTAATTGACTCAGAGACTAGGGTCCTGAATTTAAATAAAGGAAACTACGATGGTATGAGGCGCGAGTTGGCTAGCATGGATTGGGGAACGTTACTTAAAGGGTTGATAGTGGATAGGCAATGGCAAACATTTAAAAATTGCATGGATGAACTACAGAATTTGTTCATCCCTCTCTAGCATAAAAATTATACAAAATAAGTGGCGCAACTGTGGCTACCAAGGGAAATTAGGGATAGCATAAGATCCAAGGAGAGGACATATAAATTGGCCAGAAAAAGCAGCAAACCTGAGGATTGGGAGCAGTTTAGGATTCAGCAAAGGAGGACAAAAAGAGTATAAGAGTAAGCTTACAGGGAACATAAAAACTGACTGTAAAAGCTTCTATAGATATGTGAAGAAAAAAAGGTTGGTGAAGTCAAGCATAGGTCCCTTGCATTCAGAATCAGGGGAATTTATAATGGGGAACAAAGAAATGGCTGACCAATACATACTTTGGTTCTGTCTTCACAAAGGAGGACACAAATAACCTCCCAGAGATGGCGGGGAACATAGGGTCTAATGAGAGGGAGGAACTGAATGAAATCAGTACTTGTAGGGAAATGGTGTTAGGGAAATTGACGGGATTGAAGGCCGATGAATCCCCAGGGCCTGATAATCTACACCCTAGGGTCCTTAAGGAAATGGCCCGAGAAATAGTAGATGCATTGCTGGTCATCTTTCAAAATTCTATAGACTCTGGCACAGTTCCCATGGATTGGAGGGTAGCTACTGTAACCCCACTATTTAAAAAAGGTGGTAGAGAGAAAACGGGGAATTATAGAACGGTATGCCTGACATCGATAGTGGGGAAAATGCTAGACTCCATTATAAAAGATGTACAGGAAACTCTCGATTTACCGGCACCTAAATAACCAGAAATCTCTGTTAACCGACAAAATTTAGGAGTAGGTTGAGGAAAGTTTTATTTCATATTAGTGGCTGTTCCTGGATCTGTGGCTGTGTAACCAGGGTTCCTGCACCTGTTGCTAAGCAACAGGGATGCCTGGATCTTGTGGCCAGGGTTCCTGCACCTATTGCTAAGCAACAGGGAGGCCTGGAACTTGTGGCCGGGGTTCCTGCACATGTTGCTAAGCAACAGGGACGCCTGGATCTTAAGGCCGGGGTTCCTGCACCTGTTGCTAAGCAACAGTGAAGCCTGGGTCTGTTGCTGAGTATGGGGCTCTTGTACCTTTTACTATACGTCTCTGTAATCCGGACTTTTTGATAAACCCGCACCATGCCGGTCCCGTCGGTGCCGGATAAAAAAGAGTTTCCTGTAATAGCAGAGCACTTGGAAAACAGTGAGAGGATGTAACTGGTAGAATTGATAAGGGAGAACCAATGGGTGTGGTGTATTTGGACTTTCAGAAGGCTTTCGATAAGGTCCCGCATGAGAGATTAGCGTGTAAAATTAAAGCACATGGGATTGGAGGTAAGGGACTGATTTGGATAGAGAACTGGTTGGCAGACAGGAAGCAAAGAGTTGGAATAAACGGGTCTTTTTCCAAGTGGCAGGCAGTGACTAGTGGGGTACCGCAGGGATCGGTGCTAGGACCCCAGCTATTCACAATATATATTAATGATCTAGATGAGGGAACTAGATGTAATATCTCCAAGTTTGCAGATGACACAAAGCTGGGTGGGCGTGTGTGCTGTGAGGAGGATGCCGAGAAACAGTACGATTTGGACAGGTTGGGTGATTGGACAGATGCATGGCAGATGCAGTATAATGTAGATAAATGCAAGGTTATCCACTTTGGTGGCAATAACAGGAAGGCAGATTATTATCTGAACGGCAATAGATTGGGAGAAGGGGAAGTGCAACGAGACCTGGGTGTCCTTGTGCATCAGTCGCTGAAGGAAAGCATGCAGGTGCAGCAGGCGGTTAAGAAGGGAAATGGTATGTTGGCCTTCATAGCGAGAGGATTTGTGTACAGGAGCAAGGATGTCTTGTTGCAGTTGTACAGGGCCTTGGTGAGACCACACCTTGAGTATTGTGTGCAGTTTCGGTCGCCTTATCTGAGGAAGGATGTACTTGCCATGGAGGGAGTGCAGCAAAGATTTACCAGACTGATACCTGGGATGGCAGGAATGATGTATGAGGAGAGATTGGGTCGATTGGGCTTATATTCGCTGGAGTTTAGAAGAATGAGAGGGATCTCATTGAAACTTATAAAATTCTAACAGGACTAGACAGACTAGATGTAGGAAGTATGTTCCTGATGGCAGGGGAGTCCAGAATCATGGGTCACAGTCTAAAGAAAAGTGGTAATCCATTTAGTACAGAGATGTCGAGGAATTTCTTCATAGAAACATAGAAACATAGAAGCATAGAAGATAGGAGCAGGAGTAGGCCATTCGGCCCCTCGAGCCTGCTCCGCCATTCAATGAGATCATGGCTCATCGTCCAAATTCAGTACCCTGCTCCTGCCTTCTTTCCATATCCCTTGATCCCCCTAGACTTAAGAAATATATCCAACTCCTTCTTGAATATATTTAATGAACTGGCCTCTACTGCCTTCTTAGGTAGAGAATTCCACAGGTTCACCCCTCTCTGGGTGAAGAAATTCCTCCTCATCTCTTTCCTAAATGGCTTACCCCTTATCCTTAGACTGTGACCCCTGGTTCTGGACTCCCCGACCATTGGGAACATCCTTCCAGCATCTAGTCTGTCTAGTCCTGTTAGAACATTATAAGTTTCGATGTGATCCCCTCTCATTCTTCTAAACTCCAGCGAGTACAAGCCCAATCGACCCAATCTCTCCTCATACGTCATTCCTGCCATCCCAGGTATCAGCCTGGTGAATCTTTGCTGCACTCCTTCCATGGCAAGCACATCCTTCCTCAGATAAGGCGACCAAAACTGCACACAATACTCCAGATGTGCTCTCACCAAGGCCCTGTACAACTGCAGCAAGACATCCTTGTTCCTGTACTCAAACCCTCTCGCTACGAAGGCCAACATACCATTTGCCTTCTTAACCGCCTGCTGCACCTGCATGCTTACTTTCAGCGACTGGTGCAGAAGGACACCCAGGTCTCGTTGCACTTCCCTTCTCCCAATCTATTGCCATTCAGATAATAATCTGCCTTCCTGGTTTTGACACCAAAGTGGATAACCTCGCATTTATCCACGTTATATTTCATCTGCCATGCTTATGCCCAATCACCCAACCTGTCCAAATCATACTGGAGTTTCTCGGTATCTTCCTCACAGCACACACGCCCACCCAGCTTTGTGTCACCTGCAAACTTGGAGACATTACATCTAGTTCCCTCATCTAGATCATTAATATATAGTGTGAATAGCTGGGGTCCAAGGACCGATCCCTGCGGTACCCCACTAGTCACTGCCTGCCACTCAGAAAAAGAGCCGTTAATTCCAACTCTTTGCTTTCTGTCTGCCAACCAGTTCTCTATCCAAGTCAATACTGTTAAGTCCGTGAATGATTGAGACATGGACTAGCAGGAGAGAAACAAAGAGATCTTTACTGGTGAAAGGCATAAAGGAAACTAAACAACAGTGGCTCTCGAGCGCCTTTTATACAGGGGTGGTCACTGCCGGTACTGCAGTCTGAGACCAGTTATTCTCTTAAAGGTACATACACAACAATTCCTCCCCTTTTAGATAAACAGTACATAACATTCATTTAACAACTAATGATAACGAATTACAATCACAATTACTGTTGCTAGATACATTGGTTAAGTTTAAGCAATTATAAGTTCAGTCTTTGAGGAGGCTTCCTGATTCTGTCTGGATAACGCCTCTTTGGTGTATCAGGTTCTTCTGGCAATGTTGATTCGGAATCAATGTCGCTGTTTGGTTCATCTGCTTCCAATATTACCGGGTCTGCGGTAGCTGCAATTGGAACGTCGATTTCATTACCAGGTGTATCAGATCGTGGTGTGGAGTTGACGCTTTCCAGTGACTCTAGAATCTGGTCAGCATGTCGTCTTACAATGCTCTCCCCAATGTCCACGGTATACATGAGAGGTCCTTGTCGTGTACAAATCGTTCCTGGCTGCCATTTCTCAGTGCGGTAGTCCCGGGCCAAAACTGGTTGACCTATCTTAAAACTCCTGGTCGGCCTTTCATTCATATTCTGAAACAGCCTGTTCTCCACATCTCTTCAGACGTTTGGCTTAACCAAATCCAAGCGGCATCGTAGTCTTCGATTGAAGAACATCATGGCTGGAGTTTCGTTGGTAACCGCATGTGTCGCATTCCGGTAGGCAAACAAGAAGTTGTCCACCTTGTGTTGTAGGGGTATATCTTCATTACACATTGCCTTGATAGCCTTCTTGAATGTTTGGACAAACCTCTCGGCCAATCCATTAGTGGCTGGATGATATGGGGCAGATGTGTAATGCTTAACACCATTGTTCTTTAAGAACCTCCGGAACTCTTCAGACACAAACTGTGGTCCATTGTCAGAGCAAATCTGTTCAGGCAGCCCATTCCTGGCGAATATGGTTCGTAAAACTGTGATAGTTTTTTCCGTGATGGTTGAGGACATTTTTATTACCTCTGGCCACTTTGAATGTGCATCCACCGCAATTAAAAACATCGAGTCCATGAAGGGACCAGCAAAATCAATGTGCAGCCTTTGCCATGGAGATGAGGGCCACTCCCATGGATGCAGAGGAGCTTGTGGTGGGGCGTTTTGGACCTTCTGGCATCCTGCACAGCTCTTGGTCATCTCTTCGATTTCTCTATCGATTCCCGGCCACCACACAAACGCTCTGGCTAAGCTCTTCATTCTTACCCCATCCAGATGACCCTCATGAAGCTCATTGAGCACTCTATCCATCAACTTAGGTGGAATTACTACTCTGGATCCACACATCAAGGTTCCTCTGCACACTGACAGCTGTTCTCTTCTCGGCGAGAATGCTGGCAGCAGTGGTTCGCCATGTGCTGGCCATCCTTTCACCGTTAAATCATAGACCCGTGATAGTGTCGGGTCATTCCGTGTTTCCTTTTCTATGTTTGCATTCGTCACAGGGAGACATTCGACTATGGTCGAGTGGAATAACTCCATTGGATCCACTGCAAGGTCTTCTTCTTCCACCGTCGGCAACGGTAGACGTGACAATCCATTAGCATTTACATGCTGTTTAGTTCCTTTGTACTCGATGTCATATTGGTGTGCCCCTAGGAAAAGGGACCATCTCTGCAGCCGTTGTGCTGTCATTATCGGTATGCCCTTCTGAGGGTTGAAAATGGAGACAAGAGGTTGATGATCGGTTAGTAGAGTAAATTTTTGACCGTGCAGGTAGTGATTGAACTTCTTCACCCCCCACACTAGGCTGAGGGCCTCTCTGTCAATCTGGGCGTAGTTACGCTCGGCAGAAGTTAACGAGCGTGACGCAAACGCTATCGGCCTCTCCGAACCATCAAGGGATTTATGTGACAGTACCGCCCCAGTGCCGTAGGGAGACGCATCACACGCCAGCCTGATTGGCAGTGTTGGGCTGTAGTGAGCCAAGACTTCCTTTGAAGTGATTAAGTCCTTACTCTTCTGAAAAGCACGCTTACAATCATCGCTCCATTTCCATGCTACCCCCGTTCGTAGCAGGGCGTTCAGTGGGTGCAGTATTGTCGACAAATTCGGCAAAAACTTATGATAGTAATTCACCAACCCGAGGAATGACCTCAGCTGCGACACATTTTCAGGCGCTGGGGCCTTAACAACCGCTTCAATTTTGTCAGGGGACTTATGTAACCCCTCTTCATCAATCACGTGGCCACAATACGATATCTGTTTCTTAAAAAATTTGCACTTGGGGCGGTTGGCTCGCAGCCCATGTTCCCGTAGCCTAGGTTATTAAGGTGTTCACTGTCATCTTCACCTGTTACAAGGATGTCGTCCAAGTAACACTGAGTCCCTGGAATCCCTTGCAGGACTTGTTCCATCGCTCTTTGCCATATCGCCGGAGCCGATGCTACTCCGAATACCAATCGATGATACTGGTAAAGACCTTTGTGAGTGTTTATCGTGAGATACATCCTAGAGGACTCTTCAACCTCCATCTGCAAATATGCTTGTGCTAGGTCAATTTTTGTAAAACGCTTCCCTCCAGACAGCGAGGCGAAGATGTCTTCTATCCTTGGAAGAGGATATTGTACTGTGCGAAGGACAGGGTTCACCGTCACCTTGAAATCCCCACAGATGCGAATCTTCCTTGGCTCTCCGGACTTATTGGTTAACGTTTTCTTCATGACAGGAACGATGGGTGTCACCCACTCGCTCCAGTCGACCTTAGACAACACGCCCGCCTTCTCCAGATTCTCCAGCTCTGCCTCGACGGCTGGGCGAATTGCATATGGTACCGGTCTCGCTTTGAAAAACTTGGGAACTGCATTCTCTTCTATTTTTATCGAGGCGGTTACACCTTTAAGCGTGCCCAGTTCTTGTTGAAATACCTCTTTGGCGTTAGCTAAGATTGTTGACAATCGTCCAGGAGTGACGTCTTCATCTTTTTTACCGTCCACCGTCATTGCATGAATGGAATGCCAATCTAAGTTTATCTTCCTGATCCATTCCCGTCCCAATAACGGTGGTCCACCATTTGGCAGTATGTAGAGATACAATTTCCGTATTTTCTTGCCATTGTATTCGACAGGCACCCTTATTTTTCCTCTGGGGTATACTTTTTGCCCCGTATACGTCGTCAAGACGATGGATGTCTCTCTCAAGGGTATGTGTGAAAATAGCCGCTCGTAGTCTCGTCGATTCATAATGGTTAGCACTGATCCTGTATCCAATTCCATTTTAACTTGGGACCCTGCTATCGTGAGAGTGACCCAAATGGTTCGGTGATCCTCTTTTGCAATTACATTGTGAAGTTTGAGACAGCTTAGTCTTCTGTTTCCGGATTCACTATCGCTCATCTGGTCTTCGAAACTACTGTCCGTCATCTTTTGTACTTTCTTGTACGGTTCCTTAGTAGCCTTTTTGTTGTCGCTGGTCTTCTTCCCAGACCTACAAACTCGTGCAATGTGTCCAATCTTCCCGCATTGTCTGCATATTTTGTCTTTGGACCAGCAGTCCTTCTGGTCATGGTTAGTTCTGCCGCAGCGATAACATTTTGCAAATCCCCATGTCATTTCGTGGGTGCCGTAGTCCTGTGGTTTTTGTTGAATTTCTGCAGCTCCCCTGGCTGCTGCTTCATACGATACTGCCACGCTGAAAGCCTTATCTAGCGTCAGCTCTTTTTCTGCGAGTAACTTCTTCTGTGTTCCTTCACTCAGGAGTCCACAGACAAATTTGTCCCGTAGGGTATCTGCCAGTCCTGCTCCGAACTGGCAGTGCTTTGATAGCTTGCATAGTTCTGTAAGATACTCAGCATTGCTCTCATCTTTGTGCTGAGTTCTCCTGTGGAATTTAAATCTTTCTGCTATCAACAGCGGTGCAGGGTTTAAGTGCTCCTGTAGAACAGCAACAATTTCTTTAAAACTCTTCGCCTTCGGTTTGGCTGGAGTAATCAGGTCCCGCAATAGGCCGTACGTTCTAGCGCCCATTAAGTTTAACAATATCGATGCCTTTTTCCCCTCCGCAATATCGTTTGCCTCGAAATATACCTCGGCTCTTTCCACATACGTGGTCCAGTCCTCTAATGTATTATCAAAAGCTGTGATACAGCCAGTCTTCGGCATCTTGCAAATCTAAAATGGCACCTCCCGCGCTTTGCCTTCTTCTCCGATTTAACAAAATGGCGCCTCCCGCGCTTTTCCTTCTTCCCCGCTGTTGTTAGCGCTGCTTTCCACGGTTTCTTGCGCGTATTCTTTTTCTTTTATTATTTTCCCATCATGGAGCGGACCCTCTGGGACACTTCCCTCCCTCTTCTGAGGTCCGAACGCTGCCCAGCTTCGAAACACCGGCCGCGCCCTGTATGCTCCACCCTCTCTCTCTCTCCTTGCTTCCCGACTCGCTGCCCGGCCCCGTTGCAGCCCAGGAAGGATCAGAGCACTACCTGCCACCAGCCCGATTAGCTGGGAAACCACGAACCGAGGAACCCAGCCTGGCTCGGGACAGTCTCTCCTGCAAGTTTTGAAATCGAAGATTGACGGTCGACGCCCGTTTCTCGAGTTTCAATGGCCTATTTTTTTTTTTTCTTCTTTCTTCTGGCTCCGACCTTCAACACGTCGTCGGAGCTGCTGCTGAGTTGCAGGTAAGTTCGTTTCTAACTTGTCGCCAGTGTTAAGTCCGTGAATGATTGAGACACGGACTAGCAGGAGAGAAACAAAGAGATCTTTACTGGTGAAAGGCATAAACGAAACTAAACAACAGAGGCTCTCTAGCGCCTTTTATACAGGGGTGGTCACTGCCGATACTGCAGTCTGAGACCAGTTATTCTCTTAAAGGTACATACACAACAAATACCTTGCCCCCAATCCCATGTGCCTTAATTTTACACGCTAATCTCTTATGCGGGACCTTTTCAAAAGCCTTTTGAAAATCCAAATACACCACATCCACTGGTTCTCCCTTATCTATTTTACCAGTTACAGAGAGTGGTGAACCTGTGGAATTCTCTACCACAAAAGGCAGTTGAGGCCAATTCATTAAATATATTCAAGAAGGAGTTAGATATATTTCTTAAGGCTAAAGGGATCAAGGGATAAAGGGAGAAAGCAGGGACAGGGTACTGAATTTGGATGCTCAGCCATGATCTCATTAAATGGCGACGCAGGCTCGAATGGCCTACTCCTGCTCCTATCTTCTATGTTTCTATGCGGCGGTTAATGCCAGGACTCAAGCCCTGTTGACCTGGATGCAATGCCGCCAAAAATCAATGATGTAACATGTGTGGTCAAGGTCAGTGAATATATCTTCAAATGCCATATCACACGAACTGCACCACTAGCCTCAGCAACTGTGCAAAGCACCACACTCCCGGGGGAGAAATTCGGTATTGCCCCATTTGGGGCGTAATTATTGGCTGGGTGCAAAGTTTAGCGCCTGGTTCTAATTAGCGCCTCCGACTGCAAACTTGGCTTCTATCACCCCTCGAGGTGATTGGAGTGCTAAATCAGGCACTACACACCTCTCTTAAGGCGCTAACGCCGAGGATCAAGGCGCTACCTCAGAGCGCTGGCGAAGCTCATGTGATGTCAGTCAGCAATGGAACACAGACACACTGGTGCCGGCCAGTTCTTAAAGGGGAGGGTCGACCTTGCTCTCCATCCACACCCTGCTCATTGCAGCCTTGAATCTCGACCTGCTGAGTATTTCCAGCATTTTCTGTTTTTATTTCAGATTTCCAGCATCCGCAGTGTTTCACTTTTCTAACTAACAGCACATGCTGCTAGATGCCCTGCTACAGCAAATTCTGGCCCATTAATATCCAAAGCTGACAACCAGGCAAAACTGACAATGATCTTTTATAAATAAATGCCAACTTGCATGTCGATAGGTGCGACATGACCTGATGTTGTCATTGAATCCCACCCAGTGCTGGTAGTCAGGATATTCTCCCCTGCTCAGAACATACTGGTATCCCATGTAATTGGGTCTCTCATACACTACCCACCAGTCACTCTAACAGGTAGTTAACAGGCAGTTTTTTGCCTAATCTCTATTTTTAGCCCTGCACTGTGGGCTTCCCGATGGCTCCGAAACATGCCAAGTTAGCGAGGCGGACCGTCGGTCTGCATGGGTTGGAGGGGTCGAGATGTCCGTTGTGCAGGTGAGTGATGGTGCATGTGTGCAGAGGTAAGTGTGTGAGGTAAGTGTAATGTGATTTAATAAGTTTTACTTACCTTTACTTTCTCCTGCAGGCTTGCTTCCTTCAGTTTTCGGGAGTCCCTCAGCTCACCGGCACAGAAAGCAGAATGGCCGCTGAAATGTCAAAAGCTGCAGCCTCTGCTTTCTGGTCTGGAGAGCTCTCTAACTTAGTCTGTGTAGAAGGACTCAAGTTAGTAGACAGATTGTCGGTGTTTGACAGTTTCACAGAGCTGTCAAACGTTGATTTTTCATCTGTCAAAAGCTCTTGACAGATGAAATGTCAATCACTGACGTCACCAGTAACCAGGTGTCCCTTAATTAGCCTGCTGAGCCCACTGGGCGGGCTTAACAAGGTCAATCAAGGGAAAATAGCATGGGTTGGCCACAAGTCGATGGAGGCAGGACTACAACCCAAAAAGTGGGAGTCCCGCCTCCATCACGTCCCCATTGACAAAATCCAGCCGTTAGAGTCATTACGGCACAGAAGGAGGCCATTCGGCCCATCGAGTCCGTGCCGTGGCCCTGTAGAGCAATCCAGTCAGTCCCACTCCCCTGCTCTATCCCTGTAGCCCTGCAAGTTTATTCCCCTCAAGTGCCTATCCAGTCTCTCCTTGAAAATATTGAGTGTCTTCGCTTCCACCACTTCCGTCAGCAGTGAATTCCAGGTCATCACCACTCGCTGCGTAAAAAAGTTTTTCCTCACATCCCCCCCCGTATCTCTTGCCCAAAACCTTAAATCTGTGTCCCCTAGTCCTTGTACCATCAACTAATGGGAACAGCCTTTCCCCGTCTAGCCTATCCAAACCTGTCATAATCTTGTACACCTCTATCAAATTACCCCTCAACCTCCTTTGCTCTAATGAAAACAAATCCAGCTTCTCCAACCTTGTAGCTAAGATCCTCAATCCTCGGAACCATTCTGGTAAATTCATTCTGCATCCTCTCAAGGGTCTTCACATCCTTCCTAAAGTGTGGTGACCAGAACTGGACACAATACTCCAGTTGTGGCCAAACCAGCGCTTTATAAAGGTTCAGCATAACTTCTCTACTTTTGTACTCAATACCTCTATTTATGAAGATCCCATATGCTTTGTTAGCCATTCTCTCAATATGTCCTGCCACCTTCAGGGACCTATGCACATTAACTCCCAGGTCCCTCTGTCCCTGCACGCTCTTTAAAACTGTGCCTTTAAGTGTATATTGCCTCTCCCTGTTCCTTCTGCCAAAATGTATCACCTCACAATTCTCTGTATTAAATTCCATCTGCCACTTGTCTGCCCATTATGCTAGCCTTTCTATGTCCTGTTGCAGTTGATTGGTATCATCATCACTGTTTGCCACACCCCCAAGTTTGGTGTCATCGGCAAATTTAGAAATTCTACTCTGTATTCCAATATCCAGGTCATTTATATATATCAAAAAAAGCTGTGGCCCCAGCACTGACCCTTGGGGAACACCACTGTTTACCATCCTCCAGTCTGAAAAACAGCCATTTACCAGAACTCGCTGTTTTCTGTCCTTAAGCCAATTCCTTATCCAAGCTGCCATTGACCCACCTATTCCATGAGCCTCAATTTTGTTAACCAGCCTTCAATGTGGTACTTTGCCAAACACCTTCCAAAAATCCATGTGGACAACATCTATTGCATTCCCTTCATCAATCCTCTCTGTTACTTCATCAAAAAATTCAATTAGCTTAGTCAAACACGATCTGCCTTTTACAAATCTGTGTTGGCTCTCCTTAATTAGCTTAAAAGCTTACACATCAGAAGGGAGACTACCAGAACAGGCAGAGGTCCCGCCACTCTACAGATACTAATGGAATAGGCTACCATCGATATTATTGCCATGTAGCTTCGGAGATAGGCAGGCTGAAAGCCAGGCACAGCAGAGTGTTTGGGCATCTTCTTTTCCTCTTCTCTTTCTACTTAAATCTCTCCATCACACACACAGTTGCACATCCAGCATGAACACCTGTCACTCATCTGCTACTGCTTACCCCTACTACTACGTGCTAACAATTGTCACTCTCCCCTCTTTCTAGATATTGAGTTAGAGGGGTCTGCATTGGGCGACTCACCGAGCAAAGCAGGTGTAGATGGAAAGGCTGGCCCCAGGAAACAACTCACTAGGGGTTCAGCTTGTTTCCTAACTCTGCTGAAGATGAAAGAGATGTTGAGCATGAAACTGGTCTTTGTCAGTAGCTCTAAATAGGCTCACAGCAAATCAGCAGCCGTGGAAAAGAAGGTCGGCTGTGGTGTGAAATGGGCTGCCGATTCGCAATGAGCCTGTTTCATGCTACTGGCGAAGACCAATTGCATCCCCGCAGACTTTAGATGATTTCTGTGCACCAGCAAATGCTCAATGCTGAATGCATTGGGCTGACTGCCAGGGAGCTTCCAACATAGTCCAGAGAGTGTGAAGGGGTCTACTGTGGGTCTGTGGTATGTGGTCAACTTAATAGAGACTACAGCTGAGCCCTCCCTGCAGCAGTCTGTGACACCAATAATAGCACCTCTCAGGAATGCTCATTCTGGGGCCATACAGGCTCTGGACTCAACCATCTCCTCCGCCTGGTGCTGGCTGTCCCTAATTAACCTAAGTCTTTCTAAGTGAGTATTAATTATTATCCCATATAATGACCTCTAGAAGTTTGCCTACTGATGTTAGGTTAACTGGTCTATAGTTTCCTTTCCAACCTACGTATGCACTAAATGGCTGGAACAGTCAGCCCATGTCACTTTTAATCAGGATAAGCATACTAAAGATGAACATCCTCCTCTCACTTCATTTACCTATTCCAAGTGCTGCTGGTCAACATCACAGCCAATAATTCTAAGACTGCTTTTTACTATTGAGTTAAAGGGATCACTCTGTTAATTCAAGCCCCTTTGTGCTATTGAACTCAATCACTCATTTAGGTTGGTGTATATGTTGGTTGGAAAGGAACAAGAGATAAACTAAAGTCAACCTAACATCAGTAGTTGACAAACTTCAAGGATTGCATCACCCAGACCCCCTGAAGCAATGGTAAAGCACATGAAGAGGCCAATGATTTGGCAGTTCAAAACATTGGAATAAAGTATTAAAAGAATAAAGCAACCAGTACAATTGGAACTGTTATGAAAATCCAGTGAGAAATCATCAGGAATTCCATTTTAATTCTGACAAGTGTAAGAGATTAAAAAAATGAACTTTATACTCTGTATAAGTATGGTTAGCACTCCATCTAGTGGATTGATTGGTGTTACGTACCTTTCATTCTGTTGAGAACATCACAGGAACAATATGGGCAGCAAAAAACCAAGGGGGAAAAATTGGGTTGGTTTGCGCCTCTCGTTAGGGCCCCCGGGTGGCGCTAACGGGGTACAAATCCCCTAGCGCCGGGCACGGCGCCGCTAACACCTCCCGTGAAATTCAGCGGGAGGTTAGCGGCAGCGGTAGCTGGTAGTGCCCTGTGGCGCTGCGCCACCGGCGATGATGTCATTGGTGTGCGCAACGCCCCACTTGCTCCCCCTGACCTATCACCGGACAATATGTCCGACAGGTGTTTTTGCAACGGCGGCTCGCTGCTTAAAGGGCAGATGTCGGGCGGCCATTTTTATTTTGGCTGACTGCCAGCACCTGCCCCCTTTCCCTTTTTTATGCAGGGTGCCGACCACGATCACTCAGCCCAGCACTTCTCTTGAGTGCCGGGCTGTTTTTACGGCACCCCGCTCCCCGGTGGTCCAGCAGGGCCCCGGTGCGTGCGGCGCTAGGCTCCTCCCCTTTAATCAGGGGAGGAGGCCTGCAATGATGCGGCGCTACGTGCCGCCGTGCGTGGCGCTGTTGCACGTAGCGCCACGAACTTCAGTAGTAGCTCCCCAAGAAGGAGGTGTAGCGCTTCCAGTAGTGCCCCACCTCCTGCTTGGGGCGCTACTACTGAATTTATGGTGGAGCGGCGCTAACTTTTTCGGGGCGTTAAAATTAGCGCCCCGGCGACGTTAGCCCCCCAAAATGGGTGCCACCCAATGGCCTCACAACCGAACTCTATTAGGCCAAACCCTGGCCAGCTTTTCTCTGATACAATCTTTAGATGAGTGTTGGATGCAGCAGCATAAATGAAAGCTTGTTGAGGCATACAAAATAGATTATAAACAAGCCAAACACTCAACAATGTGCATAACTAATCAGCTTCCTAACAAAGGAAAGTCCGAGTGAATGTAAAATGGTATAGGTAACTAAGGCAAGGGGCGAGGGGCTATAGGGAGGGTAGGAATGGTGTTTTATAATTGATGGGGTTCGTTTCATTGTATAGATAGAATAATGTATCACAAAAAATGTTGACAGCACCTGGCCACGACTTCTGCATTTATCGCGTCTTCTCCACATCTGTTTTCAACTTTGGTAGCCTTCTGTATGATGGACCTTGGCAAAAAATGTTTGAATCTGTAACCTATGTTTGAAATTGGTTGAAATACAAAATCTACATTTAAAACAGGCACACGTTATAATTTCTAGGCTATCTGTAGCATAATACACATTTTGGGGGATATCTAGATTTCAGCGCATCTTTCACTAATTTCACTATCTAGTCACTGAACATTAGGGAATTAGTGTCATTTCAGTGCTTCTCCGCAATGCATTTTTATTGTTTGCTATTCATCCGCGACTAAGTTAACAGACCCTGGCTGTGGGTAGTTAACACCATATTTTCCAGAAGTGTTTGCAACATGCTTGTAATGTCAGAGTTTCTATGAATGTTCATTTGAGAGAGATCTTCATATTCTGGTTAGTATTTATCTTTAAATAAATGACCACAGGAAATATGCTTTTTATTTTAAACCCTGAAACTTGTAATGAAAAATGAGATGGTGCATTATTTAAAGATCAATTTTTCACCCTGTTTTATTGTTGTTGCACAGTAGTAGCACTCTTACCCCTGAGTCAGAAGGTTGTGGGTTCACGTCCCACACCATGGACCTGAGTACAAAATCTAGGCTGACACTCCAGTGCAGTACTGAGGGAGTGCTGCATTGTCAGAGATGTCATCTTTCAGATGAGATGTTAAACAGAGGAAGACATAAATGATCCCACGGCATGATTTTGAGGAAGAGCAGGGGAATTCTCTCTGGCCAATATTTATCCCTCAATCAACATCAATAAAACGGATTATTCGATCACTATCACATGGCTGTTTGTGGGACCTTGCTGTGCGCAAATTGGCTGCCACGTTTCCTACATTACAACAGTGACTACACTTCAAAAAGTACTTCATTGGCTGTACAGTGCTTTGGGATGTCCTGAGACCATGAAAGGCAGTATATAAATGCAAGTCTTTCTTTGTTTTATTTAAACCATTTGCTGTAACAATGGAGAGGATGAAGACTGAGATAGCTGCCTATAACCAAATTATCAGTAAATAACTGAAAAGGTTCTTAATACCAAAAAAAATGAACCTAAGTACCAAGGTCCATAGTGAAAGGCATCACCAAGATTGAAAAGAATAAGGATCTGGGGTAAAGTGAGTCCTATCGGTGCAATGTTGCCAAACTTGGATTTTAAAAGCCTTTAGATTGTAGGAAGAAGAAAACAATAGAAATACAAAAATGTAACAGTTGACAACAACAAAAGAAACAAAACAGAGCAAGGCAGAAAACATTTTCAGAAAGCAAATCATGTTGAAAACCAAGTGAGAGGAATGTGAAACAAATAGCAACCATTTTCAAAAACGCTTTCTCCCAAAAATGGGTTTTATATCTATTTGATTCATAAAAATGAAAATGTCAGATGGATTGTGAGAATTAAAGATGATAGGATGGGTAAAAGATCTAATTTTGAAAAGCATTCCTTCAGGCAGTTTAAAGAGAAGTACAAACTCTCGGTGAATCAGCAATACCAGCTCCCATATGCAGTGGTTCTGGGCAATTCAGTAGCGCAAGTACTAGCTTCCATAATATTGAAAGTAGACAGGCTACTTTTGACAGTGCAACACGGCAGATTGCTCAGACCTATAGCCTGAGAAACCATGCTTGTAGGTGGATCAGGGGATTGTGATGGGAAAACACACAGTTTGAGTGGATGTTAGGTTGTCTTTGGGAATTCATAGGCTTTGAATTAATGCCACAGCGTATTCACAATGTGAAAGGCATATTTGGAAATCCTTAGTAAAATTATGCAATGTGCTTCTCTACTTGAAATGCAAATTCTCAATGATTTAAGACAAATAAGGTTTTATTTTAGTTTCTAATTTTTCACATGTTGCTTATTTTAAAATCCCCTTGACAAATAATAAAGGTTTAGCTTAGCACAAGTTTGATTTAACTTCTTCATCAGTTAATATTGTTTGCTCGTTTGCATCAGTTTCATATGTTTTAGTGGTGTTTTGGTTTCTATCCTTTTTCACACATATGTGCTTTAAATAGACCTGTTAGTTTGTGCCTTTAAACTTCATTCAATTTTTCAGCTTCTAACATATGCTCAAACATAAATATGTCAGTAAAAAAGACGCAGAATTCAAACATGCTGCTTCTCAAACTTTATTTGATTTTAAAAGACAATCCTATGGGGAAAGAAAGGCCGCAGACTGTGAGCTTCTAGAACTCCGTAACGCGACGGCAGGACCCCACAGTGGGAAAGCTCGCACCCCAGTCGCTGTAGCGCCTGTATTCTCCTCTCTCAAGCAGATACTGTCTCCCTCTGTAGTTAGGGTGCTCGTAGAAGACCCAGGCACCTTCCAGCACTTGGCTGGATTGGAGTTCACGGTATGGAAAACGGTCATGGATAGATGGGCAATCATCAGTGAATTCCATCATCTGTCCACCAAAGTCTGCCCTTTCGTAGATTCTAATTTTGTATAAGCCACCAGCGGCCTGCAGTATTAAAATGGAATAAATGATAATTAGTAATTTGCTAATATTATAAAGAGTTGAATACCTGCTACATAGCTTCTGAGCAACACAACTGAAATATAATAGGTACTCTTTGCCTGAAAGCATTTGTATGGGCTAGATTTTGACTTTGTACAATAGTGTAAAATGGGTGATAGTGAATCGGCAGCTCGTTTTACATCTCTATTGATTTTCTATTGACTTCAATGCAAATAAAAATCAGGAGAGACGTAAAACAGACTGCCGACTCGCTATTACCCATTTTACACTATCGCAAAATGTCAAGACCTACCACTATGTGTTTCATTACATTGGATACTTTATTTTGTGTTCTGGTTATAGAAAATAGCATAGCTTTATTATTTATTTTGCAGTCTAGTCCTCAACAGATACTCTTAAAAATATGAAATGTAATTGTATAAAATCTCTCTCATGGTTCAAATGTTAGTGAGTCCTCATATTAAAATGATGGTCGAATGTAATAAAAACTCATTGGGGTCATTTTGACTTTGTGCGATAGTGTAAAACACGTAATAGTGAATCGACAGCCTGTTTTACACCTCTCCTGATTTTTATTAACGTCAATGGAAATACAGATCAGGAAAGATGTAAAACAGGCAGGCGACACGCTATCAGCCATTTTGCATGATCGCACAAAATCTACCTCCATTGTGCTTTTTTGAGTAGAAAAAAGAAAGCACAAAGTTAATAACTTGCTAAGATAATTGCTTCTGTGCTTTCTTTTATATAACTCACTGCAAAATGTTAACTTCTAAAAATAAACTGTTAATTTGAAAAGGACAGGAAGAAGTATAGAGGGGAAGTTCACAAATAAGTAACAGAACTGTACAGCTTTCCAATTTCCACCAGGCATCACACAATTTGGTAAGTAAGTGGATAAACTGTAAGATTAGTACTTCGTAAGAGACCAGCATAAATTATGAGCCAATAACGAGCGTCCTTCATTTAGAAAAACAGCCAGGAAAGTTAGAACAGAATTCTTTTCAGATAAAGAGTTATTAGAACACGGAATCCTTTGCCACACGTGGCTGTTGCAGCAGAGATTATAACATTATTTAACTGAATTAGAAAAGTATTGGAAAAGAAAGAATATAAAAGGATATGGGGAAAGGGCAGGGAAATGGAATTGGAGCAGACAGTTCTAATGAAAGAATTAGCAGCAGCACAGGCACCAGAGCAAAATAGTTCCCTTCTGTGCTGTATTATTTATAATTCTACAGTCTAATTCTCCAACTATAAAAAATGTATAGCTGTTTAATAACACAATCATTATACTGCTATAAATAGCACATCTTTAGATGGACTGCTGGCACAATGCAGTGGTCTATAATGGCTGCACAGTGAAGTCATTGGGCACAAGAGAGTACTAGATGCCTAGCAATGATTAGATAGCAACAATGTTTAGCTAATGCCATATACTAAATAAAGGACTGAGCATTTTAATACTGTCATTAGAAGCTATTATTTAGCAATATATTTGCAATCACTCCCATGACATCTGGAATTACAAAGAATTGAATTTGTTGATGTTTATATTGGGGTTTTATTCTGATTTTGGTCGGTTTTCTATGTTATCAGAAGCTGTCACTCTGGGTCCCAGCTGTCAGTACTTTAGTTCCCTGTTCTCAAAGGGTGATCATGTTCAAGTAAGGCTTTCATTTTGACTGTTTTGTCCGTGTTTTATTCAGATTTATTTTAGTTGTTGTTCAGTGAATGTTTGTGCTAATCATGTTGAATGTAATCAGCGCTGGGAAATTAAAATGCTCCTGCTTTTGCCGCACAGGGTCAGCAACAAGCAATCCAAATTCAGGTATCGCATGGAGTGGATGTACATCAGAGCTCCCACCATGATGCCCCAACACTGTGTCTTAGACCCAATGTTGGAAAGACGCTCCTTTTTACACCAAGCATGAATTTCTCCACTCGGCCGTTCACTTGGGCTTTCTCAAAGAGACTGGCATTTAATAGCCAAGTTCTGCCAGATTAGGTCAGAGAAAGGGAAGCATTACTTGGGTTTAGATCCATGCTATACCCAAGCTGCGAGTGCTGATGGTGACACAGTATGCCCAAAGTGGAAGACTAACACTGACATTCCTTACCTCAATGAGTAAAAAATTCAATAAAAATATATATTTTAAATGACATAGAATTACATAGAATATACAGCACAGGAACAGGCCACTTGGCCCAACTGGTCCATGCTGGTGTTTATGCTCCATATGGGCCTCCTCCCACCCCTTTTTGTCAAACCCTATCGGCATAACCTTCTATTCCTTTTTCCCTCATGTACTTATCTAGCTTTCCCTTAAATTCATCTATGCTAGTCACCTCAACTATTACCTGTGATAGCAAGTTCCACATTCTAACCACTGTCTGGAAAGTTTAAGCATTAAGCATTACTGGATATAAACCCATTTAATATAGTATTGTTTAATCAATTATAATCTTATTAATGCACATCGAACATTTAAAACTTCAGTGAGTGACCTCCTGAAAAATGTGGTTGCTATTCTTTTACTGAAGCTGGTACTTACATGGCGAATCAGACGGCATGATTTAATGCTGTCATTATATCCATTCCAGTGCTGATAGTCTGGATATTCCCCCCTGGTCAAAATGTATTGATATCCACCATAACTTGGTTTCTCGTAAAGCACCCAGCTGCCACTCTCCACTCGGGCAGAGTTACATCGGCTAAAGAACGAGTGCAGATCTGAACAGTCAGTGCTGCACTCATAGCACTGGCCCTGGAAGTTCTTGTCCTCGTAGAAGATGATCTGCAGTGAGGAGAGGAAGGTTAGTTTGATACAATTGAAAAGATGAGTAAAAGTCTAATAAAAACCTAATAACTGCTAAACTTCACATTGAATACTGTCTTACCTTTCCCATTTTGGAATTTCACCCAAAGGACTGCTTTGATGGACATGACACTAGGATGTGAGATGTGCGGTTTATATATCTAACCAGATCATGCACTGTAATCTAATGCTTTGTTATTTTAATGACCCATATTTGCATATCAGCAAAATCTAGGCGCGATATCCTTTGTTCACAAAATGATAGTTCAGTATTAAAGAAGAGCTGTTCTCTGTCAATTTGGTTTCTGACTAAATGCTTGTGTAGCTTAAAGTGTGAATAAATGTTTAGTGCACAGAACTTTTCCTTTTAGTGAAAAGTTTCTTAATATATTTTGTTGTATGCAGCATTAATACACATCAGCTGTGATTTATGTCAGGAAACACTTGAATGCAACAGAATAAATTGTTCCCTTCTATAATGCCATTCAGTAAGTTACTCTCAGTTTGAAATGTCCTTGATGATAAGAATACATTTAGAATTCTGCCAGAAAAGCTGAACAATGCACACCCCAGACAGAACCATTATTAGCGTCCATAAATTAACAAGCAGACAAGATGTCTGGCAAATCTCCCACAGTATGGTCATTTTAACATGGTTTCCATTGTTTCTTCTGAATATACTCAAGCTACAAAAATGTTAAAGAGCTTAATTTTAAGGTGGATAGTGCTGAGTAGGGGATTCCAATAATTTGCTCTTTAAATTCTGTAACATTAATTATTCCTTAGCAAAACAAACTGAGCCATCAGGAGAACCAAACTGTTGTATCCTGTTCCAGAACACATTGTAACTCCAGTACACTTAATGAGCTAATAACGTAGCAGCTTTGAATGTGCTATACACTGACTAATACCCTCTTCAGGTGGTTTGCTTCTTCGCTCCATACCTGTAAAAATAAGCTGAAAAGGTATTGCTGTTCTCAGCTTCATTCATCCTCTTTCCCCTTAAGAAGTTACATTCCCAACAAAAACCTTTGACAAAGCTGATGAAAAGTCACAATTGATGTTCATTGTATAGAATATATACTCAGCTTCATGTGGGACCTGTTTTTAAATTCTCTCTTGAACTGGTGAAACAAACAAGGGGTCCAAAGCAGCGGTGGACCCCCTGTACAACTTTAATCTTGTTGATCCTGCCATTTTACTGTGTGTGCCTTCAGTTGCCTCCCATTACCATAAGGGTACAGCTGTCAATGTAGCTTGAGAATCTTAGCACATTTGCCTTGTGCCAAGGGATAGAATGAGTTTCAACATAGGGAAGGCCATGAGCACTGTGGGTGCTGTTTAAATATGACCTTACCAGCGTTATTAGATGGCAGGAGGGAATCCAATGCTGAGCAGAAAATTCTCCCCCCAGAAGTTATGGCAAATGTTCCACCCACAGTATCCATTAATGGGCTCTTTAAGAAATTTAGGTCAATGTTGGGCAGGGCTCTCATGACCCAATGAAGAGGACCTGAAGACAAAGTCAAAGGGGGAAAAATTCAGTACCTTAGTGCCTCCCGTTAGCGTCAGCAAATCACAGTAATGGGTTGCTAGAGCATTATAGCTGGGGCGAGGTGAATCCAATGCTGCACGCCAAATCCCGCCCCCCCCCCGCAGCACTGCCGCTAACAGTTATCACCAGGAGCCTCAACGCCAGGTGAATCATGACGTCAGTGGGTGTGCAACGCTCACTGAGCGCCCGATCTGCAAAATTGATTGTCACCACCTGCCTTAGCGCCTGGAGGAAACAGCAACAGGGAGAGCTGGCATGAAGCAATAGGAAGCCGGCTCCAGGGACGTTATTTAAAGGGATCATCAATAATGAGTTGCAGCTGTAGGTTAGTGGAGTTTGAGTGCTTTCTTTCCAGTTTCACATAGCGCAACCATCTCATCCTGTAATTTTAACGTTGTTTAGTATGAGGAGTGTTGTGGCAACTAAAAGTTAACAACATTTATTCTTAAAAAACCAAACTGCTACACTTGGCTACATTAATTGGCGCTGTACTGGCAGTCGACCTCGTCTTCCAGGATCTATGGTGGAGGGAGCAGAGGCACTGAGAAAGACTGGAACATGTGCCCAGAGGGAGGAGGAGGGCCATCAGGGCTCTCAACAGGAGGCCTTACTCTCCGAGGGTAAACTGAATTAATAAATTTATCAAAAATTAGTTAACACATATTTACAACAAAAATATTAACTATTCACCCTTGTGCAATCCCTTAGTACCTGTCGTTACTGTACCTTTGCCTGCTCTAGTGCTCCTATGAAGTGTTGGCCCAGTGGCACTATGCCACCGTGCTGCCCCCTATGCCACAAGGCTACTGAGTGTCCATGTGGGAGACTTAAGATGGCCTTGCAGGATGCCCTCGACCAGCTCTGGGCCAGGAAGGCCCGGCTGTGGACTGCACCACCTCAACATAGGCAGCAGCAGTCTGGGCTGGCTGGATGATGGGCAGCGACAAGGACAATGGCAGAGTGCCAGTTGTGGGAGCAGGAATGCTGTCATCCTGAGAGAGGGCAGTAGTTTCCTGCTCCACTGACCCATTCCCACTCCCCCGGGGCAGCACCTCAGCATCCCTAGCAACCTGTTGGAGCACAGATTGCTGGCCTGCTGCGACACCGTGAAAGCCCCGGTTGGCGGTGGTAGGTCCAACCATGATGGCAGCAGTCAGAGCTTGCGTGGCATCAAGCTGAGACTGCATGAGTGTAGTCTGTGATTGGATGTCACCAAGCATAGACTGTATTACAGCACTAAGATGTTGCGTCGCTTCCGCTTGTGCTGCAATGGAAGCTGCCAGATCGCCCATCACACGTGGCATCAGGTCTGGGTCACCACGATCACTGGGAGTCTACCATCCTTTCCAGACTGAAAATGATGGGCTCTATGCTGTGCGCAGAGCCTTGTGCAATGTTGGAGGTGGACTCCTCCATGCTCCTTGCCATTGCACCTATCATCTTTGTGTGCATGCCCATCACCCTTCTTCTAAATGCCTCCCCAATGAGGTCCTCATCTAAGTCCTGTGCAGCAGAACTCATGCAAAAACTCGTCCTCCGGGGAGCTGGCCCCCGAGCTACCCTTTCCCTCTGGCTTTGATGCAGCCTGCTCATCTCCGGTGCATCACCCTGTGCAGATCCCGCTACTATACTAGCCTCTAAAGAACACGTAGTGCCAGTATCTGAGCTGGTGCCTGCAGGTGAGGCATGCAGTGACCCAGTGTGTTCTTCATTCTCCTCTTCTTCCACCTTACTCTCTACGGTGCCCTCAGGGACAGGCTGTTCAGCTGCTTGCTCATTATCTGAAAGCATAAAGGCACAAGAGTCAGGTTAAGTTGAGGGGAGGGGTCAGGAAGGGAGAAATGCATACACACAGCATGATTAGCTGGAAAGTGCAAAACGCTTGTGGGGTTAGGGTGAAGAGGGATGTGAGAAGAAGGAGTAGGGATGAATATACCGTTTTTGTCCCCAAGGGGGTCAATGTCGCCAGTGGCCACGGTGCCCACCACCTGGTGCCAATAATCTCCAGCACTCTATTTTCTAGTGCAGGCAGTGGTTGTGTGTTGGCTTGTCCCCTGCCTGTGCACTCCTGTTCCCTCCTGTTGTTAGCCACCTTGGCCCATAAGAGAAAGGAAAGTGTGTAAGTGAGTGTGGCGCAATGTGTTTGGGTGATGTGCCTGCCATAGTTGAATAGCTGTCATTGTGTGCAAGGTGTGAGATGTGGGTGTGAGTGTTGGTAGGTAGAGATTGTTGGTGTATGAGTGCTGGGGGTGTGGTGCTGTGTGAAGACTGAGGTTCAGATGGTGGTATGTGTCATTTGTTGAAGCATTCACTCACCCTGACCACCCGAGTGAGATCATTACATTTTTTCCTGCACTGTGTGTGGGTTCTGGGGACCACAGTGCTGCCCGAGATGTGCTGTGCTAATTCCCTCCACATGGTTCGGAAGACTTGCGGCGAGGGCCTCCTGCCACTTGCCGGGTAGAGCACCACCCTCTGTTTCGTCACAGTGAACACCAATGCCTCCAAAGCTTGATCGCAGATTCTGTGGGCTCTCTTCCTGAGGCATGGATCTGTCATGAGTACAGCTGCTTCAGTCTTCCGGCTCCTTCTCCTTGACCTGCTGCTGCTTGCTGAGAATGAGGTCTTACAGCATCAATGAACCTCCTCTTTTAGGGCTGAAAAACACCTCTTCCAATTATGACTTGCGATTAGACTGCACCTGATATTAGTCCATTCTTTGAGTGTAACACCAATGAGCTTGGGTTTAAATACTTGAATTAGCGCTCCAATCATTTCTTTGAGCAGTGAGCACGAATTTTGCATGCAGTCTAAAGCATTAGCGCCTGGCGCTAATTCTCCAAATTTTTTAATTTTACCCCCCATTCCTGGGCTATAATGAATTTCTAGCCCAAAGTGTCTTAAATTTTGGTTTGGATAAAGGTGCAATTGGGGCAGATCTCCTGTCAAAGGATCAGAAAGTTTGATGAAGCAAGGTTGCACATGGATTCCACCCCACTGCATGTTTTTAACTCTACCCATTTTTCTTTGGGGGTGGGGGAACCATGGCAGACCGTATGCGCTGTTATACATCACGCCCGTTTTGCGCTACCCCCAAGGCAAATTTCTACTCTAAAGTCTTTTATGACTTTGCCTGTATTATCCGCACAATGTTGGAGCTACTTGGATTGCACAAAGGGGAGAAACCCACCTTATACTCACGTCAATATTTTCACTAACATTAGCAAACAGGAAAATATATCGCAAAAAGGTCAGTAGACTGTCATACATGACTTTTCTCTCCCTTTAAACGGATCTTTTTTAAACATCAAAAATTTATGGGTACAGTTTAAATCATGAAAATGTCCACCTTTCCTTTGTTTTCACATTTAGCTGGAGTACACCCACATTGGTAATTAAAGTGGCTGCACCAGTTCTGGGTGAATGTGCTATAAAAGACTAAAGTACCAAACCTTGTGCAGAGACCCCTGTCTCGAGAATGAATACTGGCAGAGAAAGGAGGAAATGTGAAAAAAGGCACAATGCTGTTGATTTTCTGGTTATGCTTTTCATGCTAGTTTGTTAATTGAAAATTGCTGATTTGTGTTTCATTTCAGAATTGAAATTAATGTCAATCTAATGTTAAATAAATATAAAATGTCCTAATGATTTTGGCAAATACAGTATACAGAATTGCTGTTAGCGTATTATACCCATCCAACTTTGAAAAGCTGACCTTGTCATCTATACACGTAACTGTGTCGAGTTTTAGCTGATTATAAGTTCAATTAGAAATTGAATAAGTGCATCTAGATAATTTATTCAGTCTGTGAACTAAACTCTGTTTGTCAGCAATCCATGATTGTGCTCCTATGCTGATGTACAAAGCGTATGCTTAATGCATGAAGAGTTTGGCAAACATTCCAGCTGTGGCCAGCAACATTTAATTCTGCTTTGTTCTGCTTTTGTGAATTCACCATTGTGAAATCAATATAAAGACTGATGGTGAATAATGTTACGACTGCATTCCAGACTATGATAAAACCAATAACAGTGCTCCAGTACTTTCATTCTCTTTTATGCTTTTCGTACTTTCGTACCAGCTGAAAGTCATACAATTTAAATACATGTATCGGCAGATATGTTTTTTTAATCATGAAATGGTACGAATTAGGAAGAATATCTAACTATAAAATCAGTTAAGATGAAGAGAACTGAAAATGGAAAGCTTATAGTTGTCATTTTTGGAACCAAGTGCACTCCAGCAGCACATGCATTCCTTCCCCAAATAAGATGCGTTTCTCAGTATTCCGACTATACTCGATGGTTGGTGAGACTCATGTTTTCCTGTTAATGAATGTTAGAGCTTTACTAGTGGGAATATCTGAAGCTTTAGTAAAAAAAATCACAGCAACCTTAGGCTAAAGGGTCCTAACCAATTCTTTAAGTTGTACCTATACTTGACTGATAATTCATAAAAAACAATTGAACGCAATGAGGTTTCCATTTATGGCATATTTAGCACTATCCATTTAAGTGAACTTTATGAAAGAAAGAAAGAAGAAAGAAATAACCTGCATTTATCTCAGGAAGTCCCAAAGAGTTTATCAGCCAATTAAGTACTTTTTGAAGTGTTGGGCGATTTTTCTCACTGGAGGCGAGATGGAGGCGGGTTTCAGTTTGGGTGGGTTTGAAACCCGCCTCCACTGATAGTTTTCAAAAAATTGCGATTTTCCCATGATTGGCCACTTGATTTCAGAGGTGTGGGATGCCCTTGGTCAGTTAGTGCTTTGGGACTGAAACTCGCCTCTGCTGACATCAGTTTTCCAGTCTGATTTTATGGTTTCTTGTTGCCTTGGCTGATTCCACAGCATTTCTGCCTGTGCTGCACCACCTGCAACATAATCTGAGAAACCACTATGTCCAATTCCAAGGCAAGGGCCTACCTGAGGCGCTCGGGTGAGGTGCTGCAAATGTTGTTTGAGGGGGTGACAGCTAGCGGGGAGCTGCTCTTCCACTCATCTGGGAGGAAAATTCCTCCCAAAGAAACCAAGGCTATGTGGGTCCAGCTGGCAAGGGATATAACCGCCAGATCTGTGTGCAGATTGGAAGAATGTTTCTGTGTTTTGATGAAATGCCATTCCTGTTGGAAAGCATTAAAATGATTTGTTGCCAAAATGTTGGCGTTATGGCATCTGTTCTTTCACCTTAGGCAGCTCCACATTGCGGCCTCCGCCACACTTGTGTTGTCAGGTTGGTGGCCTGAGTGAAAGGAGGCCAGAGAGTCATGTCCATTGTCAATTATGTCTTAGGATGGAGCCAAGGACATGTGCTAACATGGGCAACCTGTGCAAATCTGGCCATGATAATTTCATCCCTTGCATCACAGGCAGCCATGTGCTCGCATGCTGCCGCTGCTGCTGGTCGATACACCGGCACTCTGACCTCCTCCTGCTCCTCCTTCTCCTCCTCCTCCAGAGCCTCCTCCTCCTCATCTGAGGTGGCCTGGAACTGAGCCACTTGCTCATCAGGAAGCTGTAAGCCACAGCGCTGTGCAATGTTGTGCAATGCACAGCAGACCACGAACATTCTGGAGACCCTGTATGGTGTATACTGCAGGGCTCCACCTGATCGGCCAAGGCATCGGAAGCACATCTTTAACAACCCAATGGTTTGCTTAATGATGGACCTGGTTGAAGTGTGGCTGGCGTTGTAGCGCTCTTCAGTCTCGTTAGCTAGCCTCCTGATCAGTGTCATTAACCACTTCTTCAGGGGGTAGCCTTTGTCACCAAGGAGCCATCCGTTAAGTTGGTTTGGTGGATTGAAAAGCAGAGGAACACCAGAGTGCCACAGGATGAAAGAGTCATGGCAACTACCACAGAACTTGGCGCAAACATGCAAGAACTCTTTCGTGTGGTTACAAACCAGCTGTATGTTGAGGGAATGGAAGCCCTTTCTGTTGACAAAGATATCTGGGTTGTGATGGGGTGCCCTAAGGATCACATGTGTGCAGTCTATGACGCCCTGCACCATTGGCGTGCCTGCCATATTTGCAAAGCCAACTGAACGGGCGGTTATACTTGCTTGATCCCTTGAGAACTGGATGTAATTGTGGGCCTTAGCAAAAAGGGCATCGGTAACCTGCGTGATGCAACTGTGGGCGGCCGACTGGGAGATGCTGCTGATGATCCCTGGAAGGAGCCTGAGGCAAAGAAGTTGAATGCGGTGATGACTTTGACAGCTACTGGTAAGGGGTGTCCACCCATTCCTCTGGGCACCAAGTCTTCCTGCAGCAGTCCGCAGATCTCTCGGACAACCTCTTGCGAAAGTCTCAGCCTCCTTTGGCACTGCTGCTCACTCATGTTGAGGTAGCTCATCCTCTGTCTGTAAACCCTCTGTCGGGGGTATCTCCTGTGGCGAGGTGTCTCGATGCGCTGGTGCCTTCTGCCCTGTGCAGCATCAGGTGGCTGAGCAGGAGGTTGGGGCTCTTGCTGCTGTTGTTCCTGAGCTGCCTGGTTCTGCTGCTGCCATAGATGCTCCTCATCCGAATCTGAGGTCCATGGAGAAAGAAAATGAATGGTTCGCATGCTGCGTTGGGGAAGCGCTCATTGCAAGCGGGAAGAGGGTCTTCCAAGGAGGTCCCACAGTTGATAGATTCAAGCTGCAGCACCTCCGACTTCAGAAGGCCTGCTAAAAGTGCTCAAAGACCCTTTAAAGCAAAGTTCTGGCACCTGCAACTAATCGCTGCTGAAATAAACAATTTATTGTTGGACCTGCAGCTGTGAGGCGATCACCCATGAGTCAACCCTTCAGGTTTAGCTGGCATGGTTTAGGAGGGTCGTGGAACACGCCAAAATGCTTGAAAAATCATGAGGGCCTCTCAAAATAGGCTTAGAGAGGCCTTAACGAGCATTTAATCATCTTAACAAGCGCTATGGCCAGCTGGAGGCGGGACCGTATCCTGCCCTCCAAAACCGGCACCGGCAAAATCCTGCAGAGGCGAGTTGGAGGCGGGTTCCGAACCTGCCCACATTGTTTCTGATTTTCCCACCTTTACCGCCTCCAAACCTGCCTCCTCGGACATCAGAAAACTGCCCCTGCAGTTACTGTTGTAATATCGAAAATGCGGCATCCAATTTGCGCACAGCAAGCTCCCAAGAGCAGCAATGTGATAATGACCAGATAATCTCTTTAGTGATGTTGATTGAGGGGATAAATGTTGGCCAGGACACCAGGGAGAACTCTATTCTTCTTCGAAATAGTGCCATGAGATGTTTTACGCCCACCTGAGAAGGAAGATGGAGCCTTGGTTTAACATCTCATCCAAAAGATGCCACCTCCGATAGTGCAGCACTTCCTCAGTGTCAGCCGAGATTATGTGCTCTAGTCTCTGGAGTGGGACTTGAACCCTCAACCTTCTGACCCAGAAGCTAGAGTTTAGCCAAGGCTGACACCTATATCCTAGGTAATCCGAAAAACCCTGCATTAATTTGAAAAACTTGGTGAGGCCTCTTTTGTGAAGATACCCCTTCAACATCCCTTTGTTTGATTTTGTCTTTCTGCTGATTTATCTAAATACTAGCTGGAGTGCCCGGCGGTGCAGAGGCTTTTTCGAGGGCATGTTGTTGTTGGAAGAGAGAGAGAGAGCGACTGGGGGGGAGAGAGAACGCGACTGGGGGGAAGAGAGAGCGCGACTGGGGGGAAGAGAGAGAGCGAATGGGGGAAGAGAGAGCGAATGGGGGGAAGAGAGAGAGCGACTGGGGGGAAGAGAGAGTGTGACTGGGGGGGAAGAGAGAGAGCGACTGGGGGGAAGAGAGAGCGACTGGGGGAAGAGAGATAGCGACTGGGGGAAGAGATGAGAGCGACTGGGGGGAGAGAGAGAGCGACTGGGGGGGAAGAGAGAGCGCGACTGGGGGAAGAGAGAGCGACTGGGGAAGAAGGAGTGACTGGGGAAGAGAGAGCGTGACGGGGGATGAGAGAGCTGACTGGGGGGATGAGAGGAAGACGGGAATGAGAGCGACGGGGGGAGTGAGAGAGACGGGAAGAGAGAGGATGAGAGCGGTAGAGAGGAAGAGAGAGAGGTGAGAGTGAGGAGGAGAGGATGAGGTAGAGAGAGGAGGAGAGAAGGAGTGAGATGAAGGTGTGATGGTTGAGAGTGTAGTGGAGAGTAGTAGATGTGATTATGAGAGAGTTGAGGAGAGAGAAGAGTGAGTGAGAGTGGGAAGTGTGTTGTGAGGAGATGAGAGTGAGATGTGTTGTGTGTGAGTTTGTGTTGAGTTTGGTTAGTGTTGAGTAGTGTTGAGTGAGTTGGATGATGTGTTTGATTTGTATTTGAGTGAGTTGTTGTTAGGTTATGTGTTTTTAGGTTAGGGTGTTGGGTAATGGTAGTTGTTTGGTTTGGTGGGTTATTGGGGGTGTTTTAGGGGTGTTTAGGGTGGTGTTTAGGGTGGTTTAGGTGTTTTAGGTGTTTAGGGTGTTTTAGGTGTTTAGTGGTGTTAGGGGGGTTTTAGGTTTTATGGTTTGTTTAGTGTTTTAGGTTTTTAGGTGGTTTAGGTTTTAGGTGTGTTTAGTGGTTTTAGTTTTTAGGGTGTTTAGTGTTTAGGTGTTTAGTGTTTTAGTTTTTAGGGTTTTGTTTTAGTGTTTTTAGTGTTTTAGGTGTTTAGGTGTTTAGGTGTTTTAGGTGTTTATGTTTTAGTTTTTATTTTTAGTTTTTAGTGGTGTTTATGTTTTATTTTTAGTGTTTTAGTTTTTAGTGTTTATTTTTAGTGTTTAGTTTTTATTTTTAGTGTTTTATGTTTTAGTTTTAGTTTTTAGTTTTTAGTTTTTATGTTTTAGTGTTTTAGTTTTTAGTTGTTTTATTTTTTTTGTGTTTTAGGGGGTGTTTTGGTGTTTGGGTGGGGTTTTGTGGTTGGGTTTGGTTTGTGGTGGTGGGGTGGGGGGTGGTGTGGGGTTGGGGGGGTTGTTGGGGGTTTTGGGGTTGGGTTTGGTGTTGTTGGGGGGTTTGAGAGAGATTATTATTATTATTTGTTTTTGTTTGAAAGGAAAAATTATATTAAAAAGAAAAAAGGAAAAAATATATTAAAAAGGAAAAAAAGGAAAAAAAAGGTTAAAAATGAAAAAAAAGGAAGAAAATATATTAAAAGGAAAAAAAAGGAAAAAATATATTAAAAAGGAAAAAAAAGGAAAAAATATATTAAAAAGGAAAATAATATAAAAATAAAAAAGAAAAAAATATATATATAAATAAAAAGGAAAAAAAATATATATATAAATAAAAAGAAATAAAATAAAAGGAGAAAAAAAAATAAAATAAAGGGAGAAAATAAAATAAAGAGAGAAAAAAAATAAATAAAATAAAGGAGAAAAAGAATAAATGAAATATAGGAGAAAAGAATAAATGAAATATAGGGAGTGAAAATAAATAAAATAAGGGAGAAAAAGAAAAAGAGGGGAGAAAAAGAAAAAGGAAAAAGAGTGAGAAAAGAGAAATAGAAGAAAAAGGTGAGAAAAAAGAAAAAAGAAAAAAAGGGGAGAAAAAGAAAAGAGAAAAAAGGGAGTAAAAAGAAAAAAAAGGTGAGAAAAAAAGGGGAGAAAAAGAAAAAAAAGGGAGAGAAAAAGAAAAATAAAGGAGGGAAAAAGAAAGAAAAA